>NC_092796.1:57332718-57932718 GCF_918797505.1 Bemisia tabaci
TGGCGTCCACGCCACACAGGCCACGCTCCTGAGCGTGGCTCACGAGTTGGCAACTACGCGCCCCGCCAAGCGCCGCGCGGAGCCTTTTCCCGGAAGGTTCTCGAGCCTTCCTGCATTGTTCCACCACCGCTGCGCGCTCCCGCATCTCGGCGCCTCTGGACTCTTCTAGGATCCTTCGGACCCATATATATGCCACCGGCCCGACCGGCCAGAGTCAGTCTCGCATCTTTCACCTTTGCAGCTAGTTTCGTAGATTATAGTGCTGTTGTTCTTTTAGTGTTCTTTTGGTGTTCGAATAAATATTCTCACACCGATCCACGCGCGTCTTATTTCCTTCGTCCCCCACACTGGTGACCCTCGACGTGATCTTGTTTCCCCCCGTTCCGTGAAATATAATGGCTACCGACGGGGACCCCCAGCCGACCAACGTCATACTCTCCGCCGACCAGTTCGCCGCCGTCCAACGTGTGACACTCCGCCCCATACCTATGCAGCCCGAGGACCCGGAGCTTTGGTTCGACTTACTAGAGCAACAGTTCGCCCTCCACAACATCACCTCGGAACGCACGAGATTTATCCACGCCAGCACACTCCTGGAGGGACGTTTCGCGCAGGAAGTGAAGGACATCATACGGAACCCGCCCGCGGACACTCCTTACACCACACTCCGACGTGAGCTGATCAGCCGTCTCTCCATCTCCGAAGCGCAGCGCATCCGTCAGCTTCTCGGCCAGGAGGACCTCAACGGCCGCTCCCCGTCACAGTTCCTGCGGCACCTCCGCTCCCTCGCCGGATCACTCAGCATCCCGGATCCCATCCTGCGGAATTTATGGCTCCAGCGTCTCCCGCCGCAGACACAGGCCATCCTCCAAGGACATAAAAATCAGCCACTTGACGAGCTCGCCAGCATCGCAGATGGCATCATGGACGTGTTCCCGCAGCCACCCGTCCCCGCAGTGCACGCCTGTTCCAGCACGCCACGCGCTACGTCTGCTACCAGTCAACTCGCCGACATCGACGAACTCCAACGAAAGCTCGAGGCGCTGATGACCTACTGCAAGGACATTTGCCAGTCACGGCCCCGCCACCGCTCGCCGTCCAGAGACCCATCTCCGCACCGCGGTTACCGCGACGACACATCACGCCGCCGCTACCGGGACGACGACACGCCGCGCGACTATTATCCTGCCCGCGACTACTACCAACCACGCGAGTACTCCCGCGGCGCATCTCCGTCCAGAAACCGCTACCGAGACCAGCCCTCCGAGCGTCCACGCAACCACCACCGCTCGCCACCCAGACCTCGACGCCGCCTCCTCGAGCCGAAAGATGGAACCTGTTTCTACCA
Organism: Bemisia tabaci; assembly: GCF_918797505.1. NCBI lineage: Eukaryota > Metazoa > Arthropoda > Insecta > Hemiptera > Aleyrodidae > Bemisia > Bemisia tabaci. Next base: position 57,334,067 of record NC_092796.1, read on the forward strand.
CACGAACTTCGGGGATGATGCTCGCAACTGCGCCCAGCCCTGCAATTACCAGTTAAACTCCACCGGCAGCCGTTAAGGGCGGCGACCGACTGCCCCCCGTTCTCCAGCCGCCTTTGCGTCGTCGATCGCACAACGCAGCACCGCTTCCTCGTTGACACTGGCTCCGACGTCTGTTGTTTTCCACGCCGACTTCTCAAAGGAAAATTCACCCCCTCCTCCTACGAACTCAACGCAGCCAACAATTCTAGCATTCGCACTTATGGCCTCCTGCCATTCACGCTTAACCTGGGCCTTCGCCGCGATTTTACCTGGCGATTCATAATCGCCGACGTCGCGGTGCCCATCATCGGCTCCGATTTTCTCGCACACTACAACCTGTTGGTAGACTGCCGTAATCACCGCCTCGTAGACGCGCTGACCAGTCTCCAAATTCCAGGCCTATCCGCAAACCTCAAGCAACCCAGTGTCAAAATGCTCAGTCAAGATCTCAACAACGAATACGAAATACTTCTGGCAGAATTTCCTGAACTCACTCGCCCTGCAGGGACGCCACGCGAGATCCGCCACTCGACGCAGCACTTCATCCGGACCAAACCTGGCCCGCCAGTGTCCTGCCGCCCACGGCGCCTCGATCCTGAGAGGCTCAACATCGCCAAACAAGAGTTCGACATTATGGTTCGTGACGGTACGGCTCGCCGCTCTGACAGCCCCTGGTCGTCCCCCCTCCACCTCGTCCCCAAGAAGGAAAAAGGCAGCTGGCGACCCTGCGGCGACTATCGCGCCCTCAACGCACGCACTATTCCGGACCGCTACCCTGTCCGCCACATCCACGACTTCTCCAACAACCTTCGAGGCTGCACCGTTTTCTCCAAGATTGACCTCGTCAAGGCATACACTCAAATCCCCGTCTATCCACCGGACATCAAGAAAACAGCCATCACCACGCCGTTCGGCCTCTTTGAGTTCCCGTACATGACATTCGGTCTCCGCAACGCCGGTCAGACCTTCCAGCGCTTCATGGACGGAGTCCTCTCGGACCTGGATTTTTGCTTTCCGTATATTGACGACATCTTGGTCTTCTCTCGCAACCACGCCGAGCACAAGAAACACCTCCGTATCCTGTTCCGCCGTTTGGCCGAGTACGGAATCCTCGTCAACATCAAAAAGTGCGTGTTCGGCGCCGCCTCAGTCTCCTTCCTTGGCTACCAGGTCTCCGCCGAAGGCATCCAGGCCCTCCCAGACCGCATCAAGGCCCTACAGGACTACCCACCTCCAGCGACTGCACGTGGCTTACGCCGCTTCCTTGGAATGATCAATTTCTATCGCCGTTTTCTTCCCAAGGCTGCCGAGTACCAGGCACCGCTCAGCTCCGCACTAGCCGGCCTACGCGGCAATCAGCCCATCAACTGGACCCCGGACTTACAAGAAGCCTTCACTAAGTGCAAGGACAGTCTGGCCCAAGCTACACTCCTCGTCCATCCCCATCCACATGCGCGCCTTGGCCTTTTCGTCGACGCCTCGCTCCTCTCTGTCGGTGGTAGCCTCCAACAGTACATAGACGGGATGTGGCAACCGCTCGCCTTCTTCTCCCAGAAGCTCACCCCGAAGCAATCTCTCTGGCCAACTCCCTATCGCGAGCTCCACGCCATTTACACGGGCATTCAGCACTTCCGACACCACCTCGAAACCCAGACTTTCTCGATCTTCAGCGACCATAAACCTCTAAGCACCATTTTTGACCCGAAGAAGGACAAACTTCCGCCAGTACAACTGAACCAGCTGACCTTCATTTCACAGTTCTCCACGGACATCCAGCATATACCTGGCGAGGAGAACGTCGTAGCTGACGCAATGTCCCGCATCGAAGCCGTCACCTCCACAATCACTCCTGACCTTCTGAATATCTTAGCCAATTCTCAAGCTCAGGACGCAGAACTGCAGCAGCTTCGCGCCTCTCCGGACACGTCCCTGCGTTTCGAGCGCATCCCCATACCTGGCTCCGATTTTCAACTATACTGTGACGTCTCCACGCCTCGCCCGCGTCCTTTCGTACCTGCTCCATTACGCAAGAAAATCTTCGACTCATTACACAACCTCAGCCACCCAGGGACAAAAGCCTCTGCTCGCCTGGTGTCGTCACGCTACGTCTGGCCTCACGTCAAGCAAGACTGCATTGCCTGGGCCAGAGCATGCCAAGCCTGCCAGTGCGCCAAGGTCTCTCGCCACGTTCAGACTCCTTTAGCGACCTTTTCACCCCCCTCATCCCGGTTTCAGCACGTACACATCGACCTCATCGGACCGCTTCCACCTGCTGGCCCCTACCGCTACTGCCTCACCGCCATCGACCGTTTCACTCGCTGGCCGGAGGTTTGGCCCCTCCAGTCCATCACGGCAGAGGAAGTTGCCAATGGTCTCATCTCCTGTTGGGTGTCTCGCTTTGGCTCGCCGCACACCATCACGACGGACCAAGGAAAACAGTTCGAATCTGAGCTCTTCTGCGCCCTCGGCAAGATCCTCGGCACCCACCGCTCCCGCACAACCAGTTACCATCCGGCCGCCAACGGCATCGTGGAGCGTTTTCATCGCCACCTCAAGGCCGCCCTCATGTGTTACCCTAACGAAACCTGGCTCCAGGCCCTACCTATGGTTCTCCTCGGCATCCGCACTTCAATCAAAGAGGACCTACACGCATCTCCAGCTGAGTTGGTTTACGGGGAGCCTCTCCGTGTTCCGGGCGACCTCCTCACCACATCTGCCCCTGCCGACGCGGTTTCAACTCCAGAGCTATTACATCGTCTTCGCCGCCAAATGGCCGATCTACGCCCAGTGCCAGGCACGCGTCACGCCAAACCACACTCTTTTGTCTTCAAGGATCTGTCAACATGCACACATGTTTTCCTTCGCGACGACACCGTTCACCGGTCACTCCAAAAACCATACACTGGCCCACATCAGGTAATCTCCCGAGACGACAAGACCATCACACTTCTCATAAAGGGCAAGGAGTCCCGCGTCAGCCTCGACCGCGTCAAGCCCGCCTACGTCACGGCTCCTGATGGCAACGTCTACACCAAGCCTGCACCACCAGCACCACCTGCAAGGACTGCATCTCCAACGACGCCAATTCCTGCGCCCCCCGGCGCAACACCTGAGACTGCTCCTGCCACCACTCGGCCCGATTCTACTCATCCTTCGGCACTCTCGGACCCGCACTACACCACCCGATCAGGCAGACGTGTACGCTTCCGGTTTCCGCCCCAAGTCCGTTTTCTCTCACCGCGGAGGAGTGGTGTGGCGTCCACGCCACACAGGCCACGCTCCTGAGCGTGGCTCACGAGTTGGCAACTACGCGCCCCGCCAAGCGCCGCGCGGAGCCTTTTCCCGGAAGGTTCTCGAGCCTTCCTGCATTGTTCCACCACCGCTGCGCGCTCCCGCATCTCGGCGCCTCTGGACTCTTCTAGGATCCTTCGGACCCATATATATGCCACCGGCCCGACCGGCCAGAGTCAGTCTCGCATCTTTCACCTTTGCAGCTAGTTTCGTAGATTATAGTGCTGTTGTTCTTTTAGTGTTCTTTTGGTGTTCGAATAAATATTCTCACACCGATCCACGCGCGTCTTATTTCCTTCGTCCCCCACAGCTTCAACCGGTGAGAATCCTGGCATTTTAGTGCAGAAACAGCTTACGCGACGACTCCTTACCGAACAAACGGCGATCTACATAAATTCCACAGTCAGAGGGAAGGAATGGAGGGAGCCGTCACCGGTTTGTGGAATGTCAATGATAGAAAAGCATTTCAAACTCGGGTCCGTAAGGCTTCAACCGGTAAAAATCCTGGCAATTTCTGCGAACGTCGGCGATAGACATTAATTCCAAGTCAGAGGAAAGGAATGCAGGGAGCCGGCACCGGACTGTGGAATGTCACTGATAGACAGAAATTCCACCCTCGAGGCCGTAAGGCTTCAACCGGTGAGAATCCTAGCATTTTAGCGCAGAATCAGCGAACGACGACTCCTTACGGAACAACAGCGATCGACATAAATTCCACAGTCACAGGGAAGGAATGCAGGGAGCCGGCACCGGACTGTGGAATGTCACTGGTAGACATAAATTCCACCCTCGGGTCAGTAAGGCTTCAACCGGTGAGAATCCTGGCATTTTAGAGAAGAATCAGCGTACGACGACTCCTTACGGAACGTCGGCGATAGACATAAATTCCACAGTCAGAGGGGAGGAATGCAGGGAGCCGGCACCGACTGTGGAATGTCACTGATAGACATAAATTCCACACTCGGTTCCGTAAGGCTTCAACCGGTGAGAATCCTAGCATTTTAGCGCAGAATCAGCGTCCGACGACTTCTTACGGAACGTCGGCGATAGACATAAATTCCACCCTCGGGTCCGTAAGGCTTCAACCGCTGAGAATCCTGGCATTTTAGGGCATAAGCAGCGTACAACGACTCTTTACGGAACGTCGGCGGTATACATAAATTCCACAGTCAGAGGGAAAGAAAGCAGGGAGGCGGCTGGGGAGTGTGGAATGTCACTGATAGACATAAAGTCCGACCTCCGGTCAGTAAAGCTTCAACCGCTGAGAATCCTGGCATTTTTGCGCAGAAACAGCGTACGACGACTCCTTACGGAACGTCGGCGATAGACATAAATTCCAAAGTAAGAGGAAAGGACTGCAGGGAGCCGGAACCGGACTCTGGAATGTCACTGGTAGACATAAATTCCACCCTCGGGTCAGTAAGGCTTCAACCGCTGAGAATCCTGGCATTTTAGCGCAGAATCAGCGTAGGACGTCTCCTTACGGAACAACGGCGATAGACATAAATTTTACAGTCAGAGGGAAGGAATGCAGGGAGCCAGCACCGGACTGTGGAATGTCACTGATAGACATAAATTCCACCGTCGGGTCAGTAAGGCTTCACCCGGTGAGAATCCTGGCATTTTAGCGCAGAATCAGCGTAGGACGTCTCCTTACGGAACGTCGGCGATGGACATAAATTCCCCAGTCAGAGGGAAGGAATGCAGGGAGCCGGGACCGGACTGTGGAATGTCACTGATAGACATAAATTCCACCCTCGGGTCCGTAGGCTTCAACCGCTGAGAATCCTGGCATTTAAGGGCATAAACAGCGTACAACGACTCTTTACGGAACGCCGGCGGTAGACATAAATTCCACAGTTAGCGGGAAAGAAAGCAGGGAGCCGGTACCGGACCATGGAATGTCACTGATAGACATAAAGTCCGACCTCGGGTCAGTAAGGCTTCAACCGCTGTGAATCCTGGCATTTTAGTGCAGAAACAGCTTACAACGACTCCTTACCGAACAACGGCGATCGACATAAATTCCACAGACAGAGGGAAGGAATGCAGGGAGCCGGCACGGGACTGTGGAATGTCACTGATAGACATAAATTCCGTCCTCATATCCGTAAGGCTTCAACCGCTGAAATTCCTGGCATTTTAGGGCATAAATAGCGTACAACGACTGTTTACGGAACGTCGGCGATACACATAAATTCCACAGTCAGAGGGGAGGAATGCAGGGAGCCGGAACCGGACTGTGGAATGTCACATGTAGACATAAATTCCACCCTCGGGCCAGTAAGGCTTCAACCGGTGAAAAATTCTGGCATTTTAGCGCAGAATCAGCGTACGACGACTCCTTACGGAACGTCAGCGATAGACATAAATTCCACAGTATAAGGGAAGGAATGCAGGGAGCCGGCGTCGGACTGTGGAATGTCACTGATAGACATAAATTCTACCCTCGGGTCCGTAAGGCATCAACCGGTGAGTATCCTGGCATTTTAGCGCAGAATTAGCGTACGGCGTCTCTTTACGGAACAACACCGATAGACATACATTCCAGAGTCGGAGGGAAGGAATGCAGGGAGCCGGCGTCGGACTGTGAATGTCACTGATAGACATAAATTCTACCCTCGGGTCCGTAAGGCTTCAACCGGTGAGAATCCTGGCATTTTAGTGCAGTAACAGCTTACGACGACTCCTTACCGAACAACGGCGATCTACATAAATTCCACAGTCAGAGGGAAGGAATGGAGGGAGCCGTCACCGGTTTGTGGAATGTCAATGATAGAAAAGTATTCCAAACTCGGGTCCGTAAGGCTTCAACCGGTAAAAATCCTGGCATTTTTGCGAACGTCGGCGATAGACATTAATTCGAAAGTCAGAGCAAAGGAATGCAGGGAGCCGGCACCGGACTGTGGAATGTCACTGATAGACAGAAATTCCACCCTCGAGGCCGTAAGGCTTCAATCGGTGAGAATCCTAGAATTTTAGCGCAGAATCAGCGAACGACGTCTCCTTACGGATCAACAGCGATCGACATAAATTCCACAGTCACAGGGAAGGAATGCAGTGAGCCGGCACCGGACTGTGGAATGTCACTGGTAGACATAAATTCCACCCTCGGGTCAGTAAGGCTTCAACCGGTGAGAATCCTGGCATTTTAGAGAAGAACTGATAGTACGGGATCAGAATGGAAAAAGTCAATTATGACTACGAGGAGGCTTTGTACACTTCCAAATAAACAGTACCGTCTTTGTTGTACAAGTATTCCTGAACGATCATTCATAATGGAAGGTCATATTCTATTCGCACTTTTTTTTACGCATTGGGCCGGGCGCGTCATGCTTTCCAAAAAATTTCGCCTCCGTCAATGCGGGAAATGAGAAGAGAAGATGAAAAATAAAGTTCGAATATGTTTCTGACCAGACCAAAAGACTTCTCATCTGAGGAGCTTTCGTGGTCAAACAGGACGCGCTTGTTGCATCATTCATTTTTGAAGGGGATTATTGCGTAGGGAAAATCTTAGGAGACGCTTCAAGAAAGTCTCCGCTGACTTCGGAGTCGTGCGGGTTGCATCAATAATTTTGGAAGGCGTTCCTGGTGCCTCTCATAGGCATACCGACCGTGTATGGAAGAAAATGATAACTCGATTTTCTTCTTCTTCAAGGTAAAAATTTTAGCTCATTTTCAGAAGACAACGTGAATTTCAATCAAACTTGCCCGCCCCTCAAGGAGTCATTTCATGTACTTTGGAGGCACATACCTACAAGGAAAAAAATGGTACGGTGTGCGTTTTGGTCCGATGAGGGGCTGCCAGCCTGTCTGTGACCTCCTGGAGATTTTGTTAAATAGGTAAATGTGTAAACGACTAAGAGTTCCGTTCTTTGGTCCGCTTGGGGTACTCTTTGACAGAAATGGAAACTGTCGTAGTGTGATATTTTCTTTTTCCACTGAAGAGGGGAACAAAGAAGAGCTTTTGGAGGTTTTTGGCAAGAGGATGGTGACTTGCCCGGAGTCTCTTTACCCAAGTTTTTGGGTTTTTTGGAGTTTATATCATCTCATTTTTGCAAGAAAACTGTTATTTTACCAAATGAAGTCCCGCACTTGTGAAGGAATTGGATTACATTTTACAATAAGGAACCATTACCTCTGGCTCTCCCATAGAAGCACATATCTGCATAGGGAAACCAATAGCATGTATTCTGTTTCTAAAATGGACCAGAAATAGTGGCTCCTAATTGCAAAATGTAATCCATTTAATGCTTATAGCTATGAAGTGGATATCTCCTTGCTGTGTAGCAAAGTTTCTCGGATCCGTCTTATTTTTTTACACCCTTGACTGTCATTTTTAATTAATCAGTTCAAAGCTATTTCGACGATTAATCATTAATTGTTAGATCGAAGAAGAAATTTTCTTCGGAAAGCTATGGCTGAATTGACTTTACAAGTGAACTTGTGAGAGCATCAACTGAGGCAAATTTTGCAGAAAGTTATACATGGTAAGTGATAATTATTTCAACGCTCTCTTAGTTTTAAAAAGAGATGAGTTTTAAAAATCAAAATCTACACAACTGTAGATATCCCTGAAAAGAAATACAATTGTAGAATCCCAAGAAAAGAAAAAGAAGAAAGAAAAGAAATACGAAGAAATTCAATGATAAATTGCAACAACGGTAGGTACTTATTTCAAATTAATTGCTCTAAAAATTGTTCCTTCAATGAGTAAATAGGCAACATTCTCAACACTACAATGCAATAGAAATAATTTTACCATGGAATTGAAATTCAAAGAAATGTGTGCAGCTGCTTGAGTAATAGAAGTTTGGAAATCAGGGCATTCAACACCTTCCCAGACCTCATTAGTGTTACAATCTAAAAATTGTAAGGATTAAAAGTGTCAAGCTCTCAAAATTTTTGTTCTCTGATTATCAAGAAGCCCTGCTAGAAATGTTCAGTGTCATTTTTATTTTTGTTTGTGAAAGGAAATTATTTTAAGATTTTTTGGCATTCTTGGTGTCCTCTGAGACTCTGAAAATTTTTGTACTTTATTTTTCATCAAATAATGAACATTTTCATTGTAATTTTTGTCTATATTTAGGAGAGTACATTATTCGATGATTATCTTCAGTATGTATTAGATCTTTCCCCCAGCGACAAGGTTTACTGAAATTTTATGAGATCTATATAGTTCTCATAGGTACTGACCTGCATCATGGTCATAGTATCATCTTTGAGGAGTAAATGAAAACAAATTATTTTCTCTTGGTTCCTCAATTCAGGGCTCTGATGAATAAACCCTGTTTGACAATAATGTTAGTGGGTAAAATTGCTCCCTCCAAAATCCTTTAAGCGGTATCAATTTAGTGGTAAAGTTATCAACGACCCTCATTGAATCTCATCTGGTTCACTGAATTTCTGAGGGATAGACACTAGACAGGGTGACAGGTTCTGTAAAAGTTAGGAAATTAAGCCCTCCTCACTGTGAAAATATGTCAGGTAGTTTTGCTGCGAAACATTGAAATTCCTTCTCCCAGTAAAAAAATTGGACTTTTCAGTTTAAAGAGACTAAACACTTAAAATTAAGTCAAGTAAAAACTTGACATTTTTGTGAAAAGAATTTTTATCTGAGACACCTAATGTCAAAAGAGGACATTCCAAAATCAGGGAAAAGTTAGTGACCACTACGCTTAAAATCCCAGAAAAGAATTTTCTGCGCATCGAAGTCATTAATTACACAATTTTCAGAAATTATGTTGAATTATTTATCAGCAGAGAAATGAAAAGACTGAAAGTCTTTGAGGATGAACTTTGTGGATTGCGGTAAGTAGTTTCCCAGTTTGGCCATGGTATTGATATATTCGTTTCGTCATTAATCATTATCAATAAAAATATCCCTATCTACCGTAAATGTTGGAAAACCAGTGTGCATGTAATCTGGTAATCCTTAATTAATCAACTGTAGATTTCTTACCTGCTAAACTGCCTGATGAGTTGAAAAAAATGTTCACTTAGAGACAGATTCTTATGTCCTGGTTCATGCTTTCGTGAGTTGAGTTGCACTGTCAATTCCGTCGCATAGCTTTCAGCAGAAAATTTCTTCCTTGATATGACGTTTGATGATTCATCGTTGAGATAGCTTTGAACTGATTGATGATGAATGGAACTAAAAGTGCCATTAATCGATGAATCAGAGATCAAAGTAAGATGTGAAGCTATAAGAGCAGGGATCGTAACGGACAAAAGTGAACGTCTGTTCAACGTGTCTAAAGTGAGACTTATCTGAGAAATTTAGCGACACCACACATAGGTTTTCACTTCGTAATAAAGCTTAAAATTATTTATCACTGGAGGAGTTTCTTTAGTAAATTAGCATGCTTAAAGGTACATCCTGACGTGAGAGAAAAACAATGGTATTGGTACCTGAGCGTAAGTATGTATGTCCTTGAGTGTTAACGTAGAAAGACTCTTAATAAACATTAAACAAGGAAACAAAACTGGACGAAGGTACTGTAATACCTAATTTACTTTAAAACTGCTAAAAGAAGAACCAAAAGACAAACCTCACTTATCTTAAATGTATAAACACTTGGTATCGCTCAGAGCTCAGAAAAACCTTGAGCGAAATGGACTCATTTCCGTAGAATTTGAGGAGTAAAAAGGCTGTAATGCCAGAAAAATGTGAGCTTCGCACTCTTGAATGGATTCAAGATCACATAATTTTAGTGAAGCGACTTTAAATCGCTTGATTTGAACCAAAAATGAAGAGAGAAAAATGAGAGAATAGCATGGTGAGGTTTTGAGTTCTAAGATTGGATATTCAGAATTCACTTCACAATGAGGCGATAGACTTCTGTTCCAGGTTGTAAAACACGATGGTAATGATTGTCACAAACATTGTTGAAGTCGTAAATGGATTGAAATGATTGAAACCAAATGATTCCGTATTGTATCGATCGTTTTTGTTGCTCTGTGAAACAGGAACTAACCTAACATTCGTGGTTTGTTTTGTTGTTCCGCTGGTGAGATGCTGACTGCAGAGAGCACTAACATTGTCACTCTACCGTGTGTATGTGTTAGTAAATTCGGGTTTTACGATTTTTGGGACATAATCAAAGCTACAGCCTAAACGGTAAAAGTAAACCCCTACTCATATATAATTTTTAGAATCCTCATAACTTCAGGATGTTCCCTCGAAATAACCATAATTTCATTCCAGAATAGTGTAAGCGAGAAATTCAATGATAAACGTCAGCAGGTCGGGTCGCCCATTGCACCCGAAAAGCAGTTTAGACGCAATATTTTTCTTAGGATGCCTTGGTTATTAATGAAACTTAAACGCGCACTACACGGGAACATGACAATTCTTTTGATATAACATTATATAGGGCTCCGATGTCTCGTATTCTCCATAGCTTTGACAGAGCGTGAAAATGGTCAAAGTGGATACTTTTTGCTATTTTAGGCACATATGCGTAATTATCTCGTTTAATAAATCATCAACCTCCTTGAAACTCAACAGTCTGTTAGACGGGACCGAGACGCATCTTTAGACACCAAAATTTCTGAAATCCGTCGCTCCGTTGCTTTGAAAAGTTTACTGAACCGCAACTAAAAACCCAAATAAGCCAAGTTCGTGTAACTATGGTGTCGTTGCCTCGACCGGGCTGTGCTGTGTTGCCAATTGTTGGAGGATAGGTTACTTGCCCGGTGGTGGCTACCGCCACTCATGATAAATTCCACAGTCAGAAGGAATGAATAGAGGGAGCCGGCATCGGACTGTGGAATGTCACTGATAGACATAAATTCCGTCCACATGTCCGTAAGGCTTCAACCGCTGAAATTCCTGGCATTTTAGGGCATAAACAGCGTACAACGACTCTTTACGGAATGTCGGCGATAGACAGAAATTCCACAGTCAGAGGGAAAGAAAGCAGGGAGTCGTTACCGGACTGTGGAATGTCACTGATAGACATAAAGTCCGACCTCGGGTCAGTAAGGCTTCAACCGCTGAGAATCCTGGCATTTTAGTGCAGGAACAGCTTACGACGACTCCTTACCGAACAACGGCGGTCGACAAAAATTCCACAGTCAGAGGGAAGGAATGCAGGGAGCCGGCACCGGACTGTGGAATGTCACTGATAGACATAAATTCCGTCCTCATGTCCGTAAGGCTTCAACCGCTGAAATTCATGGCATTTTAGGGCATAAACAGCGTACAACGACTCTTTACGGAACGTCGGCGATAGACATAAATTCCACAGTCAGAGGGAAGGAATGCAGGGAGCCGGTACCGGACTGTGGAATGTCACTGGTAGACATAAATTCCACCCTCGGGTCAGTAATGCTTCAACCGGTGAGAATCCTGGCATTTTAGCGCAGAAACAGCGTACGACGACTCCGTACGGAACGTCAGCGATAGACATAAATTCCACAGTCAGAGGGAAGGAATGCAGGGAGCCGGCGCCGGACTGTGGAATGTCACTGATAGACATAAATTCCTACCCTCGGGTCCGTAAGGCATCAACCGGTGAGAATCCTGGCATTTTAGCGCAGAATAGCGTACGGACGTCTCCTTACGGAACAACAGCGATAGACATACATTCCACAGTCGGAGGGAAGGAATGCAGGGAGCCGGCGTCGGACTGTGGAATGTCACTGATAGACATAAATTCCACCCTCGGGTCCGTAAGGCTTCAACCGGTGAGAATCCTGGCATTTTAGCGCAGTAACAGCGTACGACGACTCCTTACGGAACGACGGCGATAGACATAAATTCCACAGTCAGAGGGAAGGAATGCAGGGAGCCGGCACCGGACTGTGGAATGTCAATGATAGACATAAGCATTCCACACTCGGGTCCGTAAGGCTTCAACCGGTAAGAATCCTGGCATTTTAGCGCAGAACAGCGTACGACGACTCCTTACGGAACGTCGGCGATAGACATAAATTCCACAGTCAGAGGGAAGGAATGCAGGGAGCCGGCACCGGACTGTGGAATGTCACTGATAGACATAAATTCCACCCTCGGGTCCGTAAGGCTTCAACCGGTGAGAATCCTGGCATTTTAGCGCAGAATCAGCGAACGACGTCTCCTTACGGAACAGGCGATCGACATAAATTCCACAGTCACAGGGAAGGAATGCAGGGAGCCGGCACCGGACTGTGGAATGTCACTGATAGACATAAATTCCACCCTCGGGTCAGTAAGGCTTCAAACGGTGAGAATCCTGGCATTTTAGCGAAGAAACAGCCTACGACGACTCCTTACGGAACGTCGGCGATAGACATAAATTCCACAGTCAGAGGGAAGGAATGCAGGGAGCCGGCACCGGACTGTGGAATGTCACTGATAGACATAAATTCCACACTCGGTCCGTAAGGCTTCAACCGGTGAGAATCCTAGCATTTTAGCGCAGAATCAGCGTCCGACGACTTCTTACGGAACGTCGGCGATAGACATAAATTCCACCCTCGGGTCCGTAAGGCTTCAACCTCTGAGATTCCTGGCATTTTAGGGCATAAACAGCGTACAACGACTCTTTACGGAACGTCGGCGATAGACATAAATTCCACAGTCAGAGGGAAAGGAATGCAGGGAGCGGGACCGGACTGTGGAATGTCACTGATAGACATAAATTCCACCTCCGGTCCGTAAGGCTTCAACCGCTGAGAATCCTGGCATTTTTAGCGCAGAAACAGCGTACGACGACTCCTTACGGAACGTCGGCGATAGACATAAATTCCACAGTCAGAGGGAAGGAATGCAGGGAGCCGGACCGGACTGTGGAATGTCACTGATAGACATAAATTCCACCCTCGGGTCAGTAAGGCTTCAACCGTGAGAATCCTGGCATTTTAGCGCAGAAACAGCGTACGACGACTCCTTACGGAACGACGGCGATAGACATAAATTCCACAGTCAGAGGGAAGGAATGCAGGGAGCCGGCACCGGACTGTGGAATGTCACTGATAGACATAAATTCCACCCTCGGGTCCGTAAGGCTTCAACCGGTGAGAATCCTGGCATTTTAGCGCAGAATCAGCGTACGACGACTCCTTACGGAACGTCGGCGATGGACATAAATTCCACAGTCAGAGGGAAGGAATGCAGGGAGCCGGCACCGGACTGTGGAATGTCACTGATAGACATAAATTCCATCCTCGGGTCCGTACGGCTTCAACCGCTGAGAATCCTGGCCTTTTAGGGCAAAACAGCGTACGACGACTCCTAACGGAACGTCGGCGATAGACATAAATTCCACAGTCAGAAGGAAGGAATGCAGGGAGCCGGCACCGGACTGTGGAATGTCACTGATAGACATAAATTCCACCTCAGGTCCGTAAGGCTTCAACCGTGAGAATCCTGGCATTTTAGGGCAGAAACAGCGTACGACGACTCCTTACGGAACGTCGGCGATAGACATAAATTCCACAGTCAGAGGGAAGGAATGCAGGGAGCCGGTACCGGACTGTGGAATGTCACTGATAGACATAAAGTCCGACCTCGGGTCAGTAAGGCTTCAACCGGTGAGAATCCTGGCATTTTAGTGCAGAACAGCTTACGACGACTCCTTACTGAACAACGGCGATCGACATAAATTCCACAGTCAGAGGGAAGGAATGCAGGGAGCCGGCGTCGGACTGTGGAATGTCACTGATAGACATAAATTCCACCCTCGGGTCCGTAAGGCTTCAACCGCTGAGAATCCTGGCATTTTAGGGCATAAACAGCGTACAACGACTCCTTACGGAACGCCGGCGGTAGACATAAATTCCACAGTTAGCGGGAAAGAAAGCAGGGAGCCGGTACCGGACCATGGAATGTCACTGATAGACATAAAGTCCGACCTCGGGTCAGTAAGGCTTCAACCGCTGAGAATCCTGGCATTTTAGCGCAGAAACAGCTTACGACGACTCCTAACGGAACAACGGCGATCGACATAAATTCCACAGTCAGAGGGAAGGAATGCAGGGAGCCGGCACCGGACTGTGGAATGTCACTGATAGACATAAATTCCACCCTCGGGTCCGTAAGGCTTCAACCGCTGAGAATTCCTGGCATTTTAGGGCATAAACAGCGTACAACGACTCTTACGGAACGTCGGCGATAGACATAAATTCCACAGTCAGAGGGGAGGAATGCAGGGAGCCGGCACCGGACTGTGGAATGTCACTGATAGACATAAATTCCACCCTCGGGTCCGTAATGCTTCAACCGGTGAGAATCCTGGCATTTTAGCGCAGAAACAGCGTACGACGACTCCTTACGGAACGTCAGCGATAGACATAAATTCCACAGACAAGTGAAAGGAATGCAGGGAGCCGGCGCCGGACTGTGGAATGTCACTGATAGACATAAATTCCACCCTCGGGTCCGTAATGCCTCAACCGGTGAGAATCCTGGCATTTCAGCGCAGAAATAGCGTACTACGACTCTTTACGGAACAACGGCGATAGACATAAATTCCACAGGCAGGTGAAAGGAATGCAGGGAGCCGGGGACGGACTGTGGAATGTCACTGATAGACATAAATTCCACCCTCGGGTCCGTAATGCTTCAACCGGTGAGAATCCTGGCATTTCAGCGCAGAAACAGCGTACGACGACTCCTTACGGAACGTCGGCGATAGACATAAATTCCACAGTCAGAAGGAAGGAATGCATGGAGCCGGCACCGGACTGTGGAATGTCACTGATAGACAAGCATTCCACACTCGGGTCCGTAAGGCTTCAACCCGTAATAATCCTGGCATTTTTGCGAACGTCGGCGATAGACATAAATTCCAAAGTCAGAGGAAAGGAATGCAGGGAGCCGGCACCGGACTGTGGAATGTCACTGATAGACAGAAATTCCACCCTCGAGGCCGTAAGGCTTCAACCGGTGAGAATCCTGGCATTTTAGCGCAGAATCAGCGTACGACGACTTCTTACGGAACGTCGGCGATAGACATAAATTCCACAATACAAGGGAAGGAATGCAGGGAGCCGGCGTCGGACTGTGAAATGTCACTGATAGACATAGATTCCACCTCGGGTCCGTAAGGCTTCAACCGCTGAAATCCTGGCATTTTAGGCCAAACAGCGTACGACGACTCTTACGGAACGTCGGCGATAGACATAAATTCCACAGTCAGAGGGAAGGAATGCAGGGAGCCGGCACCGGACTGTGGAATGTCACTGATAGACATAAAGTCCACCTCGGGTCAGTAAGGCTTCAACCGCTGAGAATCCTGGCATTTTAGCGCAGAAACAGCGTACGACGACTCCTTACGGAACGACGGCGATCGACATAAATTCCACAGTCAGAGGGAAGGAATGCAGGGAGCCGGCACCGGACTGTGGAATGTCACTGATAGACATAAATTCCGTCCTCAGGTCCGTAAGGCTTCAACCGCTGAGAATTCCTGGCATTTTAGGGCATAAACAGCGTACAACGACTCTTTACGGAACGTCGGCGATAGACATAAATTCCACAGTCAGAGGGAAAGGAATGCAGGGAGCCGGTACCGGACTGTGGAATGTCACTGATAGACATAAAGTCCGACCTCGGGTCCGTAAGGCTTCAACCGCTGAGAATCCTGGCATTTTAGTGCAGAAACAGCTTACGACGACTCCTTACGGAACAACGGCGATCGACATAAATTCCACAGTCAGAGGGAAGGAATGCAGGGAGCCGGCACCGGACTGTGGAATGTCACTGATAGACATAAATTCCACCCTCGGGTCCGTAGGCTTCAACCGCTGAGAATTCCTGGCATTTTAGCGCATAAACAGCGTACGACGACTCCTTACGGAACGTCGGCGATAGACATAAATTCCACAGTCAGAGGGAAGGAATGCAGGGAGCCGGAACCGGACTGTGGAATGTCACTGATAGACATAAATTCCACCCTCGGGTCAGTAAGGCTTCAACCGCTGAGAATCCTGGCATTTTAGCGCAGAAACAGCGTACGACGACTCCTTACGGAACGTCGGCGATAGACATAAATTCCACAGTCAGAGGGGAGGAATGCAGGGAGCCGGCACCGGACTGTGGAATGTCACTGATAGACATAAATTCCACACTCGGGTCCGTAAGGCTTCAACCGGTGAGAATCCTGGCATTTTAGCGCAGAATCAGCGTACGACGTCTCCTTACGGAACGTCGGCGATAGACATACATTCCAATGTAAGAGGAAAGGACTGCAGGGAGCCGGAACCGGACTGTGGAATGTCACTGGTAGACATAAATTCCACCCTCGGGTCAGTAAGGCTTCAACCGGTAAAAATCCTGGCATTTTTGCGAACGTCGGCGATAGACATTAATTCCAAAGTCAGAGGAAAGGAATGCAGGGAGCCGGCACCGGACTGTGGAATGTCACTGATAGACAGAAATTCCACCCTCGAGGTCCGTAAGGCTTCAACCGGTGAGAATCCTGGCATTTTAGCGCAGAATCAGCGTACGACGACTCTTACGGAACGTCGGCGATAGACATAAATTCCACAATACAGAGGGAAGGAATGCAGGGAGCCGGCGCCGGACTGTGGAATGTCACTGATAGACATAAATTCCACCCTCGGGTCCGTAAGGCTTCAACCGCTGAGAATCCTGGCATTTTAGGGCCTAAACAGCGTACAATGACTCTTTACGGAACGTCGGCGGTAGACATAAATTCCACAGTCAGAGGGAAAGAAAGCAGGGAGCCGGCACCGGACTGTGGAATGTCACTGATAGACATAAAGTCCAACCTCGGGTCAGTAAGGCTTCAACCGCTGAGAATCCTGGCATTTTAGCGCAGAAACAGCGTACGACGACTCCTTACGGAACGACGGCGATCGACATAAATTCCACAGTCAGAGGGAAGGAATGCAGGGAGCCGGCACCGGACTGTGGAATGTCACTGATAGACATAAATTCCTCCTCGGGTCCGTAAGGCTTCAACCGTGAGAATCCTGGCATTTTAGCGCAGAAACAGCGTACGACGACTCCTTACGGAACGTCGGCGATAGACATAAATTCCACAGTCAGAGGGAAGGAATGCAGGGAGCCGGCACGGACTGTGGAATGTCACTGATAGACATAAATTCCACCCTCGGGTCCGTAAGGCTTCAACCGCTGAGAATCCTGGCATTTTAGGGCAGAAACAGCGTACGAACGACTCCTTACGGAACGTCGGCGATAGACATAAATTCCACAGTCAGAGGGAAGGAATGCAGGGAGCCGGAACCGGACTGTGGAATGTCACTGATAGACATAAATTCCACCCTCGGGTCCGTAAGGCTTCAACCGGTGAGAATCCTGGCATTTTAGCGCAGAATCAGCGTACGACGACTCCTTACGGAACGTCAGCGATAGACATAAATTCCACAGTCAGAGGGAAGGAATGCAGGGAGCCGGCGCCGGACTGTGGAATGTCACTGATAGACATAAATTCTACCCTCGGGTCCGTAAGGCTTCAACCGGTGAGAATCCTGGCATTTCAGCGCAGAAACAGCGTACGACGACTCTTACGGAACGTCGGCGATAGACATAAATTCCACAGTCAGAGGGAAGGAATGCAGGGAGCCGGCACCGGACTGTGGAATGTCACTGATAGACATAAATTCCACCCTCGGGTCCGTAATGCTTCAACCGGTGAGAATCCTGGCATTTCAGCGCAGAAACAGCGTACGACGACTCCTTACGGAACGTCGGCGATAGACATAAATTCCACAGGCAGGTGAAAGGAATGCAGGGAGCCGGGGACGGACTGTGGAATGTCACTGATAGACATAAATTCCACCTCGGGTCCGTAAGGCTTCAACCGGTGAGAATCCTGGCATTTTAGCGCAGAAACAGCGTACGACGACTCCTTACGGAACGTCGGCGATAGACATAAATTCCACAGTCAGAGGGAAGGAATGCAGGGAGCCGGCACCGGACTGTGGAATGTCACTGATAGACATAAATTCCACCCTCGGGTCCGTAAGGCTTCAACCGGTGAGAATCCTGGCATTTTAGCGCAGAAACAGCTTACGACGACTCCTTACGGAACGACGGCGATCGACATAAATTCCACAGTCAGAGGGAAGGAATGCAGGGAGCCGGCACCGGACTGTGGAATGTCAGTGGTAGACATAAACTCCACCCTCGGGTCAACGGGGATAGACATAAATTCCACAGTCAGAGGGAAGGAATGCAGAGATCCTAAAATGCCAGGATTCTCACCGGTTGATGCCTTACGGACCCGAGGGTGGAATTTATGTCTATCGCCGACGTTCCGTTAGTAGTCATCGTACGCTGTTTCTGCGCTAAAATGCCAGGATTCTTCCCGGTTGAAGTCTTACTGACCCGAGGGTGGAATTTATGTCTTTCAGTGACATTCCACAGTCCGGTGCCGGCTCCCTGCATTCCTTCCCTCTGACTGTGGAATTTATGTCTATCGCCGTCGTGGCCTCTGGATTCGGCTCCTTTGGGGCCATTTGGGCGGCTCCCGCGGCTTTGGCTCTTTAGGTACCAGAAGTAAGCGGCCCCCGGCTTGGGCTCCTTAGCTGCCAGGTGGGTGGCCCCTGGCTTGGGCTTCTTAGGGGCCAAAGGGGTGGCCCCGGGCTAGGGCCTTTTGGTTGCCAGGCGGGCAGCCCCGGTGCAGGGCCTCTTGGGTACCAGAGGGGACAGTGCTCGAATGACAGTGCTGTAATTTGTACCCCGTTGCAGAAAGTCAATGAGTCGCCTTCAAATGAGCGGGTATGCAAAATCACTGCCGGGACGCACGAATAGTGGTATCAGAATTTCGCATTAAGTTTAGGGATTGATTTGAAGACGCTCTTCTGTATCCATTGTAAGTGACCTTGTACAATGATTTTGACCAAAAAGTTTATAATTTTGGGTTTTAAATCGAGCCGCATAATCGATAAATGCCGAGGACTATTATTTTGAAAAAATAATACGATTGCTTTTGGTCTCTACGTCTTATTTCAAAGGAGAGAGCTCAGGCGCTTGGATTAGATTGTGTATTTTAAGGCCCATGGCTCGGTTATCGTATTCTGAAGCGAAACTGAAAGAGTCGCCGTTTACATGATCGCAAGTTACGGAAAAGCGGTTGTGAATATAAAATGTTTCGCACGGATAAAAACAGCTTTCGTTGAATAACTGTGAATAATCAAAATTGAAGAAAAGGAACTTTGTTCACTGGTCCATCAGGAAGCGTAAAGCATGGATGGATGGAGCATCGATGATCAACTAAATCTTTTCTGGTGAGAAATTTTCTTCATGAAACCCTTTTTTCCAGTCTTTAAATGATCCAAATCCACCAACAAGTTAAAAACACTAATTGTAAAAATGCGTATCTCCTGATGAAGTGTGGATTCTTAGTGTCAAAAACGCGAATCTCGGCATTTCTGCCGTATTTTCTAACAGTTCGAGAAATTATTGAAACTGCTGATTGAGATTGAAAAAACATCTTATTTTTGCTATCCTCAAGAATTATTACCCTTCTATCGACAATAAAGAGGAATGCAGACAGTTTTTTTTACTCTCCTGGAAAATCGTGTTTTCCGAGATTCGCACTTCTGCACTTTCACCATCGATAAAGTGCTTTAGTATTGTTTAATTAACGTTTGCACAGGCAGTGATTGTGATTGTTCAGTCAGAAATTTTTTTTCTCATTAATTTCTTCACAAACATTCTCAGGTATATGTGTTGCAGGCGATTAGCAATCGCCGGCAAATTGCAATCTATTCGTGTTTAATCAACAAATTAAATCGTTTTAAAGTGAAAAAACGAGATTGAAAGTAGGGATTATTATGCTTTGAATTCAAACATACGTTAGCCCCTTCTGCTTGGATACATGGTGCCAGCTAGCACACTCGCGAGTTCGTGAAATGCCATCAATAATCTGTGTTAGGTTCGGTTAAGCAACTAAACTAACTCCTTGGCAAAGCGGAGAGTATCGCTGGATTTGAAGGCGTTCCAAGCTGAGGTCGTGCCTTGAATTTCTCCGCTAAAGAAACCTTTACTATATCGATGTTATCGTAATTACAATTTGACGAATTGACAAGTACGGAGCTTGCAAATTGCCGGCGATTGCTGACTGCCTGCGACATATACACTGATAAAGATTTCAGAGATATTTATTTCCATCTTGATGTTTAGATTTACTTTTCTCTGTTGTAATCAGCATGTGTGTTTCTTTTTTGTTTCTGGTGCATTCCTCGGAATTCTTGGATTCAACAATCGATGATCTTCCTGGACAACGCAAATCGTCAATTAAAAAATTGGATCGTTCAATTAAACGATTTAACTTGATTCACTTAACTGAATCTTTAAACCAACTGGAAACTCAAATTTACCACAAATCCTACTCAACCGAAAACCTGATCTAACCCTGCTAACCAAAACTTTACTCAACCGGTGATCTTACCCACCGGAAACTCAAATCAATCGACCAATCGTCCGGCCGAATTTTACTTAACCGGAAATCGACAACCGTAAACTCTACTCGACCGGAAACGTGCTCCAATCGAAAACTTGACCCAACTGGAAATTCGATCCAACCTGAAATCTGACCCATCCCAAAATTCCAATTCACTGAAACTGTAATCCATCCGTATTGACGTGACCGGAAATTAACCCAACTGGAAACTGTTTCCAACCGGTAACGTGTCCCTGTCGAAAATTTGACTCGACTGAAAATTTGATTCGATCGGAAATCTGACCGACCGGAAACCACAATCAACGGGATTCGTTATCCACCCGAAATTTCATTTGACCTGAAATCGAAAATCTTAATTTCTACTCGACCGGAAATGTGCCCCAATCGAAAACTTGACTCGACTGGAAATCGACCCGACCGGAAATGTGTTCCAACCCAAAATTTGGTTGTTCTCGGATGGAGAGTAACCAATTTCAATACCAATATATCATTGATTTTCCTAAATAATCGCAAAAATTCGATATAAGCGATTGATATATCGACTCGTTAACGTTAAAAATTGATTCTACAAGAAAAAATACGTAGGTGTCGATGTACTACAGTCATATTTGGTGCATTTAGTCATCCATGAATCAAAAATGAACAATTTCAATCTCAAAAAATCGTCGATTTTCCGTAAAGAATCTTAAAAAATCGATATAACCGATTGATATATCGAATCGTCAACATTAAAACTCGATTTTGCGTGTAAAAATACGTAGGATCCGGTGTGTATAACATGTGTAAACAACGATAACAACCCCGTGGACACATCAATTCAACAAGAAAATAGCGAAAAATAAGGCCGGGGTTTGACCCCTTTGCCCACCCGCAACTCGAAAACGGTTCGTATTTACTCATCTTGAAATTTTTTCCTGAGTTTTCTGTTATTATAAGCTTCCACTTGAACCTTGGTTCGTGGTCGAATCGAATACCGAAAAAGGGGCGAAATTTTGGGAGGCTCTTTCAGTGAATTGTTTGCATAGCATGAGGCAAATTCCTTAACATTTTCAAAGGAATCCACACAATCGTTCTCTTGTAAAAAATTAAATCTTCCAGTTAAATTTGGCAACAGCTGATTTGGCTTGATTCCTTTCTGCCAAACGCGGGCGAATTGTAAGCCATTTCGCACGTCAAGAAGTCCAAGATCTTCTGTGGATTTCTTCCACATATAGAGGGTGTCTGATTTTTATGATCCCTGAGGTAGGCACAAATAGTTAAAATAAAAGAAAAGCCATGCGTAGATATCAGTTCGTCTGGTTTTGAAATACAATCTTTTTGTTTTCAGTCCTTCTTGAGCAAAATTCTACGAATAAAACACACATTTCGCAACTTTGGGACCAGATTTTCATTTCGGCTTGCCGATTCAGCGAAACCAACAATAACTGGGCAATTTAATGTTTTACATAAAAACGGTTGTGCAGATTTTTGTGCAAATTTCAGTGAATACTTTGCACAGTACGAAGCAAATTCCTTAAAATTTTCAAAGGAATCTGCACAAACGTTCTCTTGTAAAAAATTAAAGCTCCCAGTCAAATTTGGCAACAGCTGATGTAACTTGGCTCATTTCTGCTGAACGTGGTCCAGTTATCAACGATTCTTTCGATATACTCGTTAAAGTTACTGGACGGAGGAAAAAGTGAGGATTTCCCTTACCAATGGCGAAAGAACATATGCAACGGCCCACGTAGAAGTGCCACACTTCTTTAGCTACGGCAATAACAGCAAAACCTATCCCCATTATGATGTGATAAACTACCAGTCCCAGTTTCCGCCCGAAAGCATCCGTGATTGGTCCAGTGAGTGAAGCTGACACCGGAGACAGGACAATTCCTAGACTGGCTGGTATAATCACGACAATTATTATAATCATGCATTATTATAGTTTTTTACTTAAGTATTTATTATAAGTAAAAACTTCTTATATGACCGTGCAAAACTAAGTCATTCGCACCGCGGACAAAAGTCCTCTCACTTCTCAGGTCCTCCGAGTGACTTCACTCCCTAAGAAAAATGAAGCGATAATTTTTCAGGATTCTTTTAATGTTCTGATAAGGATGCTGATGGATAATGCTAATTTGTTGGTAAAAATTGGGAGCATGCGACAGAAAATGACGTGATTTTTAAGCGGGGGGAGTGGGGGGGGGGGGGGTACGCCCAGAACAGTACCATCCCGACGTGGAAGCGGGGTGGGGTATTAAATTTCGACCTTCAGGTTAACGTAATTATAAACGGCCAATCTAACAATAACACGACATGATAAGAGGATTCCCCAATGCATTACTTGCCCTTCTTCTCAGCCTTGGGTCCCCTTGCTCTTGAACTCCTCTTGTTAAAATAATATCGCGCCTGGCCATATCGATGGCGTAAATCTGCAATCACATCTCTCGTTTGCGGTGTCTTAAAATCTCCGCCTCTATGTTATCAGGGCCGGATTTCCCTACTTGCCGCCCCCTTCTCATTCGTTTTGAAACATCAATGAAAACCATCAAGTGAACGTGCCGGAAGGGGAGGGGAGGTTCCGTGAACCTACCACTGTGTAGGCAAGGCCTTCCATTTATGAGAATTGAACGAAAAAATTATGAAAGAACAAACATGAATGCGGTATAGTAATTTTAACTTCCGCCACCGCGGCTGCGCTGACGCGCTGCGTGCTGACACGCGCTAGCGTTGTGTTCAGTGGCGCAATGCGTGAAGTATTCATGCGGTCTTGCAGGCGCTATGCGTTTCACGTCGACCGCTGCTGACGGCACTGTGTTTGACGCAATGCGTGAAGTATGCATGCAGTCTTGTAGGCGCTAATATGTGTTACATGCCGACCGCCGCGCCGAGGGCTTCTATTTTTCATCTCAAGTCCTCGTCATCATTGCTCTCTGCGCCGCGCCGTTCCAGGCCAAATTGCGTGTTTGGTTTCTCTCTAAACTCGAGTATTTAAAGGTGCTTTCTCTTGTATCACCGAAAGACGACAAAATTAGAAATTACTATACTCTTAGGAAATGAGAGATTTTGTCACCTTTTCTCGTTTGTATTTTTTTTCTTAATCCGATTTGTTTTTACCTACATTTAAAAAAATTGCAAAATGCCACCCCCTAAATCCGGCCCTGTAATGTTATTTTTTTAAAGGAGGACAAATTGGCATCATTCCTTGAAGTTCTGCAGAATTTTCCTCGCACAGAGGAGAAAACTCTCGGCAGTTTTAAAGAATTGCCGTTGAGTAGTTTTCCGTTTAAAAAATACAGTATGACGGGAAGTCTGCAACGTCGTAAATCGAGTTATGTGATTGCCGACTTACACCTTCAATATGCATAACTTTGCGGGCTAGAAAAGCCAGCGCGCCTTCAATTTTTTTATATGCAATTTGGACATCCATAGAGCACGAATAGTTGCATCCTGCCAGGCGCTAGCATAAACACATAGCGCAGCGTCCGTCGCGTCATCATCAGCGCCTTATATATGCCCGGCGCGTGTTGGTTTGAGGAAAATAATCAATAACTGTCGACGCCTCTTTCTATTTCTGCAATTTTTTCACGGAAATGGACACAGGGCATTTTCCTCTTTTTATAACAAAGCAATTATGAGAACATTCGTAATTCTTTTTCAGTTCAAAAGAAAACTTACAAAAACTGTGATCATTGTGTCGTATACCTGTTTGGACTTCACTTTGCAATTAGGAACTACAATTTGGGGCTCATTCGTAAAAACACTTATACACATAGAGTATGTATGTTTTTCCTAACTTATTGTTAGCCAGAAAATTGTGGCTCCTAGTTGCAAAATGTAGCCCCGTTTTTCTGATTAAAATCGATCACTTCCTGAGTGCTCACCCAATTTCACCCTATCTCTCGATAGTTATTCTTTCAC
Organism: Bemisia tabaci; assembly: GCF_918797505.1. Taxonomy (NCBI): domain Eukaryota; kingdom Metazoa; phylum Arthropoda; class Insecta; order Hemiptera; family Aleyrodidae; genus Bemisia; species Bemisia tabaci. The sequence goes on from NC_092796.1 coordinate 57,358,678, forward strand.
GTCTCTTGAGACTATTTTCTGTAAAACAACTACCAAATAACTTTAAAATAATCATAAATCAACATGATGTCGATACTCGATAACCGAGATTGAAGTGCCTGTCATGCCAATCATGCCATCATGTCATTCATTTTCAGGGGAAAGGAATGATCACCTAAATAAACTCATCGTCTAAACACAATATAGCCAAAGTGCGAAACCACGTGTCTCCGTCTGCGACGTCGCGGACTTCTTACAATGCATCACCTTCTCTTTGAAAAATTACTCAACCAAAATATATTCTCGGAAAATTCCTTGAGTTTTCCACTCTGAAAGTGGAATATTCGGCACAAATTTCAAGCGATTAAGTTACCTTCTTCATCCTCAAAAAAAATAGGGTAGGAGTGGTAATTTTGAAACATCGCAATTGAGATACGTTGGTTTTGCACTTTTGCTATCGATTAGTTGGCCCATCCTATCGCGTGCCTACCCTACCACTAAAAATCCTGGAGGGGTCACCTCGACATGTCATTTTCAAAACACTGTAATATAGTCATTTTTTGACTTATAGAGCTCAAAGAGCCGTATGCAAAAACGACATTTTTCGCCCCCCCACTAGAATTTATTCAAACTTCGTCTATCAGTTACTAATACTGGAGCGCTTCTTTCCCCAAATTTTCAGACCCCCAAAAAATTTTGGGGGGGCGCTAGGGGGGGTGGAAGTCAAAACCTGCGACCCTCGATATCTTCCGAACGAAACAAGATATTGAGGCCCGGTTTGGACGAAAAATCGTCTAAAATTGCATACTTTAAGATTCTAGAGGTCAAAATCCCAAAATTAAATTTTTAACTTAACTTATGTGCTTTTTTTCAGTTTTTGAGGAAAAACAATTTCTTTTAAACAGATTAAACTGAAATTTCACATTTTTTGATTTGAACCAAAACCAGTTTTTTAAATTGTTCGTCTTTTTCCGCATCCAACGAGTGGTCGTATAAGCTGGGGAACCGAACGGTTCCGGAGATATGATCGATTGAAGTTTCCGCTCAACGCGCGCCGACCGATTTTCGCGCGCAAAAAAGTTGGATTTGACTGTTATTAAACCAGATTTAATGTTCAAACTGAGCAAAATGCATTATTAGGGACTCTTGAGGGTCGCTGAGTCCAGAAATTACAGATACTTCCAAAAAATTCACGTTTTTAAAATTACAGCTCCGTACAGGACCACTGAGCGGCCGGTCGGCGCTCAGTGGGCCTCTAAAATAGCGCTACGGAGCTGTAATTTTAAAAACGTGAATTTTTTGGAAGTATCTGTAATTTCTGGACTCAGCGACCCTCAAGAGTCCCTAATAATGCATTTTGCTCAGTTTGAACATTAAATCTGGTTTAATAACAGTCAAATCCAACTTTTTTGCGCGCGAAAATCGGTCGGCGCGCGTTGAGCGGAAACTTCAATCGATCATATCTCCGGAACCGTTCGGTTCCCCAGCTTATACGACCACTCGTTGGATGCGGAAAAAGACGAACAATTTAAAAAACTGGTTTTGGTTCAAATCAAAAAATGTGAAATTTCAGTTTAATCTGTTTAAAAGAAATTGTTTTTCCTCAAAAACTGAAAAAAAGCACATAAGTTAAGTTAAAAATTTAATTTTGGGATTTTGACCTCTAGAATCTTAAAGTATGCAATTTTAGACGATTTTTCGTCCAAACCGGGCCTCAATATCTTGTTTCGTTCGGAAGATATCGAGGGTCGCAGGTTTTGACTTCCACCCCCCCTAGCGCCCCCCCAAAATTTTTTGGGGGTCTGAAAATTTGGGGAAAGAAGCGCTCCAGTATTAGTAACTGATAGACGAAGTTTGAATAAGTTCTAGTGGGGGGGCGAAAAATGTCGTTTTTGCATACGGCTCTTTGTCTTGTTTTATAGGTAATTACTTGGACTTTAAGTCTACGCAAACCGCATTTCGATATCTGGTACCGTTCGCCCAAAACAAAAATGCAGTACTTTTCGGACACCCTATGTAGGACAGACTTCAACGTAATCATTACTCTCTTTGTAAGTATAGCTTTGGTTTTCTCGACAGATTTACTGCCAAACTTCATTTATCATACTCTTAGAATCTCTGATAAACTCACCTATCCACGTTTCCTCCTCAGGAGTGAGATGAATGGGGCTGGCTTCATCTTTCAGTTGAGGTAACAGTACGGCCGACTGACCCTCAGTGACGCCGCTGAAAACAAACGCCATCATTGCCCCACTGCAAGCAATAAGCTGAAAGTATTGAGAGATTATTGAGAGATAAGCTGAAAGTATTGAGAGATTACCAGGTTTTAGGGCTGGTCGGTCTACCGCTGATCATCTGTTCTGTGTTACCCAGTTAACCGAAAAGAAGAGAATTGTTGGCCAGGAGCTTCATTTAGTGTTTTTGGATATTGAAAAGGCTTATGATAGTATTCCTCTTGTGAAACTCTGGGAAGTCCTAGAAGAAACTGGTTTTAGTAAAGGACTTATTGGGGCAGTCAAGCAGTTTTATCGGGGGGCTTTTGCTAGAATTAAGTGCCAAGGAAGGCTTTCAGACGGTTTTTTTGTCACCAAGGGGCTTAAGCAGGGATGTTGTCTGTCACCGACGCTGTTTAAGATATATCTAGAGCACGTTCTGAAGGAATGGAAAAGAAAGTGTGCCGGCATGGGCGTCCCTCTAAATGACCAAGAAACACTGTTCACGCTATGCTTTGCTGACGACCAGGTTGTCATAAGTCAAGATCACGATGACGCGGAGTATATGACCCGAAAGTTGGTGGAGGAGTACCGGAAATGGGGCCTCGAGGTTAGTGTCCGTAAGACAAAAAAGATGTCAGTCGGAGGTGCTCAGCAAAGCATAGTCCTGGAGGATGGTCAACATATAGAAAGTTGCGAACAATACAAGTACCTGGGGGTGAACCTGACTTCGGATGGGAAGCTGGATCAGGCCATTCGGGACCGTAATCTTCTAGGAAGGAAAGCCATCGCCATGCTTAATGGGATCCTTTGGGACCAAAGGATTTCCAAAGACAACAAGAAGAGGATTTATAACTCGGTTGTCAAGCCTATTATCACCTATGGCAGTGAAGTGTGGCAGTTGAAGAAGCGGACCCAAGAAATGCTCAAGGCGACCGAGATGGATTTCTGGCGACGATCGGCTGGAATCTCGAGGAGAGAACGTGTCAGGAATGAACGTGTCCGAGAGATAATGGGCGTTGAGGGGACGATTGTGCACGATATCATGACCAAGCAATTGGTATGGTATGGGCATGTGCAGAGAATGGCTGATACCAGGTTGCCGAAGAAGGTGTTGGAGTGGGTCCCCCCAGGTAGGCGACGGAGAGGGCGTCCAGCCAAACGGTGGGTAGAGGGCATCCATGAAGAGATGGAGAGATGCCACCTTCCGGAGGATCTCTACCATGACAGATTCCTGTGGAGAATAGGCGTCGCAGAGCGCCCTAGCGCGCCGTAAAAGCGGCTCATACATACATACATTGAGAGATTACTCTGCTGACAAAAATTTTATCGCAATCGTGATCAAATTTATATTTCATAAAATAAGGCCGGTTTACGCCGACGAACAAAATTGCTACTTGAACTGCATTTTGCAATTTGGAACTAAAATATCTGGCTTACAATAAATTTAGAAACGACTCATGTACACCCAAAAATATATCCTGGTAGTTACATGTTTGAGGACAAAAGGCACGAAGTTCGAGAAAACCCTGTCAAAGTTTGCCAGCCTTAAAAACGATTCATTTTAAACGCTTGTGGCATAATTCATGGGCTAAAAACTTTGATCCATAGTGTTCCTAGGAATAATAATATGTAAGCTTCTATTATTAAAAATTGAAAATTGATGTTTCATTCCAAATTGGTTTTCTCGCTATGCTGAATGATTTGAGTTTCAACCTTAAGACATATTTTGCCTAACTTCATCGCATATAACAAACAATTTGCAACGTCACAAATGGACTACATTTTGCAATACGAACTACAATGTCTGGCTCATCCATAAAAACATTTATGTGCATAGGAAAACTAATGGTACACACGTTATTTCTAAACTAAAGCCACTAACTGTATATAGTTCTGAATTGCAAAATGTAGTCCGTATCATGGTTTGTACGTGTTTTTTTCTTACTTTCAACATTAACATCAATTTATACAAACGATGGGAGGAATTCGCATAGAATTACCCCATGAATACTTTTTTGCAATCAGTAAATGATATTGTCACAGCCTGGGCTATCAGGTGTCATGGATTTTTCATGTTATTTTTTTATTTTTTTTTGCTTTTGAATAGGTGATCAAATTTATGGTTAAAAAACATTACTTGGAACATCATACCGTCCGTGACCAACAGCGCCAACTGAGACTTTCCTTCCTATCTCCGCTCTCCTCCATCAGGATGCCGAAAAGAGAACACGAAAATTTACAAAACCCGATCGGATAAACTCCCTTAAGGTAAGACACCCGTAGCGTGAGCGCTCCGGCGGCGCTAGACATGGTTGTCCACCTTAATGAGCGACTCTGCTTCAAACAGAATTGCGAGATGGAGCAGATACTTATCAGCAGACTTTTTAAAAATACTCAAGTGTCGTTGCTCACTGAAATGCGCGACCAGAAGTCGGTAAGTGCTCGCGTACACAGCTCGAGATGGAATCCAGCATTCACTAATTAAACATCGACCCCCGGTTCAATTTGTGAACAATGAATCGGTGCGTGTCTCTGACGAATCTTCTGATGTGCATGATGATTGGAATAGCGAGCAGAGCAACTTTGTAAGAATTATTTATCGATGTTATGATGCTGAAATTTCACCAGGATTAGCCCTTAGGTTAAAATGAACGAGGAGGGCGGGTTGAGAAAGGGGTCGAGAAAAAGTGGGGGGGGGGGGGAGAATTTTTTCGGGTTGATTTTCTCTCTGAATAATAGGTATTTGAACCGCATTAGGCAGAAAGGAACCAATTTACACCAGCCATTGCCAAAGAGTTTGTCAAAAAAATGTCCTTTTTTGTAGGGAAACTGGGGTATTCTGTTCAAATCTGTTCCAAACAAAACCTTTTGATGAGACGGCAATTCAGTGAAACTTTTAGCTTGAGTTCAAAACTCGTTTTGGCAAAACAGTATCACATAGTTTTCATTTTTTCCCTATTAAAAATTACTATTAAATATTTTAAGGTTGTTTTGGTTTATATAAAAAAAAACAAATTTAATCAATATTTGTTTTCATTTTCTGGGGCCCAAATTCACCAGTTCATGTTACTCGGGGATTAAGAATGTTGTTGACACTATGTCACTAAGTTCTATCAATCAGTTTTGCGTTGAAAATTATAAGCACAAGGCGTCTCAGATCACCTGTGCCAGTTTTTTTCTTCGATTATTGTAGGTAAGTTATTATGTCCTGGACCGGGGGGGGGGGGGGGGGGGGTTTGATTTCCAGTAAGGAATGGATCTCAAAGAGAGCTGAGGAACTTCGAAACCATGAAAGTACGATTCCTATGGTCCGTCCCATTTTCACCTTCTCAGTCCTGAACATCATCTGATCTGAAATAACCGAGAAAAAAGCCTATGGCACGCTAAATTGAGGTGTTAAAAACAGTCTTAATCCCCAAGTAAAGTCAACGATGAAATTATAGAAATGAAAATGCGGGTCGACGCACGACTCGTTTAGAGTGTTGGTAATTTTGCCAACGTGCGCCCAAAATTCAATCTAAAACTTAATTCTCATAATAGAGAGGAAAAGCCCATCCGAACACAATTTTTTTTCTCTTGAGAGAAAAAATTGTGCTCGGGTGGGATTTTTCTCTCAAGAATGAGATATTAAGTTTCGGACTGAAATTTGGGTGTACGTTGGAAAAATTACTAACACTCTGATGAAATGCCCCATGAAATAAAAATGAAAATATCGATTAAAGTTGTTTTTACCCTAGCAGCTTCAAGATATCAACATATTTTAATTCAATTTCTTAAACGACACTCACGTAGAATAAGACGGGGCGGACTCTCTTGTGCCAGTATCTCATCAGTCAAAATAGGCAACGCATTCAGATGTAACGGATTCATAATAACCTCTTGATACAACTATTCGAACTCTCTGGACATGCGTGTTGCATATGAAAAAATGGAAGGCGTTCCGGTCACTCTGGTCCATGAAATAATGCACGCATGGGGCGCGCCGTTACAAGTATGTGGCATGATGAAATTCTCTGACAAAAATGAAGGCAAGAGAACAGAGAATAATATTTTTGCACCATTCTCACAACTCACGAATCAGGATATTATATTCCATCGCCACACCGAGTCGTGACAGCAGCAGCGTGTCGCCGCGGGCGCTGCATCATACTTCAGAATTACAGGGCGCCTTCAAATTTTAGGACGCAACACGGATGTCCATAGAGCACGTATAGTTGCATCAAGGCGTTATTACCTATATCATCCTCTTTTGCTCGGATATTAATACTGAAGCGAGGAGAAAAACCGCCGCGCCGCACGAACACTCGGGCGTTGCCAAATTTCCTCCGATCAAATGGGAATTTCCTGGAAAACTTGTCAGCTTTTATTTCTTAATATGTTCTGAGTTTTTTTCTTTCCTATTTTCTTCTCGTCTTTTATCTCTCCTCTCTTTTCGCGACCTTGTTGTGATGTCATCGTTGAATCCTACGAATTATTACAAATTTCAATGTGCGAGGATTCATTATTGAGTCGTGTATTCAATCACTGAAGTTATCAAATTTGATTGAAAGGAACCAGTGCAATTACAGTGTCGTAAGAGAGTTGCTTCTTCATAATTGTCTAAAAAAATCTGCCGGAATAGCAAATAGCTTCAGCTTCCCACCAAAAAATTATTAATTTCGTAGGAAACTGATTTTGTAAATTTTAATAAGTACTGTAGGTACATATTTATTAAGTATTTTTAAAAGAGAAGTAGAAGTTGCGTAATTTTAAAAACACTGTAGTCGCGCTGGTCCCTTTTTGGTAAATATGATCCAAGTAGGTATACATCTACATACATCAGTATTTTTCAGTAAAATTACAGATGTTAACACACTTACAATTTTGGTGTGCGCTTCCATGTGATCATCTAAAAATTAGGGTGTCGAAAATTTTGGAAATGTATTTTATCTTGCATATGAAACGCTGATAAAACGTGACAAACCTATAATGCAAATTTGAATTCATTTGCTCTTGAGTTTTTTACTTGTACAGTGTGCACCCATTCGTACATTTTAATCACTCGTAAACGGCAAAATCCTTTGCAAAAGGCCGGAACGAATTGCGCGCGATGATTGGGTCAAATTCTTTAGGTATGCAAAAATGTAATAAAACATTCATTGGCCCATTTTTTCAATTCCAGCAACTGCTGACGGCACTTACTTTTTGGATCTGTAAGGGAATGCCTTCAATACTTCGTGTATGCAACTCCGCTAACAACTTCCTCCTCCACTCACCAAAGTCTGTTTACAAAATACACGGATCTAAACAAATGACAACATGACAACAATGTTTTCTAACCTCCAAAGTCCAAAGTTTCTTATAAGTATTCTTGAATAATAGCTGTCAATTCTTTTTTAAACTCAATCCAAGTTTCTCTTCAGTTATTTTAATATTTTCTTCCAGCGTATTGTGAGGTTTCCGCTCTTGTAACTTTTATTGAGAAGTGTCAGTTTGTTGTACCATGGTGAAAGTTACAGTTTGTTTAGGGAGGCTCGAGAATGCTCCAGTTCTCAGTTATCGACGGTAACTGTGAAACATTAACTTATAATCCGTCGCTGAGTATGTAAAGCCTTCCCAACTTCATCATGGATAAGTTAACTGTAATAGCTGGCACTCTTTTTACATTGGCAGACATTTTTGCGATAGTCAGCTTAGCCATGCCAGATTGGATAATCTCAGACGTTGGAGGTAAGTCGGCACTCTACTTCAGTATTTTAATGCTTTGCACTTGTAATTGGTATTTTAAACCATGAAAGAAAGTCATAATTACTGGGAATGTTGGCTTATACAAATACGTCTGTTCTGGTTACCACAAAGTAAGATGGTTGTACTCAGGTTCGAACAGTACCCATTGAGAAACTTATTCCACTATACTTTGGCTCCAGGTGTTCATGATATCAATTAATACACTTTCATTCCATTCAAGAAAAGCAGGTTTGATGATGTTGGATTCAGAAAATGAGAAGGTCAATTAAGAAAGAAACCAACAACACAAAAACGGCCAATACTGGCTATTGCCTGACCTTGATCTAAGCTTCTACTGTGTGGTAAATGGTTTTAAGTTAAAGAATCAATTTTGATCCGCAAGGACTAGGATGATTCAGCAATCAAATCTGATGCTAGAGACATCATCCAAATGCCAGTTTTTTTCACAGATTAGTCTAGATCGCTAACATCCAATCTAGCCAATGCTTAGAAAGCGTGAGCACAGATTAGTCCAGATCGCTAACGTTCAATCTAGCCAATGCTTAGAAAGCGTGAGTAATTTTGCTACAGGTAAGGCAACTTTAGAAAATTGATGGCACTACCAATAGTGAAAGAACTTGACAGGATCGAGAGAAATTTCCTCTTGAATCTGATTATAAAGCTTTAATAAAGTATAAATAGTAATGTGTAATAATGGTAATTGATCAAATAAGATTTTATCAAGTACTGTTATGCTAAGTATCCTGTTTCAATATTCTTACAACAGTCGGTAGCAATTAACTGCTCTCATGGGGGGCCTGGCGGGAATTCAAAACTAGGAACCAAAAGTCTCATTTTGCTAGGATTTTGCTTTAATTTTCGGTTTCTAAGGCTTTAAACTTCAAAAATATGATATATTATAATCTGGCGGTGAAGATCGATTCATCCAGAATAGATGAGAGATAGACATTCCAAATTAAGGGGGAAAGTGCTGCATCTTTTAATCTGGAAATATTGAACCACATAAATTCTACTGAGAAACTAATTCTTGAATTCTTCGGAACGTTTCATCCGACAAAAATCTGAAAAAGAAGTATTCTCCCGCCGAAAATCTGCTGCAAATAGCCAAAATTTCAGTTTTGGTTCCTAGTTTTAAATGCCCATGGATTTGCCCGCCAATGGCGCTCACAAAACTACTCACGCTCTTCTGCCGATGTTAGCGATCTGGACTAATCTGTGTTCTTTTTAAACGTTTTGGCTGCTTGCCTCTCAGATTGTTAAGGTGATTCGTTAAGATCCAGTGACATGGTTGGACTGGAATACGATATATTGCATCAAATAGGTATAAAATCTCGGCAGATTTTGAAGTTTTAGTGATATATAGGACGACAAATCCTGCGCCTAAGCTCAAAGAATCATTTTCAACCCAAAAATTGGCAAAATTCAGAGAAACGAAAGCAGAATAAGTAATGTAAAGAAAAAAAACCTTGCATTCGATACAGAAATCGATAGCTGTATTGAATGCGATGTTTTTTCCTTCCTCTATTCTGCTTTTGTTTCTCTGAATTTTGCCAATTTTTGGGTTTAGAATGTTTAGCCTCATGCGCAGGGGCTATTGTCCTTTTTTTTTGCCAAAAATTAAAAATATGCTAAGATTTTTTACCTAATCTATGCGATCTATGCATGCCAGTTGGTCCACGTCACTTGAGCTTGACGAATCTTCTCAACCAAAACTTGTACTAGTTAAGTTATTTTAAACCGTAAAGTGCAGTAAACTGTTTTATGGATCTGTGAATGGGGGTCTCATTGCCCTCCATCAATTCTTGACCGCTATTGGATAACAGCAAGACAGTCGCTCCCTAACAGGAAGTAACCAATCGCCAACTTATCTGAAATGAGTTCTATCGGGGAAATATCACAGTCTCAGAGGCATTATGCATGGCTTTTTTACCAAAACTTATCAAAAATATTTGTAATGTTTTCATTGTGCTCTTATGGTGGATTTTGCCTTGAAAATTAATATAATTGAATGTGATTTCAGGAGAAACACGCCTAGGTCTTCTCTGGTCATGTATGACAGTCTACAATCGACCTCAAATATGCTTCACTCCAACATTGCAGCCCGAATGGCTCCTTGCTTTGATCTGCATTTTCCTTGGCTGTATTTGTATCACCACAACAATAATCTTGCTCACATCATCATATTGGGACAGAAATGTTGTACCGTATGCTAGATGGGTAGGATTCACTGCGTGTAAGTATTTTTTTTCATTAATCAACCTATTTTTTAAGAGAATTTGTGCTTTTTTTCTGGCTGGCTTTTCTGGTTCAATTCTCCAGGCTTTTGTATCTTTTAAATATTTTATACCAATGTGTTTTTTTTTTATTTTGACGGCGAAACTACCAGACCAAGTATCTTGGTTTGCGACGTTGCAGACTTTCTGTCATACTTCATTTTTTCAATGTGAAACTACTTAACGTCAATTCTCAGAAGCTTCCGTGAGTTTTCCTCTTACTGCAAAGAAAAATCTGAGGCAACTTCAAGGAATGATATTGATTTATTCTCCTTCAGAGAAATAAAATGGAGGCAGAAATTTTTAAATACCACAAACAACATACAAGGTCTGGTAGTTTCAACGCAGGGCTTCTACAGGTCTGGAAAACCAGGAAAAATCAGGGAATTTGATCACTGTCTGGAAAACCGGGAAAAGTCAGGGAATTCGATCGAAAACCGGTGAAAGTCAGGGAATTTTCGCAATTTGAACATTTCGCGGCTATTTTTGCTCGTCACTGCCAAATTGGCCGAGTAGCGCGCTCGCGTGGCTGATAATGTAAACTGCTCTGTTCAACCAGTTTGCAACACGGCCGCTAGGTTCACTAATGTGTGTTCGCTAACTTTAAAGATCGAATCGATCTGCCCTATTTAATTTATCTACTTAATTCATGCCAAATGGCAAGATAGACTAAATAGACTTGAATGAAGTGAACTTGCTAACATCAGAAAATTACAGTAAATAATGATAGGAAACTAAGTGCCCCAGTTTTGAGCAGATGGTTAATCAATTTTTTCAATAAGTTAGGAAATTTAATGAAAGTGCTAGAATTTTAGTTTTTCTTTAACTGAGTAAAGAAATATTTAATGTCAACTGCATTTTGCATGAAATTTTTCTGGTTCTTAAATCAACATGTTCACAACTGGTGCATCTACCGTGTAGAAATATTATTGGTGGATTATATTCTAACAATCCAACGCTTGTTGAGTATAAGACAAATTCAATATCAACAATAGGTTCTGGAATCCACTGAATTAATTGACCTAAAAAAAAAAATACTAAGTAAAAAAAAAAAAAAAAAAAAAAAAATCCCGAAGCAAGCAAATTTATCTAAAATCGAGAAGTGACTCGTACTGCAATTCGACATTTTTTACGCTTGGTCAAATGCCCAATTATTTAGAAAAATGTTTGATTTCATGATATAATGCACTGTTTGCCTCACTTTTTAAAGTTTGAGTAAGAGAAAGGTCAGTGTTCTCGAAAAAATCCTAAGCCTCAGGTTTGCTACGATCCTGGAGTTACAAAATAGGGCATTTCCTTACTCCTGGGCTTGCCAACATAGCTTGTCGTTAAGTAATGTCAGTGTCTTACTTAACTTACTGTGCACATCTCATGAGCTAAATATGACTCCACGGAAACATCCATGTATCAGGTTTATGAGCTGAACACAGCATAAAACACATATGACAAAAGAATGTGTTAAAACCTATTGCTTGATGGATACTGTTCAGTTTTCTTAAAGTTTAGGACAATCTGCAATCCTAAATCCAATGATAATCTCATTTGCTCAAGAAGTTTGCAAAGCGGATCATTTTTAGCCCTTGATGCCCCTTTTTTTCTTCTTATGTACTTGTTTTCTTTTTTTTCCCCCTCTAATTATGACTTTTAAATTGTAAGAAAATTTACCTTATATTTTCAAAGGAGAATATAAAACGAAGACTCATCACCATCTGCTACATAATTGAAAAAATGGTGCCTTTCGATGATACCCTGGGAAAAAATACTTTTACAAAATCTAAACATAAAGTGATCAAAATTTCGTTTTTTAAGTCTACTGAGTTGTTCATTTTCATCTTACAAATCATCCTGTAGGTGACCATATGTATATGGTTTTCATACTAACTCTTAGACTGTAGGAGTTAGTTCAGAGATGGTTATGAAGCTCTAATTAAAGTCTGATTCTTTTAGGTTTACCGCAGTTCTGAGCCTGTGCTAACATCTCACATTCGTTGAAAACCCTTTAATAGATTTATATTACTTACAAGCAAAGAAACTGCTTTTATAGAGCATTTTGATACCCTGTAACACTTGATTGTCAAACATTCATTTTATGTTCTCACTATTTTTCCTCTTTCTTCCAGTGGTGTTATTCTGCCTGGCAGCTGTGATTTTTCCCATGGGATTCCACATAGATGAAATTGGCGGTCAGCCATATCAGTTACCTAACAGTCATCAAGTGGGAATATCGTACATCCTCTTTGTCCTTTCCCTTTGGATAATTGTGATATCAGAGTTATTTGCAGGCAAAGTATGTTTACCTCACTTCTGAGCTTCACTCTTGAATGCCTCCAAGTAGGCCATTGTTAAAAGCGCTTGCAATTCAAAATTTTCATAAATTTTTTCATACAACCTGTGATCTCCTTTGTAAAAAGGTCAATGAATATCTTAGCTAGAAACTTAAGACATTCCATGAAATCTTTTTGGAAGTATGCTTTCCTGCTGGTTTGCCTCGAGGTACATTTTGTTAGGTTTTAATTGCAAAGAGTGTCCAAAAATAAGCGGAAGAAATAAAAATTCACTCCCTCTAACTAGCTACAGTCCACTGAATTCAACTGCGTGTGCATGTTACCGTATAAGAGTGAGTAAAGAGTGCAAAGTTGAGGACAATGTATTTTCGTTTCATAGTCCTCCTCATTGAGTTAGCATAGATCTGACCTTTCAATTTCGTAATTTGAGTTCCTCATGTTGACATTGTTATTTGTAAATTGTGCTGTTATTTAAATTATAAGTATATCGAAAACGAAATCATTGTTTATAGTTCATTGCCATCGTTGTAAATAATGTATACATGTAAATATTTTTAAGTGGGAACTGTTCTTTCTCTCTGGTTTTAGTGGTCAGACAGAGGTGTGTTATATATTTTGTTTTCATTCATAAACACCTTGTATGATGGGCAAGTACTGTAAATAGCCAAGTCCCTATTGATCAAAACTAAAAAAAATTAAATGACCTTTTGTAATCAATTACTTGTTTTAAATATTTACATGAACCTCCTCTCCTTCAGAAGACTCGTTGTTAGGACGAAGTTTGACGACAAATTTCACGTTAGACAGGTCATCTTTCTTCAGGAAGAATATCACAAGCTCCATTTGAGTTTAGATACTAGATTGACAGACTTTAAAATTTAACACTTTCACAAACATCTTAAGGGTTAATCTGAATGACGAAGGGAATATCTAGTAAAATTTTGAAGTGATTCTATTCTTCAGTTTTTTTGTAAAAAAAAATAAAAATTGCCAAAATTTGAGAAGTTTGGTAACACACTGTTACCGCCCGATTATTGAAAATACGTCAGCCTGACAAGAGAAGACATGGCCCTATCCTAACCATGAAATATACCGCAATTCTATGTCTTATTAGGCTGCTTTAAACTTTAAATAATCAGCCATATATTCAGATATATTCTGTCCAGAGAGGGACAACTGAGTATATCTTGGATGTCTACAATTCAGTAAAAAAGATGGAAAACTCACCCAAAAAAATTGTATTTAAAAAATAAAAATCCAACTTAGAGCATGAAGTAATTTTATTACGGTAGATACATAAAAAAAAGATAACAGAATAATTGAATAACAAAAACAAAACTTTCCAAAAACAGTTCAAAAAAATAAGATGATTACAATGAATTAAAAATGAAAGGAAAAACAATTGAAGCAAAAAAAGGTTTAAATGAAACACTTATTAAGTATTTGAGGGACAAAACCAACATAGATACAAGGAGCTCCATTTTTCTTTAATGCTGATATTTACTTTAAAAAGAACAACAAAATGAGTCAAGTTTAGCGTTCCTGAAACTGACACAGCCATTTAAAAAATCACATGTAAAAATCTGAAACGTTAAGCTTGGAAAAATATTTCATCTTAACTTTTCAATGAATCTATTGAAAGCCTTATCTTTACTGGCTTCAGCTCTTGAAAGGTTAAAATACATGTCGATTTCAAAAAAATTTAAATAAAAATTGTAGGAGCCTTCTAGGCTGGCCCATGAAGAAACTCCGGGAGTTAGATTATGTAATGAATGAGTAGGTAAATTAATAAATAAATGAAATGATAAATAGTCCTACTGAACTGAATTTGTTCGAGGCTCAAAAAATATCAAAGGACAATATCCTCTTACAGGGAAAGTAAAACGAAACAGCTAACCATTCAGCCCAGTTTAAGATCTGACTGGAATACTCAAAAACATTGGGAGAAAAAGATTTACGGTATTTTTTTTTTTTATATATATTCATTAATAGATATTAAGAAGAGTATGGTGGAATAACTTATATTTAATTAAGAGAAGCATCATTTTTAAAATACAAAAGATTATGGAAATGTAAAAACCGATGCATTAAAAGGCTTCGGAAACACAATTAGGTACCTAAATGCAACCCTTCAACATGCCATTGGAATCTTCGATTATGTACAACAAAGAGGAAACGAGTTGAACACTTTTTTGAGAGGACATTAGTTTCACAGCTTGCATAGTCAGTTGATAGCGTTCTGTGGCCAACTGTACTTTACTGGCAGTACAGAGGAACTGTAGGAATAATCATACAGTTTCGATTTGACGAATTCTTCCTTATCTTCAGGCTCTGGGTATGTGGCAGCAATTCCTGAAAAAGCGTAAGGATTGAAGTTATTAATACAGAAACTACTTGAGCGTGCGGTAGATTAAATTAAACATCTATCGTGTTTAATTACTTATAGATGCATGAAAAAAACATGTGGTAGAAAAGTCAGATCTTTCAAAATTTTGAAAATATACAGCTCTACTTTTTGATAATCTTGTTTGAAGCTGAACTTGTATGTCTCAAATTCCTGCGGAAGCCATTAACTTGAGGACCTTTTAGCTAGACCTAAACTCAGTGGCTCAAAAGCTTTCCTGCCTTTGGCTCTTCAGCACCAAGCAAATCAAAAAGTTTATCATCGTAAGCCATTAAGACATCATGGAAGTGAGCAGGAGTAAAAATTAGTTTTTGCAAAATGATTTATCTTGCAAAATTAAACAGAATGTATTGTAGGTATGAGTTAATTTTAAAGTAATTTCTTTAGCTACTCATCGATAGTTATTAACACTTAAAGTGCATGTTACAGGGAGACAGATGTAGCGATATGGACTAAAGAATTCCCAAAGAAAAAAAAAGTCTAAACTGAGGCAAATTTCTGATGAATTGCATTATGGCATTTTCCAAGCAAACTCAACTTTCAATGTGAAGGAATAGTGGAACTTTCAATTTCTGAAGACAAAACAAAAAAACTTGTAGTGATTGATTTCGTTGAACTTTCCATGAGTGCAGGTCTATTGTCTAAACTTTTGACAATCAATTTCAGTAAATGCAGACGGCTTTCATGGGTAATATTACATCTCTCTGATCAGGCACAATGCAACACTTAGGAAATTTGAAAAGGAATGCTTCCAACGATCGGCTAAAAAAGGATTGCCAGGTCAATATATCAACAAGCCTTTGAGCTGATTCATTACGAGACAGAAAAGAAGAAAAAAAAACAAATTATTCATGCACATGCAACTTAATGGTATGAATTATGGAATGGCCAGAGGAATGGCCACAGAAAATATCATGCAACAGTGTTATGAGGTATGGGGTCACTCTGTCGACATCAGGATAGAGTGATCTTCGGATAATTGAATGGTTTTAAAGCAGAGAGATTTTACTGTAAGATGTAGTCGGTATGCAACTTTATCCATCCCTTTCAGACCTTTTTAGGATCTGCTTTGTAGAACCCTATCTATTGTTGAGATTTCAAGTCATGGCTGAATTAACAAAAGCATGCAATGTTCAGCCCAAAAGAGAAAATAGGATGGTGAACAAAAATTATAATTAAAACTGCATGACTATACTCTATGAAAATTGTGAAACAAAGAGTGCATAACCATTTAAAAAAAAAAAAAAAAAGTTGAAAAGCGAACGCTTTCAGTAATACTTCTAGATACATTATATATACAATACAGAGTGAAAACCTATAACTTTTCATTAAATGACATATTCTGGAAAAGAAACCTCAACTACCAGAGCAAAATTTCCAAAAGAGAAACATAAACTTACAAGTTATGAGTCTAAATCATTAAATGTTTTCGGGTTTTGATGCCTAACTGTCAATCCCATCAAAAGCAGATACATCAAATTTCAGCTCCAATATTTTTTAATTGCTGACAAAATAAGAGTGATTTTTATTAAGAAAAGAGAAAAGGAAAGAGGAGGCACAAAAAATTTGTGTGTCTCCTATTTCACTGCTTTTGACAAAATAGTGTTACCAAACTTCTAAAATTGAATTACTTTTTGGGTGTCACTTTTTCAAAGCCTCAGGCTGTTGTAATGGCAAACGATTCAAAAAGTTCTTTTCAAACTTTTAAGTCAATAGAACAAAATGTGTTTTTTTTTAGAAAACGAGAGGTTTTTCCAGAACAAGTGAGAACAACCGATGAAGTTCGATCCAAACCACACGCGATAAATAATAATAAAAAAAAAGTTACAGCAAGGTGAATACTACTACAGTTAAACACATTAAAACACACAGGAAAAAAAAGGAGATACAAAGAAAATACAGAACAACTAATTACCACATAGATAAGCAGATGACTATGTTCTACGATTGACTCTAACTAATATGAAAAAGATGATCATCCATTTCCTGGATGTACTTCTACCAGTGATGTGACGTTTTGACAAGGACACAGATCATCCAAACATGATAAAGCATTTGTGCAAAAATAATTCACAGGAAGTCCCATTACTTTCCTAGAATACTTTTATTTTCAGAGAAAAGATATCTGAGGAAAGGTAGAGAGCTAGGGTGTCCCTTATTTTTTAAATTTGCGAATTTCAAGTTTTTTTTAATTTCAACTTTTTTTAATTTTTTATCAAAAAAGCAGGTGTGTTTTCACATCATATAGAAACTTTTGAGAGGTTGACCAACTTGAAATTCGCAAATTTAAAAAATAAGGGACACCCTATAGAGAGCTCCCTTGTTGGCAAAAATACACGCACAATTTCTACAGTGCAAACCAAACAATAGAAAGCAGGGACCTGCATTTTATCACCTTGTAAAACCTTGACTTTAAAGCTTTGGCCAGTCATAGGTTTTAGGAACAGCAGACGAATAATGGTAATCATAAAGTTGAGCTTTGATGAAACTTTCTAAGTCCGAAGGTTGAGGATACGTTGAGGCCCAGCCTGTTGAAAATCATTTATCATGAATACTCCACAAGAATACATTAGAAAATTAATGAAAGGTGATTAAAGCCCATGTTCCTTCCAGTTCTAGCACAGCAAAGTAATGTTGCGATGACATTTCTGCAACCTTGCAAAGAATTGTGGAAATACGACCAGCAATTTTGCAGCAAGAATTGCTATTGCACCTTGTGATAATTTATGCGTATTAAGTTGGCGGCTACACTAAAAAATGGTTTCAGCGAGACGATGTGCAAATGAAACCAGTGGCCTGATTATTGAATCTGATTATATGTCGATATGACAATATAAGATACAGCCCTATCTTAACCATGCAATAAATAGGATTTCGATGGCTTATCGTCCTGCTGTAAACTTTCAATAATCCACCTACTGGTCTCTAAAATCCGAATGACAAAGAGTAGGTAAATCATTCTCAAGTTCTCTTGCCCCAATCACAGTGTGTGTTTAAAAACTCAAGCTCTCCTGAGTTGATATACGTAACTCAGCAGATCAAAATTAGATTGAAAACTTCAGAATAAGCAGGATGCACGGACACTAACACAGCAACGAATTTCTTGTGAACAAGACTGATTGATATTTGAGTCATTTCAAAAGTAAGATTCTCTACTTTTTATTTCCTTGAATTGGGAGGGACTAAAACATTTTATAAAAGCATTTTTTTTTTTTTTTTTTTTTTTTTTTTTAAAAAAAATAAAGTATATCCACATGCAAGGACATTATTCACAAAAAAATACAGGACTTTGATTCACAAAGAAAACTCTTTAAAGAGAGCAATTTTGGTCTAAAAATTGTAAATTTGTTGGGTCAAATAATTGTATGGGAGTTTCTACCAAAAAATGCTCTTAGGTATTTTGAAGATTGAATTGCAAGAAACGGGGTACATATTTATGCCAGTAGATGGGTAAAGGGCATAAAGGTGCATTTTAATGAAAGAATTTTAAACCCTGAACAAGGGATATTAAAACTTGTTTTTAATTTAAGGCTAATTTGAGAGCTCAAAGTAAGAATTGTTTAATCTTTCTTGCTTGCGCAATAAGGAAGGAACCTTATTTTCCAAATGACTCCTATTTAAACATAAAACAAACAAAAAAAAAACTATCCTGACACACGACACAATTATTTATCCTTCACACTTAAATCCTGGAAAAAAATTTAAAACAACGAACAACAATAATTATTTCAGTGTAAGGATTTGAAGCGTTAGAAAAGCTGGTTCAAAAAAAGAATCTTCTTTTCAAGACATTATTTTGGCATAAGCCCTTGGCAGATTTTACCAAACTTATGCATGTATAACATGCGAGTTTTTGGCTCTTTATAATGGTACTTATTTTTAAATTATATGCAATACATGCAGTTAGGTCAGATATTGAGCAGTAAAACTTCAGAAGCCTAAAATGCAAGAGAGAATGAAATGGGATATATTCCAATATATAGTTGGAGCGCACAAGATTCCAAGTCATAGTGATTCTATTGTTTCATCACTTCCAATCAATAATTCTTTCCTCCGTCTCTGGAGTCAACTTATAGCGAATTAAAAAAATGCATAAAGACCAGTTGGAAAACATAATTTCAAGAACACTTTCTTAACTTGGTGGCTTAACTTTTTTAAAAGAAAAGCCGGCGTGACAATCACCTATGCAATAATTTTAGATTTATCGGTATAGTCTCTTCCCTACGATTTTTTCACTATATTCTGGACGCAGTGAGAAGATTATTCTAATAAGACTCTGTTCAATGAACCTATTATTTTCTTAAATGCAGAATACCCAGTCCCAATATTTTAAAACGTCTGACTGATAACTCATGCATAAAAATAATGAAAGAGTGGTTGTACCTTTCTCATAAGCAAAGTCAGCGATCCTTACAGCAATTTTCAATGAACACGATTGAATGGTCTCTAGCGGAGGGTACAGGCTTCCAATTTCAAGGTCATGATCTGTTACTAAAGCAGCAAGACACTGAAATGAAAAATTTATGGTTGAATCAATAAACTTCTTAGTTAGGCAAATTCGCCCCCCTCTCTTTCTTCTTTTATAAAAAACATTAAAATAATTTTGGATCTAGATACTGGAAAGTTACACACTTGAGTTTAAGGAAAGTATCCGAATAAAAATTTAACAGAAATCTATCAAAAGATGGATTTCATTAGTATTAGGATTAGGATTAGACGAGTTTGGATATATTTCTGATAAGTAATTTAAAATTACTTTAAGACGTGACTTTGTTCCATCAAAAAATTACCAAGTGTAAATATACTAAGAAGAGCTTCCTAAGATTTTCTGCGAGTTGAGCAAAAAAGGAAGAGAAATCCAGTATATCTCTAGGCTGAGGAAGGATTTTAAAGGATTACTGAAAAAACTGTGACATGAAAACTGAAGATTTCTTAAAACTGATGATAATTAAAATCAGTAATACCTGAGCAGCAATGAGGAAGATTTCATCAGAAATGTGTCTAATTCCAGCGCAAATTGTACCAAGCGCTACACCAGGGAAAATGTATGAGTTATTTCCTTGTCCTGGGACAAACTTTTGACCTTTGTATGTGACAGGGTCAAATGGTGATCCACTAGCAAAGACAGCTTTGCCCTGTAATGAGTGATAATAAGTTTAAGCCGTTGATGCCAAACATGGTTTACTTCAAGGCAGTTAAGAGTAAATGTGCTGAGGTGTGCTACAAGGGCTACTGCGGTTTTGAGGGGTAAAATAACTTTTTGACTAAAAGACAGTCATAATGATTAGATGAGGCACCGCAGTTCGTTCCAATTGGACTACATTTTGCAATAAGGGAGTACAATTTCTGACTTAGTATAAAAACTATAAAGGTACCATTATTTTCTCAATGCACGTACGTGTTTTAACGGATAAGCCAGAAATGGTAGTTTCTGATTGCAAAATGTAGTCAAATTTTGCCTTATCATGCAAAAACCGTGATGATCAAAATTTAAAGCATGGAAGTCTAGTCCAAAATCCAAAGAGGAAAAAAATCTATAGAAACTATTGAATTAAAAAAGGATGACACTACCTGTAGCAAAATGAAGCAAATAAAACCCAGAAAATCCTTTTTAAGGAAAAACTAATATGCTTCCGGTTAGCAAAAATATAATGACAATAGTAGCCTTTGACCAATGAATATTCCTGAGCCCTACCAATAACTTCTCAGCAACCACTTTCAATCAGGCTTAAAATTTGTCCCCGAAATCTTGGGGGAATTTCATTGGAAACAAATTTTATTTCAATATTTCCTATTGGTCATATGCACAGCATTGAGAATTCTTATCAGCTCATGAAAATTTTACACAAAACTTCTACACTTTATTTTGTACACTTGCGTGGAGAGGATATTTGATTCTGTTGCTGAGTACTAATATTTATCATTTTGTCCGAAACTACTTATTTCTTACACCATTAATGCAGATGCGTGGCAGAGTGTTATACACATGATTATTTCCTTAACTTCCTTTTCACTTTTACCATTGTTCTTACTAATAATTTGTAAATTTTGGGAAAAAATTATTGATTTTCATCATTAAAAACAAAACTAAATGAAAAATATCTCACATCAGTATATGTGTATGCTTGTTCAGCGGTGCACTCAGCTTTACTGGTTGGATTACTGAGAGCGAAAATAACTGGACGCTTATTGAAGGTTCCCATGTCCTTCAAAATTTCAGGGGTGAAAGCACCACCAATTGCTGCGGCACCTATGAGGACAAAAACAGCATTGTTAGATCTTTATGAATTATTCGGGCTTAAGTTGTCTTAAGCCACACAAACAGTTGCCCAGAGTTGCTTTATCACAAATCAAGCATAGGTGGCCTATTCTCTTTAATTACTCCAGTAAAAAATTACAAACATTCTTCCATAATTTTAGCGACATTCATTAAAAGGTTTTTTTTAATGTTTCTTTTTTATTGTAAACTTACAATTGAACAAATTTACAGAGACACTTACAGACTGCCTTAGTCTTTAAAAATTTGTTTTTATCATGAAGTAATCGATTACAAATATTGGTTCCACTGAGATTTTTGAGTGCTAAAAGGTTTTACTAGGAATAATTACATGTTTTACAATCCGATTGAAATTGAGAAAAAACTTGATGAATACACGTGAAATTTAGAAAAATTGAGAAAATCTCATTAAAATATGAGATCTTTCTATTCGTTGGTGTGTATCAAATAAGCCAGGAACAATGTTTCTGTCATAAGATTATTTCCCCACCTTACATTTATTGCACGCAAACTTTAGTCCCTTGCAATGGAAGACAGAACAATGTCTTTAAAAATACTAAAATAAGCAATTTTATACATCAAACTAGAAATTATAGAAAACTTACCAATGATCACAGATGGTTTAATTTTTTTTACAACCTCTCCTAAGGTCTTGACAGGAGGATGATTCTTGGCATAACGCGTCTTGTGTCCAGTGACACCTCCTTCTGGTCGATCTTTAACAATCAAACCCTTGGAGTCTACCAGCCAAATCTTATCACGAGCATCTTGTACAGAGGTGCCTTCTTTTTGCATGGCCATCACACACAATTCTGCAATTCCTAATGAGGCCTGTTGATGAAGAAAAAAATAATTATGACAAGAAAACTTGAAAGAGGAAGGAAAATAAAAACAATAACCTCAAATTGAGATCATATCTATGTACCTCCTGCCTATAGATTTTATTGTACCTACGATTGTCAGCGCATTAATTGTCTTCGTTAATTCTTTGAGAGTTCTATTCTGCTGAAAGGAAAGGATTTTCTTCCGCAGTAATTTTGCAGTTACCCATCAACTGGTGAGAAGTCTTAGAGTATACAAGCTTTGGCTTGCTTCAATAGGTCCCAGCAGTTCCTGCTTATCAATTGAATAGCAGAAAGATCCTCTGGTGATATAGATATTCCATCTCAGTGGCCAAAGAACAAAACAATGTATCTACATTGCAATGATTCAATATTTTTACTCCTATTTAATTTTTTTGCCGAAAAACAAGCCAACTTTAGAGCTTGACATGTACCTATCGGAAGATTCTGCTTGCAGAAAGAAAAAAAAACAGAGAAGTTTTCAAGAAATTATGTTGACTAATTTTCCAAAGAAAAAATACAAGAAGTATGACAAGAAGTCTACAATGTCAAAAACTACAAACAGAGATACATAGTTCCGCACTTTGGCCATCAATTGTTCTTCCTCTTTACTACTAGACTCAGAGAATTGGGAAAAACTTCTCAAATTTGTTGGGTATAAACCTTAGATTTGAAGATATACTTCAACCTATGGACAGCTTTGAAACTTTGAAAAACCGTGACTAAATTCTGTCAATATTGATGAAAAAACACTACTGACAATAATACTGATGACAAAAGCATGTCAGTAAGAAAAAAACGTGAGTGCAATGTGATAACTTTCTGTTGATACATTTTTAATAAATGATGGACTAGAAATTACTTACTTCTCCAGCTCCTTGGAAAAGAATAACATTATCCGAAAGCCTAGTTTTCGTGATCCTTAGAGATGCTAGTAAACCAGCAACTGCTACTGATGCTGTTCCTTGAATGTCATCATTAAATGTACAATATTTATCACGGTATTTGTCTAAGAATCTGAAGGCGTTATGATTTCCAAAATCTTCGAACTGAAACAAAGTGATCAAACCAATCATATTGAAAAATGATTCACATGTGAGTTAAGAGGGTATGAAGGTTGCAGAACACAGTAAATAAAACGGAATGACAAGATCGTCTTTTAAAATAGGACATTGTCTGCAACAGAAAACTGAGGCATCAGGTTAATGAATACCATAAAAGCTAGCGGTTCATATGCATCTTTAGCCAAAGAGGCACTGAGAAATTTGAAGAAGAAAACGGAAAGCAAATTCGTCAAACAATTTTTT
Source organism: Bemisia tabaci (assembly GCF_918797505.1). Taxonomy (NCBI): domain Eukaryota; kingdom Metazoa; phylum Arthropoda; class Insecta; order Hemiptera; family Aleyrodidae; genus Bemisia; species Bemisia tabaci. Next base: position 57,381,988 of record NC_092796.1, read on the forward strand.
ATTTAAGGTGCACAAAAGATAGGCAGATCCAGAGGGGCATAGAGGGCGTATGACCCCCCCGCCATCCCCCCTTTCGAAGTGTCTGGATCTCCCTATCGCACAAAAAATTCCTGATTTCAAACCTGTAGCTTATAACCAAATGCCCCACATATTGAGTAGGTGCAGATACTGTGTAGAATTTACTAACTGTGATAAATGACAAATTCAAATGATTTGAGAAAAAAATAACAAATTTTTCCAAAGTTACACCATCTGAGTAAATCATTTTTAGAAAAGCGGCAGCATCACTGAAAATGCCTCTCAATTGTGCAATTATTAGGAGAAACAAAAGGAAACTCACCTGGATGAGACAATTCTGTCCGTATCTCTTGACAGCGGCCTGCATGAATTCATCGATGAAGTCATCGTATTCCTGTCCAGTTACTCGCTTGTGCCTAAGACCAATGTAGAGAGGGTCATCAAGCAGCTGTTGAGTATTCGTACCGACGTCCAGTGTGATGGGCAGACACTGTGATGGTTTGATGTTGGCTAAGGCAGTGTACAGTGCCAGTTTACCTACTGGGATTCCCATACCGTAGGCACCCAGATCACCAAGTCCCAAAATACGTTCTCCATCTGTTACCACTATTGCTCTCACATCGTTTTCTGGCCTGGAGAGAAAAAAAAATATTAAACAGTTTAGACCAAATCAAAAAATTAATGGACTTAAGTAGATAAAAAGGAACGGGAGGTCATATGACTTCACGATCCAACCCTGAAAAATGCACTTGTTGGGTCACAATCTTTAACTTTTATGTAGTCGGATATGACTCTTCCCCCTCACCATCCCTGACAACTAAATAAAATGACTCAAACCACACCAACTGATTTACACTACAACTTTTTTAGTTTGACAACAGCTTCTAAAGGGTGTCTGGAAAGACCCTGACCCACCCGCTAACTTTTAATCCAACCAAGTTAGAGATTTGGAATAGGCCAGTTCTCCCGAGAAAATACAGAAAAAACTCCTCGAGAAAAAGGCGATCACTAATAATAATTTAAAGGTTTGCGTTTGGCGGGCAATCGACCCCACATCAAATTGCGGATGCGGCAATGCTGCCGAAGCGCGTTGAGGACTCTTTAATATTACATTGCTTCAGTGTAGGAAACAGATAGGGAAAAGTATTGTTTCAAACCAGCACCATTTTTGATACTTGGGGTGTGACAACTTGGATTGCATTTTGCAAAAAGGAACCACTAGCATTGCAATGTTGCTAAGATTGTGCAACTTCTTTTGTCTTGGAGGAAAAACCCGATTATCCATTAATAGTTTCTATTTTACTTGCTAAAAACTGTAAATTTAAGACAAAAATTACCATCTAAATTTCAAAGTTTTTCACGATTTCCGCAATTTTATTGCAAAAGATGAAGTCGCACAATCTTAGCATCATTGCAATACTAGTGGTTCCTTTTTGCAAAATGCAATCCACTTTAGAGTGTCATAGAGCTAGAGTACGAATGGACCACATTTTGCAATAAAGAACCACTATTTCTGGCTCATGTTGGAAAGAGCGTACGTGAGCCATTGGTTTCCCTATGCAGGAAGGTGCTTTTGTGGAAGAGCTGGACATAGTGGTTCCTTATTGCAAAATGTAATACAAATGATCTTGAAAAAGGAAAATTTGAAAAATGAATTTATGACTTGGGTTTGATGAGATTTGGAATAGTGATAAGAATTTCGAGGGCGTGAAAGACAAGGATGTTACCAGTTACGAAGGATTTCGTAGACGTGGCCTTTATCGTGGATGGTGATGAAGAGACCCCGCGGTTTGCGGTAGATGAGACCGTATTTCTGGCAGGCAAGTCCCACAGTCGGAGTATACACTATCGGCATCATCTGCTCCACATTTTCCGACAGGAATCGGTAGAAAAGCCGCTCGTTTCGGTCCTGCAACCGAAATCATGTTATCATGTTAGCCCGAGGAAAATTCAAGAAGACACATTTAGAAAAGAGGAGTAAACTCACTATCGGAAGAATCAAGTATAATATTTAAGGTCTCTGTACTGTTTTAGCAGCGAAAATAAAAGTACCTGATGGACTACAATTTGCAATCAGGAACTACAATTCCTGGTTCAATTTAGAAACAACGCATGTGCCATTAACTCCCCTATGCACGTAAATGATTTACGGATGAGCCAGGGATTGTAGTTCCTGATAGATACCCAGAGGGCCTAGCGAACATAATGCCAACGTCGCACAGTTTTACTTAACTGGCGACTTTTTTCTTTACGTCTACCTACCCTGCTAAAACTGACCGATGGAACACTGTTGAAATGTTTTCTACTGATTTTAACTGATGTCAGTAAAAGATTTAACCGCTGTCAGTTGAGGTAAGTAGAAAATTTAATTGTTTCATCGGCATTTTGCCGGTGATCTACTGGTCAATTTTATCAGGATAATAACGAGTGCACGTTTTACATTGAAAAGTCCGGAAATTCTCATAAACCAAAGATCAAAATAAGAGAATGTTTGAAAGATTGAAACAATTACTGAGTATTTAATGACTGTCGTATGAAATTTTGCGAAAATGCAATGAAATCACGCTCCTTCATTTTCGGCACCATTAATTCAAGCCCAAGTGAACGCATTTTGCCTACCCTGTGAGTGAAGGTAATTCTGACGACGAGATTAGCTTTCGAGTTAGTTGCGTTCATAGCTGTAAAGAGGAACAGTTACGGTCCGAAAAATCGAAAGTTCAATTGAGGGGCTTGGAGGACAAGGCTCATAAGTGCAGTTTTTGTTATTTTGAGTAATACTTGTTTGAGGTTCCGAAATTACATGGATCCTTATAGTCGAAAGAAAGTGCAAACTGACTTTTTGATGCTTAAAAATTGGAATTTGGGAGCTAATTTTTCACAGTATGTGCTTTAAGACAGCTTCAGGTGCTTAAAATGAAAATACTTCAATTTTTTCAAGAACTGCACTTAAATGCGCCTTGTCCTCCAAAACCCTCGATTTAATCTTTCATCGGAAAGATTCCATTGCTTCAATTTCTCTTCTCGGACAGGGTCATTTTCCTAATCCTTCACGGGTTGAGTTGCGTATATTCTGCACATAGAGATATTTCGATGGCTACAGTGCAAAACCACGTATCTCCGTTTGCGACGTTGCAGACGTCCCGTCATACTTCATTTTTTCCCTCAGAAATCTAGTCAGCGTAATGTCTTGAAAGCTTCCATGATTTGTCTGCTCTATTGGTAGAATATTCCGTACGTATTTCAAGCAATATAGTTGCCTTGTTTCTCTCCGAAAAAAAAAAGGAACGGAAATTTTGAAGCATCGCAATGGAGTTACGCGGTTTTGAAATTTGGTCATCGATTTGTTTCTTGAGTTATATATGTACTATGTCCTCGTTCGCTGCAGACAAAGTGGATACACTATCGAAGCAAATCCTATCTGGGGGTTCATTATGTCATGAATTAAAAACCCTGAATGGAGATGTTGCATGTGTGAGGAATTTGCGATTTGAAAATTGATTTTTTTTGTAAAAGTCGCCCGCGAGAAACACGATGGTGCCTCTGGTATTCCCTGACAATCAACTTCAAAGCCAAAAAAAGGACTCTCAGTTAGGCCAAAATGGAGGTGGATGTCCCACACTATCCTGTAGATTCCACCCTCACACAAGACCACTCTCTATGCAAAGATGGGAACAAATACATTGACCAGGGCTAACCACATTTAATTGGGACTAAAAAACTGAAACCACGGCAGCCCTGTCAATGCATATGCTCCCTATCTTCGCATAAAGAGTTTGACTTGATCTACATCAAGATCAAACACTTTATACAACTACGTGACTCTTAATACTCCTCGTGGACTCTCAGGATAGCGTGGGATATCCCCTCCATATCGGCCTCAACTGAGAGCATTTTTTTGAGCATGGGAGTTGAATTTCAGAGAAAACAAGTGGCACCATCGTAGTTTTTCTCCGCAACTTTTACAAAAGAATCAATAGTCAAATCGCAAATTCCTCACACATGCAACATCTCCATTAAGAGCCCCATCAAGCATCTTCTTCGGCAGCCTTTCTTTCGTCATACTATTGACATTCGCAACTTAATTTTAAAAAAAAAAAAAAAAAAAAAAAAAAAAAAAAAAAAAAAAAAAAAAAAACCTAGATATTTTCTATTTGAAAAATGCTACTTGGGACCTACGTTTTACTGACCTTGGATTGTATGAATCCATAAAAAATTAATTGATGTTATCAATTAAATAAAACATCACGATAATTACAAGAGGACATGCTGGAGAAGCAAACTTACCTGGAGACCCATCAGGTAGATGTACTTGTTGAGCGGGTCGTCATACCTTTCCACGCTGAGTTTGCAAAGCTCTAATTGTTCCTCTTGGGTCTTGAATCTAGGTGGGATGAGGCCGTGGATTCCAAGAGCCTGCCTCTCCTCTAGGGTGAATGCCATGCCCTGCAAAAAGCAAAAACACCGCCAATTAGTCCGCGTTAATGTCATCCATCCTCATAGACACGCTCTCCTTTCCTCATTCCGCCGATTCTCTAGTTTTTTTTCCTTTTCATAAGAGGAACTTTTTTTAATTGATGCATGTTACGGTGTGGCATTGAGGATGCTGCTATCGCCTTATTAATATTGTAAAAATCCGGGTCACTCGTACAAATCTTCATTGATGAAAATCTATTCTTTATCACAAAAATTGATTAAATGAATACAACTTCAGTCCTTGTCGCTAACTGAAGTTTTCGGTTTGAAACCCTATCGAGGAGGAGGGAGAAGGGGCTACGCCGCTCTGCTAGGGAAAAACGCTACATAAGCTTCAGGCGGGTTTATAAACTCCCTTTGACAAATCACGAATTTTCAAGATTTGTAAAAGTTTTCCTTCGAATTTTTAGGGAATTTCGTTCGTAATTTGATCTAAAGTATCTGAAAATTCCAAGGAAAAATATTCATAACTTTCTTCAAAAATAAATATTTTCTGAGAGAAATTTAGCGACATTCGAATGCTCATATGACATTTTTCCTTCGCACAGCGCGGCAGTGCGGGAAACTTGCTGCAAAAAATGCAAATTGAGGGGTCAGAGAGCTTGCAGTATTGATTGAAGAGGCAACATGTAAAAAAAATAATTACAGGTCAGATTTCGCTTCCAAGTTTAATGGAAACAAATTAAAATATCGTTCAGATGAAGACCTTTGATGATTTGCATTTGAGTGAGAAAATCGAAGCAATTTTACTGGAGCGCGAGAGCGTTCTGGATCCGCTAACCATCCACGCACGACCTTTGCGACGATGAGAGCTTTCAATGGGGCCATTATTCTCACTATGAATGGCATGAACGCTGCCGCGGCAAGGTATTCTTGCATGGAACTGTAGTGCAATTTGAGCGGCAGCGCTTAAATGAGAGGTCAGACCTCAATGTTAATAGCTCAGCTTTCGGTCATGCTACGAAACCGAGATCCGAGATCTGGATCTAATATCTTCCCTCGCCCCCTGTCCCTCCCTAGATCCTGATCTACGCGCCAAGATTAATTACCCATATTCTCGAGTAAATTCGCGAGCCTGCGGCTTGGGTTGGCGCACAGCGCCACAATAGTTGCTAAATTTTCTATTCAATTTAACGGCCGAGCCCGTCGCATCTACGATCTATGCTCGGGCCATGGACGTCGACGAGATAACTGAATTGAACGGGAAGGAACCAGGTCGAACATCAAGATCGAACCGCGAAAAACAGCTTTGAAGTTTTATTCCTTTAAAGGACTTAAATTCGAAGAAAAATTTACTTTAACATTCAAAATATTTTTTATCGACTTTGAATTTTTGATAGGACAAAATGAGCTGCTGGTTGAGATTAAAACTATTTCTTGCTTCATTTTTCCTGAAAAATGTCTTGGTTGCTTCATCTTCACTTCGGTCTGTTGAGTCCCTTGTTAACAAGGTCCATATTGCGAATTTGCAATATGGACTCATTGAAAAATGTCTAAAGAAACATGAGGAAAGGTCCTAGAATTTTCAGGTATCTCACTTGAAATTCAAACTATTACGTTATGGTCATTTTAGATTTGATTCATTTTCCTTTTTTGAAACCATTTGGAACATTCGAACGAGACCTGGCAACATACCAGGGCCACTGCCGCAATTTTTTTCTGATTAGTAACTGTTAACCACCGTGGAAGGTAAATGCGACGATGCCAATTTGTATGCAACTACGCAATTATTTCGCTTAGAAAATAAGCAGACTTTAGCGCGAGGTTCGGCTGTATTTGGTCATAATTGGAGCGAACATACCTATAGCAATAAAACAATTAAGTAATAAATCAATAAACTACCAACCGTCAATAAACCCACAGCGATTTATTCCTATCTCGGATGATGCTTAATGCGTTGTGGTTTGCACTCATTATAATTTTACGCTATTGGACGTTCTATGCTAAAAGAAACTATGTGCGTAGGGTTTGCATCCAATATAGTTCCCTTCAGCAAGATGCGTCCATTTTGAACTCCTTATTTTTCAGGGTGACTGAAGAAAACAAAATCGCTAACTCAACCTAACACAACGGATAGAGTTCAAAATACAATTCGACGAACATTTGGAAAACTGAAATGTTTCTAAAACATAGCAAAAAAACTGTGCGCAGTGAAAAAAGTACGTTTCAACACGTGACATATTTGGACTGCATGCAATTCGGCATTGCAATTCCTGGCTCATCTGTAAAAGCAATAATGTGCATAGGGAAACTAATGGTATAAGTGTCGTTTCTAACTGAGCTATATGTAGTTCCAAATTGCAAAACGCAGTCTATTTCAGCTGCATATTCATTCATGCAAAATTCCCAGTTTGTTGAATGTTTCCTGAACTTTTTCGATTCATTTAGAGATGGGATTACTTGAAAAATGGGCAAAAAACACGTTACTAAGTCAATTTTCTCCGAAATATAAAGTTTCTAAATAATCATCATGGTATTTAAATTACGTGGTAGCTTTAATTATCTTTCAAAGAGATCAGAAAACTGACTTGTAAGGTTAAAGTTGGCCGCTCTATTCAGATTTTGGAAGCTTAACTCACGGAGATCCGTGAGACGCGAAGCACCCTCTTATAAGGGTTGGGCCACGTAGCGGCCGGGGGACGTACCCCTGGGTTCTATAGTACTGCAGCATTTCTGTACTAAAACTCGATGTCACTGAGATACAATCGTGAGAGCCCATTAGTGCGATTTGCCGAGGGTAATTCCCTGATTTTATAAGCAAATGCGCCTGAAAACTAACTTTGAGGCTGTACAGAACAGACTGACGAACTTTCGTAAGAGACAGTATGGATTGCATTTCGCAAAAAGGGACCAGGAGCATTGCAATGTTGCAAAGATTGTGCAACTTTATTTGCCTTGGAAGAGAAACCTGACTATCCATTGACGGTTTCCATTTTGCTCGCTAAAAACTGTAAGTTTAAGACAAAAATTCCCATGTGAATTTCATATTTTTTCATGATTTCAGTAATTCTATTGCAGAGGATGAAGTTGCAAAATCTTAGCATCATGGCAATGCTTCTGGTTCCTTTTTGCAAAATGAAATCCATATGATGTTGCAACATCACAATTCAGAGGCTGTGCATAAGCCCCGGAGGGCAGTAGTGCATTATAGCCGCCGACCTTGCATGCACCTTTGAAAATGAGCCAATTTTTCCGCGAAAGTGAGCAACACTGGACAATACACATAGAGAGGAAAGACAATAAGGTGGATCTGGAGCAGTAAGAACTTTGCCTTGAGGTAGCTCCAGGCCACCAAGCTCGACAGCTTTGATGGACAACGGCTCAACCTCTTCCCGCCTACTTGGATTGTAACCGTGATTTGATTTACAGAACAGTTCCAATCGTCTAGCATACTAAACGACTTGATGTAGAGCTAGACGCATGGTAGAGCGGTCGTATTTGGAGAGAAGGGATGATGCTGGATTCTGGGGTGCAAGATGAGGGGAGGAGGCGGGGGCGAGGAGGGGAGGGGAGGTTGGTCGCGTAAAGTAAAAAATCTCTGTTGGAAGAAAAAATCAAATATGTGACAGTATCAATGAAAATGAGGGACCTCATCTTCAAAAATTCAAAATCACGATTTAATGGTGCCAATGGAAGAGTTGTCAATTAAAATAGGAAAGAACAAATCTCCTCCAACGTTCAAATCTTACCGAGAAAATGTAGGAGTCAATTTTGTCAGCTTGAAAATATTTCGACAATAGGGTTGTTTTAAAGGCCACTGATGATGAATGATGATTCTTTTCATTTTTTTAAAGTAATACATGATAGATGCTAGATAGCTTTTAGCACCTTAAAATTGGACGTTCTTTGACGGATTACACATTTTTAGCTCTTCTATGCCCATTAGAATCCTGTTCAAGAGGAGCTTAGTAGATTCAAGTATCTATTCAAAAAGTTTGTCTGATTTTCAGCGTTTTTATAGCCATCTGACCGCGAATATCTAGGCGCTAAATTAGGCCACGAATTTGATTATTTAGGCGCCAGAACGAAATTTTAAGGTTCACTTTCCGCATGGCGCTGTCGGATTTGAAGACTGGTTCCATTGCTCTTCAAGTTACCAACAAAACAAGGTGGTGAAATGGTGCTGGGTTTACACCATTTTGCGGGAAAAACAAGGCCGAAAAGTTTCAAAAATTTCAATTTGAGTTAAAACCATTTTTGAGCTCTAAAATGAGTAACAGTCCAAGACTGAGGATGGAGAGTGTTCAGTCCAGGCAGCTTGCGTTGGAATACTAACTTGAGGTCGCGCCGAGAGATCTATGACGTTTTGGGTCTTTTCAGACCTCATCAGTAATTCTTAAGGCGATTCGATGAAAGCCATATTTTGTGTCAGAACGGCATGCGATATATCGCATCGGTTAGTTCCATTTTTTCAGCTACTCGTCATATTCCCCGAATTTTGAGATCGCAATTCTGTTGTCAGTAGACGAAAGAATTCACTTACCAATTTTGACAAAACAAATTCAACGTAATAAAGGCGTGGTTTTTTCAGAGGAAAAATATCACATTTGAGTGCAGTTTCGATATCAGTATCAAAAGCTATATTTTTCCTCTAAAAAAACCACGCATTTATTACATTGAATTTGTCTATAAAAATCGGTAGGTGAATTCTTTAGTCTTCTGACAACAGAATTGCGATCTCAAAATTCGAGAAAAATGACGAGTAGCTGAAAAAATGGAACCACTTGATGCGATATATCGCACGTCGTTCTGACACAAAATATGGCGTCCATCAAATCACCTTAATCGTCAGTGAAACCAACTTAGCATCCCGCAAAATCCATTAGTATTCTTTCTCGTTACCAACAAATCAACCCTTATCAGCCTCAGATCCGGTTTAGGTACTTGAAAGTAAGCAAATTGTAGCTTCCTCCGAGAGCGGTCCACGAAGAATTGGACTGAGTTGAGCAGAAAGGAACCAACCCACATTTTGGAAAAAATTGAGTTATGAGTGGTTTTGAACTCAACCACTGCTCTACTATCTATCGCCAAAAATTCAAAGTTTTTGTTGGAGCAAATTTTGCAGAAATTGAACTTGAAGTTTAACTGTTACATTGAGTCTTATGCAGGAGCTAAATTTTAAGCCTCTTTTTCTCGGTTCGATCCCGATGTGGCTTGGCTCCTTTCTGTTTAACTCCGTCCAATGGAGATGTTGCATGTGTGAGGGATTTGTGATTTGAGCATTGATTCTTATGTGAAAGTTCGCGAGAAACACGATGGTGCTACTGGTTTTCTCTTAAATCATCTTCCAAGCTCAAAAAAAGCTCTCAAAGTGAGGCCAAAATGGAGGGGATATCCCACCCTACCCTGAGAGTCCACCTCTACATCAAAACAAACTCTCCATGCAAAGATAGGGAGCAAATACATTAGCAGGGATGCCGTGTTTTCAGTTTTGGAGTCCCCAAATAAAATGGCATCACTGCTATAATGTATTTGCTCCCTATCTTTGCATGGAGAGTTTGTTTTGATGTAGAGGTGGACGCTCAGGTAGGGTGGGATATCCCCTCCATTTTGGCCTCAACTTGAGCGCTTCTTTTGAGCTTGGGAGATGATTCCAGAGAAAACCAGTAGCACCATCGTGTTTCTCGCGAACTTTTACATAAGAAACAACAGTCAAATCGCAAATCCCTCACACATGCAACATCTCCATTGTCGATGACTCGACCTCGCCGGTCGGGCGAGAGGACGCCGAACGCGGTTTTAAATTTTCGAGAGGCGCGGATCGTTTGAGCGAGTGCCGCCGACGCAATTCACGTCCAATTAATGGCTCCTCCAGGTTTAATGGCTCAAATCAATTTCGCAGCTCCGGAGCCACCGACGAAATTAGATCGCGGCTCCACAATGGGTTCCGGATCCGGCTAATCCAAGGATCGCGAAAAAAAGTTCCCGGCGTTTTTTCTCCTCGCTAAACCGCGCGTTCACGGGTCTTCCACTTCCGAAACATCCTCCAAACTCATTCACCGAGCTGATGTGATCGTGGGTCACAGTTATTAGGTTTCCTGGCGCCTTCGATTATGATATCGGTTCCACCGGAAACTTGGGAAAACTCGCGCCGCACAGTGGATCGAGTCAATCTGAGAGGTCGGACATGAAATTTTTGACTAAAACTGCAAATTTTGGTATTTATTGCGTCACATTTTACATTTCTAGGGGTGCTGCAGGTAGAAAATTTCACGAGGAAACCAATGGAACCATTTTTAGAGCCTCAAAGTTTTGTATAAACGGAGTTATAAGCGTTCAAAGTTTCCAAATTTTGTCCGACCTCTCTTATTGACTCGATCCATCGTCCGGCGGCCGTCGAAGGTTGACCTCGGATAACGGGGGTCTGCCTACACAGCAACCGACTGAAAACTGATTTCCACTTAAAGAGCGATCGATTCGAAATAATGGACCACTAGACAAGGTACGAATTTCAGCATTCTGATACATGTTTCGTGACTAAAATTTCACGTAGAACACGATGCGCACGATCAAAATTGCCGAAATTAACTCCTTGCAATGATATTTAATGATTCCTGATGCGTGAATTTAAACCGCCCGCTCATGAAAACTCAATGCTCTACGTGATTCACATCGCGCGCTAAACGTCATCATGACAGTCTCTGCGATATAAAAATCTGGCAACCTCAATCTTGACGCTATGGCTCAGCTATAGTAAATTGCTAATAGTTTGAACAACACATGGTGAGAAATAAATATTGCTCGATTGAGAAGCTTGCTGAAACCGTTGTAGTGCGCGAATTAACTCGGTATTGTTGTACTCGGGGTAGAGTATTGTTTTTCTTGTGACTGGGCAATTTAATCTTCCCGTGACCAATGCACAATAAAAACGTTAATATCTCAGTTAGAAGTTAATTCCAGTAGTTTTCTTGCGTGAATCGTGTTCTACGTGAAATTCAGGCAAAGAATCATGTATCGGAGTGCTTAAAATCGCATACTTTCTTTAGTGGTCCATTCACTCTAAAAAAGCGAACATAGAGAACTTTCCTAACTCTTTCAGATAAAATATTTTATCGGGAGAAACGAGGCAACGTTGAATTGCTCATGCGGTGTCCAAACACCACATGGGCTTTTTCAGCCCTATTATTCATTACCACAATTATTCTAATACGAGTTAGAATAATCGTGCCAAACACCGTACGGCCGGCCGGCGCGGCGCGGTGGTAGACCTACATTAGCGCCTGCAAGACTGTGGGAATACTTCACGCATTGCGCCAAACAGTGCTGTCGGCGCGAAACGCACTAGCGCCTACGAGACTGTGAAAATACTTCAAGCATTGCATGCATAACACGGTGCGCGCCTGTATCTCAGATTTATTCTATTGCTAATTTGTGCTTATGGACATTGGACAATTCGGACATTACCCGACTTATCCGGTATTCCCTGACTGTGGCAACCCTGTGGAGGAGAATCCCTAGAGTGACGTCATGACCACAAGCGTCCATGACGCGCGGCGTGAAGCGAGACCAGGAGTCGCGTCGCGTCGGTGGGTCTGGCGCTGACGGGCGCGTCCGGCGAAGACGACCTTCCTGCCGAATGAGCCAGAGACCTGTCACCTGTCCGGGCTCGAAGAATGCAGGAGGGAGCCTCCGGGGCGCTCTCGCTGAGTCACCGACTCGGGATCGTTTTTTACGCCTTATCGCGATCCTTTCACTCGACGTTGACACCGACGACGGCGACGGCGAAAATCCCCCGTCGACGTCGGAGTCGGCGCCCCGACGCTGGCGATGACGAGCGACGGGGCGTCCTCGCACGGCACGGGGCCGCCCGGACTTGACCTTCAACTCCCGCCATTAATTAGACCAAAGGTTGAACACCGGTCCGCGCTCCGTCCATTCTTGGGCAACGCTCGAGCCCATTGTGAGGAAAACGACCGGAAAACTTACGCTGCGGGCTCGCACTTGAAATTGGACCGCGTTAAACAGAAAGGAACCAAGCCACATCAGCTGTTGTCAAATTTAACAGGGGATTTTGATTTTTTACGAGAGAACGTTTGTGCGGATTTCTTTGAAAATTTTAAGGAATTTGCTTTGTATTATGGAGAAAATTCATAGAAATTTGCACAAAAATCCGCACAACCGTTTTCATGTAAAAAATTAAATTGCCCGATTAAATTTGGCAATAGCTGATGTGGCTTGGTTCCTTTCTGTTTAACGCGGTCCAATTGATAGACAAAACGATAGACAAAAGGTGAGTTTCCGCGAGTGGGTTCACTGAAAAAACAAACTCCGACCCTGGAAGTCGTACTCACGGGCTATATAGACATACCATCCGCGTTCCGGGCTCAGAGCCCGAAAGTACCGGGCGTGGCACCCGGAGCGATCGAAGCTACGGCTCCGGCACACGGAACTTTCGGCCTCTGAGCCCGGAACGGACGATATGTATATACAGCCAGTAATTATTTTTTTCAGTGCACGGATGAGTTGTCGACTCACTGGAAACCTCCGTTACGACAAAACGGAGTTCCCTCCGGACGACGGTACACCTACATTATTAAGCGCTCAGCCGATAGGCAGCGCTTTTTGATTTCGACTTGCCTCTAGAGTACTATAGTATACTAGTGCTAATTCGTTTAAATGGCGCATCAGCTCATCGATGTGTAGGCTTTGGGGGGGGGGGGGGTCCATTTTTAAAATGAATAAAGCTGTGAAAACTGTATTTTATGCTTTTAACGTAATGCGCAGGTAGTTTCGATCGTTTGTCTATAAGAAAATTTCTTAGCGGTAGAGTAATTCTTATCGAAATTGATCGTTGAACTTAAATGAAGCCTAAAAAAAACGCGCCTGATAAGCTCAACGGTGACTATCATTTTCGGGAAACGAAAAAACGCGTTTACGGTTTCCTTGGTAACCTTTGTTTGCTATCAGCTGATGTTTCATTTCCATTTCCCAGCCAAGTCGACGGAGTTTATACTTCCTTTTTTCACTAAATACATTGACTAACACCTGAGCGCTTTTCTAATACGACAGTATTAGAAATTTCCCGCTTGTTATTGGTTTTCATCCTGGCAGCATTGGCGACCGCATTCAAATTTCTCCCAAGGGGGGTCGAGAAGAAGATGGATGCAAAAGCTGCCTGGCCGAAATTCTTCAAGAGATTGAGTTTTTGACTTCAGCAGAGCGTTTTTTCGGTTTGATTTGCAATCCTGTCGATCTGGTCAAAAAAGTCAACCAAATCCACCTGCTGAAATTAGCCTTCTGATAACGAAAGGAAAATGGAGCGATTACATTGGTTCAAACGGGTGCGGTTTCTGGGAAAATGATGGACTACCTAGATGGTCTCGCGTGGTTAGGCTACTGTTTTTCTTCCATTTGAATCCATTAAAACAATGTCCCTATGCTTCAGCGTTCCTGACAACTCATTTTCTATGAATTTCTATTTTCTCATTCACTCTGAATTTGTTGGAGGTTTTCCAACGATTCTCTAAAAAGTTCCTAAGAAAGGGACAAGTAGAGAACATGTTTCCTTTCTCGTGAGATATCTCTACTCGTAATAAAATTCTAAGAAAAAAAAGTAAATAATGAGAGATAACGAAGATAAATAGTTTATAAATTTTTGAGGTGAGAACGTGCTGCGTGCATCACATTTCATCGGTTTCTATTGTGAATTGAAACGAGGAGGGATTCGACGAAAGAGAAGCAATCCCTTGACAGTTACTTGTCTGCAACTCCTTACGTAACGCGCGGGTCAAGTGCGAGTATTGATTATACCTCAAAGACAGGCACAAATACTGAACACTTGAGGTACCTCTTTTTTTCGAACAACTTCAATGCTCCAATTAGTCGTCCCTTCAAACAATTAACTTACACTAAAAACCCATTTGGTCTCTCTCCTCTTCTCTTATTTTGATACTGTTGTGTTGAGTGATGCTGAAGCATCCTCAAAATAAACCGTCAAAAAGCGTTAAAATATATAAGTAGGCAAAATTATCAACGTAAGTGAATGACAGAACATGATACTGGAAGAGGGCCTTTTTCAGGAATCACTGGGACTGGATAATGCACTTAAATGCATTCAAACGGTGCACTTGTCAAGCGAGAGTGAAAGCACCACAAAAAAAATGCTCCACGTCAAAAATTCACACAAAACCGTGCAGGTATGTGGAAATAATTGTCAAAAATCACTGGCTAGGTGATTGACGATCCAAAATAGAAAGCTAACATCCTTTGCTTACAAAAATTTCAAAAAAATCTCATCACACTGAGTCGGTTATTTCGATTGATCGAAATAAGTTCAAACACGCTTCGATTCGTCAGAAAGCGGGATGTTCAAGCTGACGAACATATTAGACGTAAAATTCACAATCGAGAATTGATTCGAACATTAATTTTATCAGCGTTACACTCTGTAAAATTGTATTTATAGCATGCCCTGCTTAAGTTGTAGCCTCGACTCATGCTCAATTATTAAAAAATTACGGGTTAATTGAGAAAAGATGATTACCAATCCATCAGCAGCAGCCAGATCGTCGGGAAAGGGTGGAGTGTTGTCCATGAATTCACGGCTGCTCCAGTCGGAGCCAAAATGGAAAGCCATCATCCGCTTGTGTTAATTTCTTTTTCGCGCAATTAAAGACACGCCATATGGTTCCCGGCGAGTACTTTCAGAATAAATACCGATAAGAACCTATTTTCGAGACTTCTTGTTATGTTTCGTTCCGATTCTTCATCTATCACAAGGAGCGGGGGATGGAGAAAAGAGTGAGAGAATACGGCACGTCAGGTTCTCCAGTTAGGTTCACCCTTGGATGCAACTATTCGCGCGCGATGGATGCCCGTGTTGCATACGCATAAAAGTGAAGGCGCCTTACTCCCCGTTAACGGCCTTGCTTTCTGGATTTCTCATTAAAAGGCACTTCAGTGGTCTTCCAGTCACGAATTCGCACTACCACCGTGGCCTAAGATGCTTGGAATTTAAGAATACTTAAAATAACAAAGCGAAAGGCAAAAATATGTGGATCCAGTGTTTCAAAATTGCGTTTGCATGTTTATGCGAAGAAACGTATTTTAAGAAAATTTCGGCGTGAAAAAGACTTGAAATTTCAAATCGTGTCTAATTACGGTGTGTAGTTCCTACTTCGAAAATTTTAGTTCTGAGGAAGAAGAACAATCCAAATTTCCAATCTGCAATAGTTGGGGTTCAAAATGGCTGGATGAGGATCAACTTTACGTCCTCAATTAACGCAAACATAAACCACTCCCTGGAATGTTAAGGAAAGTTTCGGATCAAAATCTCAAGGACTAGTTTTTTGGAGCCTTTGTCGCCCCCTCCCCGTCCCCAAAGCGTTCTTCTGAAAACTTTGCATAGAAAAGTCAAGTCCGTTTTCCGTTCTCGTTCCGTTTCTCATTAATCACAAGGAACGCCCTTGCCAAGCTCCTCTCGAGAGGACTTGATTTTTATTTTCTCATTAGGACAAGAAGCAGAAAACCAGAGCTGCCAACACTATACTAGTGCTAACTCGACAAAATCTCGATTGAATTTCTCAAGAGCAAGACAATACAAATCTAACAACAATAGAAAGATGTAAAATGTTTACTTGTAAGGAGCTCGCCGTGATAATCTCACCAAGACCGATACATCAATCATCGTGATGAGTAATCACTTTTACCGACAAATTTTGCTACGCTGAGCAGTAACAGCATTCAAAAATAAGAATGACCGCCAGTATTGTCTACACCATGACAATCATCAAACGGCTCAAACACCACGACACGACCTGCGCGGGAAAAATATCCATGGCCAACGTGTGAAACCACGTATCCGGTCGATGAAATTCCAGCTGATGGTTATTTCCGGTCAACGAGTCTTCTCGATCGTACTTCCGGTCAAGAGTTACTTCCGACGAGCTGATTATGGCGATAAGCAGAGTGAAAAGAAAAGAGAAGAAAATTCATAGACCCGCGAACGACACACAACGGAACAGACCGGATATCCTATCAACAAAATTCCTGCTAATGGTTGTTTCCGGTCAAGGAGTCCTCTCGATCGTACTTCCGGTCAAGAGTTACTTCCGGCGAGCTGATTTTAGCGAATTGTTGCGAAAAAGAAAAGAGAGGAAAATCCAGAGATCCACGAACGACACAAAACGGAACAGACCGGATATCCGATCAACGAAATTCCAACTATTTTTCCAGCCAAGTTCCGGTCAACGAGTTTTCTCTATCGTTCATCCGGTGAGCTGATTTTGGCGGTAAGCGGAGCGAAACAGAAAAGATAAGAATATTTGGAGACCCACGATTGACACACAACCGAGTGGACCGGATATGCGATCAACGAAATTCCTGCTAATGGTTATTTCCGGTCAACGGGTCTTCTCGGTCGTGCTTCCGGCGAGCTGATTTTGGCGGTAGACGGAGCGAGTGGTAGCGAAAAAGAAAAGAGAAGAAAATCCAGAGATCCACGAACGACACAATACGGAACAGACCGGATATCCGATCGACGAAATTCCAGGTAATAGTTATTTCCGGTCGAGGAGTCCTCTCGATCGTACTTCCGGTCAAAAGTCACTTCGGTGAGCTGATTTTGGCGGTGGATGGAGTGAGTGGTAGCGAAAAAGAAAAAAGAAGAAAGTTCAGGAATCCACGAACGACACAATACGGAATAGACCGGATATCCGATCGACCAAATTCCAGCTAATAGTTATTTCCGGTCAAGGAGTCCTCTCGATCGTACTTCCGGTCAAAAGTCACTTCGGTGAGCTGATTTTGGCGGTGGATGGAGTAAGTGGTAGCGAAAAAGAAAAAAGAAGAAAGTTCAGGAATCCACGAACGACACAATACGGAAGAGACCGGATATCCGATCGACCAAATTCCAGCTAATAGTTATTTCCGGTCAAAAGTCACTTCCGGCGAGCCGATTTCGGCGGATATTTCGCCGGGCCGGGCGGAGGTGGAAACTGCGACTACCCGGAAGAAGACGGAACTGGGTCTGATTGTTGTTGGGCCTGGGTCCCGGTCGGTGATATCCGTCGGGATCGATAGCGGGGAGCATGAGGCCGGGAGGCTTGGTAGCTGCTTGGCATGCAACCTGCTAGTCTTGGATCCATTCTTCCCGGAGTTCCCCGGCGAAAATAGAATAAAAGTTGTAACGGGAGCGTGAGCGGTCGGCACCGCGCCGCGCCGGGCTTAAACGGTGGCGTGCTGACGACGACGACGTCGACGTCCCGGCCCGGTAGACGACTCCGCGTCCGACGTGGTAGTGACATTTCCAGGATGCAACAATGCAAGCGCGCTTGCCAAATTGCCCGCCGGATATTCTAGAGTACCTGTATAGACAGAGTAAGGCCATTCGTATCTTTTTACTGCAGGAAAACCGTTCCGCTTTTTGATTGGTCAACGAGTTTTTAGGCTTCATGATGCTCTTAGGGCCGTACATAAACAAACAAGATGGCGGCTCACCGTAACATCGATAAGAAGCTAAAGTTGACAAAAATTTTAAGTATGCGGCAGTAACAATTTAAACTAGCATATCTACGAATAACACACGAAAAACAAATGAAAACCTTATTAAATCGCCTTTCACCTTTATCACAGGAGGATGTAAGATGTGCATAACCTCAATCTTCCTTGCTGATAACAGCCATCTTGTTTGTTTATTTACGGCCCTAAGAGCATCGTGTCAGCCTATTCGCTCGCGACCAATGAAAAACCGGAGCAGAAATGGCCAAACTCTGTCTATAAAGGTACTCTAGGATATTCTACCGCATCCCATGATTCACGGGAAGGAAACCAAGGTAAATTCATACCTTTGGCGCAGTGGCGTGGAGTGAATGATCGATTATCGATATTCCCCCATTTGAAGCTATGGCAAAGAATCGATTAAGGTGTTCACTGCGGACACCCTGTTCATCGATCTTTTTCCATAGGTTCGAATGGCAGATCAATCGATACATCGCAAAGCACGCCACGCTACTGCTTTGGTGACATATCGTCGTTTTCCGGAAGAAGGGACGTAACTCCATCCCAAGGTTGCAAAATGTACTCACAACATTTTACTTGTGCGATATTTGTACGCATATTTCTGATTTTTCCATGAGATCAGAAGATGAATCAGTGTTTTTAGTTAAAAACGTACAAGATTCTCCTGGTGAAATGCAATTTTCGAAGGGGGATTTGGTAAAATTGAAGTGTAGTTAGTTACGTTCTTCCATCCCAAGGTTGCAAAATTTACTCACATTTTACTTGTGCGATATTTGTACGAATATTTCTGATTTTTCCATGAGATCAGAAGAAGAATCAGTGAAGTTTTCAGCTAAAAACGTCGAAGATTCTCCTGGTAAAAAGAAATTTGCGAGGGGGAATTCGGTAAAATTGAAGTGTAGTTACGTTCTTTCGTGAGGGGAAGGACGAAATTTTGGGAGCGACAAATTTCGGAGAGAAGAAAGAGAAAATGATTTGTTTCTTATTTCATTCGAGAAAATATCATTACCCCAGAGCCAAAAGGTACCTAGCTCCATTTTAGTCTTTTCGAGATATCAGGGGAAAACTGCGCGTCGGCCCCATTGATTCCAATGAAACTCGCAATTTTTGAAACTCCGTACCTCGTAACTGGTGTAAGATAGGGCTACCACATTTTCCACCCACACGGAACCGTTAGTGGAGATTGGAAATCTCTAGAAGATTGGAAGAATGGAATTTCATGAATACATTCAAACGAGGAGGTACTAAAATGATGAGATACATTTTGTAGGTATTGAAAGCTCAGGTCTAATAATTAATCGTCCAATTAATACATCAAGTTAAAAAACGTATTACTTCATCTAAACCTTCTCACATCAAGATTACTTGAAACTCCCTGGTAAAAATTGGCAGTAGAATCTGTGCTCCAAAATACCATAGACCTACAGCCGGCTGTAAGATTTCCAATAGCTTCTATAGCCGGATACACAATTTCTTATAGCCTTTTATAGCGGATGGCGATTAAGCAACAGCCAGGCGATAAAGTTTATACTAAATGTTACCAATTACGGATGCTAGGACTTGGTGAGTTTTTGGACTACCGCTCTCTTTTTGGGCCGTAGTATCTTGATTTATTTTGCGAGGAAAGCTCCGTACTTTTGATGGATGCCTGCCATTCCTAATATGTTAGCGCGCCTTCAATTTCGTATGATACTGTGCAATACCTCTGGTGTGAAATAGTTGCTTCAAGCGCCGTGGCACGCTGCAGCGCGGCAGGCGGGCAGCCAGCGCGAGACGCGCATTGGCGCCTTCAAACCTAACAGGGATACTTCACGCGTTGCGCAATGCGTGAAGTATCCCTGTTAGGTTTGTAGGCGCCAGTGCGTCGCCGCTTCGCTTTGTGTTAGGCTCTAACATTTAATCTGGCGGAGTCAGCGTTTTGCAACTCATGATTTTGAAATGTTTGCACGCTCTGTATGGATTATTCTTATTTAAATTGATTAAAAAAAATATGTATTAAAAGAAAATATAATGTGTGTTTTATAAATAATAAGGTGGTTCCGTATCAAACTTAATGATTTTCAAAGCACACGAATTTCTACACAATTTCTTATCGTCTTTTATAGCAGATGGCGATAAGGTATATAATCCGGCGATAGGAACTATAGCCCGCCTTCATAATTTTTTATCGCTTCGTATAGCCCGGCTCTATGATTTTCTCCGCTTTCTACAGCCAGCTATATGATTTTCTATCGCCTCCTTTAGCCAGCTATAAGAATTCTTATACTATTTTGAAACGCAGCTCCTACCGCCAATTTTTACCAGGGCTTCAATGACTTTAATATCAATGTCAAGAGAAATATATCTTTTTGCAATGTTGTATCGTTTTCCACATATGCAATTTTTAAAAATAAAATGATCAAATAAAAGTTAATATGTATACGCATAAAATAAGATATTGTCTTCTACTTTTCCAGCATTTTACCGTGCGTTAATGCCTTTTTACCATGTGCGTGACATTTGAAGACTCAGGGCGGTTTTAACCTCGCAGGAAACATTTGCACCGCGGGCTCTTCGTTCACCGCTGATCTAATAATTTGATCTCGCTCGGTGGGAGGTCCAAGAGCCGATGAAAGGCTAATAATTATTTGAGGTCGTGTCCCTTGTCACCTTGCCAATGCCTTTGCTTCCTCAGCTTTTAACACTCCCACCCTCAAGGTGTCCACTGTTGCGTTTCCCCTTGAAAAAAAATTGAATCGCCGTTCGCCGAAATTCCTAAAAAATTTCAAGAAAATTTCCAGATCCTTGGGAACATTTTGCTGCCGATTCTCAATTTTGCGAACAAAAAGACAAGAAGACAGTATTTCGTGTAATTGCTCCAAGTTTTCGACCTGCCACTGAGAAAATTTAGGGTAAATTTACCTGACGCACGGAGAAAAAAACTTCGTGCGTGGGACCCGAAGTTGAGAGCATATGGATCTCTGAAGTTTTCGGATTACGTATCTAAAAGCCGAAGTTCGGGTCAGACATCTGAAGTACTTCGATGTATACCGAAGGGTTCGGGTCACACATCTGAATTACTCCGATACATACCGAAGTGCCTCGATGTCTGACCCGAACTTCGGCAGCTCGACCTCAAGTTTTCGGATGCGTGATCAGAAAACTTCAGAGATCCATATGACCTCAACTTCGGGTCCCATGCACGAAGTTTTTTCTCCGCGCGGAAGGTTTTACATTAGTTTTTCATTGTGCTTGAACTACGGAGAGACATAGCAAAAAAGGTCCACGGATTGTAACAAAGTGATCTCATTAGTTTATAATGAATTCGACAAAGATTTTTACTGATACATTTTTATCGGGGGTTTATTAGGGAGATTGAGCTATTTTCACAGTTGTACGGGGTTTAATAAAGAAAAACAGTTGTAGGCTGTACGTAACATCAGATGCTAGATACGAAGCTCCAAAAATGTGTGTCAATTTAATTTTGGGCAGCGGTTTTCCCCTTTGTAAAAAAAAAAAAAAAAAAAAAAAAAAAAAAAAAAAAACAGTAAAAACAAAGTCGTGATTTCTCAACTGCAAACATTAATGGTCACGTTTATCGAACCCCAAAAAATATGATCTGCAATATAGGTCAAGCACACTATACATATTCGCTGCATAGGTCATTCTAACTCCCCACAAATATACGTTTATCTGACAAGTTTAGGCTAACACCGCCCAATTAGAGAATCATGTTCCCGGTATAATAAAATTTAATTGGATGAAAATATTGCAGATTGGAAAAGGGAGATTTTACAAGCCTTTGAGACGGTGTCTGGAAGTCGGTTAAAAAACTGGAGGATGGATTGCCCTGGTTACAAGCACAGCGAGTGTTCTTGCAGAGGTCACCGGGTGGACCTTAACTCTAGATTAATTAAGTGATTAAAAGTTGATCCAGGATCGATACCTCGCGGCGGTGACGCGGTGCGGCAGAACTTTACGAGCCTCGACATACTCGTGCGGATTGCGGGAATTAAAAATCGCGGCCGGCAAAATTTGCCTCCTCATGGGTCCCACATATCCTACTTCCTTCTCTCCGAGTGTGAACTAAAAGCTCACACAGTGGGCTACGGCAACGTACCATGGTAAAAATTGGCGATAGGAGCTGCGTTTCAAAATACCATAGGAATTCTTACAGCCGGCTAAAGAAGGCTACAGAAAATCATATAGCTGGCTGTAGAATGCGGAGAAAATCATCCGGCCGGGCTATACGAAGCGATAAAAAATTACGCAGCCGGGATAAAGTTCTTATCGCCGGGCTTTACACTTTTTCACCTGGCTGTTGCTTTTTCGCCATCGATTATAAAGGGCTAATAGAAATTGTGTAGAAATTCGTGGGCTTTGGAAATCATTAAGTTTGATACGGAACCACCTTAATATTTACAAAACACACATTACATTTTCTTTTAATACACATTTTTTTTCATCAATTAAAATGAGAATAATCCATACAGGATGTGCAAACATTTCAAAATCATGAGTTGAATAACGCTGACTTCGCCAGATTATCAATATTACAGCCTAGCACAAAGCGGAGCGGCGACGCACTGGCGCCTACAAACCTGACAGGGATACTTCACGCATTGCGCAACGCGTGAAGTATCCCTGTTAGGTTTGTAGGCGCCAATGCGCGTTCCGCGCTGGCTGCCCGCCTGCCGCGCCACAGCGTGCCACAGCGCTTGAAGCAACTATTTCACACCAGAGGTATTGCACAGTATCATACGAGACTGAAGGCGCTCTAATATATTAGGAATGGCAGGCATCCATCAAAAGTACGGAGCTTTCCTCGCAAAATAAATCAAGATACTGCGGCCCAAAAAGAGAGCAGTAGTCCAGAAACTCACTAAGTCCTAGCATCCGTAGTTAGTAACGTTTAGCATACATTTTATCGCCTGGCCGTTGCTTAGTCGCCATCGGCTATAAAAGGCTATAAGAAATTGTGCAGCCGGCTATAGAAGCTATTGGAAATCTTACAGCCGGCTGTAGGTCTATGGTATTTTGGAACACAGATTCTACTGCCAATTTTTACCAGGGTATTACGTTGATTACGGATCGTTTAAAAGTCAATACCTTAGAGGCCGTGCAACAAAAACGTAACGTTCAGGAAGGAGGGCCGATTAGAGCGTTCGTCATTTTGCTTACACGTGACGAAGAATAGGGAAATCTAGAGTCCTTTTACACTGACAATGAGAGTAAAGACAATACGAATCCATTTCTGATTGTTTCCCGTATTTTAGGCCTCCACACTGTCACAATCGGGAATAAAGATTACGTTTTCACCGATTGCAAATATTTTAAACTGGAATGGACCGGGGAATGGGGGGTGCGGCAAGGAACAAACGGAATGAGAGAAGGAACGGAGACAGGAATTCGGGAAAGGGTTGATCAAGGATTACAAAAAACGTTCAATTTGTGTAATCTTCATTCCCGTTTATGACATCCATGAGCCGCGCTGTCTTAACTCTCTCTCTATGAAGGGACTCTGGGAAATCCGTTACTGAAGTATAATTTAACGAGAGGGGAAAGGGATCGAACAATCCTTTATTTAGTGGTACGTATTTTATGGACAGCTCCTCATGTATACAGTGGACTCTCGATATTTCGAAATTGAAGGGAATCGCTTTTTATTCGAATTAGCGAGGTTTCGAAATAAAGAGAGTTCGAATTAAAGAGATTCCATGTGGAGAAATTTCGAATTAGAGAGGTTCGAATTATAGAGGGAAGGCGCCATCTGAATTCGAATTATAGAGGGGCAAATGGACGGATTTACGCCAAAAGGTCTTTAGGTCAAAGGTCAAGCTCTTTCAGACACCCAGATACATAAACAGTTGACTTCGAATTGTAGAGGGAATGTACCGTCTTATTTCGAATTATAGAGGGAGGGCCATATTTACTTCCCACACTTCGAATTACAGAGAGAATTTTCGAAGCAATTACGAATTATAGAGGGCCGCGCCAGCTTAAAAATTTCGAAATAACGAGGGGAGAAAATTACAAGGATTTTTTTCGAATTATCGAGAGATTTTCAAGGGAAACAGACTTTCCTTCGAATTAACGAGGTTTTCGAATTATCGAGGTTCGAATTATCGAGAGTCCACTGGAGACATGGACGTAACTGTTCATAGAGGGGAGGGTATAGGTCCGGCGGAGGGGAGTGAACCTCCTTCGAGTTCGATTATCATTCACGGGGTCACAATGAGAAAGCTCAAGCAATGTTGACAGAAGGTTCGATCAAAGTTCAGCTTCAAAAAAATTGGCATTAGATACTCTTCCCGACCCGGTCGATACTAATATTTTTTAAAATATCAGGGCAACATTGTTACTGTATTTTTGAAAGTATTGTGACAATATTGGGCGATTTTTGGGAATGTAGTGATGACTTGCCCAAAAGTGTACACAAAACGAGCAACGTATTCAATGCTGTTGATAATAACGCTGGATACAACTATTCGCACTCAATGGAAACGCGTGTTGCATATATGAAAAAATGGAAGGCGCACTCTAGTCCATAAAATAGTGCACGCAGCATGAAGCGCGCCGTTACCAGTATGTGCAAGACGAAATTCTCTGACAAACATTGGGGCAATAGAACAGAACAGGTTACTTTCGCACAATTTTCACAAATCAGAATATTATATTCCACCGCCATACCGAGTCGTGACAGCAGCGTGTTGCTGCTAGCACTGCTTCATGGTTTCGAATGACCGGACGCCTTCAATTTTCAGGACGCAACACGGATGTCCATAGAGCACGAATAGTTGTATCAAGGTGTTGTAACCAATATTATCATCCTCTGCCCGGACATCAAAACAGAAGCATTATTATACGGAGATTCGATGTATGAACTCTTGAGCGTTGCCAAATTCTAGGAAAACTTGTGAGCATTTAGTTTTTGAAGTGCAAGAGTATTTTCCGACCAATTTAATTTAATGATTCTACGAAGCTCGATGCAATTTTTCTTCTTGTGAAAAGCTTAAATCTCTGAGGCGAGTCAGGATGAAAAGCTTGAAAAGAATTTCAAAGGAGGCATAATTCTGTGCTTGTAACATTCGTGCCAGTGTGCGACGAGGACAGGGGCATGGGGTCAGGCAAACCCAGAACTTTGGCCAATCAAGGGGGAAAAGTGCTTGTCACTATCAAATGTTTGAAGCAGCGCGGCCCGAGCACGACACGACTTGTGACGCGAGGCGAGCTATGGACAACTATAGGTGTCCTTAAACAGAGGAGATCTGTTTAAGAATAAACAAGGTGGAAAAATGGTGCTGGGTCCACACCATTTCGCGGGGAAACAAAGCCAAGAAATTCCAAAAATTAAAATTAGAGTCAAAAATTGGAATTTCTTGGCTTTGTTTCCCCGCGAAATGGTGTGGACCTAGCACCATTTCTCCACCTTGTTGGATACAGTTCGGGCCACTTCTTAGTGTTTAATTTAAGAATAAAAAGGAGTGTTGAATGTCCGTAAAAGTGTCCTTTAATTGAAAAAAATGTTCTCTTTTGAAACTGTCTTTCCAGAAACCATGAATTCATGACTTATGAAGTCCGTGTACATACGTATGTATAGACTAGGTATACGAACTACGATACTGCCGTGCTGATGAAAAACGGCGTATGAACATTGAAAAGTAGCCAAATTTCTGCGGATAAGACATGTATTTTTGAGGAAAGTTATGTATGTTTGTTATTGAAATATTTAGACATTTTCGATTAAATTGCAAACCGAATCGTCGGTAAAGTATGCAAAAAAATACTCGCAATTTTCCAGGACAATTCGGTTTTTATTGAAGGAAATATGGCAACGTCTGTCGGCTCATACGGCATTCTTCCTTAACACGGCACAGTATTTCGTTATACGCTTTTCTGTTCGAAAATGTTCGTCAAAAAAACTATTCACACAACCAAAAACGCAAGGATTAACTCCTATACCAGTTATTACCCTCCCCTCTTCCTTTTACCGTAGCCAGTCGGCGCGGCGCGCCAAAATTGCAGTAAGCAGGTTTTAATTTCTTATATTTGATTTCCATTTTTACCCGACTAATATAATGACATGGGTAACCAGTTGGCACATTGCGAGTTTTTCTTCGAGATTTTTCGTTTTGTTTCCCGTTCCTCTAAGTTTTCAACCTTGCTTTAATGTCACGAACTGTTCTTGTAGAATTTTCATTGCATGCCAGCCGAAAATACCTGGAATGAAAGCCTAACGTATGGGGGTTCTTCGCAGACCCCCGCTGGCGAGCAGCACTGGTTTAGAATTTAGCAAAAACGTGAAGTAAATAATATGAAATCTGGAATCAATATGTTATCCTCATAAACTTACTCTCGTGTAGACATGGTTGTGCTTCATTAAAAGCAATGATTTACCTGCAACACAAAATCGAAAGAACAAGTGATTAATAAAGAGCGAAGTGTTAAGGTTGACGAAAGCATTACGGAATTTTAAGCAGCTAGTATGATACTTTAAAATTCTTTCATAAAATTTATCGACAAATGCAAAAAAATACGCTCTGATTTTAGAGAAGCAACCATGGAAAAATATCCTGAAGACAGCGAGACAAGATTGGTTGCAGGTTCTAAGATATAGTGTGATTATTTTACATGGGTTTAAGTGAGGGAAAAGTGCTGATTTTCAGCACTATCTTGCAACGATGCAGCGAGATGACCGCAAGCTTGACGAAAACGCGTTGCCCTGTATCTCTTTCTCACAAGCTAAAAAATGAATTTGAGCTAGCTGATAAAAATAGTTTTCGGAGGATGTGGCTTTTGTTACTCGCCGATAAAAAATTCTCACGCAAATGTTAGAATAAAAAATTTCACCACAAAGTTCAGAAGTCCACCATCCCTCTAGAAAGAAATAAATCCCATCTTATCAAATAACTGTGCTCTTCTGAAAACAAATTTTCCAGTATTTTGCTTCAAAATTTAAACTTGAGAAGGGGATTCTGGTAAATGATAGGACTCCTATTTACTGAATAATTTCAAAGAGCAGCGAGTGTCAGTCTTCAATAATAAAGCGGTTTTAATATTTATGATACACGCTGTTACAAAGGAGGGGGAAAAAGCAAAAACAAGAAAAGACGATTTCTTGATGTTGTAGTCGAATGCTGCATCAGTTTAATTCATTAACGTAACGCATACACAACGTGTAATGCAAATTAACCACGCTACGTAAGAAAATGCCGCGTAATATCACGACAACCAAATGCAACGCAGGGGATCTACGGTGCGGCGCAGCGTATTAAAAACTAAGTAACCTGTCATATCATTCAATCTATGAAATCACCAATTACAAGTTGCTCCACACTCGTAAAGTTTTGTGTACTCCCCAGAAATAGCAGAGGGCAGAAAAACAGAAATAGCGCGCGAATCCATCGCGATGAATTGTACTGATACGGCAATTTTAACAATTACGTCACACTGTAAGACCAACCAAGTGCGTACATTAAGTACATGCCTGCATGCTTTTTCCAGTTTCGCTCATCGATAACGCCAGTTTTAATTCTAAAAATATAATATGAGAAATTGTTCGTACGAGTAGTTTCAGTCCTATACTTGGGTGGGGATAACGCTTGCAGAGAGATGAAAATGTATGAATAATCACAGTAAGTTTTGCATATACGTAGGCTTCATACATAGAAAAAAAGATAGTAGGCTTTAAAAATATTATAAACAAAATAAACGTAACAAATGAGCAAAAATTCATGTCTCTTAAAAAGCCAGTTACCAATTTAAAAAAAGCGGATGGCCGGAGCTGGGTATTGTACGTGAGAATATCAACCACGCTTCATTTTTCTCATCGGTATCGAAACAATTTGTTGGGGGTTTCTTTTCGTCCTAAAATTGGCAACACCGCGATAGTAGTATTAAAAACAGTTCCTCCGGTTTAACTTCGTTCGACAAATAATGCACACGCCATTCCATCGATACAATTTGGTCAAGTCCATTTAAACGCAGCGTGGTTATTTTTTTTAAATTCATATATTTTCTGCAGGGCAGAGGTTCCGAACTATGATCAAAGATGTAGAGCAAACACATATCTTGATCAATTTAAAAACACAGATCAACCAGCTCGAGACCAGGAAATTGGTGGTTAGGACCGACCTCAAATTTTCATGATTGGAGACAACATATATCTTATGCCCTGGTTTGACCAATCGTTCCCACAAAATCATGGGAATGGGAAGTTAGGGTCCAGAAAGATGCGTACGAGTCCTAAAAATTCCCAGTTGCTTTGTTATCGTCCAACCAACGGAAAAGTTTCCCACTGATATCAAGAAACCGCACTCAAAACCCTGTCAAAAATGGTGATATTTGGGTTGTGGGAAAACTATTTCAACTGCAGGGAGGAAGTTTTTGTTGTGGTGGCAACGGGAACATCATTTGGTCACCAGAACAGTTTATGTGAGAGTGAGAGGTAGATTTTTTTCAAAAATGCATGAATTTCGGCTGTCTTCCTGGTTCTCATTCAAACTGGAGTCGTTCTCCGTTATTTTCCTACCTTGCCTCTTCATGATTTTCGTTGAAATCATAGTCGGCAGTGTAGGATAGGTGCGATATGCGAATTTTATTCAGATATATTTGGGACACTCTTCATTTTTCAAGTGTTTCAATATTTACCACTTATCCGTTATCTAATCTAAAACATAAGCATCGCATTAAGTTGATACGTTCGTTAAATACCATATTCTTCCAAATTTAGGATCATCTTTTTACGCGGCAATAACACGGACATCATAATCGAAGTTCAATGTCGCGGATCTGATAGAAGCGCTGGGTGCAAAAAGGGTATTTCTTGGTCACAGGGTCTCAAAATCTCAGCTAACGTTTCACCTATTATAACTTGAAGCGAATTCCTCCCTAAAAAAAGAATTAGCACTGGAGATTCTGAAACACCGTAACCAAGAAATGCCCTTTTTGCACCCAACGCCTCAATTCCATTCTTAAATAATTTACTTTACGATCATGGAAACAAGATGGTAAAATAATAGTGCCTAGTTCGCATTATTTTGAAGAAAAAGCAAGATCCAAAATAGTGTGGACCCAGCACTACTTTACCACCTTGTTACATACGGTTCGAGCCACGTTCCTTTTTTTTATTAAGAAAAAATTGTACGACTGCCCCTTACGGGGCATTAATACATTGTAGTTAATTTGTCACGTTTTTTCACGTTCCGTTTTTTTTTTTTTATATTTTTTTTTTCTATTATGTATTTCTGTCATGGATGAACAACGTACTTTGTTAATTTCAGCAGAAAGTTCAGTTGAAACTGTCTCAATTCATCCCAAACACCAAAACGTAACAATGAGCAAATTCGCAGAGACGGCGAGGCGACGAAACTACTGAAAACCAGACAAACCAGTTGAGATGGAGGAGGAAAGCACGGTGGAAAATTTTGAGCGAAAATTTGAACACATCATAAATTTGCGAATGTGAATTCCCGGCGGTTAACCAAACCGAAATCATTTCGAACGTCGATCGAACGTTCGATCTTCGGTTTGGCAAGTGCCATTGCCCTGGAGGAGCCAACTGTCTCCGATAAGTGGAGGTCGGAGAATGCGAATTTCGTCCGAAAAAAAGGAAGAAATGCTTGCGTGAGGTATTTCGGATGAAACCGGTTCTTTGCGTCGATGCAGTGAATAACATAGGTCACGCGACCGGCGATCGCTGGCCGCGGAAAAAAGCGATACTTAGCGGGAAGTGTCGCTTGACGAGTTGTCAAGAGTTTTAAACACCGGAAACGCGTTAAAAAACTGGAAAATCGATCGTTTCATACGGTTGCCGTACAGTGTAATTGCTCACTCAATGTGATATAAATTCAGAAACACTGCACTACTCCAGACAGAAATGTTGGTAGGTATTTCCTGCATTGAGGGAATGTTTGTACTCATACGTCTCGGATTAGTTTTGTCTCGAACTTTCAACTTTATTTCTCTAGTTTTTCCCTTAAAGAATGCTTTCTGATTTATGAATTAAAAGGCTACGATGTATACTTCATCTCAAACTGGGCTTCCCTTTTGCCCCCCCCCCCCTCCCTCAGAAAATCCCACAGGGATCTAATGTTGTTTTAGGCGAAAATTCAATCGTCTAAAATCAGCGGTGAATCCTTAAAAATCAAATTAACAAGTGGGTCGCATTTAGCACGAAGGAACCAGCGCGATTACAATGTTTTCAAATCGTGCAATTTATTCTTTTCTTTTAAATACACTTAATATGTGCACGGTATTAGAATTTGCACGATTATTTTCCTTTAAAATTTACACTTTTTTGGTGGGAAGTGAAAACTTTCTGCTATTCTGGGCGATTTTTATATGTAAGATAATTATGAGGAAACAACATTTTTCCAACACCGCAACCGCGCTGGTTCCTTTTTACTAAAAGCGATCCGAGTATGAGCCCCTATTAGTAAGGTTGAAATGTATACAGGCTGCTCTCCAAGAATCCGCGACAGGTTGCGTCCGCATTTTTGAAGGCGCCGTAGCCTTATTTTCAAGCGGTGAAGTTGGAACACTCCACGACCTTTAGAATCGAATTATACCGCGTTCTTGGACTTTAAAGTGCGAATAAAGGCTCCGTCTCCGAGTGAGCAACTCGGTAGGCGCGGAGGCGAAGAAGGAAAACGGAAAGGCACAAAAGGCTGCGAGGACAATAGTGAAAAGAAAACCATCTGAAAAGGCCATTCCACGGGAGTCTCTTCCTTGAGAGGGGTGATTGACGGTGGGAACTTGTGACGTCACATGACGTGACGAGCACGTGTCTTAATGGGGGTCCGTTGAGGTAGACTGGATAAACACGCCTCGTGAATCACGAACTTTGACCGACTTTCCGCGCGCTCCCGCCACCGCCGAGTGTTTGGATAGGGGACCGGCAAAGTTAAACCCCATTAGAGTTCCACAAAGAGGAGTCACAGAATTTCCTCCGAGGCGCCTCGTTGCGGGACTGAGCAAGAAAAATGGGCTGCTCTGCCGTGTTAGGGAGAAAACGCCGTATGAACGTTCCAGACATGCCACATTTCCTCCATACCCTGGTAAAAATTGGCGATAAGAGCTGCGTTTCAAAATACCATGGGAATTCTTATAGCCGGCTAAAGAAGGCTACAGAAAATCATATAGCTGGCTGTAGAATGCGGAGAAAATCATACGGCCGGGCTATACGAAGCGATAAAAAATTAAACAGCCGGGCTATAGTTCCTGTCGCCGGGGTTTACACTTTATCGCCTGGCTGTTGCTTTTTCGCCATCGGCTATAAAAGGCTATGAGAAATTGTGTAGAAATTCGTGTGCTTTGTAAATCTTTAAGTTTGTACGGAATCACCGTAATATTTACAAAACGAGCATTATATTTTCCTTTACTACATATTTGTTTTTCATCAATTAAAATGAGAATAATCCATACAGGATGTGCAAACATTTCAAAGTCATGAGTTGAACAACGCTGACTCCACGAGATTAAATATTAGAGCCTAACACAAAGCGGAGCGGCGGCGCACTGGCGCCTACAAACCTAACAGGGATACTTCACGCATTGCGCAACGCGTGAAGTATCCCTGTTAGGTTTGTAGGCGCCAGTGCGCGTTTTGCGCTGGCTGCCCGCCTGCCGCACCGCAGCGTGCCACGGCGCTTGAAGCAACTATTTCACACCAGAGGTATTGCACAGTATCATACGAAACTGAAGGCGCTCTAATATATTAGGAATGGCAGGCATCCATCAAAAGTACGGAGCTTTGCTCGCAAAATAAATCAAGATACTACGGCCCAAAAAGAGAGCAGTGGTCCAAAAACTCACTAAGTCCTAGCATCCGTAATTAGTGACGTTTAGCATACACTTTATCACCTGACTATGAGTTGCTTAATTCGGCTATAAAAGGCTATAAGAAATTGTGTAGCCGGCTATAGAAGCTATTGGAAATCTTACAGCCGGCCGTAGGTCTATGGTATTTTGGAACACAGATTCTACCGCCAATTTTTACCAGGGTAAAAAGTAAGTTTTTAAGGAGCGTTGTCGATTCTTTCTCTTGGAATTTTCGGATGATTTTGATCTGACTGCGAATAAAACTCTCTGAAAAGTTTAAGCAAAAATATTCACAAATTTCCCTGAAAATTTATATATTACTAATGGCAGAAATGCCAAATTTTCTCCGATAAAAATTTTATATTTAAAGGAGAGTTGTGAATATTTTCTCTTGAAATGTTCAGATGATTAAGCCCTAACTGCTAATAAAATTCTCTGAGTAATTGAAGGAAAAATATTCACAGATTTCCCTGAAAATTATTATTTTATCGAGGGAAGTTTAACAACGTCTGACTGCTCATACGGCGTTTTTCCTCAGCACGGCATTGCTGGTGTAACACTTCGTCGCCCAGCTGACGAAAGGGCGTAAGCATACTTTGAGATGAGCCCGGAAATGCGCTGAGTTGTATGGACGGCTGGGCTCATTGTAGAGTGTAGTTACGCGCTTTTGTCAAGAGGGCTACGACTTGACAGAATGAGAGATGAAGCAATGTATGTTATGTTAATTTCCTCTTCAAAATTCCACGCGGGACACGTTCTAAAATCCAATAATCAACAAAATAATGAGAAATTAAACATTTACAGTTCACATTTGAATTAGTAAACTTAAACATCTTGTTCAAGACAAAGCCTGAATCAATGTGCATCAACTCAACCATCAAGTAGTAATTTAGATCATTCGACAGATCGTCGTTCGTCTGGCGTAAGGGTGTACCTCGATTTCCACATGAGTCCCAGAAAGCAAGGGTTTACATGCAATACACGGCTCATGTGGAAATTGATATACGCCCTTACGTCAGAGGGGTGACGAAATTATTTCAGACGTTTGATTCCACAAAAATCCTCCCTACTCTGACTTATTACTCTGCGTTGCGCTTCAGTTTTCACCCTGTTTCGTGGTCCATTCGACATCAGGAACTTGAATTAAGTTCAATGACGTGACCGGAGAGAGGTGGGGGTGGAAGAAAGTGGATGATTACGCCTCCACTTGAAAAGAAAATCACGGAAATGGGGCGAAGGAGTTCGGGAAAGCGCAAAAAATATAATTTTTGTATAAAAAATCTGAGTCTTTACATCGCTCCTTTTCAGATCTGCCGAGGCCTGAGGCTTAAATTAAGCCACTTAATCGACCTCTGGACTGTAAAAAAGGCACTTCTCAGTAGCTTGGCATGCTATGCGATTTATCGATTGATCTGCCATTTAAACTTATGGAAAAGGATCGATGAACAGGTTGTTCGCGACGAACACCTTAATAATCGATTCTTTACCATAGCTTCAAATGGGGGAAATATCGATCGATCGATCATCCACCCCTCGTACCGGCATTTCTGCACTGAGAAGAATCGGATTCATTAAAAGGAAAGAAAGCTGTTTCCTCGGCAATTTCTCATTGCGCTGAAAAAAATACTGCTCCAAACAAGCGATTATGCCATGTCAAAATTTTAATTCCTGCTAGTAATATCCATTTTTGAGGGAATTCACAACTTGTTGCGAGAGAGAACTCTCCTCAGACGCAAACCAATTTACTAGACATATAAATTCGCCTCTTTGACACAACGAGCATATGGCTCTCAGCAGAAAGACTGCTAAGGAAACGGTTTTCTTCATTGTAATTTCTCTCTGTACGGATACGATGCATGAAAGAAACATGTTGTACTTCTGATTCACCTCGGTGCGCGTAAAATCTTCGTTCGACTGAGGGAAGAAGTGCTGAGGATGAGTCAGGATGAATTTTGAAAATCCTGGAGGCTATGGTTATGGGTAAAATTGCAGCGATTTCCACTTTGCGCCACCAAATTACTGACATTAGCGTTAATTACAGCGACTGTAATATTTTACGAGGAGGCCAAAACTATAGCCCCACCCGGTAAAGAACTTCAACGGGTAGAGGCAGACAAAACTGCCCAACTAATATTGGAGGACGATGATGAGAGAGTATAGCGCCGGCGCCGCACTATGGACCGGGTCGATAGGAGAAGTCGGACAAAATTTGGAAACTTCAAAAGCTTATAACTCCGTCTATACAGAACTTTGAAGTTTCTAAAAGTGGTTTCATTGGTTTCCTCGTAAAATTCTCACCCGGAAAGACTCCTTAAAATTTAGAATGTGACGAAATAAACATCAAAATTTGCAGTTTTAGTCGAAAATTTCGTGTCCGACCTCTCTGATTGACTCGATCCACTGTGCGCCGGTGCAGCGAAGGATATCTCATCGACGGACAAGCCGTGCAACTTCCGACAGATCGAGAGCTGCATACTGCAAGGCTCGTGCGCCACGCCGGCATGCTGCCGCAATGACGAGAAAATGCAATCGCGAGTGCACAGTTTCCAGGGGCGGGAATTCAACTCAACCGACTTGGCAACATCGCGGATGACGAAATGGAGTTACTCTGGCGCCAAGCAGACTCGTAATCAGACGAATCATCCTGTTGCCAGATGAGAAAAAAAGATGCTGGACATTACTAGGAGTTTATCGTCAAGATTTTTATTCCGATCAACTGCGTGTTTTTAAGGAGAGGGAGCTGGTAAAGAGTCATTGTTTCAAAGATTCATCTCTTCCCTTTACTTGAGCTGACGTTTGTAACAGGTCCATTATTATTTGGATTACATTTTGCAAAAAAGAACCGAGAGGCATATCCAGGGAGGAGTCGCTAAGATTTTGCAACTTTCTTTGCCTTGCAAATATGGATTTCATTTTGCAAAAAGGAATCAGAAGCATTGCAATGTTGCTAAGATTGTGCAACTGCATCCTTTGCAATAAAACTATTGAAATTCTGAAAAAGTATGAAATTTACATGGTAATTTTCGTCTTGAATTTACATTTTTTAGCGAGTAAAATAGAGACTGTTATTAGGTAATCAGGTTTTCAATCTAAGAAAAAAAAGGTTGCACAATCTAAGCAACATTGCAATGCTCCTGGTTCCCTTTTGGAAAATGCAATCCGTATAAACTGAGCATCTAAACAAGGTTTATCTTCACTCTGAATGAAATATAAATTCAAGACGAAAACTACCTTCATAAATTTGATTATTTGCATTACTTCAGTAAGATTATTGCAAAGAATGTAAGTCGCGCATCCAAGCAACATTGGAACGATCTTGGCTACTTTTTACAAAATGCAATCCATTTATAGCTGTATAGCTTCAGCGGCTTACAAAGCGCTTAACTCACATTGCTCCTAATTTGTTCCGTTCAGTTCGCCTTCAATTTCTCGATAGGCAATGTGAGCGGCTCAGGAGCAGTAATAGTTGCTTGCCGCATTTCGGCCACGATCACTCTGTTTTTTCACAGCTGCAATGGCTTAGGCAGTACTTCACTCACATTGTCTCTCTCTCGTGCCGATCAGTTTCGCCTTTTTTCGAACAGGCCCATTCTGTTCAGAATTTGGTGGAAACGATATGCCGCGGTCTCTCCATGGTTCACTGAAAAAAAATTCTAGGCGTTTTTACCAAGGTCCGTTGGTACCTTTACCACCTCACTTTTTTTTACCAATTATTAGTAATTTTACCAAGACAGACTAGTAAGCTGACCTAAAAACTGGTATTTTTACTGTTTTTTTTTCAGGTAAGAATACCACTTTTATTGGTAATCAATTCCCGGTAACTTTGCCATTTTATCTCGGTAATTCTACCGCAGTCGATAAAAAATATTGGCGTTTTTACCAAGATCCAGTAAAATTACCGAGAAAGTTCAATAATTTTACTGAGATTTCTCGGTAAAATTACCAATTCCATAAATGGTAATTTTACCAAGAAAAAACTGGGATCAAATAGAACCCTGAATTCTTGTTAATTTTACCCTTTTCTTAGTAAATACACCGAAATTTTTTTTTTTTTTCAGTGCGATATGCCGCGGTCCCTCCATGGTTTTGCTCTGGGTGAGGGCATCGTCCTGCGATCCGAGACAGGAAGCAGCGTGGCGTGGATTTCGCCCGGAATCTGCGGTCTTACTGACCTCAATTTCGGTCGAAAAGTTCGCGTAATTGCCCGTCACCGTCGCGCCGCAGGATTACGCGCAAATTGCTCCATGACGGGAAGCACTCCGCACCTTCATCTTATGCAGATTTCCCGTTAATTGAACTCCGAAAGATTCCACCAGGCTCCAGAAGTCTCGCCTCTTACTAACCAATCAATGTCCTCATCATTTTTTTATGCAATAATGGGCTCAATGCCCGATAAAGATCACACTGTTAAAAATCGAAAAGAGACATTCAGTGCCGGAGTCTATATGGCGCCCCAAAACCCCGAGTGATATGAGTACAAAATGAATTTAGCAATGACCATCATAAAAACGTATGACATTCCGCAAAAAGAGTAGATTTCGCTTCGTAATAGTGTAACTCACTCTCAGGCCCACCACATCCCATCTCGGGCCCTGGTACCAGTTTTCTGGCTCGGGCCCCTAGCACAGAGGGGGGTTCGGGGGGACTCCCCCGGGAAATTTTTGAAATTTTAAATCTATTTGGACGCATTTTGAAGCTCTTATGATGGAGATTTTCCATCAATTTCTGCAGAATAATTACTCCTTTTTTACTTTCTCGCTCCCCTAGTTTTTTACTTTCAGCACCAAATACTTTCGAATTGTTGCATTCAAAACATCTATAAATGTTTTTTTGAGGGGAGCAGATGATAATTTTCAATTCTAGGCTAAGCCGGGCCCCCCTGGACTCCCCTTTCGTACGTCTATGGCAAGGGAGTTGAGCCATTGAAGTTGAGGATGCCCAGACAGGAGCCTCTTAGCATCCGTCAACGGAAGAAAATGAAACGCAGTTGCTAAAAATATCATTCTACATATACTCAAAATCTTGAAAATAGATAGAAATCTCTAAAAAAGTAAGAAAACTTTTATAGTGCCCTAGCGTGTTTTTGAAACTTTATTCACCTTTTGCGGAATTTTTAGAGTAATTTTTTCACTTTTCCTTCCGAGACAAGGGTTACACATGAATTCGTAGTGGTTTGTCACCTGCGTCACGGGCCTCCGGGCCGGGCCCGGTACCAAGGACCCAGTATCCCCCCCCCCCCTTGTGGCGGGCCTGCTCACTCTGCAAGGAGAATAGATTCCGCTCCGCATTCATATCACTCGAGGTTTTTGGACGCTATCTAAACTCCAGCACAGAATTTCACTTATACAAATGTTGATCAGTCCATTCGGCCCCCGAAGCAAATTACTTTTTGCACCCACAAAGTAGCCTAAACTCGCGGATTTGATTAAATTTTCTTTGGGTCACATTGGCCAAATCTCTGGATTGGATTTGCAACCTCGTTAAAAATCAGGCGAAACCACCAGGATTGAACTTGAACCGAATCGGTGACAATCCAATGCGCTAGCCATTCGCAACTCAAGACCTTCTTATTTTAATAAAAAAAAAACAAAAAAACTTTGAAACAAGAAAAAATCTTACATTGCCTGCATCCGCTAGAAAATCGTCTAAAAGAACTCTCGTAGATTCAAGATTCCTTTATTAGGTAACATTACTTATTTTTGTCTATGATTGTCGATCGATCATCAAACTTTGAGCTTTTGACAGAGGAGGTTATTTAAACTGGATTCTGCTGGCCAAAAAAAACCGCTCAACACTTGACGCATTAGTCACGGTGGGACGAGGATTATTGTTAATCCTCGGAAATAACTATTTCAACTGTACACATCAGGTAGTTGATATAAAGGCTAGAGATCCAAGATATCCGTCGTCGCTCGCATGGTTCACTACGCGATCATAATTTTGGTGGAAAATTCCGCACCGACCAATCATCTGGGATGTGAGCGGCAGAAGTATCGAAAAACTAATGGAACCATGCCGTCAATGACCGCATTTCTTACCGCCGCACTCCATGGAGTAATAATATAACGGCGTATCAGGTGGATCTGCTTAAATTACGGCAGTACCGATTACATCATTTCACCTCTCCCCTCATCCTCATTTCACCAGTCAAACTTGCCAATTCGCATCTGGCTCTACAGCTAAAAATAAAATAAAATATATGAACAACCTATGGCAGTATTTTGAGAGTCGTCGCTAGGAGACGTGCAGTCTTTCAAGAGATTGAACCTCCTTTAAAATTTGGAGGACCGCAAAACACGATTGAGACTTAAAGAAAAAAGGAAAATTTCTCTCAGAATTTCACTTCCGCGCGCTATCTCCTCATCAAGATATAGAAATTTGGCATTACCTAGGAAAATAAGACGTATAGCCCGAATACGTTCCTTCTGAGAGCCATTTAAAGCGAGTCTAATCCAAAGTATCGATGAAAAATACACTCGAATGTTCTTGAAGACGTCCTACGCCGAGAAATCTCGGTAAAATTATTGCATTTTCTCGGTAATTTTACTGGACCTTGGTAAAAATGCCAATATTTTTTTCGACTGTGGTAGAATTACCGAGATAAAATGGCAAAGTTACCGGTAATTGATTACCTATAAAAGTGGTATTCTTACCTGAAAAAAAAAACAGTAAAAATACCGGTTTTTAGGTAAGCTTACCAGTCTGTCTTGGTACATACATATATTCCAGTCGCTTTACAGCGCGCTCGGGCGCTCTGCGACACCTAATCGCCATCCTTGCCTATCGATCCAGAGGTCATCTGGTAGATGGCATCTTGTGATTTTATCTTGAATGCCACCAATCCACGATTTTGCTGGCGTCCCCTACGTCTTCTCCCAGGAGGAACCCAATCTAGCACCTTCTTAGGCAACCTATCATCCGCCATTCGTTGAACATGACCATAACAGACAAGCTGTTTGGTCATAATTTCATGCACGATGTTCTGCTCGGCGTTCATGATCTCACGGACTCTTTCGTCTTGTCTTTCGTCTGTCTTGGTAAAATTACCAATAATTGGTAAAAAAAGTGAGATGGTAAAGGTACCAACGGACCGTGGTAAAAACGCCGAGAATTTTTTTTCAGTGTATGATGAAAATTTTGCAAGTGTTGTCAAACTTTTCCACTCTACGTATATGGTCATGCAGATACTAATATTTACATTACGCATACTCTATTAGATGCAGAACTCTAGAGATTTACACCTAGTTGCTGTAACATTTATTGGAAATTTTGGCCATGCCATTTTATTCTCTGAGTATATCATTCCAAATATGACTACATTTCATTGTTAACATTTTTCGCGAGCAGGGGGCTTCCTCCATAAATTTGGTTACCCATACTGCGGTTGAGTTTTGGAAATCAGAATAAACTAGGGGGCTATACCCCCTGACCGCTCTGTGGGCCCAACCCCGAAAGCCGAGTTTTACGTGAAACGCGTTCTTCTTAAGAATTTGTAATATTAAGAATGATTTTGATATGAAAACTATGGAGAGAACACACGTTCCAAGGTGTTGAAAGCTTGGCAAGCATTGCAACATGTGCTCCATCACCTGCGTGGAATTGAACTGAGTGAAAAAGTCCAGGCGGGGTG
The DNA here is from genome assembly GCF_918797505.1 of Bemisia tabaci. Classification (NCBI taxonomy): domain Eukaryota; kingdom Metazoa; phylum Arthropoda; class Insecta; order Hemiptera; family Aleyrodidae; genus Bemisia; species Bemisia tabaci. Next base: position 57,421,367 of record NC_092796.1, read on the forward strand.
CATTCACTTTCCAGACGGGAAAGTGACCTCCACAGTCCACCGTTGACCGCGCGTGGGGCAATTGAATTACACAAATGGAAAATTACATCCTAGCTTGTCTGAACATTAAACTTGGGCTAATTGCTTATTATTCTCTCTGTGACTGAACATTGAGGTGCCGGGTGGATATGAAAAATGACTCATTCGTCAGAACACAGCAGAGCTATCAAAGCACTCAATGGATGTCATTTCAGTAATCTTGAGAGTGAAATATGCGATGCTCTTCGGCTTAGAGAAGATTTCTAGGTCTAAGTAAACGTGGGATGCGTCAAAAATCGTATCGAGACATCGGTGAGTGGATATGACTCATTTCCTAGTTTCAAACAGTGGCGTGGCGTGAATTGCGATACATCGATTGTTATGCCTTTTAAACCTATGGAAAAGGATCGATAAACATGGAGTTCGCAGCGAACACCTTAGTCATTGATTCTTTACCATAGGTTCAAATGGCATAACAATCGATACATCGCAATTCACGCCGCGCGACTGGTTTCAAAGTGAAGTTCAATAAGTAATCAATGTTCGACTCCTGAGTCCTGAGTACTTGACGGAATGTTTTAAAAAAGCTTAGGGAAAAATCCTTGTATTTTCCTACTCTATGGCCTTCGTAAAGTTTTCCTGACTTTAATGAGCAAAATGTTAACGATAAAATCCATGTAGAAACTTATTTGCAGGGACAGTCACAAGAGATAAAACTTCGCGTACTCACTTGTGCTGTTTCACAATTTTAAGGGACGAGTTTCGGGGACGAGATGGCCCCATCATCAGCCGGCAGCGAACTAACGTTGCAAAATTTTATCCCTTTTTTACGATAAAATCCATTCATTATAAGCGCTACAGAGCAGAAATACAAAGTTTCCAAAGCTAAAGTAGAGAATTCATACTGACATTCTCATTTTCCGTGGAGGTCCCGTTATTTTCCATGCTCCCCTGGGTCACGGAAAATTGTCTTAATTTTCTGAGCATTCCAAATTTTCCAGATCGTAATATGTTGGCTTTATCGTTTTACCGCTATGAGTAACAAAAAGGAAATATTATAATCTTGGAAGCGGTTGGGCCACAACCAGTTCAATAATGTGAACCTTCCGCTAGTGCGTAAACGAGATTTTCTCGATCGAAATCGAGATGCTTTGGGGGCATAAAACGAATACGTATGGAATGACTTGTCAAGCACCGGGAAATCAGAAGACCTGTGCTACGATCAAACACTTGACATTATTATGCGGCACTCGCGAAAGAGGACCTTCCAGATTGATTGTGAGATTATAAAGGATAAATGAAACTTGATTGCGTTGATTCAGATGTGAGGAAGAATTTCCCACTTAGCATTCTGGTGTGCTTCCAACACTGGCTGCACACAACTCTGGGTTTGTGGACTTGAGTGTCATAAGCATAAAATAGCTACATTACGCAAGTTTTACAGCGGGCGATACGTGTTGTATTTCTCATTCCGTAAATCCATCAGTAACTAATTTGAGTCAATAATACCACTTTGAGTGATTGAGGTTTCGAATTTCTGGCTGGTTAAAAAAAAGAACAATACGTTTTATGTTTCATTTCAATGAACTAAATGTTTCAAGTGGTGAATGTTGAGGAGGTTGTTTTTTAATGTCTTCATTAGTTCGCTTTCAGTGTCCATTCAAGGAGAGAAACTGACCATTAAATAGACACAAAAAAGAGGGACTTTTTTATTTCAGCTCGATTCCCGTTGAAGAATATGTTTGTAATGACTATTAGTACGGTTTTTTTTTTATTTAAAAGTAATGAGAATAATACACGCTGAAAGAAATGATTGGCAGTCAAATTATTACTGCGAAAAGTGAAAGAATTCGAGGGAATGGCGGTTAACACTAAATTGACACACATAAAGTGCGAAAAGTCCCTGAAGGCCGATGGAATTCAAATGGAGCCCTTTAGGTAATTTGTTCACTTTATTTGACACCTTCCTTTTTTATCTAATTTCGCATATACTTATCGACTTACAAAAATGAGAACATCAGAACACTTTGAACTAACACTGATACACTTTTACCACGCTAGAAGAGGTGACCAAATGAGGGCTTTTAAAATGGAGCTACACTGTTAAAAAAAATTAGCTCAGAGCACGACCTATATAAGGAAGTCGCTCGGAAGTCACTCATCGCTCAGGGCCAATTTCCACGGAGTTGAAAATCTCCGACGTAAGTACGGAAATGCTGAGCTAAAGTAACTCAGGCATAAGGACGGGCTGCGTCGCTGGCGACTGCCCTCCCCTTACCCCTGGCATCCGTCTCATACCCCGATCCGTTCCCCCCTCTCCTCCCCTCCCTCTCCTCCCCTCCCTCTCCTCCCCTCCCTCTCCTCCCCTCCCTCTCCTCCCTCCCTCCCTCTCCTCCCTCCCTCTTCTGCCTTTCCCTTCCACCTGTAACTGCAATGTATGTTCTTTTTTTTTTTGAAAAGATGTGAAGTTGTACTGCAAATCAAATCATGTTTGAGGAACTTTCGGGCCAATATCCCACAAATTCGGAGCCAAAGTGTTTTTTGAGTTGCAAACACGCTACGGAAAATCAATATTTGTCATAGCTGAACAGCTGTCTCCAGTAATTTCGAAAACGCTTTTAGACAAAGAAAAGTTTTGTAGATATTAAGTATTTTGTGAACATAAATTCAGTGTAAGCTTAAAAAACAAATATACACGATAACAGAATTCTAACTTTACTGGACGCCACGCCATACCCGTATAATCAGGCTTTGATGCCCAAAAGTATCATACGAGCTAAAAAGAATAAATGACAATTTCGTAGAATTATACTGCAAAATTTTATTCAATACACCTGAGGTTTTTCGGCATACAGTGCCATCTCCAGACGCATAACGAACCTTCACCAAGGAAACTACAGATACTTGACAAGGAAGTACAACTAAAAGCAAATAATACATTAATGGGAGCAACATGATGGTTTTAAATAGGGAATAATCTAAATAAACTACCATGCACATGCAAATCAACAAGCGATAAGGAATGAAGCGATAAAAGAGAAAGAGATACAATTTTGCAGTATAATGGTACGAAATATGTATTTTTCCTCTTAAACCTAGTTTCATAAAACTGCTGCCCTTACCGGCGTTTTCAAAATTCCTGGAGGTAGGCTATTCTACTAGGACGAATTTTTATTTTCCGTCGTGTTAGGAACTCAGCGAACACTTTGGTATGGGATCCATGGGGTATTATCCTGGAAAGCCTTCAAACAATATTTAATTTGCTGTACACCTTCACGAGTCGCAACTAATCACTGTTCACGCAAAAGCCACTGGCTGGAGACTGACGCCGTCGCAGTCGTGAATTCCAGAATGAGATTGTAACGGCCAATGCGCGTTGATGATGCGCAGAAAATTATAGCTCTGTTTCTTCTTAAGTATCAAAAATCTGAGTGGAAAGTATCTGTCCCGAGCATATAGCTGTCTTTCCTGGAGCTATCCTGCCTGGAGCATCGAGTGACAAAATTTTGCGGTGAGTTAGATAGCTCGCTCTGGCATGGGAAGCTCCTTGTAGCATGCTACAAGGAGCTTCCCATGCCAGAGCGAGCTATCTAACTCACCGCAAAATTTTGTCACTCGATGCTCCAGGCAGGATAGCTCCACAATATTTCACTCAGGCCACTCAGGCCAGAATAATTTTTAACAGTGTACGGACAGAGGATTTGCGCTGCGTTATATTTGATTACGAATAAAAGAGGCCGCACTGAAAACAAATTTCTTGAGAATTTATTTTGGCCAAAAGCGTCGTTTCTTGTCAACAAAATTTGGTTTTTTTGAGTTAAAGAAACATTGTTTTGCTATCACAAAGTTTAAGTTAAAAAAGCGCGCACAGAGAAATGTCGAGTGGGGAACGACAAAACTTATTCTGACCTTTTTGAAAAAAACAGTCGCCTTCAAAATTATGAATATGCAATCCATACACGACATTCGATTCTTGTCGGAGCATCTGCCACCTCCACGAATCAATACATTTTTACAGGTTTAAATGGAGAAAGACAATGCTGCCAATTTGCTGGAGCCGCCGATGGTTTTCTTCATTCGTGAGCCATAATTGTAGTTCCTTATGCGACATGTAAGTGTAGGGTGTGTTTGCAGTTGTGAGTTTCCGAAGCAGGCAGAATAAGATGAGCTGATTTCACGTGAAATAACGACAACTCAATTTGAAAAGGCGGCGAGAAGATGGAGAGAGTGTAGCCGACATCGATTTAATTCACGAAATTCACGGCCGCTTCGAGCATGGAGGAAGGTTCAAGATCAATGCACAAGAATAAAAGTTCGAATTGAGGCGCCGCGCCGGCCATGCCGCGACTGCGTTGCATTAATGGAAACCCACGTGAGTCGCTTTCCGCTTTTCCACATTCCCCGAGAAGTTCGGAGTTTTCCTCCGAGATGCAGGAGAAATTTTGCGCCTTGCATTTCCGTCACCATCGCCTTTTTTCAAGGTTTTACTTTAGGGTGAGGAACGATGAAAGGCGTCCATTGTATTCTACACTGTTAAAAATCGAGGAGTGACATTCGGTGCCGGAGTCTATGCAGCGCCCGAAAACCCCGAGTGATATGAATGCGAAGTGAAATTAGCTCAATGAAAGCGTATGGCACTCTGCAAAAAGAGTAGATTCCGCTCATAGTGACAGAGTAAGTCACTTCGCAAGGAGAATAAAGTCCACTCCGCATTTATATCACTCGGGGGTTTTTGGAGCTTGATAAACTCCGGCACAGAATTTTACTCAACACAAAATTTTTAACAGTGTAAACTCATCAGAGTGAATACTGACAGGCAGAGAAAGAAAAGCTTCTTCAAACCAGAACTTAGCCGCAATATCAAGCGCAAAACTTTCCTCAAAATTTCCTCCTTCCATAAAAATATCGAGAGTGCGGTTACACTTGAGCTGGCAAATTTAAAAAAAAAAAATCAGCAGCCTGATTGTTAAAACTTTAACTGGCTATGTCGGCAAGATAAGACAAGACATAGCCCTACCTGCGCCGTGTAATATATCGATTTTCGATTATTGTCGTGCCAATCGACATAACTTTCAACACTCAGGCTGCAGCAGGTTTCATCAAACAAGTTCCTCACGCCATGTTGCTCGCTCAAGTAATTAATTTCCTCGCCCAATGCTTACAGAAGGAAAACTAGGGAGCATACGGAAAAAAGTTTCAGCCTTCCCTTCTTTTATACATACCGTACTGATCTCCAGACAACTTTGTTATTTTTTAACCAGCGATGTTAACGCGATACATAATGCAAATCTTATTCCAAGAGGGTGCTGCCGTCATTAAGGAAAACACCGCCGTAAGCACCTACACGTTTCCAAACTTCTCCATGCAGAAATTCTATTTTTGATTAAAAATTAATGCAAATTTTCTCTTGAATTCTTCGCAGAGTTATACTTACAATTTAAAACTTTAGTGTCTCAAAATTTTAAGAGAAAAAAAATGTGAATATAATTCACTAAAAAATCAATATTTTGTCGGTGGAGATTTCGTGGGGCATGCATGTTCATAGAATGTAATACAATAGCACGACAGAGGAATTTAATGTAGATGGAATTTCGAACAAACGACGAAGCATTTCGAAAATAAACTTCCACCCGCATAAAAAGCTCCCGAACTTGAAACCGTAATGAAGCTAAAATCCACGATTGATCAAAAGCCCATCTCGTTACATTATGCGTCTATTAGTCAAATGCAGTCCATGCAGCTAGGTGCTTGAGCGGAGTTGCCACTATTGTTGACAAAAAATAACCTTCCCCACACTCGGATACTTCACACAAAGTGGCAACGTTGTTCATAAACATTCACCCCCCGCTCCGCTTCGTGAATATAACTTATTAAAACAGCAGTACTTATCACACGATCATCCTCTAACCGTGAGTTGTGTCACATTACGGCATCAACTTTGAGAGCTTTCTATGAACTTTGGAGTTGATCTCTGTTTGGGGGCTCGTCTGCTTCACTATGATTCAATTCAAAGCGTTGCCAAATATCCTTTCATAAAAAACAAATTTTCAAGGAAATCAAAGACTATTAATCCTTCAATTTTTCTGAGAGCTTCAGTCGGAATCAGATCTAAATTATCTGCAAATTCCATCTTCAAGCTCTCCTTAAAAGTACACATTTTGTCACCTTTCGGCCAAAGTATCACAAGCGCCATGCAACGTTTAAAACATTCCGCCACCATTTTATATTTTTACAGAGAAATTGTTTGTTGAATCTGTTTGAAAATTTCACTGAATTTTCTTTGTACTGCCGATAAAATTCAGTGAAATTTTCAAACAGATTCAACCAACAATTTCTCTGTGAAAAAATAAAATAGTGGCGGAAATGTATAAACGTCGCATGGCGTTTGTGATAATTTAGCGGGAAGGAGACGATTTTATGGCGGGAAATTCGGCAACTCTCGAATATTCATACCTTAGTACGGCAGTATTCGTGAATTGCGTCATGCATTGAGAAGGAGGTTTAAGAGAGTGCTACGGTGAAGCATGGCATGACGTCATGAAAAAATTGGCGGTTTGCGGCGGTTTGACGCCACCTAAAATACACCTTGCAATAGAGTGTCCGTCTGAGTTGAGTATAACGCGTCGAGTACAGGCTAATTTTTTCCGAGAAGGTGAAAGTGGGTCTTGTATAGTTTTTTTTTTCATCACGATAAAGCCCAGAAGCCTGAGCTGACACGAAGCGCCGCATCGTCCATTCATCGAACGAAGGAGCGTTTATTCAAATATCCATCCGGAAACGGCTAAAACTTTGACCTTACTTATTCCACAGGATGATTGGGCACTTCGACCGCCTCGCGCTGAAGAATTCAAGGCATATTTCCTACGTTCATTCCCATCTACAACTCTCGATTACCGCACAAAAATTAGAAATAAGTTTTAAGACTAACCTCGAAGTCTCATCTTTATTCTCATCTCAATTGGTATCGGTGAGCTTATCACAAAATTTACTGGCCGCGAATGAGGTAATAGCAAAAAATTCGATGAGTGTTCGTATGTAATGTGTTGGTCGTGTATCATGTGCCAAGGACCTAGAATGTTATTTAAATGAAGGTCTTTAAGGACTGGATGTTGAATTTCGCCGGCCAGATGAAAAAAACTCACCGATGACAGTTATGACCTCCATTAGACGAGAAAAAAATAAGACAAACACTTCTAATGGTGTTTTATTAGACTTATTTATTTCTTTTGTGCTTCACCGATACAGTGATAACTTACACGCCTGTAAGGAAAACCACTCACGATCAGTCAATGCGCTCTTTTTAACTTTTCTGAAAATTGATCGCGTTGAAATACGATCAGTCAATTTTCAGTCAATATAATTGTACTATACTTTTTCATTTGTCCTAGATTTTAATTTTTTTTCTCGCCATAAAAAATGGGTCAATTTGTGAGGTTTATGCCTTTTTGTAAAATTAAGATTCATTAAGATGAGGGAAAGTTACAGGAGCAATTTATAAAATTCCTGGTGAGTTAGGTAAGGAAGTTTCTACTGCAACCATAGACAGAATTTATTCTCAGGGATGAACTGAATAACCTCGAGGATGCAAGATAAATTCATAGAATTTTCAAATTATCTACACAATAAATTACCACAAAGGGAACAATGCTCAACTTATTGTTAAGGACGTCAATTCCGGTGGCAAGGCGCGATAATAGACATTCGATATTTTCCCATTTGAAGCTATGGTAAAGTATCGGTTACTATCTCGTTACAAACACCCTGATAATCGATAATTTCCCATATATTTGAATGACAGATTAATCGAGTCATTGCAAGGCACGCCACGCCACTGGTTTATTCAAAGCAGTCAAAAAACAATTTGAAAAGGTGAGGGTTCGATTGATGCTTGGCAAATGCGGCATGAATCTTTTCACTCTGACCTGTCAATTCGGAACTTCGTCTTCTGACATTCCATCAAGAGAAAACTTCTGATTAATTGAAACGTATAGTTGTTACACCCGCCTTTGAAAATGGGAAGTGGTGAGACTTTCCTCATGTGCGTGTGCGTATCGGGAACAAGCACACTTTGTGCGGATTGAATTGTGAATAATAAATAATCATTCATAGTAGCAGGTCAGGCACGAATTAATCAGAGTTAATACATCGAGCTTTACATGGAATTCCTGCGGATTGTTAGTAATCGCCCGGTCAAAAATCGGTCGTTGCTGAAGATAGTATAGAAAAACCGTTTAACAAGAAAAAACGGAAGATTCTTTTTCCTAATTTTAAACAAGTCAGAAAGCAATTTTTGGCTGCTTTTGAACGTTCTTACCCATAAAGTCAACGCAATTGTGTAACAAAAAGGGGGATGGGTAGCGGAAAAGGAAAAACTACCAACACCAACACGTAGAACTTAAATTGGACTACATTTTGCAATTAGGAGTAGAAATATCTGAATCAATTTAAACACAACGTATGCACCAATAGTTTCCCTACAGAAATGTGTGTTTTTACGGATGATCCAGAAATTTTGGTTCCTAATTGCGAAATGTAGTCTTTACCTATCGGACCGAAGAAAGTCCGCAGTAGAAGGACTAGATAATTTTCTGGGTCCAAATTTGCTAGATCAGCGTATATTTTACTTTTAAACGGTTCAAAACGTCAAATTGGAAAGGCTGAGAGCTTTTTGCGCTACTGCTTTAATGTTTCTTTTTGAATAATGTTTTGAATTTCAATTTAAAAGAAAGCAGGGACAAAAAATAAGGGCTGAAAATTTCCGATGAGCGAAATTTCAATGCTCTTACAACAGCGATTTCTCGAGATGAGCTGGCGCAGCTGTTGTGGCAATTCATGTAAACAAGATCTTCGGCACTGTTTACATTCGTGAAGAGCTTCAATTATTTGAAGTCGGTGTCACCGATTCGCAGAATTTTTCCGAATTTTCTTGTGTAACAAATCCGAGGTAGCGGAGTTACGAGAAGAAAATCGGCGACAGGGTTTTAAGGCCAAAAAATTGACTCTTTATCACCGAGCGATAAGTCGGTCATCGCAAATCACACTCCTCAAAACGTTACGATAACTGCCAGATAACTTTAGTCAATATTTGGACAGCGGGATCTCTGCCCTGAACAGCTCGATTAGTTCATCTTCCTATGGAATGTTCGCGGTTATACAACTGCACCTTTACTGTTGACACAGTGCGGGTGCCTTCCATGTTGACGTGGGTCAGGGCAGCGGCAAAGTGCATCGAAGTCTCTGGAGAGCGGAAGGCTTCCGATTTCTAGATACTTCCCTGCACTTTGTAGCTGACCGAAAATGCCTTTAAGATAGATGCCAGGGCCCGAATCTCGTTGGAAAAGTTGCGGTCGACTGCAAGTTGAAGCAGATGCTGACGTTGTTATTCGGTCATTGATTAATGGTTTGCACCGTTGAGAAACTAAGAAGAGAATATTATTATTGCGACTTAAAGTCGAATTAAGAGGTTAGGTTTCTCAACTTGCGGTCGACGGTAAACCATCAATATTTAGGCCCGGCACTGTGCCAAAACTCAAGAGAAACAAGCGGAAAAGCTCTAAAGATCGTGTTAGAGAAGCGCTGTTTTCTTTGTAGGCGCGTTTTTAAGTTCCCCGAAGAAGATGAGTACCGTTGAGATAAAAAAAACTCGCTCACCAGAATTTCTATTATCAATTTTGAGAAAACTACACTACCGCTAAAAAAATAAATTTCATGTATAGAAAAACGAGTATTGTCCTCCGTACTTAGACATGAGAAGCATTAAATAAAGGTATCACAGATAAATCTATTCTAAATATGATAGGCCACTTTCCGCCGTCTTGTTGTTGAGCTGGTGCGCCATTTGAACGCATTAACCCTGGTATACTGGCGTTCTAGGGGCAAATTGAAATCAAAAAGTTCTCCCTATCGTCTAAGCGCTTAAAAGTGATACAAAAAGAAAGGTCCAGATCATCATTATGAACCAGACCGTCTTCGCTGTTCTTCTCTGCGACTCCGATGGAAGAAAATGGGGGTGCTTTTTCATCGGATAGAGCTTTATAAAACTAGAAAAATGCCGTAACTTTATGCGAAGATACTATGGACACCAATTTATTTAAGTGAGGTTTGAATATCGTGGGGGACTTGTATGCTTCCGAGAAAGCACGAGAAAATGGATGAGGTATTTAATGAGAGACAGCAATTACTGAATTATTAACGTCTTTCGCTTGACGTCACGCTTAGCATTCGGAAAATGACGCTTCCTCTATGGGCACTTGAATCGATAGCCAGCCATTGACCATTGTTAATATCATTCCCGAGGAAAGAAATATCTGGCGACTGGAAAGCTTAGGTTTAATTCAATTATCTGGACAACTTTTTCTGAAAATATTCCAAGTCGGTGCATATATTCCGCGGAAAAAATGAATGCCTCATTGATATACTTATAAAATCTGGCGTTCTGCAATCGCAAAAAATCTCGACTGATTCAAAATTATTTCTTATTATGATTTTTTACGTAGGAGCTTACGTAAGGAAGATAATGCCAGTTAAACTTCTGCATGGTGCGAAGCGATTTCCTTAAAATTTTTAAGGATTCCGCACAAACCGTTCGCTTTTAAAACATTGAATTGCTCAGAAACAGGCAATGGCTAATGTGGCTTGGTTCCTATCTGCTAGACGCGGTCCTAGAACGCGCAATGCGTGAAGTATTCATGCAGTATCGTAGGCGCGCACCATGATCTGCGCGCAATGCGTTAAGTATTCCTACAGTCTTGTAGGCGCTAATATGCGTTCCGCGCCACACGGTGTTTAGCGCGATTCGTTTAACTCGCGGAGTCAGCGTTTTCCAAATTGTTACGACCATTAGGTTTTTGCATAGTTAATGGATTACTTTCATTTAAAGTGATAGAAAATGTACATAAAATCAAACTAATTTTTTGGGGCAATTTTCAGTGAATCTTCTGCATGGTGCGAAGCGATTTCCTTAACATTTTCGAGGAATCCGCCTAAACACTCTTTCTTAAAAAAATAAATTGCCCAGTTAATTTTGGCAACAACTGATGTGGCTCAGTTCCTCTCTGCTAAACGCGATCCAATTTGTCGTGTAGTGCTTGATTCAGAATTGGTCGAAATTATTCTTATTGAATTTATCAGAAATTATATGAGTGAAAGGTCAAAATATTGGATAGTTTGTCTATTCAAGGTTGTCATTTTGGTGTGCTGAAGATGCTTAGGCCCTACAATAGGTGGCATTCATCTCCAAAGAGTTAACTGAAGAAGATCCCCCAATTTTCAACTAAGTAAGCAATTTCGTGAGGCAAATTACTTCCGACACCTGATAGACAAGAGCTTGGTTTTTTCCATGACTTTCATGGCGCCTTGTTTATTTACAAACTTCGTGGTTGCCTCTTCGCGCTATGTTAAAAGTCGAATGCGGTTGCCAAGTGAGCAAACATATCCACAAAGTTCGCATGTTTCACGGCTCTACTATTTTTTTCTCTTTTTTTTCAAATAAGATTTTAAAAAAAAACTACAGTAGTATTTTCTCGATAATTGCTGGTGCTTGAGAGAAACTTGCTGATCTTCATGTAATTTTGAACATAGCTGTCAAATTCGTTATCAGCGGATAGGTTGAGATTTTAACATACGCACCAAGAGAAGCTGGTATTGAAACGTCGTTAAAATATGTATAATACAAATAGAGCTGTAAAGTAGACACCGGTGTCTACTGGCACCCTGTCATTAAAATTCCTCGCCTTTTCCTTACTTTCCCAAAAATTCATTTTTTGGGGGATTCTCAAAAATCCATACATCCGTACTTTTTCCGCACAGTAACCCTGCATTATTTCTCTTGTTTTCTACTCATCGACTTTCGGCACTTTCGGACTGAAAATTTAGAGGGAGCAATATTGACACAAAAAGGGTATGGAGTATGAGAGTTACATTGCTCTCCCGCCTTCAATTTTTGGGGTAGGCCGGAAAACATCCTCCGTGGATCAATAGCTATCTATTCAAGGATTCAAGGGTCCAGAAACTTCAAGAAGTTTCTGAACTCCAACGAGTAAAGGTAACAAGTAACTTCTTTCACTCCAAGCAGTAAGAATCAGCATCAAAATTTCCGCACCCTTAAAAAATATCCTCCTGCAAGCAAAAGTAGGCCTAAGGCGAAAAATTCCAAAAACCAGCGGGCTCTTTTCGTTCGTTAGAAGAAAAATTATGTTTTATTACCTTCATTATCTTTCAGTTCGTTCTACCTAAAAAAAAAAAAATTCCATAGGAAAATTTTCTCACGAATGTTTACTGGTTTCCTGGAGCGGACGAACATTTCCTGGACCCCCCGCATTATGCCTTTGGCTCCCTCCTTTGACACCCTTAAAACCTCCAGAAAACTGGCAGCTATGCACCTTACCGGTGTCGGCAAAAAAATTGGCGAATCTAGACGCTCGTGCGGTCGAGCCGAGGGTGAGAAGGTGAGATAACCGTGCGACGGTGCACTGGAGGAGCCTCGCAGTTGGTCGGATCCGCGATAATCTCCCGGCTCCGTTGAAACTTTTGACTTTCGTGCGCTAAACTTTGATATTGAACTCTAATTCGATTCGTCCTTTTAACCTCTAAAGCGAGTCGATTCCCAGCCGCTTTCATAATCGGCAAGAATATACGCACCGCCCCAACAACGACCGCTGCCACCAGCACCGGCTTCGCCACAACGTTGCATTCCATCACCCGAATTCCCGCTCATCCCGTGTGATTTTAGCCATATTATTCGAGTATTAACGTCTCAATGGCAACACTGTTGGATCGGATCAGACCCCCGTCACACCAGAGCCCATCGCACCGTATTTCTTGGCTAATTGCACCGCGTTAAGCAGAAAGGAACCAAGCTACATCAGCTATTGCCAAATTTAAAAGGGCAGTTTAATTGTTTACATGAAAACGGCTGTGCGGATAATTGTACAAATTTTAGTAAATTTTGAGCGGAGTACGGAGCAAATCCTTTGAAACTTTCAAAAAAAATCCACGCGAAAGTTCTCTTGTAAAAAATTAAAATGCTCAGTTAAATTTGGCAATAGCTGATATTAACTGAATAAGTGAACGACGCATTGTTGCTCTCTAATAAATGCAGTAATTTCTTCGGATATAAACCGGAACTTCAAGTATTTTTTTACAATTTAAATATGCTTCAGGATTTCTTCGCATTTTTATAATCTCTGAGGCAGGAACATGTGGGTAAACATAAAATAAAAGCTATAGATCTGTGTTCGTCTAGTTTTGAAATACAATGTTTTTATTTTTAGTTCTTCCTGAATAAAATTCCACCAATAAAACACACATTTTGCAACTTTCGGACCAGATTTTCATTTCGGCTTGCGGATTCAGCGGAACCCACAAGAACGCTCCGGGGACCGCGTATGTTCCGTCGAACCAGAGCTTTGGGAGACCAAAAACTCCATTGGGCAACCAAAAATTGCTCGGCACCTGAAGACGCCATTACTCAACCATGCTACGGAAAAACGACGTAAGAACATTCGAAAGTTGCCAACTTTCCCCGGATAAAACATGTTTCTGTGAGGGAAGTTGTGCGTATTTTATCATGACATTTTCAGATGTTTCAAATTAAATTACGAAGAAAATTATCTAAGAATTTGAAAAAAAAATTCTCACAATTTCTTCAGTAAATTTATTTTCTGTCGGAGGAAATATGACAACTCCTGATGGCGTATACGGCGAACTCCCTTAGCACGGTAGTTCTATACGTGCGGTCGGAACACACTTAGCATTATACCTTTTCCAGTTTAATTGTGAGTTGCAATATTCTACTATTGTGTTTTGTGCTGTGATGTCACTTATACTACTTGTTACTGCATTTATATTTCCTTCGCAATATGATTCTTCTCCTTGTAGGCGGCAATATTTAAAAAATTTGCCTCGGTGAAGTTTTGAAAAGAATTTGTGTATTATAGTGCGTAAGTTTCCCCCTGACGGGGACTTTTTTATCGTGTAAATCCATTCATCTATTGATTATTCGCCTGGATCGAAATTGGCAACTTCCGGCTACCTAAGCTCATGGCGGACAGTTTAGCAGACGAAAAGCAGCAAAAAGTGAAAGGCACAGGATTTTCTAGGCTACCGGGTGATTAAAACCTGTCACCTGAGTGACAAACGATCTAAAAGCGGCGTTGCTACCCCGTGAGGTTTTTTCCCGACTTAAAAATTATATTAAACGATTGCTTGAATGGGGGTCATTAAAGGTCGTAGATGTTAAATTTCATTGAGGCGATTAAACTGACGACTCATCGAAGTCTCTGATGACCTTCATTGCTTTGTACAGACAAAACTCTATTTGCTTCGAGATTTATTTACCATCCATCTCTTTTGAAACCGCTTAAACTCTCATAAATAGGGAGACGAAAAAAATTTAGAATTTCGATGCTGCGAATCTTTTTAGTGATGCCGATGTTTTGCAAAGACCAGCCTAGCAATGAAATACAACAGTAATCAATGAATGAACACAGGGAACTTTGGGTAGATTTTCATGATTTCCACCTAAATTTTCCCCGTGATTTTTTAGGACATTCATATATGAATCAGTTGTTTTCAAAAAGGAACAAATCCGTTCTTCGATGAGTCTTAGTTAGTGAGTTGAGTCCTTTTATGCAAGCCAAGACTCATGCAAAAATGCACTGGTTCCTTTTTGAAAACAACTGATTCATATACAATATAGTAATATGCAACGGTTAATGTTGTTGAAATAAACTAATCCAATCATTATCCGCTTTACAGAAAAATGTGTCCACTTTACTCTGACGCTCTCCCATAAAACCAACTTGAGAGCGTACAAAGTACATTCCATCGCGACATAAAATGACAGTTATCGCTTTTCAAGTTCAACTGAGAATGCAACTTCCTGAACTTGGATTCGTAACGGCTTGTTTACCTGGACACCTCAAGCCTCTTCATCACGACAACGGATCAGAGATGCAATCACTTCATTTCTTAACCTTGCTTCTTTATCAAAAGCATGTTACCTGCAGGCTCCCATTGTCTAGATCATGAGATCACGACAGAGATTGCCAATTAAGTCACAGGTCGATTTGAGATTTTAGATACGGCGCTTTCGTACGCTATAATAATTACGATTTTTTCTTCAATGGTGCAAGTACCGTTTTAATTATTATTTGCGGTATTTTAGAGGAATTTATAAAACCATTTTCAAAATGATTCGAAAAAAAAATTGAAAAAATGATTTTAAAAAAATTATTGTGAAACAATTTATTTGAAAAAAAAATCAAAAACATTTTCACAATAACACTAGGTCATTGAAGATAAAAATAACAATATTCCGTTCATTTCACTTTAGAAGTGGGATCGAATCAATTTAGACTCTACGAAGTGGTAAAATAGTGCTGGATCCACACGATTTTGCGGAGAAAGCAAGGCCGAAAACTTCCAAAAATTTCAATTAGAGCTCATTTGGAGCTCGTATTTTTTACTCTAATTGAAATTTTTGGAATATTTTGGCCTTGCATTCCCCTCAAAATAGTGTGCACCCAACATCCATCAGTCCGGGGCACATATTTAGCTTTTTTTTTTTTTTTTTTTTTTTTTTTTTTTTTTTTTGAAATCCTACTTTCGAGTTAGTTATTTTTTATTCAACCCCTATGATGTAAAAAAGTCGAGGATACGAAAACTCTTGGTGGACTTGTAGTCGAAAGTTACGCACCGGCAACGTTTTAGGTCGATTAGCGCGTGGAGTTATTTACGTAATTTACGTGTCATCCTGTGTCTCAGCCGTAATCCCTCGAGCCACCCTTCTCGAGTTCTCGCTGGTAGCGCGTCTCTCCCCTTTTCTCTCGGCTCCCTGTTCCAACTCCCCTACGATTAAACGCCCCTCAGAGAGTCGGCAGGGATCCCTGTGAGCTCGCGAAAACCCTGCCATTCTATCATCGGTCCCAGCCCTCGGCGAATCTCGACTTTTCACAGCTTTTCCTCGCAATATTCTTCACCGAATCCCTGAACTTCGTAACCTCACTTTCGCTGGTTCACTTAATGGAGAATTTGCACGAGAAAATTTCAATACTGCATACACATATGGTATTACTGGGTGAGCCACAATTACAGGTTTTTTTTTATTTTTAAAATTTTACTCTATTGTGAGAATTTGTAGAAAAATATACAGGGTGATCCAGAGTTAAACGGCCAGACTACAGGAGCCAAAACACTCCTAAACCTCCTCTTTAAATTGAGATTTCAATTTTTTAAGATCATTTTTTATGAATTCAGGGCATAACAGTACAGGAAAGTAAAAATTTTCGTGAGATTTGACTCACAACCGTTGCCAAAATTCAGAAAAAACTATTTACTTTCCGAAATTTTGGGGGGGGGGAGTTTCGGATGAAGGTACTTAAGAAAAAACTTTATGCTACAAAAAAGTCTTATTTTTACCCATAGAACACGCTTCTGCAGTCTGCCCGTTTCACCCTGGATCACCCTGTATTTATGTTTCAGAAAATGAATCGCCTTCTAATGGCACTCTGTAAAGAGAGTAAGTTCTGCTCCGCACTAATATTTTTGCACTCAGCGCAATTAAAATTTTAAAAACCGCGCTCTATTCCCGGCGAAAAAGCCCATATTTTATACGATTGATGTAAGATCTCATTCATTGCGATAAACGAGTGATGACGGCGGCGATTTTCTGACTGCGATGCGTGCGGGAGATGGGGGAAATCTAGGCTTACACGCAATCAATTGCCTAAGTAATCATGTGGTAATCATTCCAAAACTGCCTCGAGTCTCGTAATAATTATGTGCAGTCGTGCGGTCCGCTATGACGCATTTAAAACTTATCACTCGTACTTAAATGCCTCATGTAGATGACCGACAGCTGCAGATATATGGATGCAGTAATTTCAGGTGATTTCAACGGCACATACTGTTCTAAGGTCACTCTACTTATTCCCATCCGCAACGTAAAACTGCCCCAAGAAAAAGAATATATGATCCTTTGGCTCTTCGCTGTACTTCACATAGGTTCCCATCATTTCATATGGAAAAATATGCATAAAACAAGAGGAAAAACTAGATTCTGGACCCAATTATTATAAATCAGCACTACCGCGATTAGCCCAGAAATATGTAACTTAATTGTATTGATCTTGATTTTGACAAAGATAAGACTGTGATTGATGGGTAGTCATGATATGAACTGAGTTATGCGTTTGGAAAACCTAAATAATCATTTCCTCGTGGGCACAGAAATAAAACCCATCCTGCAAATAATACTGTCTCAATATTGCTTAACATCCCCCAGGTCTGAGCAATGTTGATAGGGAATGGTGTGGCAGCGTTGAGGCAACGTTGCTGGGGAAGAAAGCAATATTGCCAGCAGACATTACATCAATATCCATTAGAAATGTAGCCCAACGATATTAACAGGTATGGGACTACATTTTTCAATTAGGAACTAAAATTTCTGGCTCACTTTAAAAAACAACGTACAACCCATTACTCTCCCTATGCGCACAAGTGTTTTTACAGAAGTGCTAGAATTGTATTTCCTAGTTGCGAAATGTTGTCAAATTCTGTCAAAGGACACTACTGTGCCAATACTACCGTACCCAGGATAAACTCCGTATGAGCTTTCAGACGTTGCCAAATTTGCTCTATCAAAGTACGAAGTTTTCAGGGAAACCTTTGTCCTATGACTCCTATGATATTTTTTCTTGAATTTTCAGCAAATGATTATTCGTGGTCAGTTCTAAATTATATGCAAATTTCGAGAAAAAACATTGATAACTTTCCTAAAAATAAACATTTTATTGGAGAAAATTTGACAACTCTCGAATGTTCATACGGTGCTTGTCCATAGCACGGTAAAATATATCCTGGATATCCCTTAAGTAACGTTGCCTCACAGTTGTCTCGAAGTTAAAAGAGCGTGCTGCCTGGCAATATCCCTTGCAATACACTGGGAAAAAACACATCGGATCTAGAGTCCAGACTCTTAAAAACATCGACAAGAAAAAATACTCTTGATTCAATCAGATTTAAGCTTAAATCAAGAACCAAGCCTCTTAATTTGAGCGGATCTCCTTTTGATTTAAGCTTCTGATTGAATCAAGAGTCCTTTTTCTTGTCAATGTTTTCAAGAGTCTGGACTCTAGATCCAATATGTTTTTCTTTCCAGTGTATATTACCCCTGCCCCATTGCAAGGTGGGATGGCGTAAAATATTCGAGTAAAGGCAGTCATTGAGTGCACATTCGGGTCGTTAGGACTATGTTGACGAACTCAGTGACCGAAAACGCACCATAGGTGCGGATGGTAAAGACTTTTTTCCACGGTATAGACAATTACGAAAATAAACAGTTGGACGAGTTAAAATAAATCGATAAGATAAAAATAACGCCGACTGGGTGTAAACAAAACGAGAACCTCGCGATAACCTCATCGCGCAAAAATGCTCATCTCAAATCGCCGAGAGAAGCTGAGGCAACGTCCGATACGATACGTCAATGAGACTAAAGTCATATGGGCCGAAAAGGTCAAAGCCGAGAGCACTTTGAGAGTAAAAAAAAGGGAAAATCGCAGGCTCTGCAAGTACCTAAAAGTCAGGACGATGTATTTTTGGTGCTCCTATGTTAGAATGACTACTTTTTTAAATTTAAATTGAATTAGAAATTAGAAATGGTTTCATTTTATACAGGAGCCTTTTGGAGGCTGGGTACACGTCATGTTTACATTGTAAAGAAATATAATACTTACATTGCATATAACTTAATTGGAAGTGAAGAAAAGTATAATAATAAAATGTAGTCATATCACAAAAGAGGTTTGATTGTCTGACATTTAAGGGTAAATTGACAGATTGTTCTGTAAATTCTTTAATTATATATCTAGGACAGCTTAAAAGTGCCTCTTTGAGAGTAATGCTAAATTTTTTCGATCCCTCATTTTTTAAAAATAACCTTAGGGCCTCTAGAAGATTTTCAGAGAGGCTTAAGGCAATGTTTTTCACGAAAAATTTATCTTTTTTCATTACAAGACTGTTCTTTCTGTGAAAATTGTGTCTTGTTTCATGTTGGTGGCTTGGAGATATGCCCTCTTGACTTAAATGTCCCTTTTTTAATTCTATCTGAATTAAAGTAAAACATGCCATCCTTGCTATATCTATATGCTCTCATTTCGACTTCTTTTCTTCTAAAAAAGAAAACAACACCGAAATTTTAATGTTTGAAGCACCACGAAGAGGAAGGTCTTTTTGGAGGGTGTGTGTTTTTTGTTATTTAATGGCGGGAAAAAAATTGAGAGAAACTGCCGGTGGCATCCGAAAGTGAAGTAATTGAGCAGCATCTGAGGTAAAACACCTTGAAGATAATTTTCTTCGCTCATAGGTTTTGAATGAAGTAATTTTCTTCCGTTTAAAACATCGACTACTTGAGAAATTATCAATGCCTCGATAGATAATATTTAGATACTTTTAATTAATTGATACAGACATTAAAACTAATATTACGACATCGCTGGTATTTCCTAGCTTGATATTTGTTTTGGTTTAAGATGCGAAACGTAAACAGTTATAAAAATTAGATGTGATGATATAAATAATTCTAAGACCGAGACTAATTTATTAACTTTGTGAAGAGACAGTCTGACTATGTAAACCCTCACTTGATTTTTTTAAGACAGTAGGTGTGCATTTTTATTTGACTGCTTAGTCTTTTCACAAGATACATTGTTGTCTCACTATTCATTTTTCTATTCCTTTTAAAAAAGAAAAAAATGCGCTCTCGCAGAGGACAAATGTATTTAGGATCTCATTGCTAGCGTAGGTACGTTTTGGTAATAATTTTAACAGAGTGCGAGTGCTTTACCCTGGGAGAGACGAAGAAAAAATGCAATAAACACTGGAAAAAAAACACATTGGATCTAGAGTCCAGACTCTTAAAAACATCGACATGAAAGGATACTCTTGATTCAATCAGATTTAAGCTTCAATCAAGAACCCAGCCTCTTAATTTGAGCGGATTTCCTTTTGATTTAAGCTTAAATCTGATTGAATTACGAGTCCTTTTTCTTGTCAATGTTTTCAAGAGTCTGGACTCTAGATCCAATGTGTTTTTTTTCCAGTGCATTGTCAATTCTTAAATACACTTTTCATCCCTAAAAATGCGGAGAAAAGCGGTTTACCCTAACTAACTAGCCCGGCGGACTTACTTTTTTGTGACATCATTGTTATTTTTAAGTAAACTGCTGATGATACACTTGAGCTTAGAAACCATAGTGTACCTCGATACTTTTATAGATACAACTATTCCTTTAGTCGAGGTTGTAATTTTGAGAAACACGTGACAGTCCGTGCTAGCTACAGGTTGGTCCGATGGGTCATGCGCTTCGGAATACAACCCCAATACACCCCCTCCCACCATCCTCAAAGAATACATTATCTTAACCGGGGAAACCTTTCTTTGCCTTTCATGTTAACGCAAAAAAGCACCGTCTACCGTTTGATTTCCATTCGAAAGAAATTAAGAAGATACAATTGTTTTCTTACAGCAAAATGATAATATTTAGACGTGTATTTTGCATTCCAGACATTTCTTTACGTCTTTAAAATTTTAATGCTTTTAAATTATTATTTGTACTCGTTTATTTGTTTTGAAATTGCGCGACTCTTCTTCTTAAATATACTGACTTTCAGGAGAAATTTATTGAAAATATAAGTTTTGGTCCAAGTTTATAAGGTGGATATAGGCGAAGATAAAAAAATAGTTTTTTTATTGTTATTCTTGTAAGGGTAGTTACGTTACAAATAACTATTTTTAAGAGTAAATTACGTTATTTTCGGTAAATTCATCACGTGGCGGCTTTCGACGCAAAAATGGTGAGTGGAAAGAGCACCAAATAATCTCGTCGTAACAAATGTATTTTTTTCTTTATTTTAGATACCTAAAGTTTCATTACAAAGAACTATCTTTAAGAGTAAATGACATTATTTTCAGTAAATATTCATTACGGTGAAGTTTCGGCGCAAAAATGGTAAGCGGAAAGAGCACTTAGCAATCTCGATGCAAAACATCGACAATAACATGACAATAATTGTGAGAAAACCAAGATTATTGACTTGAAAACCTAGTCGTTCGAGTGAAACCAAGAGTGTGGCGCCACTAATTCGGCGTACGAAATTGATCTACGTGCGACTAGCGGGCAGGAAGGAACATTCCCGGCGTCCGGTTTTTCCAGCTTGTCGTCGGCTTTCCCCGGCGAGTTTTCCGGGGACGGAAGCGTAAAAGCGGGTGGGTGCTTACCTTGTTGAGGCGTGAGTCCCGCATGTGGTCGATGCCGCGGATGAGGTTGGGGGCCAGGGTGGAGCCGGAGGTGGAGGGGCCCTGGCCGAGGGCCCACTGTCCGAGACGGTCGGAGTTGGAAGACATGGTTCCGCGGACACTGAGAACAGACTGAGCCGACGGAGCCGGTCGCGGAGTTACGGCCGCGCTGAGGGTGAGCCGCGCCTTCCGAGTCGCCGTGTCGAGCTCCCGCTCTTGCAGCTTACATGACCTGCGCAAACCAAAGCAAACCACTTCCTCACTCACTGCGTCCGTCCTCGAAACGCGAGCGTGTGCCTCCGTCACGCCGGCTAGAAGCGTGGACGCCTGCGTCACGCGGGAACACGCTCACGCCCACACATCGACGGTGAAACTACCAAACCACGTATCTCGTTTGCGGTGTTTAAAAATCTACGCTCTCATTTTATTTTTTTGAAGTCGACCAAATCAATATCATTCCTTGAAATTTTCACAGAATTTTCTCCGCACAAAAAGGAAAAATCACAGAAATTTTCAAGACTAAACGTTAAGTAGTTTTTCATTTAAAAAATAAAGTATCACAGGAAGTCTGCGACGTCGCAAACCGAGATACGTGGTTTGGTAGTTTCACCGTCGACATACGCTAACCGAAAAAAAAGTGAAGTTGATTTACATTCTAGATGTAAAAAAAGTGTGCGGGAACTTATTAAATGCTGAATCTCCCGCCACAGCAGTTAGTTTTCCGTATTGGCATTGTTAAAATATCTGATGTAGTGGGTAATTTAGCATTTTATAAGTTCTCGCACACTTTTTGGCACCTAGAATGTAAATCAACTTCACTTTTATACAGGTGTTTGGTTCCGAAAAATCGGATTTTTCAGGGATTTTGAACATCAAATTTTTCACACTTCTTAGGGATTTTGAACATAGCATTCTCTGGCTTCACTAACTTTTCAAAGTTTTTTTGGCATGATCCTCTTGAAAACTATTTTTTAAAAAAAAACTACTAAAAGCGAGAGGTCTTTTGGAATTGAAAAAAAGGGTTCCACGGTGAAATTCCTTGGCTTTTCCAGGTTATGCCTGACTTTTCAAAAATGTGTCGCCTTGTTGGATGCGTTGTAAAAGTCGACAAAGAGGGCTCTGTCAAGAAAAGCTATCTGCTTTATTAATTAAATTAAGTTTCATCGGATTTTAAAACGTAAGTACATGTTCAAACTTCAGGATTTCCTCCGTTGGATATAAAAATAATTCCTGCACACGCATTTAAAGTTTGAAATCAGGAATAGCAACTTTTCAAAATAGTTCAACGATGAGACTATCGGCATCTCAAGCTTACACTGGTAAAAATTGGCAGTAGAATCTGTGTTTCAAAATACCATAGACCTACAGTCGGCTGTAAGGTTTCCAATAGCTTCTATAGCCGGCAACACAATATCTTATAGCCTTTTATAGCCGATGGCGATTAAGCAACAGCCTGGCGATAAAGTGTATGCTAAACGTTACTAATTACGGATGCTAGGACTTAGTCAGTTTTTGGACTACCGCCCTCTTTTTTGGCCGCAGTATCTTGATTTAATTTGCGGGGAAAGCTCCGTACTTTTGAAGGATGCCTGCCATTCCTAATATGTTGGAGCGCCTTCAATTTCGTATGATACTGTGCAATACCTCTGGTGTGAAATAGTTGCTTCATGCGCCGCGGTACATCCCTACGGGTACGCTGCGGCGCACTATGGTCCACAGACTGGATTTAACGGAACTTTATTCGAAAATGCACTGCACCGTTGTAAAAGGTGTTGGATCTTATGTTTTTTGGGTCGCTGATTTCATTTTACATCTTAGTTTAACAAAATATTAACATCCTGACCGAGAAACTTAACCTCAAATGTGATTTCTGGCGCTTTTAAGACTGAAGATTTTTTCCACCCTATTTTGACATGTATAAAAATAATAACAAAAGTGTCTCTCTGTCGAGATCAGACTATTCTCATTTATTTTTAGGCGGTAAATCCGAATATGACCTCCGTTTTGGTCCATCACCCTTAAAATTTCCGGTAAAGCCGATTTTACCCGGAAAAATAGACATTTTTGGTGTTTTTGCGACTGTTGACCTCTGCAACATGTAGGTAAAATTTTTTTCAGGTACTAAATAGTACTAGTTCGATGTATTTTGATCTACTGAGTCCGAAAATGACCTTTGTTTTTTCTTATCACCTCTCTTTTTTCCGAAAAAGCGACTTTTTCCCGGGAAAATGAGCAATTTTGACGTATTTTTGTCATAATTGCAATTCATGTTGATGAATTATACTGGACCCGTGGTAAACCGATTCTGTCATGTATATTAAGCTGCTAAATCCGAATATGACATAGGTTTTGGTTTATCACCCTCCAGTTCTCCGATAATGCCGATTTTTCCGCGCCTTTTGAGTAAAACCTTTCCCGGACTCTTGTGCTAAAAATACGGTTTAAATTGATTTCGATGTTTGATATATCGATTCTTATGTATTTTGACTTGCTAAACGCAAATATGACCTTAGATTTTTCCTATCACCCCTCATTATCCCGGAAAATTCAATTTTCCTCGGAGAACGAGCTTTTTCGGTATTTTTGCGCCAATTTTCCTATTCTATGGAGCTGTAGCGATTTTCCAAGTTCCTCTTTAGGTCTTCTCTGACGTCTTAAGAAACATTAACCGGAGTTCGACCTCAAATTGCCTCTTACAACCCCCCGTTTTCCTCAGAATACGGAAAATCGTCGCAAAAATACCAAAAAAGCTCGTTTTCCGAGGAAAATTGAATTTTCCGGGATAATGAGGGGTGATAGGAAAAATCTAAGGTCATATTCGGGTTTAGCAAGTCAAAATACAGAAGAATCGATGTATGAAACATGGAAATCAATTTTAAACCGTATTTTTAACACACTTAGAGTCCGGGAAAGGTTTTACCCAAAAGGCGCGGAAAAATCGGCATTATCGGAGAACTGGAGGGTGATTAACCAAAACCTATGTCATATTCGGATTTAGCAGCTTAATATACATGACAGAATCTCTTTATCACGGGTCCAGTATAATTTATCAACATGAATTGCAATTATGACAAAAATACGTCAAAATTGCTCATTTTCCCGGGAAAAAGTTGCTTTTTCGGAAAAGTGAGAGGTGATAAGAAAAAACAAAGGTCATTTTCGGACTCAGTAGATCAAAATACATCGGAATACTTTTATTTTGTACCTAGAAAAAATTTAACAGTCGCAAAAACGCCAAAATGCATGGAATATTCCACATTTTGATGTATGGAGGTGCACTCCGAAAAAATTAATTTCGACCGTTAGGCGCAAAAAGGCGCAATTTAAATTGGCATCATTTTAAAGTCAAGGATATGTTGAACAAGATTTTTCAATCCGCAAAGCATTAACTAGAATTAAAAAAAAGTTAGAGCTTCCTAAAAATTACGAATTTCACTGATTTCTAGCATTTTTTGGCGTATGTTTGGAGCGTTCAAAAGCATACAAATTTCGGTTCAAAATTAATGAAACGGGGTGAAAAGGAAGTCACTTGCTATCAGGTGGATCCATGTTGCCCAAAAATTTACATAGATGAGGCGTAACTCGGTAAAATAAACACCCTGTAACGCACCACCGAATGCAGCTCACAATCAGCTAATGAAGACCTACCGCGCGCTCTGTTGTTAGGGTCCGTCACAATCTTATAAATCATTATTAGTCGATGAAAACTTAGGTGACGATCCATGAGAGTATGTATGAGAAAACTGTAGTGCCAAACTTTAATTTTTTTCACCCTCAAAATTTGACTAAAGTTCCGTTAAATAGGGTCTGTGGACCATAGTGCGGCGCAGCGCGGCGGGCGGGCAGCCAGCGCTGAACGCGCATTGGCGCCTACAAACCTAACAGGGATACTTCACGCATTGCGCAATGCGTGAAGTATCCCTGTTAGGTTTGTAGGCGCCAGTGCGCCGCCGCTCCGCTTTGTGTTAGGCTCTAATATTTAATCTCGCGGAGTCAGCGTTTTTCAACTCATGACTTTGAAATGTTTGCACACTCTGTATGGATTATTCTCATTTTAATTGATGAAAAAAAATATGTAGTAAAGGAAAATATAATGTGCGTTTTGTAAATATTACGGTGACCCCGTACAAACTTAAGGATTTACAAAGCACAAGAATTTCTACATAATTTCTTATAGCCTTTTATAGCCGATGGCGAAAAAGCAGCAGCCAGGCGATAAAGTGTAAAGCCCGGCGATAGGAACTATAGACGGGCTGTATAATTTTTTATCGCTTCGTGTAGCCCGGCCGTATGATTTTTTCCACTTTCTACAGCCAGCTATATGATTTCCTAACGCCCTCTTCAGTCGGCTATAAGAACTCCTATGGTATTTTGAAACGCAGCTCCTATCGCCAATTTTTACCAGGGCATTGAGGTTGATGAGGCAAGATTTGAGGTTGACCGCTTTTGGAAAGTAACGATTCCTGATTTTAAATTTAGATGGCGATTCCAGCTGGGAGACATCCGAAAGCTTCACACAAATACATCCAAGAATCGGATAAAAATTGATTGATACGCGTCGCAGGCAACAGCAATCTCCGCCAACTTGGCTTGGAGCGCCCTCAAATCTCGTGATACTCTCCGCTTTGCCGGGGAGTTAGTTTAGTTGCCTATCAGGAACCAACCCTAACCACGGTCACCGATTTCACTGCACGCACTTGCGAGAGTGCTATCTGGTACCACGCATTTAAGAAGAACAAAAAGGTCTGTTCGTAATCTATGCATGAAAATCAGAACTTGCTATATCTTCATCCTTTGCTTCGGAATTTTAACAGTAGCTTATAAAACAAAAATAAATGGAAATTTGCCGGCGATTGCCTGCGACTTACACATCCGCCTGAGAGTTTTTTGTTGATCGAACTTAAAATGTTGACTATAACAAACAATCTCTTTCCCGTTTCTACAAGCTACACGTACACATACAAAAGTGTCCTTGAGTAACACACAACAAAGGTATTTGAAGATATATTGAGATAGTCCAAATACATGATGATTACTCTTACAGAAGTTTAGAAAAAACCATTGTCGATGGGATGAAGTTGATAATGAGCCTTTTGTTAGGTTGCCTGATAAGTGGGGTGATAAGCCTTACAATGTTGCCGAGTTTGTGCAAGACGCTGCAACATTCGGGAGCAGCTTGCTTGTATTTCTACGCTAATAATGATCTACATGTTGTTGGCCCATTTCTATTGTGTAGGACTTCAGTTCATGTGGTAGGAAATAAATTTGGAGGTATGTGATTTAGCAACTTTGCAAAGCTTATAAATCATTTTACCGAAAAAAAAACCTCAATCACTTGAGGAATGAGGAACTGTCGAGCACTTCTTAATCTCTCTCAACAAGATCGTTTTTGGTCCCTACAAACTCAATGACAGGAGATTTTTGTTGATTTTCATAATCTTAAATTTTCGCAAAAGGTCTTGAAAACCGTAGCCTTGCGTGACTGATACTGTTCAAAATGAATGTATGTGATACGATAACTAAGCTGGCTTTCAAGTAGGATCACTGCCAATGGGAGAATCAAGTTGAAAAACGTCGCATATTGTTGAACTTCTCACATTCAAGTTGAAAACAACTTTCAGAAAAAACGGATCAGTTCGCAAATTTAAATTAAAATCTACTGAAAAAATTTCTTTCGTGATTAGCATACTCAATGCGTCCACAATCATTCTGTATCTTTGCATTTTAAGCGAGGGAAAAACTCAGAATTTATTTTACAAATATATGTTTCATGAACTTCTACTCTTCCGATATTTTCCCAGAAGTATTCTTGAAAAATGTACTGTAATTTTTGTAACATTAGAAAAGTACATTATGGTAGGTAGGAAGAATGCCTGAACACCACAATAATTGACGTGGAACCCGTGCCTTGTTGGTGACATAGTGTACTTTGTGTAATGTATGAGGAATGTACCTACATCGTTTGGAGGGAGAGGAGAGGGTTTGAAAAATGTGCGTTTGAAATATTTTTATTCATTCAGAAATATTTCAAAAACGCACGGGGGTACCAGGAGAGTTACGAAAGAATGCGGAACGAAATTCTTATTAAAAACGCACCCCTGAGAAGAGAATGACCACATTTAATTTCCCAAGAACCAGAGGAATGTTTACGACCTACAATTGCAATGAATCAATTCTTCATTGCCTATCTCTGCAGCAGGCCCGCCACAAGAGGGGGGGATACTGGGTCCCTGGTACCGGGGCCCAGGCCCCGGAGGAGGGCCGTGTTACCCGTGAAAAACCACTACGAATTCACATGCAACCCTTGTTTCGTAAGAAAAAGAAAATGAGAAGAAAATTCGTAAGACAAATTTACCCTAAAAATTTCGCAAAAGGTGAATAGATTTTCAGAAACACGCTGGGGCACTGTAGAATTCTTCTTAAATTTTCAAAGAAGTATGCTTCTTGGAAAATTAATATCTATTTTCAAGATTTTCAGTACAGAGGGATATTTTTAACCAACATTTGTAAATACAATTCTAGCTGAAGCGCACTTAAGCGCATTCATGACTGCAAAAATGTTAACGGAAATCGAAAAGGCCAGCGTGCATGGAGGCTATTTCTATTTAAATCTTCCGTCACATTCTTACGGCGCAATGATACAACTATTTGAACTCTCCAGGATGTGTGAGGTATCACGCCGCATTTGAAGGCGTTTTCAAATCTGCCAAGTTCCGATACCCGGATTATCGATTTGCATAGTTCATATTCTTTTGTTATATTCCGTGTCACTTCTTTATTTTTAATCCTCGTAGAAAAACAACCCATTTGTAAATACAATTCTAGCTGAGGCGCACTTCAGCTATGTATTCACCGCTGCAAAAATTTCAGAGGAAATCTACAAGCCCAGCGTGCATGGAGGCTATCTCCATTTAAATCTTCCGCCACATTCTTACGGCGCAATGATACAACTATTTGAACTCTCCGGAATGCGTGAGGTATCACGCCGCATTTGAAGGCGTTTTCAAAACAGCCAAGTTCCGATACCCGGATTATCGTTTTGCATAGTTCATATTATTTTGTTTCCATTTCTAACCACTTGTTCAATTATAATCCTCCTATGAAAACCACGCATTTGTAAACACAATTCTAGCTGAAGCGCACTTCAGCTATGCATTCACCGCTGCAAAAATTTCAGAGGAAATCGACACGCCCAGCGTGCATGGAGGCTATTTCCACTTAAATCTTCCGCCCCATTCTTACGGCGCAAAGATACAACTATTTGAACTCTCCGGAATGCGTGAGGTATCACGCCGCATTTGACGGCGTTTTCAAAATAGCCAAGTTCCATTATCGGAATAATCGTTTTGCATAGTTCATATTCTTTTGTTATCTTCCGTGCCACTTGTTTATTTTTAATCCTCGTAGAAAAACCACCCATTTGCTTAATACAATTCTAGCTGGAGCGCACTTCAGCTATGCATTCACCACTGCAAAAGTGTCAAAGGAAATCGACAAGGTCAGCGTGCATGAAGGCAGGCCCGCCACAAAGGGGGGATACTGGGTCCCTGGTACCGGGGCCCGTGTTACCCGTGAAAAACCACTACGAATTCACATGCAAGCCTTGTTTCGTAAGAAAAAGTGAAAAATTTACCCTAAAAATCTCGCAAAAGGTGAATAGATTTTCAGAATCACGCTGGGGCACTGTAGAATTCTTCCTAAATTTTCAAAGAAGTATACTTCTTGGAAAATGTCTATCTATTTTCAAGATTTTCAGTACAGAGGGATATTTTTAGTAACTGCGTTTCATTTTCTTCCGTCGTCAGATGCTAAGAGTCTCCAGTCTGGGCATCCTCGACTTCAATGGCTCATGGCTCAACTCCCTTGCCATAGACAAACGAAGGGGGAGTCCAGGGGGGCCTGGCCCGCTTAGAACTGAAAATAGTATCATATGCCCCCCCCCCCCCAAATCAAAAAAAAATTCCAGATGTTTTGAATGCAACAATTCGCAAGTATTTTGTGCTGAAAGTAGAAAAAAAACATAATTATTCCGCAGAAATTGATGGAAAAATTATTTATGGAAGCTTCAAAATGCGTCCGATTAAACGTATAAATTCTAAAATTTCTGGGGGGATGCCCCTCGGACCCTTCCCCCCTCCGTGCTTGGGGCCCGGACCTTAAAACTGGTACCAGGGCCCGAGATGGGATGTGGCGGGCCTGCTCTGCAGAGAGGATTTAAAACCTGCATAAAATTGAAGCTGGAGATACGATGTAACTGTACATTTCTTCGGAAAAAAGCAAGTTTCCACTTTGTTCATTGATAATAAAGTGCTATTTTTACAAGGTAAGAATAAATTGACACTAAAAACGCGTTCCGATATTTTGCGATCGTCCGACACCAAAATCCAAAACTACTGAATCCGATAGCATGATTTTCCTCAACTAAAAAAGAAAAGAAAAATTCGTGTATAGAAGTTATGGACACTTTTTGAGGTTCTTTCCTCAATTTCCAGGCTCTCTTTCATCCACATTTGCGGCAATCGACGGATGGCGAGATCGAGATTTTTTGCGCCACCTCCTTGTAAAAAAGCATGAGGTGAAAGGCAAGATCCCTTTATTGTCACGGGTATTAAGGGTAAAAATCGTAGAAATAATTGTATGACATTCATATGTATAACCACGCTTACATGCAATGAACGATAAGCACAACTACTAATGGTAGTGCTACATTCATAGTGTATTTTTTTAACGTTTAAAAGCCACTGAAATGATGAGATCAACGCCAACCATTCGGAGTAGTTTTAACGGAGCACGCACCGACGCGCCTCAAACTCGTAAGATAAAAAATAATAACCTCCCAACAGAGTTGAAGTACCAAAATATTGAACAACACGAGACGAAAACCCTTGCAAGAAAACGAAAGCACCGTTCAAAGCTTCATAATTTGATGCGCGCGGGAAAATCGCCTTCAAAAGGATGCGTATGCAACCCCATGACAGCAAAGTTCGAATAGTTATCGCTTTGAGTGAAGGAGCACTTTAGAAACCATCCATTAAAAGGCGCCGCGCCGCGCCACGCTTGCGCCTGAACCAAACGCTCTTTCTTTCTATACAAAGCGAAATAGTAAAAACATACTTCTTCACTATAAGAAAATTAATAAAATAAAACAAATTACAGACATACATATCAACGGCGCAAGTCCGCAATCACATATCTCGTTTGCGGTGTCAAAAAATCTCCGCCTCTATCTTATTTTTTTAAAGGAGAACAAATCGGCATCATTCCTTGAAGTTTATGCAGACTTTTCTTCGCAAAGAGAAGAAAAATCATGGCAGTTTTAAAAAATTGCTGTTGAGTATAGTTTTCCGTTTAAAAAATAAAGTAGGTATGACAGAAAGTCTGCGACGTCGCAATGTGTTTGCCGACTTACACCGTTGATATGTGTTAATGAAAAGGCCACGAAAATATCTTAGTTTCAAGCATAGATTTAACAATCAATCAGAAACGCCCGGTGCGCAGGGCGCAGGGGCTTTTTTAAAGTTCAAATGTGGGGCTCGGAGGACAAGCCGTAAGAATGCAGTTTCTGCCATTCCTAAAAATACAGGTTTGAAGTTTCGAAATTACGTGGATCCTTATGGCGGAAAAAAAAGTTTGAACTCACTTGTTAATGCTGAAAATTGTAATTTCCGAGCGAATTTTTCACAGAATATGCATGAAGACTAGTTTTACTCGAGAGCATTGATATCTCAATTTTTTCCAAAACTGCACTTATGCCGCGCCTTGTCCTCCAAGCCCCTCAAATGCAGGTTTCAACTTGAGATTTCGTATGGGTCTCCTTCATTTCCGCCACATTAGGACAGCTTTAACAGAGCACTCTTTACGTTCAAAACCCAAATTGCTTCGATGATAATCCAACTGCGTGCAAATATCCAATTCATTAAAACGCGCCTTTATTGACGGACGGTCGGTGGCCGCGGGTAGCTGACAGTCGAGCAACATAAATTGAAAACATGTCTGACGTACTAAGTAAACGCAAGCCGAAAAAAGAAAAGCCTCAACGTGGGTCGATACGACCGGACAAGAGATTCGGCTTCTCTGTGCACTTAAAAAAACACGCGATAACGCAAGAGAAAAAAATACTCTGTTTTAAATAAATCGCGAGTTGATGTTTGAGAGAGGACATTCCACGAGGCGCAAGAGCACTTCAAATGCTTTACATGAATGTGGGATTGATTTTCGTTCGTGAATTGTAATTCACAACAATGTGAACCAGCATTAAAGAGAGCGAGAGGGTCATTTGGGGGAAAGGGCCAAGAACCCTCCCCCCCCCCAATTTTGAAATTCTCATTTTTAGGCTCCTTTCAAATTTGTCGGGGTGGGTATGTTTACCACTTTAACGAACTAGGATTAAAAAAATCCTGTTCCGAATACTTGAGACAGAATGTGCTTAATTCAGGGGCTTGGAGAACAATGCGCATAGGTGCAGTTTTTGGTATTTCGTTTGAAGGTTCGAAATTACATAGATCCTTAAGGCTCAATGAAAGTTCAAACTGACTTTTTGATGCTTCAAAATTGGAAGTTGGGGACGAATTCTTCACAGAATATGCATTAAGACTATTTTTACTTGAAATCGTTACTATCTCAGTTTTTTCAAACAATGCACGTATGCGCCTTGTCATCCAAGCCCTTCGATTAAAATTTTGCTGTAACACGATGTGCATGCGGAGGGGGGGGGGGGGGTGTGCAATTAACATTACCGAATATTAATTGGACTAAATTTTGCAATCAGGAGCTACAATATCTGGCACAGTTTAACAACAACGGGCGTAAGTGTTCTCACTGAGGAGTCAGACATTGTAGCTCCTAATTGTTAAGTGCAGTCCAATTCTGATTCATATGCGATCCCTAACTTTTGAACCTGATTATATTTGTTAGCTGACTCCAAGATCAAACAAAATGAGAGCAACTCTGATCGTTACCATGATGGATAAAAAAAGACAAACTCATAAAAAATCAAGTGCTCATCTCTCGATGAAAGAGTCTGTGGTGAATTCCATCGAATGAAAACACAAAGTCGGTCAAAGAATTAGAAGGTAAGAGCGAAAACAAGAGAAGCAGAGGAAAGTGAGATAAAAACCTGACAAAACCACGCAGAGCTTTACTCATAGTTTTCGGAGCATGGAGGGGTGAGTTGGACGAAAGCACTGAGTAGTTGACCGCCCGGAAAACCAAGGGGAGCGAGAAAGTAAAAAGGCACGAACGTAAATCCAGACTTGCGAAAGAACGAGTGAAAACAGCTAAATGAAGAGAGCGTAGGTAACCGAATCTCTCGGTTCTTCCTGTCGTCTGTTGCCGAGTGGACCGTGAACTGGGCTCGGATAAAAACTTCTCTCAAAGTCACTCAACTTTCGTGCGGCTATCTCCGTCGCAAAAGTTGATTGACTTAATCGCTTACGAAGCTATTTGAAACTTCCACGACAACAGAGCTGAAATTACAGGCGCGCGAAAAAAGCAGAAACTTTATTCCTAATCGAAACGACATGACCGATTGTCTTCTCTCGTCTGTATGAATTTATCAATTTACTCATCGAAATTGATAGTTCTCTCTTGATACCTTTATTCTCTCGTTATGGGAAACTTTTCGCATTGCCATGACGACTGCTACAGCGTCATTCTCTCCTCGGGGTTTGGATCTAGGCACTGTTGGCCCACGATCGTAGGGAAAATGAACGTATGCCGGCATAGTGTCTCGTTAACAAAAGAATGAAATATGTCTCACATCCGTGTTCGGTGATTTGCAGACGGACCAATAAAAAGACGAAGACAGCGCCTGATGATACAACTATTCCTGCTCGACGGATGCCTAGGTTGCATATTCTGGGAAATGAAGGCGCACTCAGTTTAGGCGGCATGCCTTTCAACTTCAACGAGCTTCACTGTACATCGATGACCGAAGTGCGAAACCACGTATCTCCGTTTGCAGACTTCTCGTCATACTTACTTTATTGTTTTTTCTGGAGAACTAGTCAACGTAATTTCTCGAAAACTTCCTTGATTTTTTATCTCTGTCGGCAGGATATTCTGAAGTTGGCCTTTTCTTCTTCGAAAAAATAAAGAAGAGCAGAAATTTTGAAACGGCTCATGGGAGCTGCGTGGTTTTGCATTTTGACCATTGACACGTACGTCTTACTCCTGAAGGCAAACAGCGCGAGAGGGTGTCTAATTGCCTAATTCACGGCTTTGTTGTCCTGCAACCGTCGCCACCGCCGGAACTTAAGCAGCATTATGGTCAGCATCAAACATAATTGAAATCCTCAACATTGTTTTTCCATATTCCGAAACGAGCGTGAGCCTAGCGATAACGACAACACGTTATGACGTTGCAAAAAGTTAAACCCCCTTAACGCACCCATGACACGGGTCTACAACACCCCCCCCCCCCCCCTGAAAAAAATGTAACATACAGCAATGAAGGAAATTTCAATAATTTCCTTCGATACTCATTTCTCAAATGGACTGCATTTTGCAATTTGGAGCTATAAATTCTGGCTCATCTGAAAAAACACTTATGTGCATAGGGAAACTAAGGGCACATACGTTGTTTTTAAACCGGGCCGGAAGTTATAGTTCCTAATTGCAAAATGTAGTCCAAATGATGATCACAACTTGGTATTTCCTTATAAATATTCAAGGAAAATTGTTGAAGAACTGATTAATATCACGTGGCATGATGGCGGAGTTTACTGCAAGGATCTAAAATATCTGAGTGCCCTCGATTCTTCATTTATACTTTAACGCGCAAATTATTATTCGTGCCACACGAATAACACACCTAGGAGATATATATTTGTAGTATCGAAAGCGCTCTGCCATTTTGGTTCCTCGCAGTAACGCCCGCCGTTGACGCTGCGCCGCGGATGAAGTGGTAGGTGCCTGCTGGACAGTCAAAACGCCTTCATTTCAGTGCGTATGCAACAAAGACATCCATGGAGTACAAATAGTTGCCTCCAGGAGTTAAAATGGACTTTGTGGTTTTTGACGCATGCCACACAAACTACTATGGGCGTTTTGCTTGTTTTCTTGAACTGTAACTGAATTCCTATTGCGCCGATCGCGACATTGTCAATTATTCGAATAAGCATTGATTATTCAAATATGTAACAACGTTGAGGTCCTAAAATGTGAGTTGCGGTTCCTTCCTGCTATTACCTTCATGGAAACTTCAGGAAAAATACGAGCACTCATGTAAGCGTACTTGTATTTCTTTTTCGCTAAGTTAGAAAAAAGTCCAGTCAGAAATGTAACAAATCAACCTGCGGTTGATACCTAGAGCCCCCTGCAGCGGGACCAAAAACTAGTAGAAATTCTTTTTTACACTGCGGATTGCTAGGGATCATCGAATCGGAACACCTGTAGAATGAGTTCATAAAAAAAAAAACGAATCAATGCTGAAGTATTTTGAGGGGGCCGGTCTAAAGTTTTCGCAAGCATCCGATCATCCCATACTATGAGGCTCATTGCGTTAAAACAACAAATAATAAATACTGATCCATAGAAAGTGAGTGAATGCTTCAAAGTTAGATCTTTCAAGGTTGATTTTCTAGGTTCCTATGATATGTAGTTAAGTAACATAAATACAAGACAGTGAAAAAGACAGAAGGAAAACCAAGACCAAGAGACACCACATTCATACGAGTCGAAAGGTACAACATGAACGAAGACTTAGAGAACCTAGAAGCTTATTTTCAGAGTTTCTAAAGCTTGCAAAATTCATTGAACTTATCTTTCTCATAACTTAGAGGTGTGAAAGTTTCATGAAAATTATGGTATACCTAAATTTCTTTTTAATACCTTAATAAGAGGAGCAGACCATCCGCAGACCGGCGGTCGAAAAGTCGATAATTTTTGCGGTGATAACTGATTCGAACAGGAAACCGTAACTTCTTCCGATTCTTGAGCTTTTCACACAAATAATTTCAATTTAAATACATTAAATTTGGACGGAAATCACCACGCTCAAAACCCACAGAGAGCTGATAACACAAAAAAGGAAAACTGATAACGAAATATAAAATATAACCCACGTGAAATGTTTACGACAAAGCTCCAAGTTTTCTGCGCCAGGTGGCGTTCCGGTACTTGCGCGCGTAAATGAAGAGCGGCAAATTCATTTAACCAGAAATTGATTCAAAATTTAGGCGGGAATAAAGCGAGCCGCAAAAATGTTCCGCTTGCTTTATTTGAAAGTACCTTGAGTTGATAGACTTTATTCCAGATTTTTACTGAGGTTGGATTTATTCTCTATCGTGTGGATGACAAGATGATGGATGCAAGATTCAAGGTTTGGAAATGAAAAATTAAGTCATATATCGACAGCGTGAGTCCGCAATCATATAATATCTCGTTTGCGGTGTCTGAAAATCTCTGCCTCTATATTATTTTTTTAAAGGAAAACAAATTGACATCATTCCTTGAAGTTTTTGCAGAATTTTCTTCGCACAGAGAAGAAAAATCACGGCAGTTTTAAAGAATTGCCGTTGAGTATTTTTTCGTTTAAATAATAAAGTATGACAGGAAGTCTGCGACGTCGCAACCTGAGTTATGTAATTGCCGCCTTACATCGTCGATTTACAATATATCGCAATGAATTGTTTGTTACATTAAAGTGTCACCTCCCTCCTGCGGGCATACTTTTATACAGGCAATATTATATGTTTGATGGCTCATACGTCAAAAAAACCATTTCTCCGTTGCACCGTTCAATGTTTAAAGGAAGCAAAAAATATCAAAATTTCACCTTAAAATTTTTGTAAACTTATTTGAGTGAGTGCAGAAAGTACAAAGAAAACTTCACTAAAAGTTTCGGATGGTATCGTATTAAATAAAATAAAATACGGGGGAATATTTGCAGCATCGCAATAAAAAATTCGCATTTTAAGACCTCAGCAAACGATGTGTTACGAAATCATTATCGGTTCTCAACGTTAATGCATTCAATGGGGAAATGGAATGTATTGACGCCATCAGTTGCTTCCGCTAACTGATTAATTTTGTTTTCAAAGGGGCTAATTTC
This sequence comes from Bemisia tabaci, assembly GCF_918797505.1. Lineage (NCBI taxonomy): Eukaryota > Metazoa > Arthropoda > Insecta > Hemiptera > Aleyrodidae > Bemisia > Bemisia tabaci. The sequence continues at coordinate 57,457,735 of NC_092796.1, forward strand.
TACAAATTGCGTCTCATTTTGATAAAATTTGAAGTGAAAATCCGTACCTGGATTTCCTGAAGCAATTACAGTCGGACGCAACGGCAGCTGAATTTCCCATAAAGAGGGTTGGCCCGTTTCCGAAGCCTCGAGCCTTTATTTGTGAAAATCAATTCGCGATTTAAAATCCCCGATGGTTGCATCTATGTCCACTTAACACCACCCAAGCAGCACGGTGCAATGAAAATATTGAAATAAGATTGCGTATTAATGCAATATTTTTACATCATTTAATCAATGAACGCGATTTTAAACGATCACTCAGACGAGTTCCATGTATCCGAAACACAGGCAATTTGCAGTGCAACGAGAAATGGCAACTTAGTTCAATTTTATCGCAATGAATTTAAATGAGAGGTGCCCCTTCAATCAGTAGATAGGCAACATATACAACAACTTGGACAAATTTAGCTACTTGGTCATCACGACTCGAACCTGCAAAGTGGCACGTCTTTGATGTGACCTATGGATCTATAAAAATAGTACGATACTGACTGAAAATACTGAAGTGCAGAGCTAAAACTTGAGTTGAGACGCGAAAGGAACCGAGGACGAGGCCAGAACAGAAATCCGCGACTGACAGTAATTACTCACTCTCTCAGCACTTCTCGCTCAGATGATCATAAGATTTTGAGCGCCATCAATTAGAGGGCTCGGAGAATGAAGGAGTGGGATGATGGCATAGTAGTTTACTTTGCGGCCAGGAAGTTGGAGCCTCTCACCTGGAAAATTTCATCCACGATAAGATCCACGCAGGCGGCCGACAGGCACGACAAACTATTTCAACACTACTGAACCACTTTCTGCCGTTTTATTTTAGAGGGTTTTCAATATCCTTCGATTTCAGATACTTAGCTCAATTTACGAAATTGAATTTTTGTGTTTTAAGAGCTACTTACATGCATTATAATTGCATAGAAAACAGATTCGCTTCATGTAAGGTATTAACCCAAATAGCGCTTGTCGTATCTTAAAATGATTGCTATTATATCGCAAGGTTGTGCATGTTGTCTGTTCGCTAATTGAAGGGGATTCTATCACTTCATTTCATTTATTACAATAAAATTTAAATAAATTGAGTTGTTTTGCAGTGCACAATACCTACTTTTGTCATATATATATACCCATCGCATTTTACTGATCGGTTAAAATCGATATTTAATGACTAAATCATGTAAAAATATTGCAATTTCATGCGGGAAAATAGCAATTTTAATGTACTAAGTAAATTGCGAAATTATTTCAATAATTACTTTACACTGTGCGTCTTCGGAGGTACCTAGTCCCTCTTGATATTTTGAGCCTACGTGTAAATCAGTGAGTACTTTATCATAAAATACAACTAAAGTTCATTGTTCCAAGTCGAGTCCTTTAATCTTCACTGAAACTGATATAGATGCGAGTTCTTTTGAAAATTCCCGATTTAATTGACCGGATCTTAGGTTTATATAACATGTTGTCCCGTTAAAAAAAACCGTAAAACAATAATCAGCAACATACTAAAGCTGAAAAACTCAGGACTGTTAAGACCGTGAGTCTCCTAGAAAGTTACTCTTTATCGAATCCTCAGCAAACGACGTGAATGGAAGTGGGGAAGGACTTAATGGATTAGAATATCATTGGAAATAAGGGTAAATAATACAAACAAGAGACATCGTGTAGGCGCTATCATAATTTACGCCGACCAAGGAGAGGTGAAGGTAAGAATCAGCGCGATTGCATAGCTCGGTGAAGGGTGTGTTTAGACACGTCCATCAGTTGCAAGTTCAGCATGTTTTTTAGATTATTAAAAGTTCGTTACGATTTTACGGATAGATTTTCGCCGCATGCGGAACTGAAATTACGATTGAATGCATTGTTTAATATGATAGATAACAGATACCTATTAAAAGTGAGCGGTTGGTAGGTGTTCGCTACAGCGATGACTGAGGTCGAAAAATGCGTACCTCCGATTGCGACGTTGCATACTTTTCCGCTCATATTATCATAGGTATTGAAAGACGATAAATTGTTTTTCTTAAAATTTTGCGTGTCTCTCATTCTGTTGAGTTCGTCTTTAATAACCGTGATGGCAATATGAGCGGCTCGGGAGCAGGAATAGTTGCGCGCGGTAATTTGGTCACTTTCGTCGTCAGTCCGGCAAAAAACAAAACGTTGCTTGCTCTCCTCGAGACCTGCGTTTTTCTCATTCCATCGAGTTCGCCTGCAATAACCGTGAAGGCAATTTGAGCGGCTTAGGAGCACGAGTAGTTGCTCGCATTAGCTTTGTCACTTCTGCTCCGTCCCGCCCCCAGAACACTCACTGATTAGGTGCTCGCTTTATTATTGTGTCTCCCATATTGTCGAATTCGCCTTCAATAACCGTGATGGCAATTTGAGCGACTTGAGAGCGAGAACACTTGCGTGCAATAGTTTCAATCTATCCAGGCAAGGAGAACACGTTAATTCCTCTCCTCACTATACAAATTTCTAAATTTCTCATATTAATATCCATATTATATAAATCTCCTCATATTTTCGAGCTCTCCTTCAATAATAATCGATAAAACTTAATTTTTGTGAATTATCTTTATACTACAAACAAAGCAACATACTACATAGGCACTGCAAATTAGTGCAGAAATGACTCTGTGACTATTTTGTAAAAAAAAAAATATCCAATGTCTTTTGAGAAAATTATCAAGGGTTGCAATGAGGTTAATACATTACATCAGTATTCAGACTCACAGTCGAGCTCATCATTTTCTTTACTCCATCTTCGAACTTAAGGGAACTAATACATTTTGATTTCAATAAATATGAGATGGAAATGACCTATCAACTACACTTAAAGTCTTCAAGTGCACTTCATCATTCAAGTTTGAACTTGAGTCATACCCAAATGTATAGTTTATTAAAAATTACCTTACATGAGCTCAGGTCTTACTGAATCCATGTTCAGACTTGAGTAGGCAGAGAGAAAGGAGAGGAGTGGACATTTTGCTGAGGCAGCTTTCGTTCTTAATAATTTGACTATGCTCTCTCATTAATATTACTCTCATAAAACAAATTGGCTCTTGATTTTTAGGCTTTCTCTGCTTCCAGTAATTTTTATGTCCTTAAAATCTTTAATTCCTAAAGTAAAACGTGAACAAATCTTGAAATGCACTTTGTTAGCCCTCCCTTTAGAAAACCTGGAAAAGGTAAAAATGAAATAATTACCTTCCTTATCTTATCTTATTAATATTATCAACAAAATCGAAAAAGAATAATAATACCATTGGCCGAATAGTACCGTAGGCAACAGTAGTATTTACTCACAGATGATAATGCCCCGCTCGTAGAAAAAACCTTTGGTTTTAGGGAGCTATAATACTTTACCATGCTCTCTCTCTAACAATTCTGATTAAATTTAATTGACTGTGATAAATTTCATACATACAGGGTGATTCGAAAGTCCTGCACCACCTCTATAACTCATGTTCTTGCCACTTTTTAGAATAATCCCTTTGGAATTTTAGGAAAGTTGAAAGAGTTGCGTCCTTTGACCTAGGAGCACGCACAAAATTTCAAGCAGGACTTGTGGATCATCCTGAACACATGTGATGAAAAGAGAAAACTACAAAAATAGGATAATAAGCAGTCATTGATGACAGTAATAGTGTCAATCATTCACTCAAAATCTTGAAAAATCAAAACAGGTGAAACCAGCAGGAAAATCATTAGTAAGAACACATGTTTAGATGACAAATAGTTTATATTCGGTGGTCAAGCAAAAATCAAATCACGAAATGGATGTCTCATTCGTTTTGATGACAATGAAATGAAACACTTGAAATGTGATAGTTACATCAAGTATGAGATTTAAAACAAAAACTCAATAATTACTACCTACGTAGGACAAATCTTTCAAAAAGAAGCGGTTTGTATCACACGAATTCAGGCTCGCATTAAATGCACCCTAAAAATAACAAAACAAAGAAAAAAAAACTCAACACGGGTTTTTATCACATGAAAAAATTTGAAAGATGAAGAGAATTGATAGTAAGGTAAACATTTCAAAATGCCTGGAAAATAATTCTTCGTAGAAATGAATATGACAAGCTGAGTGTTTGATTTTTGTTTTTAAAATATATTGAACACAAGAACAATATTAATACTGTTTTTCAAAAACACTGGTACTCTTTCCATTCAAATGGTATTGAAAAATGTAGATCATTAGAATAAATCAAGCACAATATTCGCCTCTGAGAGGATTCAAAAAAGAAAACAGACACAAAGCGACTGATAACTGCTGTGATAGCAAAAAAGAATTTACATGATTTTTCTTTGAAATTTCATTTTCGAAAAGAAAATAAATCTTACTTTCAAGCACCTGTTTGGCTGCCCCATAAATACGGAAAAAGACGTACATAAGAGGGGTTCAAAGAGCTAAAATTAACTATTAAATCATAAAACTAAAAACACATTGTTTGTTTGATCATACCTCAACAGAGACAATTTTTTTTCTTTTTGACAATTTCATTTCAATTTTCTTACATGAAAACTAATAGTAACACTGTAAACCGTTAGATTCAAAAAGTAAGAGAAGTAACAGAGAGTTGCTCAGAGAAATAAGAAAACTTTAAAGATGATGAAACATTGAAACCTCCCTATTTATGACAATTCTGTATGTAACATCCAGCCGTTTGATTTGAGGAGTTTATAAGTTCAGAATGAGGTGAGGATTTCCGTTTTAAAATATGAGGACACAAGTTTTACTACTGTTTAGCAAGTCACAATTGATGTCAAAACAATCAAATTGATTCCTTTTTTCACATGAGAGAGACTCAGCATGTTTCTGCTGAAATGAAAAGAACTTCAATTTAAACACCTAAACTGAGTTGCTACCCTCCATTTATTGAACATAGAGAGCAGAGGAGGTTGAATGATTAAAAAAAATTGCACTCCTTTTGATAACAAGTGTATAGGAAACTCAAAGCGATGAAAAAATGTCGAGTTCCCTAGGGAAAATCTTTCTGACAAATTTTCTGGAAAAAGAATAAAATTGGCACAATTGCAGACATTAATTGCATTGGAAAACTGACGAAAAGAAGAATTAACATTACAATTTTTCCCTCCTACAGAAATGTAAAAATTAATTTGAGTTCAAGAAAAGGTAAAACTTCAACCTCCTTAAAATGGTATGTAACTGCTGAAATTTGCTACTTTGAACAAGTGCTGAAATATAAATAGAAAACTTCGAAAAGCTCTTAGAAAAGTAACATTTTCAAATTTGCATAACAAGAAATGGATAGTATCGTACAAGAAGAAAGATTTTTCATAATGCGGTATGAAATTTCACAGTAGTATTGTTCAACAATTTAAAAAGAGCCTCCTTGAAATATGTGAAAAGGTGGTAACTTAAAATTAAAATGGTATAACTGTAAGTTAGAATGTCATGAGGCAAAGGCAAGGTTCACTGAAGAATCATTTAATGTTTGTCTTTTTTGAGGAAATTATAAAAGAATTGCTTGATACGCATAAAAACTTAAAATCATAAATAATTTTGCAAGGTCTTTCCCCGCTATGCCCTGCAGATCAATTAGGTACATTTACATAGAGGACTGCAAATGAGGGAACAAAGCACTTTCCAAACTTAAATCCACAATATTTGATTTTTTTTTGTTAAATTTGAGAGAAAAGAGGAATATTTTGGGTTAAGTTTAACTTGCTTTTCAAATATTCTTGGTGTTTGATAAGGATAAAATCCTTACAAAATTGGAGAAGGAAAAATTTAGTGACACATTCTAACAACTTAAATTAAGTGAGACGTGATCTACAGTTCTAGGTTGCCCAAAACAGAAGTGAGAGAATATGAGCTAATAATGTCCCACAAACCAAAATTTTCTTCTTGGTATGTCGGAGAATACTGACAATAATTGACCAGTAAAGCAAATCTATCGGTCACACAGCGCTCCGAGAGCATCAGTGTTACATAAAAACAAAGGAACTATGATCAAATCATTTCATAAAATACACAAATTCGAATGAAGAAATTAAGGACACAAACTTGTCCTTCAGAGACCGTCTGATTTCCAGATAAAAACAAGAATTAGAATCTAGATTGAGTGATTCTTTCAAAAACCAAAATGGGTTCAAATTCACTCTAGAATTAGCCTAACCGGTCCAGTCATTTGAACTTACTTCCCTTAAGGAAAACTCATCCCTAGTTCATAATGTACAATTGTTACAGTTTATTCACAATATTAACACAATTAAGTATGAAAAATAAATTATACAAAAATAAATACTCTGATCTCACAGAAAAATCCAACTGGAGAAGTATAACTGGTAACTTTCCTTCTCAACTTTAAGTTGACATCAGGGGATCTTTCCTCGAAAATTGTGAATTGCTTCACTTTTATTGAAAGGGAAAACTGACTTTGTCGATATTCTAGCAATGCAGCTGATCCAACTGACTGGCATTAGAAAATGTTTCAATATGAACTGTGAAGTTATTAAAGACTCATGAAACCCCATGACATGTTAACATCAAATACCTAAACTATATAAAATAGCCTCATATTTGGTCATTCTCATGGGCAGTGAAATATATTCACACATTTTGAAACAGAATTCAATTTTTAAATACTTAGCATAAGATGAGAGGCATATTATGATGGTTTCTTTTAAAATAAAGAGAGGAAATAAGTAAGAGATTAAATCTTTCAGATGACGCTGGGAAAAATTTGGACACTATTTAAACTTTAGTCCGATAACATCATTTATGTAAAATCTTCAAAGGCACCCATAGTTCTATAATGAATTGGGGTCATTAATATTTGAGGCAATGAAAAGCTTTAATACATAAAATGTACTAGCGTAATTATGAAATAAAGTAATGGCATGTTTAGAGAGCTAAAAAGGAGAGATCTCCTAATTTAACAGCAAACTTGGTTATCAAAACATGTGAAACGATCATTGCCACTGGTTGTTGAAACTGCAATTAATTCTGGATCTAAACTCTTAAAAGAGCAAATCCCAAGAGGCACCTTCTTTAGAACAAGTTACCTTTACCATCGCAAAAGATATTTTAGACAGTGGGCTTCAGCGAATTATGGAGAATGCGATTTGTGGACAAGATTGAGATTTGAGATCAAGTAATAATAGTCAACAATTTAAAAATTCTGAGTCACAAAAAATTGCAAAGAAAATCAGTGGTCATTGTTTGATGGCAGTTGCTAGAATGATGGAAGAGATGGGATGAGAAAGAAAGGAAAGTACAATTGTCGAGATGGTATCTTGATAAAATAAATAAAAGTTTAAGATCGAAAGGTAAAATTTAAGTTGCCACTGCTAGGTTCAGTAGCCATCAAAATGAAATACTAGAAATGACAAATGAATCTCATCATTTTCTCTAAACTGATGAGCAGAAATATATTTCCATTGGGGGAAAAAACGCCGACATGAATTTTTTCAAGCCTGACTTAACAAAAGGCAAAGTCTTCATTTGATTTGTTCGTTTCAAAAATAAGAGATACGAGTTAGATCTCTTAAAGGAGGGATTAAGATTTAAGATTTCAGACCTAAGTAACTGAAAGAAGAAGGAAACAATTTTCTTCTAGTGTTTAAATTGGTACGGTTGGTAAGTGTTTTGAAAGAGGAATATTTCAGACATGGACTACAAACCAAGAAGCAAGGGTACCAACTAGACATTAAGATTCTTACTTTAAATTAATTAATCGATTAGTTAGACTAGATAAACAAAGTACTCGAATAACAGTACACACAGAACAAGTGATTTGCTAGTTTTGAAAACTATGATCGTTTTAAGATTTTAAGATAACATTTTAAGTTTTGAAAAACTTTTCTGGTGTTTTTAAGTGTTCTCCACTCGTTCCATGGAGAGCTTCAGTTTCCATGACTGGCTCTGAAGCCTCCTTCGGCCATGGGTACGTTGCTGGAAGAGGGCAGTCATAGTTGTAGTTATACATTAGACTTTCAATGTAAGCTCGCTTGTTAGCTGGTTCAGGGTAATGAGAGGCAGTACCTGAAAAAATTGAAAAAATTCAAATAAAATATACTCATTAGTTATTTGAACACATAAAAATATCGGTGTTTGAATGATGTCGTGGGGAGGAAAATGAACCACATGACGACCACAAATCACTGAGAGCCTCCTGTAAGTCCTGTATTGTTGAGATCAAAGACGACACAATGGACTTGCGATGACAAAAGAAATTATTTTATTACACATTTCAGAATTGGTACAGTGCGGTGTGAACAGTTTCTTGTTGCAGCATTTTTGGCAGGACGAGAGAGAAGGGTACCATGCGTTGCCCGCTAGGGGGCTTGCAGGAACGAATGGATATACCGTATACAGGGAAGACAGAGAATCTTTAGATATTCCTTTCTTGGCTTCAAAACAGGGTGCGTAGCAAAAGTTTCTAGACCTCTTTTCCAAAATCGCAAGAATAAACATTAGCTTGACTCAAAGTATCAGTGTCGATCTGTAGGGGCTTGAATTTCCGGGAGACAAATGTCTCCACTTTATAGTGATATGCAAAAAAAATGCACTCAAGATGGGAGACACGGTAACTCCATCCTCATACATAGTAGTTCCATTCTGGCAGGAAATAATCATGTTCAAGTTATCGAAAGACGAAAGTTGTTGCGAAACTTTTAGGGCTGGGCGAATGTGGTTTTTTTTTTAATGTCAAATCGAATCGAATATTTCGAAAAAGTTTCGAATTCGAATCGCATCGAATTGAATATTTTTAGTTTTTATCAATTTTTGACCAAAACCAACCTCTGTGTTAGTCGAAGTAAAAATCGAATAAATAATTTCTTTTCTTCCTAAAATTCAAATTTTGAATAAAGAAATTTCTATTATAGATAAGAAGATAACGAATTAATCAATTTATTTATTTATCAAATGGTTTTGCATACATTTTGATTTGCTGGGGAAAGAATAAAAGGGAGAGAAGATTGTTTCCTTTAATTAAGAGCAAGCAATTGATTGAACTGTCGTGAAACAGTAAAACTACTGCTTACTGTCCGAAAATCCATTTTATTCTGTTATACTGCACATCAATGCTGATCTTGCAAAGATAGTCCAGCAACATTGTGAAGACCATGGTACTGCGCGAGGCGGAGGAGGAAAGGTTATGGAGATCAGTACATACGCCCATTTGTACGCCATGTTAATGACGTATTCGGAGGAACTCAAGTGGCGCGAATTTTGAATTGACCCGTCTAATAATGCGAGTCCGCGAGTGCCGTGCGCTGAATGAATCAATGAAAAGTTGGCCTTTGTTTACCTAACCTCAAAACAAGTAGTTTGAACTGCGCGTCTGTTCGAGTTCTTTCTAGTACGTCATCAATATGGCCGAATGTACGAGTATTCGGTCTTTTTCTTTAGATATTCGAAGTTTTGTCAATGTTCTCGAATAATTCGATTATTTGAGGTTTCTAAGTTCAAGTTCGAATTGAATATCGGAAAAATTATTCAAACTCGAATATTCGAGATTTTCGAATATTCGCACAGCCCTAGAAACTTTGTTTATCTCTGATGGAAGAAAAAAAAATTATCTTATGCTTTAATCGTTTTTCAAAGATTACAATGTCTTACATCCACAAAACCACAAGGAATCACTTACCTTTACTGTATGCATAGGTCACAATTTTTTCAGCGATTTCTACGGAGCATTCCTTGATTTTACCCAATGGAGGGTATAAACTACCCTTTGAGATATCTTCTTCCGTCACATAATCCGAAACAACCTGGAAAAAATAGGATGTGTAACTTGAGATCCACAAATGAAGATTGACAAACAAAAAAACCAGTGTGAGACAATGAGGATGTTCTAGCTCACGATGTGTGTTGGCGTGTGTTTTTCCCCTCAAGGAATATTCGGACTACATTTCGCAATTGTCACTAAAATTTCTGGCTTATCTATAAAACCACTTATACACATGGGCAAACAAATGGTACATACATAGTTTCTAGACTGAGCCAGAAATTTTAGATCCTAATTGCAAAATGTGGTCCATTTGACCATGTTGGTTGTAAGATTGGTTGAGACACAATATGATTTTAAATCTGCTTGAAACTTGGAATAAGAAACTTGATTTTCGAGTAGAAAATACAGGAATACTGATCATAAGAGAACTGACAGTACAGAACAAAACAAAGCGTACTGAATATTGTTTTTGAAAAAAAACTTTGAAAAATGGTACTGATTTAATAGATCAGTTTTTGAATGAATCTGCAAGGTCACATGAAAGTTTTAAAGACTGTATACCTTAGATTTTATTTTCAATGAAGAGAATTCAACTGCTGCTAAAGGAACAGACATTATAAACGCGACTTTGCACAAATTTAGCAGTATTTCTTACATGGACAAAATCACTCATTTTCTGTGGTATGATTTCAACTTTTGCATCAAAAAATTGGCAAATTCACCCAATTACAATAAGGACATTGTCACAATCATAAGTTCTGTTATTTGTCACCACATGTATTGGCGACAACACAAAAGTAACCTCAGTTCTGCTGATTTTTTAACATAACCGAAATAAGTCACACTTTTCTGTTGTTTACAACTCGCATTACAACACAGGATTTTCCTTTGCTGGTTATTTTACCGTAGTTGACCGTTAGGACTAAAAGTGAGACAAAATATTCTGTTCTGAAAATACATACTTGAGCAGAGATCAGGAAAAGATCCTCAGTAATATGGTGTAAACCACCAGCAATAACACCAAGAGCTACTCCTGGGAAGATGTATGCATTGTTGCCCTGACCAGGGAAGAACTTCTTTCCATTGTACTCAACTGGTGGGAATGGTGAGCCACTGGCAAAAATACATCTACCCTGTTCACGAAAATTGGAGAGTTAATAAAAAATGAAAGAAATATTTGCTGCTGGCTTCCTTCAATTACTTAGAGTCCCTAATCTCTTTATACTGCGAGCAAAGACAATGCGAATCCATTTCTCATTTGTTCCCGTATTTTAAGCCTTCACAGTGTCACAAACGGGAAAAAGATTTCAGTTTCACAATTTGCATAGATTATAAACTGGAATGGACCGGGGAATAGGAGGTACGGCAAGGAACAAATGAAATGAGAGTGGGAACGGAGACAGAAATTCAGGAATGGGTTGATCAAAGATTACAGCAAACGTCCTATTTGCGTAATCTTTATTCCCGTTTGTGACATCCACAAGCTGCGTTGTCTCAACTCTCTCTGTTAAGGGAATCTACAATTACTGCATTCATGAGAAACAATACATAAAGCACTGTTTTCCTCCCAAAAAACGCAACTACATTTCAATGTTTCCAAATTTTCTCAAACAAATTAAAGCTTTATCAAAAGAATCTTGGGCATTTGTGACTGAGAATTTCACTGATTTTTCTTTCAATCTCATGCAATAATCAACAATTTTGGAGAAAAATTGCACAGGAACATTAATAGAAAAAAGTTTATTGTTTGAGTCTATTTTGCAACTTTGGAATGGGGTTGCACTTCTTCGTCTGGGAAACAACGAAATACTTTCTCCAGAGATCAATCTCGGCGCATGAGATGGATGAATCAAAGTTGCACGATGCTTATGAAAAATATAAACTTTCCTGAATATTTGCTTGAGATTTTGAAACTCCCTTGCCTCCACGTATTTTAAGGTAACCTTCAAACTGAACGTAATGGTTTCCAGAAGCAATAGACTTGACATAAAGATAAATATTAAGTGCATGGATTTTCAAGATAACAGGTTGTGATGAAACACTCACTTCAGTATGGGTGTACGCTTGCTCAGCGGTACATTCAGCTTTGCTGGTTGGGTTACTCAGAGCAAAAATGATGGGACGTTCGTTGAACTTTCCCATATCACTTAAGACTTCTGGCGTGAAAGCACCACCTGCAGCGGATGCACCTGCACAGAAGAGAAAAACCGTTCAGCATTACTTTTCTTCATTATTCTGAGGGGAACTTTATAGCAAGCTTACAAGAGCAAGCTCTATAAATATCTTTGAAAATTGGCGGTAGTTTGCAGTAAAGCAAATGATAATGAATGAAAATGTTTCCATAAAAGATTTCCAGGACGAATTTCATATTAGGAAGGAGATTAAAATGCCTGGCATACAATATTTAAGGAGTTAGAAAAATTACCAGGTGATTAATCTATACACGTGTATCAGAGGCACAATAACATTTCAGCTTTTTATATTTTACACACCCTTAAAATAATTTTCCAAGTTTTTTGCAACAATCTCCCTTAACTTTCCCTCCAACTTAAAAAGTAGAAACTGTTTTCAACTTATGAGATTTTAATATTGAATGCTAAGAAATTTAGCACTAATCAGGATGATTTAACTAGTATCTGTTTCGATACATAAGTACTCTTAATTTTAAAGGGTTTTCCCACATTTCCAGGAGACCAGGCAGGCGCGTTATTGGGCATTTTCTGTACCCCCAAGCATTGATTACCTGCGATTAATTTTTTACAGGATGAGCTTTCCTTGACTTTGGTATTTTTTTTAAAATCAGGAGAGACTAATTTTGGGACAAACCTGAGCGATGCACTTCCTTTGCAGGCATTTTTCTTGTTCCTTAAAAAAATTGGGGCAAAAACAGTAGCAATTGTTATTACCTGATTTATTTTTTCGTCCTGGTTATCTTAATTGATTCTTCTATTCAAGTAGCGATGTACATTTCGGAACACCTTATTCCATCTTCAGGCCACACATATTTCCCTAGCACTATAATCCTTGTGCGCGTTTGAGTTTCGAGATACTTTAAAAAGTTAAAAACCGGAAAATAAAAATAAAACTACACGTAGACTAAAATTGACTGTAAACTGCACGAGGCGCGACCGATTTATTGATATATATCAATATATATATTGATATATATTGATATGATTTACCGATATATCAATAGATTGGTCGCGCCTCTTGCAGTTCACAGTCAATTTTAGTCTACGTGTAGTTTTATTTTTATTTTCCGGTTTTTAACATTTTAAAGTATCTTGAAACTCGAACGCGCACAAGGATTATAGTGCTAGTGAAATATGTGTGGCCTGAAGATGGAATAAGGTGTTCCGAAATGTACATCGCAACTTGAATAGAAGAATCAATTAAGATAACCAGGACAAAAAAATAAATCAGGTAATAACCTTTATCAAACCTGGTAAAATGGAAAACTCACATAATTTAAGTAGCAATTGTGTTAAACTTTTAATACAGTACTTTCTCTCTGTAACGAGAGCACAAGGGATGGGCCGATTTCCTCGATATAGAGAGATTTTCATTATGACAATAGTGGATATTTAATATAGGAAATTCAAGGGACCGACCGCTTTCCTTGTTACAGAGAGATTCTCGTTATAACGATAGTTGTTACAGAGAGATTCTCGTTATAACGATAGTTGTTACAGAGAGAAAAGACTGTAATTCATATTTTTTGTGAGGAGGTTTTCCCATGTGTATTTTGTTAAATAAATAAATTTATATTTTACCAATTAATATTGATGGTTGAATTTCTTTGACTACATCGGCTAGATTTTTCATAACTTTGTGGTCCTTGGCGAAGAACTGTTTATAACCATGGAGGCCTCCTTCTGGACGATCTTTTACCAATAATCCATCAATATCCATCATCCAAATTTTATCTCTTGCCTCCTGTATAGTTGAGCCCTCAGTCTGCATGGCTTTAACGCACAAGTTGGCAATACCTAATGGACAAACAACAGAGAGATTAAACATGTCAGTTGTAAGACAGTTTTCAAAGTTGTTAGCAGTTTGATAGGTGGAGAAATAGCAGGAAATCTTTCTTTCATCTAATGAAAAAAAAGGATCAACTAATTCTGAAAATCCAAACTAAAGTTGCTAGATGTGTTGAGCGAACTATTGAGCATACTCCAACATTTATTCCACAGAGGAGATACATTGCTTGCAGTAAAAAGACTCTTCAACATAGTTTATTTCCTTCATACTTACCACTTACTAGCTCAATTAAGTATTAGCAGAGAATGAGTTTCTTTCGTGACAAGTTTTTCAGATCATTTATGATATAGATTTAATTTATGATTTTTTTTTTAAAAAAAAAAGAAAAAAAAGAAAGAAACATCTTGACAAAATTTGCAAAGCTAAAATGTTAATGTGATTTAAAGAACTTACCTAACGCAGCTTCTCCAGCACCTAAGAACAAGTATTTACAATCTGACATTTTTTTGCCAGTAATTCTTCGAGAAGCGTAGAGTCCTGCAACGGCAACTGCAGCTGTTCCTTGAATGTCATCATTGAAAGTACAATACTTGTCTCGGTACTTGTCGAGGAAGCGGAATGCATTATGGTTTCCAAAGTCTTCAAACTGAATGAGTGTATTTTGACCATAGCGTTTGACAACAGCCTCCATGAATTCGTCGACAAGCTCATCGTATTCTGGCCCGAAAACACGCTTCTGCCGGAGACCAATGTAAAGTGGGTCGTTGAGAAGCTTCTGCGATGTAGAATAATAGGAACACCAGAATTAATACACACAAAGAAAAAAGAAGACAAATAAGGATATTACAGATATAAGCTAATTGCACCTGAAAGAGAAAACTCAAAATCAATTTGTTTAAGAGGAAAAAAAACATTGTAAGTTAGGAGTGCATTAAAGACTTCAGCAATGAATCCATTATGATTTTTCACACATTTTAAACTAGAAACAACTCGAAATATAGTTTGGTCCAAAGGTTAGGTTAGATTAGGTCGACTCTGACAACAAAAACAGACTCATCATGTTGGATTCTACAAAAATTTACTTCATATGTATAAACTTGTGGAGATAAAAATTCAACCCGGAGAAAATTTTAAGAAAACTGAAATTAGTTGAGTGGCCAATTAGATACAGGTAGGCTTTAGTTTTTCAGTAAGCAGGAAGTTCAAATTGATGAATGAAGGAAACACTGATTCCTCACTTTGACTTCAATTTGGAAATATTTGACCTTGCCACTGTTATCTACAAGAAATTTTGAGGAGACAACAGTGTTGTAGTTTTAAATTTCTTGCCTTGTCTGGTGTCCACCTACAGAGGGGAAAATAATCTTCCTCAAAAATTTCAAGAGATCTTTTGACAAATTAATGCATAAGCAAAATATTTATATTTTTGTTGTAGCCAAGTGCATCTTGCGAACTAAAATATATCTTCCGTGTACTAGATAGGGGGATTAAGGATTTTCCTTGATTATTAATCAAAGATTTCGTGATAACTAGTGCATTGTGCGTCCAAATCAGGTTTCCTTGGACTTTCCTGACAGCTGATAACATACTGAATGATGCTACATTCACGGATTTTGTTTATTTTGATCAGTGTTCATTCTGCGTTACCGTGAATATGAGTCACTCAGGTGCATTCTGCGGTTTTCATCATGCAATCACTGATAGAGAAAAGATTTATCATTTTTGTTTTGAACTCGGTATGCCTTGTATCAAAACTTTTGGTGTGCTAAGTAAAGTTTACCAAGATCATTGTATGAATTATTCTCAGTGCTTTGAGCGGTTTAAACAGTTCAAAACTGGTCAGGAGTCCGTCGAAGATGAGGAGCACGGGAATCGACCATCGATGGCACCTGACATTTGCCACGTGGAAAAAGTGGGGGCATAAGTGCTCAAAAATGGTCGTTTCAAGCTTGCTGAACAGTGTGTTATTTCTGAAGGCTTTGTACATAAAATTTTGATAGAATATTTACACATGCATCGAGTTTCAACTAAACTTGTCCCGTGACTGTTGTCTGTTGAACAAAAATCCGTAGTAATCCGAGTAAAAATCCAAGTGTAAATTTTCCTTGAGCTTATTGAGCGTTCTAACAATGATCCTACATATTTGGATATGATAATTTCGGTGACAAAACTTGGGTGTATGGCTACGATATGGAGACAAAAATTCAACCATCTGTGTGGGTTGAAAAAGATAGTGAAAGACAGAAAAAAGAGCGACAAGTTTGGTCAAACATGAAAATCGCAGAACACCCATGAGGTTGCCTTACTTCAAACCCGGTACCAACAAAGCTAATTAAGATTTTTAAAATTTGTGAATGTAGCATTCTTAAGTATATTTTCAACTATCAAGAAAGTCCAAGGAAACTTAATTTGGACGCATGATGGGCTAGTTGTCACCAATCTGGTTTCTTATCTAACAGACCTCGTAATCCAAATTTGTACACCTCATAGGGGGACTCCGTGGTCACTACAGGATAGGAAGTGCAAGCAAATATATGTGATTAGTGGATGCTCAGCCCCCGAACTATTGTAGGAAATTCTTGGACACCTCTTAATCAATACACATGAAAATGTACCTCATTGAATTTAACCACACAAATTTTAGAAGATCTACGAGCCTTCTAATTATCGCCAACTTTCCAGTGTGACTTTTGATTGTGAGAATGGGAGACTTATTAACCGTTGTAATGAAACACACACACACAAATCATGGCTGAACTCACTTCGTTGTTGGTGCCAACATCAAGAGTGATAGGTAGACACTGATGTGGCTTGATGCCGGCGAGGGCGGTATACAATGAGAGCTTTCCGACCGGAATACCCATACCGCATGCACCTAAGTCCCCAAGACCAAGAATGCGCTCACCGTCAGTCACAACTATAGCTCGTACATCTGGTTCCGGCCTGTACCCAAAACCAAAATAACCATCATGCACTACCTCAAATGAAGTATTTTAGGGAAAGGCTTTTGTTAACAGCACATTAAACCAACCAAATTAGCAAACCAAGCAAACTTAGTATCCGCATAAAAAAATGTAAAAAATAAAATAATGGAATAATTATTTAAAGACTAATCTCATGAAGACTGATAAATTCATCACAACATTGGATTTATTACGTGAGTTCAGAGTGAAAATGTATTAAGAGTAAAAACTGATTAAGCAGACCATTTAGACATGCTTCAACAGTTCATTTTTTCCTTTGAAAAAAACATAATAGATGGAAAATTGTTTAGGAATACATATCATACAAATAAATAAACATGATTCTTCTTTTGCAGCTTCATAATTTCTCATCATCCTTCGTTTCAATGAAGATATACAATTCATTGTTGCTGCTTGGAACTGGGGTTGATTTCTAGGGGGTAACTTCTTAATTCGCTATTTCCGGATAATCTCAGTGTATTTCATGCAGGAATTCTGATTGCAAAAACAACATTCAATTTCCTATTTACTCTTTTGTTGGAAAACTAAACGTAAACAGAGATATTGAAACAATTCAGGCAGGTGTATCTCTACTTTTTCAATTTAGACAATTCTTAAGGGTCTTGAATTGCATGATTAAGGTTAAACAGAAACATATGAAAAGCAGGCAGAAATTATACATGTGAAAAACCTCACACCAAGCCTAAGGTCCTTGATGACTTCAGAATAAGGCATACATTATGTTTTTACCAATCAATCCAGGTGAGAAACTCTGTAGAGTTTAAAAAATGTTAGTCAATTAAATTGACCCATGTGGCCCATGATGTATGAAATTCATACTCTATAAAAGTTAACCAATTTTACTAACACTAAACAAGCTACTATTATTATGCATAGTTAAAAATTATACATTAAAATTTAATTTTTGTTAAAAACCCTTCAAATTTGATCAAGTGAGTCGTATTCCCAGCGTTTGCAGTATTTCTTGTTGACAAAGAATCTAGTTTTAGATGCACCTAAACCTGCCCAAAGATTTGAAAATATTTGACGCACACATCAAACTTACATCATATAATCAACTGAAAATGTCTAGATTCAGCTTAACTACCCTAGGGATAAAAAATGAGGCCAAAAATACCTACTCTCGTAAAAAAATTACCAGTTTTTAAGGAGATCAAAGCAGTGTCCTTTATCATTAATCGTGATAAAAAGCCCTCTCGGTCTTCTATAGATCAGTCCAAACTTCTGGCAAGCCAGACCAACAGTAGGGGTGTAGACAATCGGCATGAGTGTCTCAACATTTTCTGACAATAGTCGGAAAAACAATCGTTCGTTTCGATCCTGAAAAACAAGAAAAGAAAAATGATAAATACAACAAAAATGTCTGAGGTCTCCAAAGTAGACACTTGCCCAAAAGAAGAAGAAATTGAAAATGAGCAGAGAAGCTTATGAGAGGAAGCTGTGAAAGGTTGGAGACAAAAAAAGAGCATAAATTTTCAGTTAGAAGAGCATAAATTTTCAGTTAGAAGAGCAACGGCAAACCTCTTGATCGCTTTAGATCACATCAAATGTGGGCAACATTAAGTAAAGGTGCGACAAAAATGTCTGCTTATTGGAAATACTCATTAAAGTAATTCAAAAAGTTTCTATCATAGAAGGAATATGGAAAATTTTAATGGGAATCAGGTTTGCTGATTTAGTCATGCAGACACTTTGTTTGATTGATCAAATTTGTAGCACAATAAAGGAAAGGTCTGTGGGGAATAGCATCAATACCCAGTGTTGAGTACTTATCAAATTAAGATTGAAGTGATTGTCCGAGGATAAAACCTGCATGGCAGAGCTTCCTCCCATTATCTGCAATCATAAAATAACCTTGAATACGTCTTGATCACACCATGTTACTGTTTCATTCCCTAACTGCACAAGAGGTGTTCTGCTATGCTAAGGAGAAACGCAGTGTGAGTCTTCAGACGTTGCCATATCTCTTTTGATTGTAAATGAATTCACAGGAAAAATTCTGAATATTTTTTTTCAACTTTTTTAGACAATTTTGTTAAGGATTTAATCTAAAATATCTGAGAATTCCAAGAAAAAATATGCATGACTTTCCTTGAAAGAAAAATATTTTGTAACGAAAACTTGACAACATTTGAATGCTTATACAGCATTCTTCCTTAGTTTAGATGTGTTGAGGAAGGCGGCAAAAATGAAGAGCTTTTATTAAAAAGCTCCATTCTCCACTGGAATTTAAGTATATGATGCAAGGAGTGTCCCTTGGAGTTAAGGCAAATTTCAGATGAAATTTTCGTTATTATCAATTCTTGGCCTTGTTTAATCTCCAGGTTGAGACCTAATGATTGGTGAAGAAAACTCACTTAACATCAAAAACCTGATTATAATAGAGGATGCATAGTATTTAATGCACACCTGTAATTCAGAGAGGTACAGGAAACGATTGAGATCTTCTTGGTATTTCATAACACTAAAACGACAAACTTCTAGCTGCTGTTCTTGAGTTTTGAAGCGACCAGGCATTAATCCATGAATTCCTAAAGCTTGCCGTTCTTCTAGAGTAAAAGCCAAACCCTGAAAAAAAAATCATAGAATGGAATAGTATATTGATTTTTGGTCATTGTTTGTTAGGCTTGATTTGCACAAAAAATAATATGGACTGTTCCAGATTGTTTTGGGAGGTTTGATGCCAGTTGGTAGAGCAAAACAAAAAAGCTACCTCAGCCAAATAAGTAAATGAAAAAAATTCCTCTATAAAATATGATCGACAATATTTTTCTCTTTACAATCTATTCCATACATGTACTTGTCGACTAACAATAAGACATATGTAAACAAATATATTCTCATTTGTGAGAAATAGTAAATTAAAGGTAATGTATGTAATAATGGATGTTAATGATTGTTTGGTGCTATCCTTAAAATTACAGAACTTCTTAAGGAAGGGGTGTCTCGGCCAGCATGCTACATTACAATGATGAAGTAAGGATTAAAGTTTTGCGAACAATTTTAAAGTTTTTTCAGGAAGAAATGGATCCCTTCCCCCTTAATTTTTTATCCGTTTAAAGCTTTTCCGACTGTTTACAAAGCTAACATCAATGATATGTTGACCAATATTAATCTTATCTGAAAAATTAAACGGTTGTAATAAAAGAAATCCCCCCCTTCCCCCCTCCAAAAATCCAAAAATCCCAAAAGATAAAAATAAAATAAAAAACAGGGCTTCACAGAGAATTTAGAAATAATTCTGTTCTGAAGATTTCTAAAAACAATCGTAAAGGAGAATAGAATTGATGCAATAAAAGTGTGGGTGGTGGTGTTTGAGTTTGCTCCACCTTTATAATCTACTTCTTTGAACAGAAAAAAAGTTACTACACGAAGGCTGGATTAACTGGAAAATAAACAAGGTTGCAGATCTCGTGTGAGACTAGTTATCACATGACACGCTCTGACAAGACAGTTAACAAATGACTGTGTAGTGATTCTTTTAATTAGCAAAACTCTAATCAGGAAAAACGAGCTCATCATCACTTCTCAAATGAGGAAAGTACTTCAAATGGTCTTGCTGATGCCAAACTGAGAATAAAAACTGAGCTGCTTGATTCATGATCTTTTTATTTTTTTTTTTAAATTCGACTGCTTCCATGATTTTAACTAAATTTTTTTTTGAGTGGGTCACTTTTAAGATGCTTATCTTCTAATTTTATGTATGTGAGACAGGAGATGATTATTTACAGACAGGGCGCAGGTTAAGGTGATCACAAGATGTGCAAAATCAAAAATTTCAGATACAGCAGTCAATTTACCCCTTTTGTAGATAAATAACTAATTGTTTAAAAAAAAATTTCATTTTACAATTTCCTATTTCCTGAAAATTAAAAGTACAGTTACTTAAGTACAGATACTTAAAATAGAATTTAAGAGCTCAAAGTCTTGTAATTTTAAAGCGGTGGGAACAGAGTAATTTTCAGGATTTCAGGGATAGGGCCACTAGCCAAAATAAAAAGAAAATATCTAGTTTTTTGAAATCAATATTATCCTACATTTTTGAGAGACAATGGAAAAGCACGAGTTTAAATGATAATTTAAAACTGGCAACCATTTCGATCAGAATGATACGAAAAAATGATTTTATAATTTAACATCCACAAATTGGGCAGCTGAACTCTAGATAAGAGGTCACTTCTTATCTTATCCTTATTTCTATAATACTGAACATTTTAAAAAGCTTACTACAGTGTAGTGCTGTGTGTACGAACAAAGCACTTTGCTTTCAATACATTTCTAGTTTTGGTTGGTGAGGTGTAGCATTGCATCCAGATTAGCTGCACTCATTTTTCGTTTTTTGAAAGCTATGCTCTGAACTCTTGGAGATCGTTCCTTTTTTTTTAAACAGTAATTTATCTTAAGCACACCTCGATGGTGAATAAAGTTAATATCAATTTGAAAAAGAGTGTTATGCTTAAATTTTCCAACAATACTTTGCAACCAGTTATGACCAAAAACTTCAAAATTTTCGGGCTTGATCTCAAGAAATAGAAATTTCCTCATTTCCCTGACTGGGTCATCAAAATATTGGCACAGATAAATTCACCAGTTGAAGGTAAGAGGATATCAGGTATTTTTCATTTTCCTCCAAAAACCAAGATGATAAGTGAGACAATCATAGACCCTGTCTTAGCTTCCAAATTCCTTGAAAGCTCCTCAAGAACAATGAAATGCTTGAGTTCATTTACATATTTGAGGGGAATTTTAGCCTAAATTTTTTCTGAGAGCAGTTGAATGGAGAATTATTGTTTGCATAGAAATAAGGCAGATTTTTCAGCTCCTTTGAAAATCTGTTTGCTCCAAACCTCCAAGGTAACCTTTCCAGCACAAGTTTTAAAACAATTATTAAAAAGCCTTAAGAAACACAATTCCCTTACTTGCATTCAAGAAATTAAAATTTAAAATCTTTCAATTATTTAACTAAAAATACTAAGATTCTTAAAATATGAAAGGACTGATTTTTCAATAAAATCTGAAATCATCCACTTGGATATTCAGGCAGGTTGTTTCAAAGCTTCTAACTTCCTTCATGTCAAGAGAAAACTGCTGATCAGCAGCCCTTAGAGGCTAGGCCAAAGTAGTGAAATTAAAATCGTAAGAAACACTTTACCTTGTTAAGTCGAGGGTCTCGAATATGGTCGATTCCCTGGACCATTGACGGACAAATGATGTCACCGGTAACTTCATGGTAAGATGCTTTCTGTTCTATGTTAGAGGAACTGACCGTCAATTTATTAAGTTTTGCCAACAAAGCTTTCTTGGCAGCTCCTCGGACAGGACTACTTAGCCCAGTGACCCTGAAAGAATTCATTCCAGATTGAGCATTTCAGAAATCAAGTTGAAGAAGTAGGTCCTGATATTTGTCCACGAGAATAAAAGTGGATGTGCAGCACTGATGAGGATGATACGATATGTCGGTGTAAGTCGGTAATCACATAACTCGATTTGCGACGTCGCAGACTTCCTGTCACACTTTATTTTTTAAACGGAAAGCTATTCAACAGCAATTCTTTAAAACTGCCGTGATTATTCCTCTCTGTGCGAATAAAATTCTGTAAAAACTTCAAGGAATGATGTCAATTTGTTCTCCTTTAAAAAAATAACATAGAGGCGGTGATTTTCAGACACCGCAAACAAGTTATGTGATGGCCGACTTACACCGTCGAATAGTCAATTCACCACTCATCATTCTTAGTTTAAAGACTTTTTGTTGTAAGTAATCCTTCTGAGGAAACTAAGTTCATGGTAAAAAAAGCACACCAAAAAAAACTTTATAAAGAAAAAGGTTTCTAACTAGAAATATGCGGCCAGAGATAAAATTATAGATTGTTTTCTCTTCGGAAATAGATATTTTTACTATGTAGTATCGTAATGAATATTATAAAATTCATGTCATTCTTTTCTGTTGGTAAAATGAATTTACCTTACCATACAGTGCACACAAAAACATACATTCTCATGACAAATACTTTCAACATAGGTAAATATCTATTCTAGACAAGTTTCACAATACTTCGTGCCGCAAGAAGAGTGCTTAGAGCACTCTGTGTTGCTACTTGGTAATTACCAGTTTGAAAAAATTAACAGGGTGCATCAACTTTTTTAAACATGAAAATCAACACATAACTCAAATCCTCACCATCCGGCCAAAGTAGGTATCACAAGCATCATGTAACATTTAAAAATTTCTACTGTCATCTTATTTTTTTAAGGAGAAATTGATCGATAAAGCTGTCCAAAAATTTCACTGAATTTTCTTCGTGCTGCCGATAAAATTCAAAGAAATTTTCAAACAGATTCAACCAACAAATTCTCTGTAAGAAAATAAACTGGCCGCGGACATTTTATACTGTCGCAGGATGCTAGTGATACTCTGGCTGGAAGATGACGAAATAGACCCTGCTTCATGTAAGTTTGACCTTTTTCATACATCACCACCAATAGCAGTTAGAGTATTCGCAAAATCAGCTGAAAGAGGTTAACTTATCTGAAACAGGAATTCATAACAGGGGCAGGCAATAACAGATAAAATGATAGAGCCAAATCAGGCTATTCCTTCAGGGCTTGGAATTCAATTGTTATTGATCATTTGGCATTTTTTTGATGGGAGTTGATTTAATGACTTTTCTAAATGTAAGCTGAACTGTTCTGTGTGAGTGGAGTAGAGGACAAAAAAAAACAATACACAGTGCTTTAAGATTTCCTAGGCAGTGTCAAAAAGGAAGAAGGAAACAGAAATTAATGAAAATAGGTTTGGGGCTTCGAATGCTTAGACGTTCAAACCTTAGTATTTGTTGTTAACATTTGGCCCAGTCTGTTGGGAAAGTTGTAATGTTTTATGTTTAATTGTCTTTTACTAAGGTTCTATCTGTAAGTTGTGGCTGTTAAACCTGCCCCACAAGTTTCTGCTCCTGGCAGTGTTTATCTTCGTAAAATTTGATTATTGTTGTACTTGAATGAAATAAATCATTCAAATTTCAAATTTCACAGCACTTTTTTAATTGGAGCATTCAGTGCGGAACACTATAAAATGAAGAACTGTAGTCATGGATGATGGACATTCCGACATGAGATCAGGACATTATTAGGGGGGTAAAAATTCTGAAAAACTTAGGCGCTTCTCAAGTTAGCGCAAGAGGATAGCACATTTTTCTGCGACAATTTTGTTTTCGTTTTTTATGCATCAAATTGAGGTGCCATTTGACTTAAAACCTAAGAGTCAAAAATAAACCCCCCTCCCCCCCATTTTCAAGAAAGTCGATAAATTAACAGTCCAAAAGTTTTTGAACAGGCTGATAGATGTCAAGAGTAGATTTAAACAGGCCATGCCTGAATGGGAAAATGCCGAACAGAATGTTCCGGCGAAAAAACAACAGCTATGCCACAGTAGCCGTTCCATAATATTTCCTTCAATTTTTAGTAACAAAGCATTGTCTGAGGAAAGAGATAAGATATTCTGTGGCCGTAAACACGGCAACTTCATTAGGTTTGCTTTGACAAAATTGCACTGGGAAGAGAAACCATAGCATAGTTATGTTGCCCAGCTCAATAACATTGAAAGAAGAAAGGAGCCTTCAATGATAAAGCTACACACATCAACGGGGAACGGGGTGCAGCTTAAATTTAGATCAATCAGCTTATCCTGGATGTAGGTTAATGGGTTATAGTTCGCACACTGCAAGCTGCAAATTAGGGCAAGAAGAGAGCAAAAGTACGAATCTACTTACTGAATGGTCTTCGGTACAATTGTTATCATTTTGGCTGAAATTCACAAATACTACAGCCGACTCTAAATTCCGACACTAACGGTTACTGAAATCTAAAAACCATTGACGAATTCGGGCGTACGTAGCGGTTTTTCGTTCGCGTAACGAACGAATTTGGCGAGAGAGGCAGGGAGGACTACAATCGTTAGCCTTGGTTACCGAACAGCTGAGTACTTGGCATTGAAAAAGCTGCTGAGTTGCGCAGGTTATGGAGGAAGTGAGGGGAAGGAAAGAGCACTAAAATTCTCGCCGGAAAGCACACCCCATAAAATAAAAAACTCCCTAGATCGTGAATTAAAGTGCATTCAGTGCATAATGCATTATTTTGCCTAGCAAGAGACTGATTGTTTAAGCAAGCGAAAAGCTTAACAAGATTTCCTTCAGTTTAAAGAGTATGCAATTTGCAATGTTTGCTCTCCTTGGGTGTATTGGGAATTTCAAAAACATGATCAGTTACTTATTGAATGTTTGTGGATGAGGTAGTAAGCTATACTTGTTACTTGCAGTTCCACTGTTTTGTTTTCGTATTCTTATCTCTTATCATTATTCATGCAGTATTTTTCACTCGATTTGTCTCTGTGTTTCCATCATGAGTTCTGTTATTAATTTGTTGAAAAATAAAAATGCAAAGACGATGGGTTCTTATCGTGAAGTGTTCAGCGAGGTGTGACAGAAATTAAGCATCTTTATGAAGCTTATCTCAGGTGTCATTACTAACATTCACTATGATACTAGTCAAGAGAATCTCTCAGTATTTTGCCTTCCGGCAGCAGTTACCTTTCAACTCTATTAGGAGTCTTAGTCTCTTCTTAATGCCACGACTGTGCGTTCAGTTTTTAAAGAGTATACTCGTAATTCATTGTATCCAAGTCCTCAATGTAAACCTGTAAGCAATGTAAGCTGAAAGTGTTCAGTATTCTAAAATTGAATGTCTTGAGTTTCAACCACCCTATACCTATTTTAATTTCAGTATGGGTATCATCAAAACCGTGGTCAAAAAATGCTTCGGAAAGTATTTGTTGGTGACAAATACAGTCAGCAGTGGTATCCTAATGGCTGTGGGTGATAGCATGCAACAACAGATTGAAACGTACAGAGGTTTCCATGAAAATGAGAGCCACGATGCTGTTCGATCCAGTAAGTCGTTTCCTTACCTACTGAAATGCAAAAAATTCACAAAAAATTTCAAGGTAAACCAGTTTTCTCCTAACCAATTAAAGATGAGTGGAGTTTAGCAATATTTCAGCTAGATACTTTTATGCTTCTTCTGGCATAAGCAATTGTTATGTTTCGAGGAGGATTTACAATTATATCGCATGCTCTAATGAATCACATTTTCTAGAACTGAGTGTTTCTTAGTTGGAGCTCATCTGCTTTTGTGTTGATTGGGCGCACTTGTTTATCCTCATTTCAAAGTAAAACATACCTCAGAAAGAAGGAGTTTGGAATTTTTCTTTTCTATCCTTTGTACCGACAAAGTGACAAATTATTTAATTTTTAGCTCAAAGTGTCGACCTATGGTATCTATAAGGTTGTGGATGTTCAATGGTTATCTTGCGAAAAGAGATAGCAAAGTTGTACGCCAAGTTTTCTGATTTCACTTTGTAAGTACTGCTCTCAAACCTCACATGTCCCAAAAGTATGTTGGTGGATTGATTTTCAGTCCTTAATTGATATTTTTTGCAGTTTGCCTGTGCAATGTATTCATTTTCATTCTTCTTTCCTCAGTGAATATGGCAATGGTGGGCATAATACTTGGACCCATTCAACATGTATTTTACATGTATTTGGATCGCTTTATCCCAGGCAGAGATCTTTTTTCGGTTTCGAAAAAGCTGCTACTTGATCAGCTAATAGCCTCCCCTGTATATATAGTCACCTTCTTCTATGGATCAGCCTACATTGAAAACCACACATTGGCACAAGCAAATGATGAATTGCGGCATAAATTTCTACAAGTTTATCTGGTATGTTTACTTTCTTCACTTTCCATCTCTATCTTGATGGCTGATTCCAGGGCCAGTTTTTTTATTTTTTATTTTTGAGTCCTCAGGCCAGGCGCAATCTGAATGATGCTACCCTCTTTAAATCCTTATCAATCCTAGGGGAGGAGAGGTCTGGAGGGTGGAGCTCTCCAGCTGGAGGAGTTTTGAGGTCCTCTCCTCAACTTTTGAAGTTTTCCCCCAAACATAAAGAAAAAGAGGTTTTATCAGACAGACATTTTTAATACTTCATTGTAACCAGAATAAGTACTTTGGGGCTAATTTTTTTTCCCCACTTCGAATCCTTGAGGGGACAATACTTGCAGTCCATTAAGTCCCATCCACCCTCAGCCCCTAATCAAGCCAGCCCCAGGTAACCGTTGTTTGAGACCATCAAACTCAGGTCAGCTGGCCTCGGAATTGAAACTAGGACTTCCTGCTCATAGAGCAAGCACTAAAACCCACACACAATGCACCACAGGATAATGACAAAATTTGAAGAATTTTGATTTGACTCCGGGAAGACCCGTATACCCTAAAGGAATGTCTCCTTCCGAAATGCGTAGAATGAATCCAAGAGCTAACATTTTTCAGTAAAGATAGTATAAGTACATCGTATAATTCTTTCACTCACTTAATCCTTCATTTGCAGGTAGATTGGATTGTATGGCCTCCGACGCAATTCATCAATTTCTTCTTCTTGCCCTCAAAGTACAGAGTGATCTATCTCAACGGCTTAACCACATTGTATAATGTGTATTTGTCTTACATCAAGCATAAGGTAAAGATAATCCAATAAGTTGCTTGTCAATAACCAGGGACGATTCTGAGGGGGTGGGATCAGGGGGAAAAATTTCAGAGAGTGCAAGTTATGAAAGGAGAGGCAGATTTTGAAAGTTGTGGTTTTCTTTTTATTTTATTTTTTTTTTTTTTTCAATTTTTTTGTGCATTCAAGTAAAATCATATGAAAGCAAGCCGCAGAAGAAATGAAGCATTCCTCTTTCAAAATCTAAGAGTGAAATCTTTTGTCAGTGCCAGGCCCTGTCATATTAAAAGAAGAATTGAGAATTAGCACAAGAAAATTTCATTGGTTCTTATAAAAGTGCTTCCTGAGCTGAGATCCCAGTTTTTTTTTCTTTCCAGCTTACAATTTTTTTCCAACTGTATTCGTCAAGCAAATATATTTTTTAAAAAGAAAAAATTTACTGCTCTGTGATGGCATATAGTGGCAACTACCTGATAAGTACTGCCAACCGCGGAGGTTCTCCGGTAAGGTAGTTACAATTCAGTGTTAATGTTTCGAAGGCACCATGATTTCATAATTTCTCATCAATAAATATAAATACTGCAGAAAGTTCTTTCATAATTTAAATCAGTTGGGGGTCAAACTTAGATTCTGTAGCCGACTTCGGAGATGTCCTCTGGATACATGAGAAAAGTTCATGAGACTTCTCATGAGGTGAGTGAGATGTAATCTCATGTTACTAAATATGTGGAGTTATGAGTGGCTAAAAACCTGAAGGAAAAAGTACTATGTTGCTTTTAATCAGTTTGCAAGTAAGTATCTCTTAAAGAATGTATTGATAAGTTTTGTCCATATTTTGATTCCACTTTATGATTGTTTTGAATGTGTTCTCATAATTATGATTGTAGCACCGAATCCAAGTTTTCCCTGCTTTTTCAATTTTTTAAAAATATTTTTTCCATTTTTTCAAATTTTTACAGGATAAGGTTGAAAAACTCGACCTACCGCGGAAATATTAACCAGGAAATTGGATTCAAACATGTATTATCTAAAATAAATCTATACATTTCGCTTTGTTCAAGAAAATGGCCCCTTGACATTTGACCTCATTGCTGTGATGCTGCAGAAAAGTTGCTGTGATGCAGTTAGAGTTTTCCAAAATATTTAGTGTTATTTTATTAAAGTGCAATGTTTGTTGACACTTATTTAGTGTGAAAAACATCATGAGAAGGTAATATTTCTACCTTCATTTAAGTACTAACTTTGCTTGAATTACCTAATTTAAAAAACCAGTAAAAATAAATTACATTTTGAACTTTAAAGAAACTTAAGTATCAATACAATACAGCTCACAAGCCACTCTCATATTTCTGGATTTTTCTCTGAAATATCATGTAGGCATATGCAAATCATTTATATCGAGAGTTCGTTTATCTAAAATTTCATAGCTAAGTTTCTATGAAAGATAGACATTTTTCAAGATTGCATGCAGGTGAAAGTGTTCAGTGTTTTTATGGTGCTTTTATAATGTTAATTTTAAAAGAAAAGAAAAGATGGAAACCTTTCAGGGAGGAAAACTTGAGTCACTAAGCAACTAATGTTTTACTTACTTAGCTCCTAGCAATGCATGGTAAGATCTTTCAATAACAAGGACTGAAAGTGTTTACTTGCAGAAATTACACATATCTCATGAAAGTAAGTTTTAAGTCGAAAGGAACAAACAGTAATTTAACGATCTAAAATTTTCACTCTCATTGTATTTCTGCTTAAAGATAACTGCCCAACTTTATTCAATTTGTGCTGAAAATATGGGATCAAGGGTCTCCTTTGCAAAGGCAGGGATAATTAGGAAAGCCACAATTTTTTCTTGTCTCTCCTGAATTTCTTTGAGCCTAATTACTTAAAGAAATCGTGCAACTTTGATCACACTCCGCAGTCTTACAAGAAGATTTTGCAAAGTAGCTTTTTTTTTTACTTGAATACGCCCTGAAGCAATTCTAAAAAGACAATGTGTATGGTTTACTTAGTTTTCCTTTATGAACAGAATGAATGTTTTGTTCTGTCAATCAGTCAGTGGTGTAAAGATAGAGGCTTTAGGGGCAGCAGTGCAGACAGACTGAACTTTGAGGGAGCATAGTTGTTTCTCCCGAACCCTGGATTCTAAAGGACTCATTTTTTGAAATATTTAAACACAGCACGACTCAAGAAGATATATGCAGATGACGTTGTCTGAAGGTGCTACATTACTGAGGATACAGAATGCCTAAAACTGTCTGGAACTGCTAACATAAAGATATAATCAGAAATGTTTGAAGATAGCAGTTGAGATTCGTGATTTTGGAGTTTAGCCATCGAATATTTTTTTCCAACTTGCATAAGAATCTTTTAGAGCAAAATGCTTCTTGGAGGAAAACATATCCTCTCTAAAATGAGATTAGCAGCAAGAAGCACCTATCAGACCTTTGAGTGAAGTAAGTATACTTGATATAAATGAAGGTACTGTGGTGAAGCTTAATACCATAATAAATAAGAGCACTAGTAATGACTAGGAGGTTTTGATGCTTTGTTTATTTCAAATGCAGAGTACCAAAGAAACATTTTAATCCAGGAAATGTTCAAGTCCACCTCTTCTATGTGGTTATTAAACTGTTTGTCTCATGATTTAACTTTTTGTCCTTCAGGATGTCATCAACTGACAAGCAGGTTTAGTATTTAATGTGGCCCACGCATGCCAGTCGGTAAAATGGGAAATTTTTAGGAAGAAATGGCATCTGATAATAAAAAAATTAGTTAGAATATCAGGATCAAAAGTAGCAGTACAATAGGATGAGATTTAGCTATATATAACAAGATATACGAGAAAAAACACTAAAAAAATTGGAGTTTCTCACTTTGTTTTCCCTGCAAGATGGTGTGGACCCAGCATCATTTCTCCACCTTGTAACAAGATATATACATATTAAACAAGCTTCATTTTCTCTGGGAGCTCTCAACCTCTCCCTTTTAAACTCTTTCTCATCTAGTCAAAAAATAATTTTGAAAGAAGTGTAAAAATTCTGCTCAGGGTGTTAAATATGTTGAGGGGCAATGTTGCGTCCCAGGAAAAAAGGGGGATCGTTGATTAGTCACTCAAACATGAAAAGCCTAGAAAAATTGTTTGCGGAGGGGTCCGAGTTATGCTACTACTATTCACTCTCAACCCATACGCTTATTTAAACGGACATTGTTGTCAAGTCCTACCTCAGCCTTGCATACAGTCCAGTGCTTAGTTCTACACTCTGTCCCATTTATGACCTGTATATAGTGATATTTAAAGCACTCTCTTCATGTCAACCTATGCACGTCAACATGTAATGAACATGTTGATTGAAAAGAGCTGAATTTTGAGTTGCATTTTAACTTTCTTGAGTTATGGATTTTCCATTTTTTAAAATCCGACCGCACAATAAAGCTTTACCATGAGACTTTTCACATTTTATGATAGCTGCTCAACTTGTCAAGCTGATAAGCATAGAAGATTTATTCTGCTTCATGTACCCATTTGCTATGCAATTTTTCATAGGACAGCAACAAGCTTAGATGTATGAACAAGTTTTTTACTTTATTATCTTAATCAACCAATATTAGTTTTACCATAGCTTTATTTCCGGCCTCAAGAAAGTGATTAACTCGTAGAAGAGAATTAAAATACTCGTATTTACTCCTCAGAAAAAATCCTCAGGGCAAAATCGTGCACCGAGCTAGTTTTTTTTTATTTTTTTTTTTTTATTTTATTCCATATTTTCAGGTGCTTTTTGTTTAGTTTATTTATCTAGTCCTAAGACACCTTTACCAACAATCTATTGGACAAAATTCCTTTGAAAGTAGATTTATAGTTATTGTTGACGAAAAAAATGATCATGATTGAGTCAAACTTAAAGCCGCTTTTGGATGTACTAATTCAGTCAGCTCATGTTTCCTCTTTTTTATGAAGGAATGCTGATACAACATTCTCCTCCACACCTCAGTGAAAGGCTACCAAGTAGCACTTACACCGATATTTTGCCTAAGGGCCCAAGCGCCAAATCTAAGTTATTCGAGGAGAACAAGTTAAAGTTACTGTTTGGTAAGCGCTCAATCTATTGAGCCCAAAAAATGTTTATGTCTGAAGAATATGTATTGTAATTGGGCTCAAAAGACTTAAACAAGCGCTGTACACTTTTTATGGTTTTGATGGAGATTCAGATTTTGACGCTTAAGCCCTGAGAAAAAATATCATTTCAATTAGAGGAGATTTTGAGATTTTTTTTCTTGTAACCTCAACGAGCATGTGAGTAATTTTTCTCTTTTGTGTATACTCAAAGGGAATTTTTAATTCAGAAATTTAATTTTTGTGGTTGTGATTCATATAATAGTCCTTACCTTGAAGTGTGTTCAGAACTACTAGAAAATTCATGATTTTATCAAATTGTTATTTTTTTATCTCCGATTAGTGATTTTTTTTTTTTTTTATATTATATTGTTGTTTTATTTTTTATGTTAAGTTTACTTTTTCTGTAATTTAAACACTATTTCAATTCTTCCTCCATACTGTAGGTAGTCGAGAATGTACAATGTAGTCATGAAGTTTCAGTTCACTTTAACTTACGCGATGAAATGCTGTAATGCAATATACTATTGCAAAGCATCATAATTTGTTGTGTTATATTTGAATATTTTAGTTACATTTTTGGGATGACTTTTTGTTCATCACATCCAACAGATATTATCAGGCATCTAGGTGGAATTAATGCAAGTGGCTAGGTAATGTTTTGTAGTTTCTCTTCCAATGAATGTAAAAGCATGTCCTTAAAAAAATTATCAACGAATACAATTTTTACTGGATCGCAATTTAAAACGCAAATAATTAATTTAAAAAAGCTTGGCAAAGTAAGTATCCTTTCTGGAAAAACAAAAACTCTAAGTGAGGGAGGTCCTTGTTCTTTTCGCTGTAAGTAGCTTTGTTGTAAGTAGCTAATTGGTCGCCAATGCAAGCATTCCTGCAATTAGACCTCTGTATTATGAGTTTTGGCCTTTTTAATCAACTGATTGGCAATTGGATGGGTTAACTGAAATTTGCCTAACTATACAGAGTGTCCCAGGATTGAGTACAAATATTGAAGGAATCGATTCTTTGGGTGAAAAAAAGACGTTTGTGTGGTATAACTCTTATTTCCAAAAACACTTGCCCTGGGGGCCACAACTTCCCTAAGTTGGAGAAAAAAAATCAGTCTTTTTAACACTGTGACAATGTTTACCAATATTAATGAAAATTGGCAAGTGGAAGTAATTTTTAGCGTTCTTTTCATTTCTGACACCCAAAAAAGGGAAAATTCATTTTGAGGGGGGGTTTAGAGGGGTATCGAACCGTTAAAAAGGCCAAAATTAATGTTTCAAGCGACAAAAATTGATTTTTGACGGCACCTTTAGATTCAGTGCTTAAAATTCTTGTGAAATGCGTCTTGCGTTTTTTTTCTATGACTCCTCGTTTTCGAGATAATAGTGACTGAATGGAGTGCGGGTTTGCGCGAAGGGGGTGGGGGTGGCCCCCAGGTAAAGCGTTTTTGGAAAAAAGTTATACCACAAAAACGTCTTTTTTTGACCCAAAGAATCGACGCCTTCAATATTCGTACTTAATCCTGGGACACCCTGTGTTTCAGGGTGCCTAATTTTCTCACATGTTTAACCTATAAACAAAGAACTAATTGTAAGCAATACTGAGACTTGAAATTGTGAGAGCGTATTCTCTCTAATATAGGATAAATTCACAGGAAGTTCAAAGGTGTTAAGTCGTTTAGTTTAAGACAATCAATCAAAGTCTCATATCTTCAGGCTGATTCCAGTTTCAATATCGAAGGTCTCTCTCAATATGTCTCTATTGAATATAGCCGAGCCCATGTTCATTGAGTAAATCCTTTTGTGCCTGAGAATTATCTGATTCAGTTCCCATTTCATTGACCGAAAAGAATTTGTAGAGATGTATCATACAGAAAGGAATTTCCGAGAACTATCACCTTGGTTCAACTGATACAGCTGGGTCACTTGTTAGGTTGTATCGATAAGCTGCTTTGAATAAGTTTGTAAGTAGATAGGTATCTGTGATTTTATGAAGGTCTTTGATCTCTTCTTTTTTTTCTTTTCTATTTTTTATTTGTTAATTCATTTTTCTTTTTTGTTGTTATTTATATGAATCTTCTGGAGCGTCTTGATGGCGCTTTTGTTTCCTATGTAACCAACTTTCATAAACCCTACAGCCCTGTGCAGTTTCATCTCTTCCTCTTCTCTTTGCTTTCAATCCTCCACATAGTCTAAATTAATTTTTCCGTGTGTCATGTTATTTTATATACATTGTGATTCTATTATATTGATTGTACTTCCTCTTAGGTTACAAATTGCAGTCTCAAACTGCGTGGTTTTGGTAATTTTTCTGATTATTCTTTTTTTTGTCAAAAATTTAAGATTGTGCCTTTATTTCTGTCCACTGATTTTAAGTTGCTTCTGTGATCATTGTGGATCTTATGACAGACAGTGGACACTTCCTAAGTCTTTTATGGCAATTTCGAGTGTTTCATTAGAATATAAATCTTCAAATAAAAGACCGAAGTCTTTTTCCAGTAGATAATTCAAGGTAGATAGCAACAGGTATGACCTGACATTTGACCTAATTCTTAATTTTATTACTTTTGAGAGTTCGCAAGTTTTTGAATGATAACTAGGATTTGCCACGAAGTTAATTCTTTTTTCCAGTTTACATTCTTCTCTGTCTTTTTTCTATTTTCTTTTTTGTACGAATAATCCCTGTTCATAGTTTCCATGATTTCTTCATTTTCTGATCCCCTGACTTTCCCTGGATTTTATGCTTTTCCCTGACCTTCAAACAAAACTTCTGAACTCTGCATGAGGAGTAACTGAGCCACTGTACATGACTTATGACTCTTTTCTTTACAATAGCACAATCGGTTTTCGACACGAATATTTTTAGAACCCAAGTGAAAATTTTTTACCATCAGTCAGTAGAACAAGATATTTTCTGTGATCTGGCAAAGTGATCATTTATATTTAATCATTCTCATATCTTTCAATCCAATTGCAATTTTAAGATTTTCTTTGCCTCTTCTGAAATGATAATCTGGGATGCATATAGTTTTGTGAACTTGCTGAATCCAATGTGATGAAGATTTCTCTCTGAATAAAGTTTATCTTGATCTATTGTAAAATCTTTTAATGGAAGCATACGCAAATAATATGTATTTTTTCGTGAGAATAAAGTTATTACAATCTTTACTGAGACTTCATTGATAAATATCTCTCACCCTATCCTTTGAATTTCAGACAAAAACAAAACTGTAACTTGCGTCAACTGGTCTTAAATTTTTTCCTTCGTTTTCCATCATTTGAATTTTTCCAACAATTAGATTTTATCAATAAGAAGATTCTGCAGTAAATTTTATAAAATAATTTATTAAATCTTGGCACGCACTCTATACAAAAGGATTTTGTACAAAATCTATTCAAACTGTACAGAATTAACAATACACTTAGTGGCTTATGATACTGTCATACTTTGCAGCTTTACAACGATAGCAAAACAATAACAACTGGGAGTATACATAGTAGAGGGATAAGTAGGTAAAGTAAGCGAGGTAATTAAAAACAGAAATAAGAAGGAACAGCTTTCTTGACCAAGGTTCATAGACTCAGATCAGCCCTCTAACAATTTAATCTATTGACTTAGATTATCCTACTAATGATTCCACCTTTGGAATCCTTCTACGTGAAAGTTTTTTTACTATAGGTGTTTTCTCGCTCACTTTATTTCAATGATACCCAAGCCTGTAGCCTCCTGACAACAGGCGGAAATTTCTATTGTTTAGTTCATTTGTTGTAAAAAACTGATAATGAAACCTGTATCCCTGATACCCTTAAAGTGATATCAGATTCATGAGGAAATCCTTTCCGATTTTGGTAAACCTTATCAATATCAATGAGCAACTTGCGATAAAAGACACTGAGGCACGATTCTGAGAACGTGTGCTGGACAATACACGTCAAATACCATACACAACTAGGTTTAAAAGCTGATCTGGGTCGATAGACCTTGTTCCTTGGCTAAATATCAGAAAGTTAATCTGGATACATTCTTCGATATTCTAAAACATCTGATAACAATAAATACAAGTCTAAAAAAGAATGTTCAGTTCGCAACATCTATGCTCTACATAACTTTGTCTTATTTGAATGTGAATAACTTGGTACAACTTAAAGTTCTGAAAAACTACATATTCAATGTTCCATTAAAATACCAGACTAATAAAGTTCCTAACACAAGGTCATGCTAGAATTATGTTGTGAGAAACGGAAAACTCCGAAAAACGACCGGGAGGAAAAAACAATATAGCATTCATAAAGACTAGATTTGCTAACTATTAAAAAGGAAAGAAAAATTGCAGTATTGAGACTAAATGCTTTTGCTTAGAGTGAACTTTTAGATCGAGCAGGTAAAACGCTGGTTGAGACAACTTTTACGGAGACTTGATTGCATAATAAACCTATGAATTTTTCTCAAAAAGAGTTGTTTGACACTATTGCTGATCATGATTCTTCTTAGTTCTTTTTGATTTAAAAGGAGTAATTAATTCCAGTTGCCTGATTTTCCTTGATCAGCTAATGATAGAGTCTCATATTTGAAACATTTCTATTGAAAAAAAAAAAGGGTGGGAAAGGCTAATATGATCTAATTTTCATTAAAAACTAATAGAGAAAAAAATGAAATAAATTATTTAAAAGAAAAAATACCCTGTAACGAATCTTATAGCACATTGAAGTCATACGTAAATCATAAAAACTAAAATTGACGAAAAGAAAATTCAAGATAAATAACAAAGTGTCGAGGACGGATCTATTGACTTGTCAAAACCTGCTATAAAGCACCAAATCATAAGCAAGGTAGGTTGTAAGCTTGCTGCAATGAACGAAGCGACGGACTATAAGTTCTGCTCCAATAGATCATACTCAACTGAAAACAAACATGAGATGAAAGAAACAATAATACAAGGCTATTAAAAATACTAAACTCAAAGAGCTTTTAAAACCAGGAAGACTTCTTGCAGTCTTGGAGTTTAAGATTTCTTAAATCAAAAGAAATGAACATAGCAAAACCTATGGATAAAGAAACGTCTTTGAAAGATATGTTTGTTTTGATAATTTTTGACTTCCTTTTGTTTACTTTTTATACTTCAAATAACACTTATCATAGGTGGACCGACAAGATTTATAAATCATCAGTGCGATCTAAGAACACTCCAGTATGTGCAAGGCACCCTTCCTGAAAATCTTGTTATATATAATCGGGTAAACAAATACCGTTATTTTCGGATGATACACTTCGGCACTTGCACTATTGTAATCCTTATGATATTTAGATGATGACATTTATTAAGAGATGATACTCTCCTTGTAGGCTTTAATATGATCATTAGAAAGCTATATAATCTAAAAATAAGCCAAATAAATGAAAAGAAAAAAATAGGAAAGAAAACTAGAAGCAAGTTAGTACAAATTCTACAAATTTGAGACACAAAGTTGACATCGATAGGAGAAAGTTAAGTTAAAATATACCTATTTAGAATTCTATCAAAATTGTAGAAAAATTGACACTTCCATTGTAAATTTAAAAAAACTTTACGGACAAAATTACAAAAGATGGAGGAAGTAAGGATTAAAAATTATCAAAAACTTTGTTGCACTTCGCCTAACTATGAGCAAGGGCACCCATGAATCACACAACACACTTGGAATGATACGATTCCGACCGATGATTAAGGGACAACACCGCCTAACCGACAATTTTAAAGAGAATGAGTTTGCAACTTTGCCTCATCCTTCAGCTTAAAGTTTAATTAAAAAAGGCGAAGTTTTTTCGTCATCCATAAAGTCGTCAGTTTGCAGATAGGTTGAATTGTTTGCCAGCCATCGAGATTTGAATTTCATGTGACATTAATTTGAGTTAGACTTAAAAATCTACTGAAAAAAATTTCAGTCTTTCCAAAAAAAAAACAGATACAGAAGGGAGAGGGGAACTGCGAGGAAATTCTCCACTTTGTTCATATAACGGGTCATTAACATGGAGGTTGGTGGAAAAGAAAAGGTGAGTAGTAGGGTTAGAAAAATGTGTTGTGTAATTTCAGGGCACTCTGTTAAAAATTGCACAGTAATAGAATTTTTATGAATATAAAAGGGCAAGAATATTTCACTTAAGATTATCAGACATCGGGGAGGAACGGGACAGTTGAGAAGTATATCACATTTTGCGTTTCTTTGATACCCTCGGTCGTAAGTTTAAAGTGCGTAATTATTTATTCTAAAAAGAAAAACAGTTCACTTCTGCATATTGCTTGATTGGTGGAATTTTTGGCACAGCCATATTTTTAGGCCCAAAAAACTAGGAGATATAATATCAAAAGTCTTCGTGATGCAGGCATGAAAATTTGTTCAGACTATCACAAAAATTAGTTAAATCAGATCCATTATGTTTAAAAAATATTGGATTGAGTCCTCGAGGTAGGCATTTTTTACCTAACAGGTACTATTTACTACACTGTTTACCCATAAGAAGAGATTTTTTACCTTAGGCAAAAATTCCCTCATCCTCAATTTCATGAAACGCTACCTTGTCTCCACTATTCCAAGTTTATGGATTACATTCTTCCAGGAGAAAAAAAAAATTATATCTTATAAAAGAAGACTCAAAGCTGCCTCAGTAATAGTTTTTCTGGGTCAAAGCATATTAAAGCATGCTAATGTGCAATGTCAATCGTCTCAACAATACCTTAGATAAATGAAAGAAGTATTACAACAGAATTGAAATAGCATGGATACAAAAGCTCCAAGAATATCGATACAGTAAATGAAGAGGAGACAATGATTTCTAGCGAAAATTAGTACAATTTTCATGAGTTACACTGTCAAAGCAAAAACTTAACAAGCAGTCATTAGTATTAAGTACGTATACTTATCGGAAAAATATTCTCTAGGACGTAACAAAATTTGGAGAAAAAAGAAGGACAGAGGTTAGTACTTCAATCAAAGTACAACAACTAAACAGAAATACGTATTGAAGGAGAAAATTAACAGCAAGGAGTATTATCGTAGACCAAAATGGTGTGTCTGCTGTCTGCTACAATTTTAAAGGGCACTTTTGCTGCTAAGATAAGATGAACTATTTAAGTAATGTGTTTACTCAAAAGTAAAAAATGGGAGCAATTTAAAAGAAAACTTCAAAGCTTTTACAGTGCATATCATAACGATGGCTAAAGTGCGAAACCATGTACCTCCTTTCCCGTGTTTCGAAATTTCAGCTCCAATTGTACTTTTTCAAAGAGAAAGAGGCCAACTTCATAGCTTGAGATTTGTGCAGGATATTCCTCTGACAAAGAAGGAAAATCAAGGAAATTTTCAAGAAATTATGTTGACTTAGTTTTCCGAAGAAAAATAAAGAATGACAGGCAATCTACAACGTTGCAAATAAAGATACGTGGTTTCACACTTTGGCCAACGATATCATGATACTTAGCAACAATCTGGAAAAAGTCTGGCTTTTGATATCCCTGATGAACCCTTGGAATTTTTTGCACTTGTAAACTGAAGCAATGTGATCAACAATATCTTAAAGGATGACTTTTTAATCCACGGAATGGCCAAAGTCACCAACATCCTGACCATACAAGGGTCAAAGATAAAACCACTACAGTTCCATAAACCATTATGATTCAATACAGATTACGGATCTAGTATGATCCCTTACTTTACATCTTTGGTTCAAAGTTTGATATTGTGAAAACGATACTTCGGAATACAATTGAATCAAGTCTTGGGGTATGCACGAAATTGAGAACAGCCAAAAATAATCCTCTCAATGAAACTTCAATGACTGATGAGAAAGAGGCAGAAGAGTTTCAAACGTCTTTGTGTTCTCCAGTAAAAGGAACGCTTTTCTTAATAAGAAGCCAATTTACAGATGAGTTCTGAAAACAAACTCACTCTTTATTGCTCTCAAGTTTCTGACATTGGATCAAAACTCCTCATTAAATTAGACAACTCAACATTTGTACACTGTTGTCAAAACAGTAATAATAACAAAACTTAACAAATTGAGTTAAAAAGTTCATTAAACACTATATTAGGGAATAATCTGAAACAAACAAAAGAAAATCAATTTTAATTGCGCGCAAAAATAGCACAAGAGGAGAGATTAGTTTTGTGTGCAAATATGGTGAGTAAAAATAAAGAGGTATTAGTGTAAGTGTTTAGATATTACTAAATTTGACGGTTTCACAGGACCGCTGATAAACTTTTGCTAAAACAATAAAACAGAGTAAAAAGACGAGAAAAACCAATAACGCTGGTGGTTAGCCCAAGCTTGTACTTTGAGCCTTCTCACGGACATTGGATAATTCACTCCTTTGAAGAAAAAAAATAAATTAATTGTACTTTGAGCCTTCTCACGGACATTGGATAATACACTTCTTTGAAGAAAAAAAATAAATGAAAACAAAAAAATTGGTACATTTCCTTCATAGTTATTACTGAATACAAGAAAATGCAAAACACAGAAATAAAAAGTACTCAGTCTGGGAGGCGCAATAAGGAGAGGCTGAGACTTGAAGGAGGAAGAGGCCACCTCATGGCGTCATTCAACTGACCATACTTGCATTTATTCCCCAAATATTTTAAAACTCAAGTTAGCGATCTCTCTTTCTGTTATTATTATCCAGAAAAAGGACAAATGTATGTAAAATTAGGGATTTCTGAGTCATCGTATATTGCGGAGAAGTTTCTGCAATGGACCATTAGAAAAAGTGAGAGATTGAACACCTAAGTACATGTATTCTCTTCATAACTTCACATACAAAAAGATGTACACTATTAAAATGTTCGAATTCAAATCAAGACCAAGGAAATTGAGGAGTTCCACATTCTACTATTTACACTTTTTAAAAAACCAAAGTCTACAAGTTCTCAAATGGGAGGATTGAATTCATAATAATGACTGGTTTTAATGGAAACGATAATTGACAGTTGCTCGCTTATGATTTGATTTTTAAAATTTTCTGGTTGGTCAGTGTGTAAAACAAGAAATTTTGATGAGGAAACATGGTTAAGGTATTATGATTCTTGCCTCGTCTTGGTGCAGTGATAAATTTTTTGTGAGTAGCGTCCACAGTTAGCGTTTTTATCCAAAAATCTCAGTACTTTAATTTAAAAGAAGAAAAAAAAAGCTCCAAATGTTCGTAACTTTCACTAAGAACTAATCCATGCTGGGATTCCGTACTTTCTGCAGCCAAAAATGCTACCAAAATTAGTTTCTAAATGCACTGTCTTTCCTTAGCAGGTTTTTTTCTAAAAGAAAATGTAAATTTAAAAAAAGGATTAACAGAAACTCTAATAGCTTCTACAAATTTTTAGCTCTGATAAAAACTTGATATACTTCATGCTAGGTACTGAGGGTTCATCATGGTTTCCATTTTATTGTGCCACTGCATATCAAATTCACAAAAAACGTTTAACTCTTACGAGAAATTCTGAAACCTTACATATTTGAAAAGTATCAAAGAAAAGCTCCTAGAATTAAAAGGTTAGACAAAGCCCTACAAAAGCAGAAAGGCAGAAATACAGACAGATTTGAAGATACAAGTTTCCATTTTTCCGCTGAGGGCAAAAAATTACATAACATCGACAAAAAACTCACAAGGATTTCCCATGGCCATTCGAAACGACTGCCTTGAGGCAGAGAGGTCATCAGGGTTTGTTGCTGTGGCTGTTACTGCTGAAGACCTCGAGTCAGACCCACTCGACCGTGACCTGTGATCACCAGTTTTTTCAACTCCTGACTCACTTCCACCAGAGCTTCCACCTCGCCCTTTCAGAGTTTGTGGTAAGGGTGGGGGGTTCATCACTCCTGTATTTGATTGGAGAATACGGGATCGCTCTGAACCATTGCTACTTCCTGTAGAAATAATCATAGTGATATTTCATTGAAACAAACACTTCCATTGGAATTTTGTGATATCAACACACAGCAGTTTTTAGAAAACATAATAAATCACTGAACCCCTAGACAAGGTACGAATTTAAGCATTCAGATATATGTTTTGGCTTCAAAAGTTCATGTAGAAAACGATATGCAAAATGAAAATTACTGGCATTAACTCCCAATTAATGAATTGCTAATATCAAATTGGGCGAAAAAGAAAAAGTGAGTATTATCTGATACAACCCGAAAAAGGAGAAAAAGAAACATAATAAATTGCCGTTTTGATTTGACATTGGTTAAGAAAAATTTAAATTTCCTGCTCACATGAAAAACCATAGTCTACTAGAATCAAATTGCGCACTTTAATGGTTTAGGCACACTTCTCAGTAAGCAGTGTTTTTCCCCCACATTTTGTTGTTCAGAGTGTAAACAACATGCAATAACTGAGCCAAAGCGCCTACATTGAGGTTGTCAGATTTTGTACTGCAAAGACTGTCATAGTAACGTTCAGTGTATTAGAGTACCTATATATGGGAGAGTATTGCCATCTCTGTGCCGCTCTCTGATTGGTTCATCAGTTTTAGGCTACCATGGAGCTCCAAAATTGGCCTAATGTAAACAAACCCGGCCCAGAGGAACACATATTATCAGCTGAGAAATTAATGATAATTACACTCAATAGTTAATTTTCGGCAAAAATATTAATCAAAGTTCGATCCGAACTCAATTCAGAAGTTAGATATAAATAATTTCCATCACATCCAAAATCACATCTAGAACTTTGTAGAACTTTGTCGCCATCTTCTTTGTTTACATTGGGCCAACTCTAGGGCTCCACGATAGCCGACCAAACAGAGAGCAGCACACTTTTTCTGTAGTAAAAGGATTGCGATGGCAATACTTTCCTGTATAAAGGTACTCTACAGTGTATGATGAAACAGAAGAAGATGACTCTCTATTCATGAGGCGGAAGTTTGAATTAATGCATCGAAAAATGTCAATATCTTTGGGAGGAGTTATTTTCAGTCATTTTTCGTTCCACAAATTATGTTCTACGAGAAATTTCCATGAGAAAAAATACATCATAATGCTTAAATTCACACCTTACATGGTGGTCCATTCACACATTAACAAGTTTACATAGGATTAACATTTCCACTTGCTAGAAATGCTTAAAGGCTTCTTTGGCATGGGATGGCTTCATGACTTAGCATGAATGTTTTCGATATTAGAGTAACATTAAAAAATGATTGTATCATCATTTCTGGGAGGACCTAATTACATGTTTAACACTCTGCTAGTTGAAAATTAATACATTTTTTTGGTTGAAGCTATGACTCACCTGATCCACTGTGAATACTTTCTTCACAAGCGTAGGCATATGTTGGATCACTACTCGTATAATTAAATGGCAAAGGTGTGTAACCGGCGACTGATTGTGGAAGGTAAGTGTTGGCGTACGGCATCGTTGATGAGTCCCACTGAGAGCCACCTGGGTGCGGTAATGGTCCAACTGTATCTCGATCCAGCTCATCGCCCAATTTTAGACTAGATAAAGCTGTAAATTCATTTAAGATTACAAAATCAAGTTAATTTATAATCATAGAAGAAAAACAGAAAAAGCAACCCAGGATCAGGCATGAACAGAGTTAACAATGGAGATGTTGCATGTGTGAGAAATTTGCGATTTGACTTTTGACTCTAAAGTAAAAGTTCGCAAGAAACACGATGGTGCCATTGGTTTTCTCTGAAATCAACTCCCAAGCTCGAAAAAAGCTCTGACGTTAAGGCCAAAATGGAGGGGATATCCCACGCTATCCTGAGAGTACACGTCTACATCAGACAAACTTTCCATGCAAAGATAGGGAGCAAATACATTAGCAGGGTTGCCGTGTTTTCAGTTTTAGAGTCCTCAAATAAAGTGGCAGCCTTGTCAATGTATTTGCTCCCTATCTTTGCGTGGAGAGTTTGTCTTGATGTAGAGGTGGACTCTCAGGATAGTGTGGGATATCCCCTCAGTTACACCCTCAACTTGAGAGCTTTTTTTGAGCTTGGGAGATGATTTCAGGGAAAACCAGTGGCATTATCTTGTTTCTCGTAAACTTTTACATAGGAATCAATTGTCAAATCACAAATTCCTCACAAACGCAACATCTCCATTTGGTTGGTTTTGAGTTGAGAATGGTATTATGTCAAAGTATACAAAAACAGCTAAAAGTGAAATACCTTTTTTGATACATGTTAATTGTAATAAACTGATAGTGAATTTTACTTTTTTTAAAACAGGTGCGTAAATTTTCCTCTGGCATTTACCTTGTAGGAAATAAATGAGGAAAAGTCACTGAATCAGAGGATTTTTCTCACTGTTTTTTTGAAAACCTACATTCGTCAGAGAAAATTTATTCCCATGTGTTTAGGTATTGAACTGATGAGAACTTTTATATTTTTAAAAAAGGATACCTGAACGGGTTCCGCTGTAATCGAAAGCTTTAAAGGTAAGCCAGAAACAGGTTACAGTTTTAAAGATTTTTTTCCTGTAGCTTTATTCAAATCTTGTACCTTCAGTTGCAGAGAACTGTTGGGCTATACTTTTAAGAGCATGCTTTAAGGAATTTTATTTTTACAAGAAATTTGCTTTTTCAACAAGCAGTTTCTGGACGTTTTCTTCTTAAATCAATCATGTGAGCGATATTTTTGGAAAACCAAAGTAC
Organism: Bemisia tabaci; assembly: GCF_918797505.1. NCBI lineage: Eukaryota > Metazoa > Arthropoda > Insecta > Hemiptera > Aleyrodidae > Bemisia > Bemisia tabaci. The sequence goes on from NC_092796.1 coordinate 57,501,739, forward strand.
TCCAATTCAGGACTTTCTGGAGGATACCCCGATTTATCTCCTTCTTTGAAGACTTCAATGATATCCAATTACCTAACTCTCACAACTTGTAAATTTCTGACATAAGAAGGGACATAGAACTCAGTGCGTGGTTATAAGAACAAGAAGCCAATTTAAATTGACTTACCGCTTGACAGGAAATCTCCGAATATATAATAAGATTGTTCCGAGAAGGTAGTTTTGTTTACAGTGTGTTTTATGTAACCAGCTTTCAACATCTGTGATGCGTATTTTCTGGCATCCCTTCGATCAGCAAAACCTTTCACATGTGTTGCTAACCAGTCCACAACATCAGCACCTAAAAACAGGCATCAAGAAATCATTAAGATAGGAATGACACAATGGGTCAGGTTGAAAGACAGCAAAAACAAAGCCTGAATTTGCAGAGTTCACACTTCCAATGATTAAGCCTGAAATTATTTGACTTCTCAAGCTTTAGAAATGAAATAAAAATCATAAGTCGATGATATTCCCTAAAAAAAAAAAGATTACTGACATGTGATTAGTGATATAAAGACAAGGTGTCTTCCAAAATTTCAATTTAGATTTTCCTGATTTTATCTCATATTTCATATGCAATTTTCTGATTTTTTCAAGAGGAGATTGACATTCGTTTGATTTATTTAACCAACCAAAATATTTAATGGCTCGAGTCAACTCTGTCACTTTTTCCAGCCATGAACTGCGTGAAGATGGAAAATGCTCAATGCACTCGGAATTTTTTGACCCACGGCAGATTTTCCTGATGACAACCAATTTCCTAATATTTTGTGGTTTCTCTGGTTTACAATGCTGGTAATCGCTCGGAAAAATTATTAACACATTGATACAATTCAAAAGGTGTGCGAACACTGGCTTACCTATAAAAGCGTTCGGTATAGTAATTTTGAGCCAGATCCTATCTCGAATTTCGAGTCCAGAATTTGGTTTGGCCATAACTCTGACTATTGTTAACATATCCGTATCTACTGTTAATACTGGATCCTCTAGATGTTCTGAAAATGTCACAAGAAAAGACTCATTAATGCATTCATGACAAATGACATGACAATTAATATTAGAATAACCAAGAAACTTTTATGAAGTGACTCTTTGAATGATTTTAAGGTTACTAATTACAGTGCTATCTTTGCGTTAGGTCCTGAGAAGTCACTAGAAAAACAAAAGAAAAATATTTAGGGCTCACAGGTATCCACTATATTTTCTTTTTGAGGTAAATCGGAGGCAACGCTCTCAAAATAACCTGGCTCAAGTTGCAGTACACGTCAATGCTTGTTTCAGAGCAACTGGTTATTTACCTGCGTAGGTTTTGAGAATAAAACTAACACATTGATTGTCGAGCCGCTTTTTGGGTTTGGTTCTACTGCATCAAGAATTCAAGCAGTACCTCTGCATACCAAAGCAATGATGAAGGGAATGATGAACCAACTGCCGTGACAGTGAGGCACTTACAGGGACGATGGGTGTAGCTCCTACTTAAGCAATGACTACTAGCTTGGGGCGATTTGCACAGCAGTTAGCGTACCACAAATAGATAAAATAAATAATATGAAAGAAAAATGATAAAAAGTCGATTTATTACTTACTTTCTGTTTCAGCAATGCTTGAGGTTAAGGATGAACTAGTGGATGTTAGTGTACTAACGGACGGAGGTCTCAGAGGTTCTATAGGATACTCTCCTAAAAAGATAGAGGTCACATAATTAAGACAAGCGTGAGGATATGAAAGACAAAGGGGAAAAAGTGCTCTCTTCTCTGATTGGAAAAAAAATATTATCAGCTATAAACTGCATTGTCTACACAAATAGAAACTGAAATTCAAAAAGATTAAACTCATCGAAAATTTTCAAAAAAATTATCCAAACAATAAGTAAATAGAAATAAAAAATTACATCTTTTGATTTTTTGAGTGAATTGATAACCAACATTTACATGCGAGGAGCAGCAGAGGAAAGCGTCCAGATAGCAAAAAGCAGGATGTTGCACAAGCAGAAACTAAACAACTGTCAAATTTCTCAACTAGCAATCCTGAAATTTATTTTAAAATTATATCTATTGGAGCCTGAATGACATTTCATAGTTTTGAGTAATCTTTTTGCCATGCGCTTGAGGCTGAGAACCATGTGTAATACGTGAGACCGCACAGCGTTTGATTCCTAAGTATTTCTAAGAAAAGTAACCTTTTTTCTATCACTTGAGGGCAAAATCGTAAATGCTTAACCCCACCTCCTTGAGATACATTTATTTTGAAAGAAAAATACATTGTTACTATAGGGATTTTGTAGAGGTCAACAAAAATCATATCCACAACAAAAAAGTTGTAAAAGCAATGGTCATTATGATGAGGTTACACTGAAGTATCTTACAACATAATTTTCCAAAAAAATTGCCGCTTACCTCCAGGATTTGTATGAAGCTCATTGGAATTTAAATTTTGATACTCGCACAGTCCTGAAATGAAAAGGAGAAAAATGAACGTAAGATGATGGTAAACAACAACCCGGGCTGTGCAGTGTTGCCAATTGTTGGACGAGGTGACTTGCCTAGATGTGGCTACCAACACTCATAATGACAGATGAGACTTAATTCCTAGAAGAGGCTTGAAAACTAAAGAGCAGAAAGTTAATAGCTTCCATACTGTTGATTAAGTAAAACCTTTACACACTTTCATAGAAGCTATTTCATTAGCAGTTCCTTCCTTTCATAAAGGGACACACCTAATAAAATAGCTTACAAGCATCTCTTCAATTCTGGAGGAGTTCCAGAGATCACTTTTCTATCAAGCTGACTTGAGTCTGACTCATCTGTGTCGATTGGTTTTCTGGACCGCCAAAAAAATTTTGGCAAAAGAAAACTTCACCTTCTCTCATAATTTCAAAAGAGTTCTTCAGTATTGCTACCTCTCAAGGTTTTGTTGATTTTCCAGTTATTTCAAGGAGAATATTAGGGCTAAGAAAAATTTTAAAAAGCAAAGTAGTGATTGTTAGTTGTGTTTACCTCTTATAGCAGCAGTGTGAGCAACCCATGCTCCAGGATCGATGGGCCTCACTGGCTCTGTTCGGGGAATCGTAAAATAACCTTTTGGATTTGGATCCCAACATTTGGCTACGACTAATTTGATAGGTCTGAAAACAATAAAAAAATAGTGTCAGCTAAATTTGGAACTAATTGTGTGAAATATGACTAAATCCACTTCAGTTAATTCCTAGAAGTAATGAATTTGATTCTTTGAGGAGAACAAGAATAGGAGGCAAGAGGACACTCAATAACTTCCAGGGGATGCCTAATAATATTCCATCAAATTTTGACCTTATTCTGCAAAAAATTGACTCATTTAACATTTTTAAGGAGTTTTCTGCTTAGGGTTTTAAAAATTCCTAGGATAATAGGAGCCAATTTTTCTCGGTAACGAATAGAGATGTTGAAATAAGATCATAGCATATAGAATTCTCAGCTCGCTGATTTCCTGATATTTCCCTTATTTTCTGCAGCGCATTCCTTGTCGGATAACCCTGAGTTTTTTCTTGCTTTCTACTAAATTAATTCTGAAAAACTATGATTTCCTCCTGATTCAGGAGTAAAGTATGCTTGTTGATGTCAGAAACCATTTCTCTTTTTCCATATAAATTCATGGCTTGTGCAATATGAAATTTGTTCTTGATATGACAAGCAATAACTTACCCAGGTTTTTGGACAACTTCCCTCAGGACACGAACAGCACCATCATTAGACAAATCTTCAAAATTAATGTCATTTACTTGTAAAATCATGTCTCCGGGCTCAATTCTTCCATCTAAAGCTACGGCTCCACTGAAACGCACCATGTAATGAACAAGCGAGTTAAAAATTAGAATGACACAGGTATCGAAACAGATACTTAAAGCAGTGCATATCATCTTCAGATAAAATAGAGCTTTGGCATCAATTTTTTAAAAGCATATTTGTCATGAATGACTGGTGTGCAGGCAAGATAGCGGACTCCAACAGGCCTAAAAGATAATTACGGGTAAATAAAATTCTGCCAGTGACACTTAAATCTTCAGTTTAGTATTCTCTCTAAAATTATTCTTTCCTACGTTTATGCAAAATTTTTTCTGTTACTATTCTTATATTGATGATTTTTAAACTTTTTTGGGGGGGTTTCATTTGACACATAAAAATGAAAACTTCATCACTTTGACACGGGCAGCAACCTTTGCCCTATTCTTTTTTCAAATCGAAACATAATAATTTATTGCATCAATTAAATTAAGCATGGCATGTAGCTCAGCGTAGAACATTAATAGTTGGAATTCATATTTGTTTCTCCTGAAATCCCTCCCCCTTAGAGTTTGTTGGATACCAGGCCACCAGGTGATTATTGAACTTTTCAAAGGAACTTACCCTTTCATGATCGAGCCAACGTAAATTCCTCCGTCTCCACCTTGATTTGATTGGCCAACTATCGATATACCTAGGAAATTCACTGTATCCATGTTCAGGGTGACAGTAATAATATTCAAAGACATTGTGGAGTCAGTAATGCTAGAGAACGAAGATGTTCGTGACATTGCTGCAGGCTGCAGTCTGTGTCGCCTCCTTCTCTGCGTTCGCTTCTGAGGACATCTGGATGCTACACTACTGGAATCTGTCAATGTAAAAAAAAAAATTTCAAACTAAGAAGTAAAAGTAGAAAAAATGGGAAGTCCAAGTTTGCATCATGTTATGCTCACGTTTTGAAGAAACCCAAGCAAATGATTACTGAACTTGTAATGAAGAGGATGCAATATGCCACTTGAAAACAAATAAAATGATACAGGGACTGCAGTTTATTGATACGATCTCTATGCAACATGTTATGCTCACGTTTTGAAGAAACCCAAGCAAATGATTACTGAACTTGTAATGTAGAGGATGCAATAAGCCACTTGAAAACAAATAAAATAATATAGGGACTGCAGTTAATTGATACGATCTCTACACTGGATTATCCAAACTCATCAGGCAGTTGGCCTGCTGAGATAATGACAAGTTCAAATTATACAGAGGTGATGACTGATTGTCTTACTTTGAAGCTCTTCATTTGTTAATGCAGCAAAATTTAACAGTTCTGGAGTAAATGCACGAAAAAAGTTTGATGTATAATTGGATGGATTAAGCCGATATCAGCCTAACTGCCTGATTCCTGACTTTTTTTTTACTATTATTATTATTAACAGGGAACAAAACAGCATGATACCTTGGATACCAAGGAGTAGATTGGCAATTTGGTTCAACCAGTGAGAGATGTCTTGACTTGATTTTGCAATTGGGAACTACACTTTCTGCCTCATCCGTAAAAACACTTATATACAAAGGGAAAGTAATGACATATACATTGCTTCCAAACTGAGCCAGAAAGTGTAGTCCTGAATTGCAAAATGTAGTCCATCTGAAGACAGAAACTTACCTAGTGTGATATTTGTATGACGCCCTGTAGTTGTTGTGATTCGACTTGAGGCATCGTCATCAGATTCTAAAAAACTTGTGGTTTCTATATCTGAGCTTAGCATTGAACTCTCGTACCCTCGGTGTTTAGAATGACCGTTTAAACCAACTCCTGAAAAAAAATTGTGCAGATACATTAAACTATTCAAATATACCAGGAATTGAAGCTAATCATTAATAGATTTACAAAGGATTGTGAGACTGGCGAGCTTAGTTAATTTCCTTGTGAGTCAATAAAATTAGGAGACCATGAAACGAGGAGATCTCATATTTTCTCATAGGGTGATGAGAATCAAATTTTTCCGAACTATAAGAGCAAGCATCACAGCGTCCATACGCACATACAGCAACACTCCAACAACTACTTTGGAAAATGTGTTTAAGAGGTCCAAGAAAGTCACTTTTCAGCCCTGCTTTTCTTGAGATTGGGACATAAAATTTGATATTAAAAGCTCATCAAGCTTGGGACATTGTAATGAACATCATATCAAAGAATATCGAAATTTAGCTGACACCGAATTTCTTGGTATTCTGAGCATAGTCCTTGGATATCATACACTTTATGAAGATAGTCAGTGTGATAAATCCAATATAATAATATAAAATTTGTAAATTCACAACATTTTACAGCTGATTGTGAGAAAGACTTGCAATGTGTAAAATAATCAGACTATCATTGAAAGGGGTGGCTAATGTTCAGGTCAATTTTCAGTTTCATTTACCAATTCATTTTTTTTCGTCTTGTTGAATAAAGGACACTTAAAAACTACCTCATTACTTCATAATACTTCAGAACTTACCATTGTGATACTGATATTTTTCATATTTATTCATGAGTTGCCTTGCAGGTTCTTTATGTAAAGTATGCAGCCCTGTGAACAGAAAATTGGTAAAATAAAGATTTTTTTGTGAACATCCAGGTAGAAACAGAACCTACAAATCTATTTAGTACCTTACGCATTTCAGACATAATTTTGTTCTCAATAGCATACAACTAGTGAGACTTCTTGCACAGCACAATGAACAGGTCAGTTGCGCTGATCACAGAATCAAGGTTTGGTAGTTTAAGCTAAGATTAGCAAAAAATGATAAGATTTGTCCAAACACTTAGTTGCTACGTCGAATATCAATGGGAGTACTTCGAAAAACAAGGCGTATGATGTCATCCACCGCAAAAATTGAACTTCAAGGAGAGCAAATGGAATTAGCGTTCATTTCTGAAAAAAATACATTCTGAGGAACCCTCAACTTTGAGCTACAAGAGGCGATGCATACAGAGATCAGAGAAACAGAAAGTTACATACCTGGTCGGGAGCTTATTATGGATTCTGTTTCTGTACATGTTAGATCTTCTGGTGCACTTGCAGGGGGCATCAGATTCAGCGGTGGCAATCTACGAAAGAAAAATTACGTCAAATGAGACTGTTTGGTTCGTGAGAATTTGCGATGTACTGTATGATATACATAATGAAATTTTTTGACAAAGCTTGGGGAGCAGATAAATAAAGGATCATGATTTGAATTTTTTTTGGAAAATTCACCAAAATTTTGAGATTATCAGAAGAGTCTCACCATACTAAGGTAAAGAAAAAGTAAGATGGTCCTCTGAACTCATAAATGAGAACATGTATTTTCTGTTCCAGGCAGCAAAAACATAACGGGTCAATGCTCAATGTGATCACAATTTAGCAAAAGAGAGAAGAGACTGTCTGAAAATCTAGCAGACTTCCTTATCATGGATTCAAAATTGATTCTGAAGATTAAGTACTTTTACGTAATTTAGTATGAAATATTATACATGAAATATGTTATGAATTATTATTATATAATATGAATGTTTAGAATTTAGATGAAATGTAACTTACGATGGTTCTGGTTTGGGACGATCAGTTTGATTTTTCCCGTCTGAATGTTCAGCACTTTCTGTACATTGGGAGGTCCCATCGGATACATTGCTCCCTTCTGCACTGACCAACTAAAAAACGAGAAAAGATGACAATAATTAAAGTTTATCCTGATCAATATGTTGGGAACAACTGTTTCAACTAACCACTGTAACTTAGATGAATGTTGATCTTGTTAATTAATTATTAACTAACACTTAATGACATCACTTTATCCCATGTTTGTGTTGTCAGGCATCAGATGGTCATTTTACAGTATTTTACTCTAGTTCACACCCCCTTGTGCCAAGCTTCTGAATTAGAGGCAACTTAGCCTGCCTCTTCTCATCTGCCTATATGCACAGAAGTCAATGCGAGTCCTGACAAAAGCAGATGAAAAAGGTAAACCTATCTGAAATGAGGCGTATGAAAAAGAAATTAGTAATGTTGCTAAAGTGAGTTTTACAATATATTTCACTTTAGGTGGACAATTTTATTGAAAGATCAAAAATTTGTAAAAATAAAATATTTGATGGCTAAAATTGGGTTCGACTGAAGGAGCTCCTGCTCTCTGCATATCTGCAGTAGCCTTAAAATAAGGAATTGAAACTCGTTACTTTCCTAGAAAAAAATATACATATTAGGAGGTATACCTTATACTTCCGTCACTTCCTTTTATGCTTCTCTATATCAGTGTTTTTAACTGAAGGAGTTGTGACCACATTTTAATCATTTCTGGATATGGTGAGAAAACTGCCATTACTTGGGCCATTCAATTCCAGATTTTTGAAGTTTTGAATCTCACATCTTGCTTTCAATAACACTACCACAAGTTCTCAAGCATACCTACAGAGCCCCTTCTGAGCACACTAAGAACGTAAACGACTCAAATTATCTAAAAATATTAGTAATCATTTTTCTGTTCTGCTACTGATATACTGCATGAAAAGTGGTGTTATTTAGAGGGCTGTTATCTCTCGGCAGGGACTTACCTCGTCACCTTCCAGGCAAAGTATCACAAGCGCCATGCGACGTTTAAAAATTTCTGCCGCCATTATATTTTTTTACAGAGAAATTGTTCAACGAAGCTGTCCGAAAATTACACCGGATTTTCTTTGTGCTGCCGATAAAATTTAGTGAAATTTTCGAACAGATTCAACCAACAATTTCTCAGTAAAAAAATAAAATGGCGGCGGAAATTTTTAAACGTCGCATGGCGCTTGTGATACTTTGCCTGGAAGGTGACGACCTGTTGTTACTTTCATCACAATGTCATGGGCTCCATTTCCACAAGTTGGGGGAGAGCAATTTCAGGCATGAAGCAGAAAAACATACTACTAATCTACTAGTAGAAACCAAAAAGGACCAAATAATATCATCCTCCTTAGTTCCTCTGGTGTTCAGATAATACAAATTGACTTAACAAAGCTGTACTTCCTTCTTGGTGGGTTGCTTAGCTTCAGAAAAATGTTTATTAAGGATGGAGTGTCATTTTACCTCTCCACAAATATCGAGACAAATAACTTACCCAGGATACAACTCTGCCATTAAAACAAGGTAGGTGAGCATCATCTTCAATAATTTCTTCCTTCACCACTCTGGAACATTAATACAATTGTAAATTAAACAGGAGAATCTTGGTGACTGACTAACAAATGAAGGGAGAAAGTAAGCTTCCCATGATGAGCTGACTGCTTTGTTAAGCCATAGATGCCATTGCCCCACAACTTCAACTCTTTTTTTCTACATAATTTGTATTCTTTTCTTGATTTCCTGCACACTGTGGCCACTACTTTAGCTATGTGCTAGAAAAATGTTGAGTGTTTGTTTGTTTGGGGGAAGGGAGGAGGGATATGGCAATGCGCCATTTCCCCTTAACAGTGTCTACTGGTATTGGGTAGCAACATTATGATCAAAACTTCAGCAAGAGGGACTGGACTTATGCAGTATACTGAACTCGAACTGAATAATATACCAAGGAGGTTCCCACTTTTCTGCAGCTCAATGATTAAAAAGTGTAGGTAAATAATATGAATCTCTGCAACTGAGTAGAAGCAGAATTATCTGGAGTAGATTTAAAAATATAACTAGACACCCTCTTATGCACTAAACAGATAAGGTCTTAGCAGGTCAACGTCAGAGGTCAAAGTTAGATAAGGAGCAAGGGAATTCTCCATTGACAGAGCAGGTTGGTGGCTCTCTGTGCATTTTTATACAACTTCAATAGGTTAACATATAGATCATTTCGGATTGAAAGCCTCAGCGCAAATTCACAAATGGGGTGTGTAGGAGCCAAGACATTCATGTATGAACACATAACATATTTGGTCCAGCAGAGGTATAGAAATTGCTTTGCGCCTTACCTTGACTTACTACAGTACATTAATGCTGACAAAATAACTTTTTTTAGGTACCTATGACTGGTCACTGTTTCCTTTCAAGTAAAAATTGGGATTGGGAGAGCAGAGAAATGAACAGTAAAGGGTTGAATAGCTGAAAATTGACTGAAAAAGTAGTGATAAGCTTCCATTTGGAATCAGGAACTCAACCAGGCTGTGCCTGTTAAAACAATTAAATCTGAAATTGCTTGCGTAAGGTTGCCGAAACAGAATTGATTAGGTAAGTTTTAGAAAGGGGAAGGGTGGTAAGTGCCTTACAATCTTGCTCATGATATAACCTGAAAAAACAATGTGCAGGCAACACCATGGTTAGGTGCATAATTAAAGTAAACTTATTCAATTCTGCTTAGTTCTTCCATCGGCGAAACATACCTCAATGGTCCTAACACCTTGAGAGGCCCGTTCAGTGTTTGCTATAAATGTTAGGCATTCATAAGTAATGCGTGAGCCATCAGGTATTTCAATTAAAGTCAAACAACACTAACGATTAGGCATCAGGTAGTTCTGTTTCCCAACAGTTTACTTTGACAGTGCACCTGCTGGGTGCAGGATAAACAAATAGAATTAACCTATTTCTCCCTCTCCCTTCTTGAAAGAAGCAAGAAATTCAAGATCATTAACTTCTAAACAATTTGAGGGACATTTGCTATGATATAACAAGTATTTCTACTCTTGCGCTTGAATTTTTTCAATGTTAACCAACTAAAACAGATTTAGACAGGTCAGCTACACGTTGAATGAGGCTAACTTCAAGTATTGAAATTATACATAGATTGATCTGATACAAATGCAGACAAGTAAGAGTGTGACAATTATGAATGCAACAAGCAAGGAAAACTACCCCAAATTGTAGAATATTGAAATGTTGAAGATGTATGAATGGATCTACAACTCAATCCTGATTGAGAGCAGCTTATCAGCAGATCTGTATAGTTGACCCCTCCACTACGAAGAAATGCTAAAGGCGCAACAACGACTTCAGATAAGATTTTACAGCAGGAGATGATGAGATAGAGAAAACAGAATCAATAGCTAAATCAAGTCTGGAGACTAATACGGATGGAAGACATGGAGGTAAGTAATACTAGTGGGTCGATCAGCTTAGTGACAACTTTCGCCCTGGCCATGATTAGCCAGGCGGTGACTTCAGGAAATGCATGGGAAGGAGTGGGCAAGGCTATAAAGTAACGAGAATTTCTGGCTTTTGTTAACACCCTCAAATAGTTGTCAATGATCGGTAAGTTGAAATAAAAATAAACATACCCAAAATCATCATCCATTGACTTGAAGAAGAACTTGTAGTTCGGCCGGTTGAGCACATTTTTGAAATCGCATAGAGTTACACGTTCGGGAGCAATGGGTAATTTAACTAGATAAGGTGTCGCTTCGTCGTCTATGTGATATATAATTTTAGTTTCTTCCATTTTCTTAGGATTTTGAATAGAAAACAAGAAAATTGTGACACCGATCAGCCACTCTCCATTCCAACATGGCGAAACTAAACAGACACCGCTAGAGTCAAAACAGTGCTTGGTGACGGAAGGTGCATTACATTGATATGATAATGAAACTTTTCCATGGATTAATATTCATTTGAAATCTTAAATAATTGCATACTTTACATAATACTATGCATAATTTTGGGGGAAAAATTGGATGCGCATAGGATTCCAAAAAAGACACCATTCAACAAAACTTGCAATCTAATATTTAGATCTATTTTTTGGAAGTGTTCTTGATCTTTGACTGCATACGCCTTGTTGCCAAATGGTTTTATAACAACGGAAACGCATATACCTACAAGGTTGCCATATTTGCAGCTTTTCAAATTCAAATCCTGCAAAATATACCTATTCTTCTCTCTGATCGTTTTTCAGGGTTTCTGGTATGGTATAACACGCAATTAATGCACATTTTTTATTGGATTTCCGTTTGTCAGAAAATAAGCAGATTCTGATAAATTTCGACGCTAAAAGTACATGTCTTAAAACATGCCCAAGTACATGGTCACTTCCCTGTAATGAAATGGGCTCTCGGTTTTTCATTTTGTTTCGTTTTTTTTTTTTTTTTTTCCGGAGGAGTCAAGGTAAAGAAAAGAAGGAATTTATTTTTTTTCCCCCTTAATTGGAAGATGGAGGGAAGTAACAACTTTTACAATCACCGTACCTAATGTGAGACAAAAACTTAGCAGGTGCAATTAGAGATACAAAATTTTTAACTTTAAAAAATGGAAGCTCATGAATAATCTGAAGTTCCTACCTGTATTCCAAAAATACAAACTCAAAATTATTAGCTAAATTTTTTGACTGGAAATACTTTTAGGGCTTCATATTGGCAATATTAAGAGGTACCTAAGTATGGAAAAAGAAAAATTTCAGCCTCATAGTCCAATTTTCTTCATTGAAGGTTGACTAATCGTTCCTAATTAAATTAATTTCATGAGATTTTTTTTTTTTTGCCTTCTGAAGCACACTTTTTACCTTTTATACAACTTATCAATTTAGTAAACCTATAAGAACCTCGTGATGTTCTTACCTCCAAAAAAATTACCTAAGTAAGAGCTAAGATTTTAAACACTGCAATCGAAAGGGTAAGAGGTAGGTAAACATATAAAGCAACAAAGTAGGTACTGGAGCACTTATTTATTTTGGCAACAATCACAGAAACATATACCTAGATAGCCTTTATCAAGCCTGCTTGGAAAAATTGGAATCATTCTAAGACGCACTCTTAAAACCTGTTGAAGTTATTTCTTACTGACATTGAAAGAATGCTCTTTTACTTACTCAAGAATCCTTTGTTACATATTTTAAAATGATCAAAAACCCCGGGAAGAAATGAGTAGTAGAACAGATTTAATATTTAATTTGTCAAATGCAAACAATTACAACATTCTAAACACTAAAACTTAGAATGGAATTATTGGCTTTAAAATCAAGAAGTAATAATAGGTTCTGATACCATCTGCAGAGCACCTACTTGACTGAAAAGGAATATTAAAGGAATCGCTTAAAACAGAAAAAATTAAACACCTGAGATCAATATTATTTCCAAGACTAACCACTAGTGCAAATTCATGAAAGTTGTACGACTTGAAAAAAATAAATTTAAAGTTTCATAAGTTTGCCGCAAAAAGAGAAAAATGGAATAAAAACAACGCACCTCAATTTTAAAGAATATACAAAAAGGGTTTCCTTATTTGAAAATTTTAACCATTCTTTAAAGACTTTTTAGAAAGAGCTTTTCGACGATCACTGCTGTCAGATTGCCTAATGCTTCATACAGTAGGATCCTATTAACGCAAAACACTGTTAAATTTCAGGCTAAACTTGTTGTACAGCCTATACTATATTGTCACTTTATACCTATATACATCAAACTATTAACTTATGGAGAAAATAAATTTAATGATTGACTTTCTTCTTCATTGGGTCAGTTACGCGGGTCTTAGAATCATGTTTTGATACTTGATTCTTGCAGATCAGCTAAAAATAAAAAGATCTGTCCAAACAACAACCTTCTACGTTGAAGACAAATTCGGTTTTTGACATCATCCACTGCAGTAGTGACATCATTGGTCTCTTCCACCTTGCTCTCATCAGTCAAGGAAACACTTATTGGCTCAGGTTACTTAGCGTGTCACACGGATGAAAGCAAGATGGAAGAAACCAAGCGTGTCACTACCGCAGTTGATGACGTCTTATACCAAAATTTTCAAAGCATGTACCTCCGTTAAACGTAGAAAGCTGCTGTTTGGACGGGTCTTAATATTTTTAGCTGATCGACAAGGATTAAGCATCAAAATGATTCTATGATCAGCGCAACTGACCTATTCTCCTCAATAGATGAGCTAATTTTTTGACAATCATACAATTCTGAATCAATAAATTGATGCAGTTCAGAAAGGATTGCTTGTCTCCGCTCGCTGTTGCAAGAGGGACTAAATCGGAATATCTAAAACTGAGAGGAAAAAGCACTTTGTCATGAAAGTGGTTTTTGCTTTTCTTCCAGGTTGTTGTGTCTTGTTGTATCGTTACAATAGTAGACTGAGGAACAGCTAAGATTGGCCTCAAACTAGTAATATTTTAACAATGCAAATTAAACTATACTTACATGCAACATATAATTTTGTTCAAGCATTAGAGACCACCCTTATTTAAATTTGAGTGGAGGCAAGCTATATGATGCATAATAAAATGAAAATAAATACATTTCGATGGAACAGAGGATTGATTTTGGAAACGGTAACTGAGAATTTTTTCTTTTGGTGATAGTGTCTACTTTTAGTACATACCTTTTTTGTGGTTAATTTTCAACCATAAAAGTGCAAACGAGGGAGGGGAATGAACTGATTCATTAACATGTCAAGCATCAGCAGTTATAAAAATTTTGCTGAAGATTGTTTAGAAAGTATAAGTTGTGCATTCTATATGAGGACTTATAACAATAGCGGTTGCTGACATCCGTCATTTTTAGGGAAAACGCTTTTTTCGAATACTGGAGCCCTCAAGAATGCCTGTGCAAAGTTTCAGACTTCCAGCGCAATTTTTCGGTGAGATATGAACTGAAAACCACGTTATTTTTAAAAACAGCGGATATGAGAATCTACTGTTCTCCCCAGCCGGCAAGGTAGGACACCGTGGAGATTCAAATGCACTTGCGATAAATGCCTACGCACTAGCCATGAGCTGCAGCTGACACTCAAATGATACGTGTCGGGACTGTCTCAGAAATTTTGATTTTTTAGCTGATTTTATAATTTGTTCCTTATTTTTGTTGTAGAAGTTACAAACGGTTTAGTTTTTGGTTCAATTTTATTAAATGACTCAGCATTGACTTATTTTCGGTTCATTTCAATTGTTTCACCAGCCTTACCCTTCCTGAAAATCTTGTTTCATGCTTGAAAAAATGTTCTCAGTAAAAATAGCGGATGTTACATTTTTTCAAACCCCTGTTACTCCTTCAATTTTTTACTTACATTAATAGTAAAACGCATGTTTTTTACAGGGAAAGTTTCTCTTCATGAAAATCTTTGTGAGAATCCTCTCATTTCTATGGGCGGCAAAGTGCAAAGCTTCGAAAACTTCAAGTGCAATTTCTCACAATATGAAAACTCGACATCCGCTATTGTTCCATATAAGTCCTCATATGCTTACAGCACATCATTTCTGTTTTTTTGTTTCTGTTAGAAATTTGAAAACTTCTATTGAAAATCAGTTAATTCAATATACTGATTCATTGAATACTAATGACCAACAAATCCTAACTTCTTTAGGAGGACAATCTGAAGAAGATAAGGAAGGATTGTTCCAAGAATTTATTTGGCAATGGCCTTATCTTTAAAAATTCATAGATCAAAATTCTAGTAAACGGCAGATCAAGCCCCAATTGAAACCCCTTGAGAGTTGACGCACCTCTAAACATTATTAAATAAACACTATAAAATGGGATATTTCTATTTTGGTATGATTTATGCAAAGACCCAATACAAATTCATGATGCAGTGCAGTGATTAGAATTGACTGAAAATAAAGATACTGTCATCTGAGTGGAGCATTGACGTATAATACAATCTAGACCACGCATTCCGAAATTTCGGCAAAACGATAGGCAACGCGGATTGTCTCAGTACATATAGCAATCCAATATGTACTGAGACAATGAAAATGCCATTCTTGCCTGTGCCATTGCCTGGTGCGCTTCGTATATCCGGCTGTATCAACTAAGCTGAAGGCGCGCCTTTACCATCTTTACACTGATTTACCCCCCTAGCTGTCTTACCTCCCCCGCCTGAAGTCGGGTCTAGTGCGTGGTCTAGATTGTGTTATAAGTCAATGGAGTGGAGAGCCTATTTCAAAACACTAGGAAAATATGTATTGGTAACATGACACTAATTTTTCCTCCCTCTCATTTCATTTTTCTACTTATTTATCTTCAGGAATTCAATTTTCAAAAATTGATAAGAGAGAAAATTAGACAAGAAAACAAAATATTAGAACGAAAACAAAAAAAAACCCTCACGAGCTGAATGAAATAGGTAAACTCTCAGCAGAGAGCATCTCCAAAAAATGAATCAATACTTTAAATAGACCCTCATTGCAGCCGCACTGTCGAATTTTTCATACAATCATTTCATGATTTTCTCCTCTCAGAAACGGAGGAAAGCAATAATTTTTCTGCGGTTAATAAAAATCAAAACTTCTACCAACATCATTTTTGGTAACTTAATTCTTTCCATCTTGTATGAAATTATCTCGGCTGCAAGCGGTCTCTTATCGAAGGAGAGTCCTCAATGACAACAGTGCCGCACAGAACATCATACCCGAATCGGTTAAACTGAAAATATAAAAATCCTAAACTTGCTGGTATAAAAATGGCATGTACTAGGTTCTTCATTGATGATCGATAGAATGCACGTGCAACCGTTAGATTCTTGCCTGGGTATACGATCACTTCATCACCTTGAACTGGAGTTATTCTGTCACACGCAACCACTCGCAATCCAAGAAGACTTTTTCCAGGGGTCGCACCTCCAAGTCTTTGTCCAATTTCGCTTTGCAACCAGAAAGTCTGGGGGAAAAAAGATACTTATCAAATTACTGATTTTCATTGACATTGCTTTTAATTCAAAACTTACGACTAATAGGTACTGCATTGTTCCATGACATGCTTTAGTGTGCCGCAAAGAAACCTTCACTGGTCTACTTATTTTGCAAAGAAGTACTTGCATCTCATCAAAACCGTTAACTTGCAATATGTTTCCACAAGATTTAAATCAATGACAATTCCAAAATACTTTTCGTGTATAGGTAGAAGAAACAAATTTTCAGAATTTTATGGGAATAAAACCTTGTGGAAATGACGAGGGGACTTTTCCAGATTTTTCCTGACAAAAATGCCTAACATTTCCAGACTTTTCACACTGACAATTTGCAAGCGTAGAACTAAGAATGAAAATTTTTTGGCATGAATTTCAATGTAGGTTAGTCTTTTCTAGTCTTCTTCATCATCCCGGACTTTTCTCTGATTTCTGTGACTTGATGAAATTTCCTATATTCCAGACCTGTGGACACTCTGTACAATAACTAGCTGTACCATCCAAACCTTAAAAAAAGACGAAACTCCTCAATTTGTTTATTTATTTCTCCTACTTGTACATCCACGTTTCACTTGATTTTGCAGGGAATGAGAGGATAATTTTTTTGGTAGAAAACTCGAAAAAATACGAAGTTACCTGATTTAAAAAAAAAAGAACGAATAAGTAACTTAAACTTACTTCAAATAAACAAACAACTATTCGATGGATTCCTTCCAGTAATACGATTTCATAAAGAACTTGCATCGCCGCCTGATTATCGTACTTTAAATCTTTCTGAATAATTTCAAGATCAAATTTGTTCAAGTCTCTGAAACAAAAAAGTTTAGTGAAAAGGGAGTTCATGGAACTGTCGGATAATGATTGAGTCTAGCTTATTAGTTTGAAGGTAGCAAATGACTCTTCAGCTTTGCAAGATTGAGAGTTCTGAATTATTTTCTTCTTTCATTCTCTTTTAGAAATTTTACAACATGAATTCTATTTCTATTGTCATGGACAATTTTTTTCCTTATATTCTTGCCAGAGAACGTAGTATTTTTGCGAATCTATGTTTTCTTTGCCCTCCTCTTGCCTAACCCAACAAGTCTTCTACAGTCATAGGGCCCAAGCCATCGTACAACTTCATCATTCCCACCATCAGGCTCTGTAAACTGTGCTCACAGTTCGTCTTCATTTTCTTCTTTTCACTTATGATCCTTGTAAGTAAACCTGCAGTCCCTTGATAGTGACCTTCGGCTGAAAAACTTTTTCTTCACTTCCTCAATGTCTTCATTATTGACTTGCTAAGGATGTGGAGTTGAAATTTGATGTTATTCTTTTAAAAATATACTGAATTGAGTTGATTTGAAGGTGAAGATCAGAGAAATTTTAACAATATACAAGGTGGAATTCTCAAAGGCACAGGTCTGTGTGAGTGGGAGAACCTTACAAAAAATAATGAATTAAACAAAGGTAATAATATTCTTCCACTGGCAAAAGGTGCCTAAGACACGGCCACTTGAACAAAAATTTTTTCCAACTAAAATGCGCTTTAAAAATATATAAAGATGTGATAGACTTAACATGGAACAGGAAATGCAATTACATACACAGATACTATACACAAAGTAAAAGTAAAATCAGGGGGTGTCTACTGATACCCTGTCATTGAGAATCCTTGTTCTTTAAGTACCTTTCCGTGCTTTTTCCTTGCTTTTCTGGAAATTCCTTTTTTTGGCGATTCTCAAAAATCCATGCCTTTTCCTAACTTTTTCCTTACCTCAAACGTATTTTTAACTGTATTTGGATTAGGAAATGGACCTCTAGACAAGGTACAAATTTAAGCATTCTGATATCTATTTCTTGACCAAAATTTCACGTAGAACACGATTTGCGCAACAAAAATTACTGAAACCAACTCCTAACGAAGATATTGATGTTTTTATTTGGCATTGGTGAGGGGAAATTTGAACTGCCCGCTCACAAGAAACTTAAGGCTCTACGATAGTCAAATCGCGCACTTTAACAGTTTCAGCAGGCCTCTCAATTGAGCACTATTCATTTCCCACCCTGTGTTGTTCAAACTATAATCAACTTGCTGTAGCTGAGCCAAAGCGTCAAGATTGAGGTTATCAAATTTCCTTGCGTAGAGACTAGCATGGTAACGTTTAAGGCACGATTTGACTCACATAGAGTTTTCATGAGCGGGAGGTTTTAATTCACGCATCAAGAAAATTGAATATCTTCATTAGGAGGTGATCAGTGATTTTCAGTGCGCGCTTTGTATTTTACGTGAAATTTTGGTGAAAAAATATACATCCGAACGCTTAAATTCATACCTTGTCTAGTAGTCCATTGGAATGATGGAATGACAAAGGAACAAACCAAAAAACACGAAGAATCGTACCAGGACCTTGATAAATGTATTGTGTTAGGAAATTGCATTCCCCCAAGGCTACTTTTCATAGTTAATCACAAAAATCTCGATTCTCCATACCATTTCGCAGAAAATCCGTACCTTTGCCGTACTTCCTTAGCAACCTTCAAAAATCCGTGCTTTTCCAGTATATCCGTACTTTTTCTGTACAGTAGACACCCTATAAAATGAACTGGCAAATACCAGAGTCTAAAAAGAATTACGTAAGTAAATTATAAGACTCAATCTTGAAAATCTCACCACAATCTTTCTTCCTTTAGATCCCACCTACAACGCAAGAGTCCGCTTGGGGCTCTGCCGTAATACAACTTCGCAGTGAAAGAAATTTGTGAATTGCAAACACAATTTTGGTATTCAACAGAGCGGCAATAATCCAGTCAACGATTGCAAAAACGTCTAAATTGCTGGTCCCAGCAGTGAGACTGGAAAGTCATGCCAGCAAATTTCAATTTAGGAATAGAATAGCAAAGGAAGAGAAGGTAAAAAGTACGGTACTTACATCAAATCAAAAGAATCTACAACGACAAAGGTGATTACAACTTTCACAAAGAAGAGGACAAAAAAGTCCAGTAACTCGGCTGCAAGGCGTTTCCACAAAGGAGGAATATGGCATTGTAAACCTGGAAGTAAAACCAATCAAACAGTTAAACGATGGTGCAAAAGATGTATACTCAGATGAAGCTAGAGCGTATAAATTAGGGTTTCCACAATTTCTTCATTTTCCTCTTCCCTGATGTTTCTTCAGCTTCTAGGAAAAGCTTTTGCTTTTCCTAGACTCTGAAAGAATCCCGCACAGAACAAGGGGCTCAGTGGCTTTCAGTGGATTTGGATAAAACTTTAATAGATTGATATAAAGTTAATCATTAGCACAACACCAAAATAATAGCTCATTCTAACGAGTGGAAGCTGAGATATTCGCGATTAAATACTGGCCATTCTCTGTGCAGCGGAGAAAATTAGGCACTCCTTGTCGCCTTTTCTTGCGTTTGAACACTTCAGACTTCAGCTGGTAAACCCCCTCTCTCCTTCAGGTAGCTGCTTGGGCAATGCGATGAAGAAGTCCTCTTATAACTTGCACCTCTCATCTGAAATGGCTGAACAGTTGCTGAAACAGAATCAGCAGATGTAGGAAGAAGGAGGGCATATATCATTGCACCAGCCGAACATGTAGGCACCTAATTGTGTAAGAAGTTTGATGGAAAACGCCAAACAACCACAGAAGAGGGTATTCGTAAATCCTCCGTCATGGTGTGGTATGATAGAGAATGGTCCGGGTTCAATCATGAATATCTCAGCTTTTACTTGTTAGAATGAGCTAATTTTTTGGCTTTGTGCTAATAATGACCTTTAGGTCAATCTATTAAAGTTTGGTCCAAATCTACCAAGAGCCACTGAGCCTCCTGCTTTTAGGGTTTTTTTTTTTAATTTCCTGAATTTTCCTGACTTTTTGACAAAACTTCCATTCAGAACTTTTTCCTTTTAATTAACCTAGCTTCTGCTAAATACTGCTTGCAAAATTCCTTGCCTTTCCCCATAATTTCCGACATATCCAGGTCGCTACATATATCCTGGCTTCCCCAACTACCGTAAATTCCAGACTTAGGACTCGATTGCTAATGGTTACTTTGGTAACATTCCTGGGTAAGGTGAATATTTTACTCTATGAATGAGTAGAATTCTATTGTCTGACAGCAAATTATTTATAAAAGTATAGTTTTATACATCCCTGCTACAAACTGTTGAAGCAAAGTAATAATTGCGACATACCTTGTTGTGCACTAGGAGTATTAAGATAGCCTGACGCGGCTGTTTGAAACTGTCTTGTGATGTTAAGGTTGTTCGTTGGCCAGGGCAGGAATCCTCCATTCGAAACACTGTTGAACTGATTATACAATAGAAAGTAAGGTTGCGTGGCTCTCAGACTTTGATAAACATAGAAACTGTTCAACCATTTTTCTAAATTAACAAAGTATTCTGCCCGTGTAGAGTTGTGCGATTCTTTCTGCCCTTTGGCGTCATTACTGGGATCCTTTGGATGATGCAAATTACTTGATGCTTCATCAGCCCCCATCACCGTCAACAATAAGTGCAATGAGCTCAGTCTGATAAGAATAACTGGTTTTACTGCATGAGTGCGTAATTATAAAAAGGAAATCATCCTTTTACTGATAAAGATGAAACATTGGGTAAAACGATTCAAACGACTTTCGATGATGACTGTTTCAAGTGTTCAAAAGAGACATTGACACACAAATTTTAATGTATTGAGAGATAACGAAAAACCAACACAGAAAGTAGAGCTTTAATTAGAACGGCCGGACTGCTTCAATGATATATCCCGGAATGAAGACACTTGGATGAGAGGTTCCATCAGCAAAAATTTGCCTCTGGAAGAAGACCTGATAGAACTTGCAGATGAAAAGCTACCGAGGGTTCAACAGTTGATTACATTATGCACAACAATTAGAATGAGTACTCGACTGGTATTTTCATGAGAAATTATTGGCAAAAACTAATGAAAAACCTGTAAAATACGAAGTAGAAGTTCTTTGCTCCTGGCTCAAATGTCATCGAAAGATTAATTGAGGTTTGAGGTTATGTTTTTGTAAATAGACGTCAGTGAAGGTTAGGTTAGGTTTTAAAAAGCTTCCTTCGTGCTCTGTTTTGTGATAAGTCTACGCTCTTTGTGAGAATGTGAGACATGCTTTACCTTTATCGTGTCATATTAGTCTGGAAATAATAGCAGTGTTTATGAAATGGAAGCTTTTGCCTGGAAGAACTTCTTTAAAGGTGTTGTGATTATTTAATTTGCTTCAAAAATCTGCCCACCCCTCACTCTTTCGGATTGCTTGAGATTCAACGCAGACCAATAGACCAGCAGTTGATTATTCGTTACCTCACTGTGCTTTATTATCAGTGTCTCAGTTCATTGAATGAAAGTTTACTTTCAATCATATAAGGATCTAATTTAGAATGCTCATAATCTAACACTCCATTGAGAGCTGACAGAGTGCATATCTTCTCTGCGGTGCAATCGCATAAAATACCAAAATGTTTTCAGGCAGTGCAGACAAGAAAGAAGAACCGTTTCATCGCTCCAAACTTGCTGGAGGACCTCACGGACTAGGTTTGTTTGCGTACCAAAAGATTTGCTTGTCATAACATCCTTTCTACTGTTGTAATTTTTGAGAAAACTATTGATTAATCCACAAGCTGTTCAGGATGCGCAACTGAGAACCAAATATTTTTCTGTGGCACTTCATGAAAAAACACCAAACTCTCACCATCTCTTGTCTCTCCTCACAATTTTTTGGCAAGCGGCAAGAAAGTGTACTAATAAATAAGAATGACATAGTTTCAGGGAAATCTCCATTCAAAAAAGTTTGCTAAGTACCAACTTTGAGACTCAGAAACAGTGTTCCTGGGTACGAGATCCGTACGTTCTACCGCTCTCCATGCTGCTATTGGCAGAGCGTCATTCTGTGACGTCACACATATGGATATTTTAAGATAAGGAAGCGTTTTCCCACAAGGCTTTTGTCCGTATGCGGTCCGATTTGGTATAGGGAATGTCCGTGCGGCACGGATAAATCCGTACGCTTGGGATCACTGCTCAGAAATTTTTCTGAAAGATAATTCTCCTCTAAATGTACCCTTCTCAAGCGGTTGTGTTAAATTTGTTTTTCCCTTGGCAGGTATATTATTGAGGAAGGTACTTGTAGCTGTAGATTCTGCAGGTTCGGATACTACAATCACTGTATTAATTTTTATGATAAGGAATGGATAATAATTCTCAATGATGCCTTCTATTGCTTATCCACCTAGATTTGTTAGAGATCATTGCTTGTAGGTAAGCCAAAATTTTTGCTGATGAAAATTACTGCATAGGAAATGTTTGCTGAGCATGATGCTACATATTGAATCAGGTAATTTACCATGCAGAAATTTATTGCTAAGTGTACTTATTATGTCAATTGCTCAGTAAGCGTTGATGTCACCAAACTGATCGGTCGAAGTTTTGCTAATATGTCAATTAGTTTTGACTTTTCATAAGAAAAGCTGGTGGGGAGGGGAGTAGAGTCAGTATGATTTTTACTTTCTCGCTCCCCTAGGGTAGAGAGGAAGTATTGTCATCCTCCAAGAAAAAAAAAAGAAAAAGTTGACATTTTTTTTCTTCATTATCGAGTACTTAAATTGCAGAAATTTCATTTTCTTTTTTTGCCTGCAGGTGATCCAGATGATCGAACTCTCAGAAAAGTTGAATCAGAGGTACTTGTTAAAGAGCGGATGCGAGTAAAAGCCAGGAAGGAATTGTGTGAGCCTTTCAACTTAGGTAAATCTTTAATTTTTTTTGGGCTCTGTCATAGTTAGTAAAATGTTCAACTTTAAAATTTTCCCTTTCTCTTTCTACAAACAGGGTCACATGGAAGGGAAAAAAAAGGCTGTCAATTTTAAGGGAAAATGCATACTCAATGCAGGAAACAATTTTTAGAGCTGCTAATTTAAATGTGCTACCTACCAGGGTCGAATTTAAGGAGATGCCCACATGGAAACGTGGCAGCAGATTTCATAAGTAATGAATTTTCTTCTACTTTTTTATTGCTTTTGCTCTTTAAGTCCTCAAAAGTCACCATTTTTGTAATGTAGGTGCAGAAAAATTGTATATCCTGCCCTGTGTGCTATATTGCATTTTTACAAGGTCAGTGCCTGTGAGTAAGCAAAAGTTTTTATCAACATATTGAACAGTTTATCTGGATAAAATTTCTTTTAATTTTCCCATTTATTTAAAAATCAAATTCTGCTCTATTACTTAGCGTCTTGCATCAACATAAATTATTTTTAAAACTGAACAAAGTTTTGACTCTAACTTTTTTCTGAACTTTTTTGTATTTTCGGTTTCTCTTTTTTCAGCTTTTGCAAATTGTGCCAAAGAGCATGGTCTTTTCATGCCTTTCAGTTGCCAAGAACAAGGTCAAAATTTGAAGAACTGCATTAGAAAATATTTTGAAGACCCAGAATTCGAAAAGAAGATGCAGGAAGAGTATTTGGAGGAAAGAGCGGAGTATAGACGAACTGGTATTTCTAAGAAAAAGAGAGAAAGAATGGAAGCATTAAGCCAACTAAATGCGCAGGCCAATCAGCAACAGTCAAAATAATCTCTTTCTGATGATGAATAGTTCACAATCTCAAAAAATATTGTGTCTAAGATTTACGTAAGAAGGTTATGTTAAAGATTTTGTTGGTTTTTTTTGTAATTATTTTGTTGTTAGTAAATAGCTTTTCTTATTAAATTAATATTTTTAAAGTAATACATTCATTATTGCTCTATGTGTGTATATAAAACACTCCAAATGCCTCATCATTAAAAATTTGCTAGGAGGTAAATTGACAATATTTTTTTTTTTTTTTTTTTTCATCTGAAAGGTTTTTAATTGGATTCTATAATAAAACAGTATACACAAAGAACAAAAGATTTCTAATTAATAAAGTAAAATCTTCTCGCACCTTTTCAATAATCATCATATCTACACAGGACATCAATGCCTTTCTTAATGAAACATGATCATAGAAGGGTGATGGTCATCCACACCAATTTTCTCTATTCTAGGACCTCAAAAGCATTTTGTCAAAATTAAGAGAAATGTCTGTTATGGCGATTTTTCAACAAAGCTGATAAAATCATGGAAGTGGAGTAAAGATCCATTTTGGGGTTTGGGGTTACCTATCTTAATCCCAAAGTGAATCTTTATTTCACCATCATTTTGAATCAGCTTAGTGAAAAGTATTATTAAAACAAAGAAACTCAAAGAGGGAACATTATATACATCCGCTGTTTTTGCACAATCTGATTCAATTGAGGTTTAAACTACTTAATCAACTTCCAATAAGTCCCGACCACTTAAGAATTAAATAAGATGTAGGTCAAAACTATTTGCTGAAGTTGTTAATTGATTTCGAACGTACCGAAATTGATTGCCGAGTCATTGCAGTTTCGTCTACTAAAAGACGTTCACTAGAGATGGGGCATTATTGTACTGTCTATGTATACCTACTAAACCTCCAAGCACCTACCAAGCCATCCAACCTTATAAGAGGGTAAAGTTCTTGTCATGGTCCTTAAAATACTATGACTATGCCTTTACTATGATTGTCAGATCACTTTCTGATAAAAGAAAAACAGATCAGCAAGAACACCATACCTAGAAAAAGGGCTTGGAGAACAAGGCGCATTTGTGCAGCTTTAGAAAACATTTAGATTTTTATGATTTCATCTAGTCGTAGAATATATTCTGTGAAAAATGCTTCACTAAAATCTTTTTAAGTATCAAAATGTGAGCTTCAACTCTTTTCCTGCCATGAGGCTCCTTTTAATTTTTAAACTCCAAGTGCGTATTTCTGAAAATAGAAAAAACCGCCATTATGCGCCTTTTCCTCCAAGCCCCTCAAGATGATCTAAAGCAAGAGTAGTTCATGTTTAGAGCCCCATAGGTAGGTAATCATGAGTGACCAACTTGTCAGATAATGTTGGTAGGACACTCTCGGCGCGGGTTGTGTACCGCCGACAATGAAGGGGCAACATACGTTTCTGATATCTCCCCCCTCGTTTCATAAGTTTGTTTATTCTCATTATTTTTTAAATTCTTCTTCGTTTAATACGAAACATCCATAAAATCCCGAGTACGTACATTTTGATTAAAATCATCAGACAGCGAGAGCCCATTTCAGAATACTTTTCCCCTTTTGCTGTATGAATTCGCCGATGCGTGGGATATAGGGAACTACAGTAGAGGAAAATTAATCTGAAACGGGCTCTACCACAATTTAATTTAAAAGAAGTAAAACAGAAGAAGCTGCGCCTCTTTTTTTTTATTTTTTTATTGGTATGTTAAAAACAATCTACAAAATATGTATTCTTTTTAAAAATAGACGGAAACAATTTTTGGTAGGACAAAAAGCCGAAAGCAGGACGGTTGGTCATCCTACATCATTAGTTGAAAACGAGTTTTTTTCATACCCTCTGCTGCAGATGACTTTTGATTCTAACTGACTTTTTGATGCTTAAAAATTGGAATTTGGGAGCGAATTTTTCACAGAATATGCATCAAGACTATAGGTGCACTTGAAATTATTACTATTTCGATTTTTTCAAAAACTGCACTTCTGCACCTTGTCCTCGGCCAAGTCCCCCAAGGGAGGTTATAGAATTTCAATTGGACGTATTTCTGTCAGACGGAACTAAGCGCCAATTTGAGTTCCTTTTGAGGAATTTAGAATGCCGGATAGCGCGTTCTGTCAAACGGAACTAAGCGCCATGGAAAAGCATTGAGAGCATAGGGCGGAATGATCCCGCCGCCAATCCAAGCCCCCCTCTACCTTCCTTCCCCTATGACGCTTAGTTCCGTTTGACAGAAATACGTCCAAATAATACAGTTTCGTATGATTTTTCTTCGCATTTTAAAAATACTCTTTAAAAATTTTCCTTCCAATACTTTCGGCAACCGAAGAGAGAAATTTTGATGGATTTGCGTCTAATTACGACGGTATGAATGAATACATTTAAATTCACCATAGTAAGCCTGTAGAGCCTGCGGTATCTCTTGAGTTGAAGGCGTCCGCCCGCTCGTTATCTCGGGCAATCGCATTCGTGATTCGAGTAGTGTTGGGGATTTTTTCAAAATAATCGATTAATCGAATCGATTCGATTTTTTAAAAAAATCGATAAATTCGATTAAAATCAACCAAGAAAAATTCCATCAATTTTTTAAAAAAACTATTAAAAATCGGAAAAAATAAGCGCGCCGAGAGAAATTTCTTCGTGGAAACTCGGTTTAAATCGGTCTTTCTTCGTTCAAATCGATTTTGCTAGTAAAAATCGATTTACACGATTATTCGACTCAGAAAAATCGATTCGATTTTTCCGATTATTTTATAGAAAAAATCGATTAAAAATCCCCAACACTAGATTCGAGGCTGAGCCTTCATTTGAGTAGTAACGGTTTCTGATGGCTTGGCAGAAACAGAGCTCCTTTCTATTTTATAATTTTCCTGGCTCTGTTTTTTGTAGGTACTTAAATTAAAAAAGATAAAGATAAAATAAAAATGAAAAAAAAAATAAAAAATAGATAAATGAATAAAACGCTGTTTGAGAAAATGTTGCTTTTCATTTCTCCTTATTTTTTCGGTTGTCAGCAGTGTGAGTTGCCATGCTGTGTCACCTTTTGAAAGATATCAGCTGAGCGAAGACGGTGAGAGAAAAGATTGGCGCACGACGCGAATTGCTCCGATTTTTTTGACGGGCGGAATTAGTGCTTACATTAATTTATTAATAGGTCTTTAAAATTCTGTCTTTGAAACGAGGTGCTACCTCTCATTTTTAGTTTTTATTTAAAGTAGGATTAAAATCAGAATGTCTTCAATAGATTTTCGCAAGGATATGTTACACCCGACAACGCTTGCTCCTCCGTCTCGCCAAAGAAGTGTCTACACCACAACCTATCACAATCAAATTGATGATCTATCATACCAGGTAAAATCTGTTGCAAAATGCATCATCAAGAAATTTATAGTACATTTCATGATCCAAGTAATGGAAACTTTGACGTATATACCTGACATTTTGAGTTACCAAGATTTTTGAACGTTTGAATGATTGTAACCCAAAAAATAGACATTTTTTTATCAATTCTAGTACCATCTCGATAGGATAATTTTGACATCATGTAATGTACGAAATTTTTACCAAGTTACGCCTCATGTAACACTCCCCGATTGCAGTCATTCCTCTCCTGTAGGCACTTTTACCGTGTGAGGCATCTCAGAATTTCATCATTTAGTGTTCTATATTCGGTAACATCAAGAAGCAAAACATCAGCCGGGAGGAAAAAAGATAAATTATGGGAAAAAAGCAACATACATTAGAATGTTCAACGTGAATGGTCATTTTCAGGATGTATAGAGTTTTGTCCGATTCCAAAGTGCCTTCAAACATTGACGATACCACCATGCATTACTCAAGAGTTAAAATAGTTGCTTGTTTCACCCGGACCTAAGCAAGCGGGATATAGGTACATATGAAAGTGAGGAATGTTATTACACGGCCTTTTTTTTTGTCATGAATGAGATCAGTGCTTCGCAAGACGGCAGACAAAAAAATTTCAAAGCTACAAGGAAATTGGGTGCTCGAACTCTGGAATAAAAATCATTACGATATCAACGTCTCGAAGTACAAACGATTTCGAAGAAAATAAGTGTATTGATGAATTCACCGGAGCATGCCGATTTAAAGTGGAATAGGAATACGTCTACACCGTGAAATATCTTTACTATAAATTTAGCCTTTTTTACTCCCTATTTTTCCTTAGAATTGAAGACATCGGTAATTTTTTGACCGGAAGTGCCTAATTCACTACGAATGGCTGATCGATCCTTTAAAACCTGATTGATTGAAGTATCCAAGAAGTTGAATCACGGATCTCATTGCAAGACCTTTCCAAAATTCTATATTTGCGACGATTACAGTTTGAATGGCTGCAAGGGGGGGGGGGGGGGGGGGCGAGCGATTATATTTTAATGTAGGCCTGATAGAGAAGCAGCCAACTCCGTCAGTCGGTTCATCTTTTATCGCGCGTAATCTTGTAGCATCCGTCACTTTCATGCCGACCAAAATCTCGGCAGCTTTCTGTTATTTGAATTTTGACCGAATAATTCTTGACTTTCAGAGGTACAGCGAGTGTCCAAAATATTACGAGCCTCTGCCTCCAGAGCAATGGCCAACAAACTTGGTTACGAACTCGCCCTCTTCAGCTGCCGGATTCATGAGCAGTCCCAGTTCAGCCAGCTTGTGGCGTCAGCCGCGATCATCGAAGCCGATGCTGTTGTCCTACTATGATGAAATCCCGTACCTGGTGCGTTCAAGGACATTGCTCTCCTATTATCTTTACTATAAGCACTCTGACCAGAATTTCCATTTTTTGTCACAGTTCATTCTAGCGTTTTACTGCGCCGAAATCAATCATTTTTGCGGGTACCGAAAGGTACGTGGGGGATGATCCTTATGCTGCCGTGCTAGGGAAGAACGCCGTATGAATATTCGAGAGTTGCCAAATTTCCTTCGATAAAATGTTTATTTTTGAGGAAAGTGATGAATATTCTTCCTTAAAATTTTCAGGAGCTTTAGGTAAAATTGCGAGCAAAATTATCTGAAAAATTGGAAGAAAATTATTCATAAGTTTACCAGGATATTCTTGTTTTATCAATCGAAATTTGGCAACGCCTGAAGGTTCATACGGCTTTTTTCCATAGCACGGCAGTAATGAGCCTGCTCAATTCAGATTTCAGAAACGGGCACGACTCAAGTTTCGGTACATCGATGGCTATAAAGTGCGAAACCCCGTATCTCCGTCTGCGATGTTGCAGACTTCCCATCATACTTTACTTTTCCTTTAGAAAGCTAGTCAACGTAATTTCATGAAAAGCGTCTTGATTTTTCCTCCAAATCAGCAGAATATTCTGTATTAATTCCGAGCATTTGAGCAGGCCCGCCACATCCCATCTCGGGCCCTGGTACCAGTTTTAAGGTCCGGGCCCCAAGCACGGAGGGGGGGGGGGGTCCAAGGCATCCCCCGAGAAATTTTAGAATTTAAACGACTAATCGAACGCATTTTGAAGCTTCCATGAAGAACTTTTCCATCAATTTCTGCGGAATAATTATGTTTTTTTCCTACTTCCAGCACAAAATACTTGCTGAATGTTGCATTCAAAACATCTGGAAAATTTTTATTTTTTTTGGGGGGGGGGGGCATATGATACTATTTTCAGTTCTAAGAGGGCCAGGCCGCCCTGGACTCCCCCATCGTTTGTCTATGGCAAGGGAGTTGAGCCATGAGCCATTGAAGTCGAGGATGCCCAGACTGGAGACTCTTAGCATCTGACGACGGAAGAAAATGAAACGCAGTTACTAAAAATATCCCTCAGTACTGAAAATCTTGAAAATAGATAGAAATTTTCCAAGAAGTATACTTCTTTGAAAATTTAAGAAGAATTCTAGAGTGCCCCAGCGCGTTTCTGAAAATCAATTCACCTTTTGCGAGATTTTTAGGGTAAATTTTTCACTTTTTCTTACGAAACAAGGGTTGCATGTGAATTCGTAATGGTTTTTGAAGGGTAACACGGGTCCCCTCCAGGGCCCGGGCCCCGGTACCAGGGACCCAGTATCCCCGCCTTGTGCCGGGCCTGCCTTCATGCACGCTGGGCTGGTCGATTTCCTTTGACATTTTTGCAGTGGTGAATGCATAGCTGAAGTGCGATGCAGCTAGAATTGTATTTAGCAAATGGGTAGTTTTTCTACGAGGATTCAAAATAGACGAGGGGTAAGGAATATAACAAAAGAATAAGAACTATGCAAAACGATAATCCGGATATCGGAACTTAGCGGTTTTGAAAACGCCTTCAAATGCGGCGTGATACCTCACGCATTCCGGAGAGTTCAAATAGTTGTATCATTCCGCCTTACAAATGCGACGGAAGATTGCAATTGAAATAGGCTTCATACACGCTGGCCTGTTCGATTTCCGTTAACATTTTTGCAGTCATGAATGCGCTTATGTGCGCTTCAGCTAGAATTGTATATAGCAAATGAGTAATTTTAAGGCCTGGCTTTGAGGTTGGCTTGTTTCTCTTCCGAAAAGTAAAATAGGATGAGCGGAACTTTTTGAACACCACAACCAGTGTTCGAAACTCACTGGCGCCAAAGCGCCAAATGCGCCTAAGAAATCGGTCATGGCGCCTAAAAAATGAAGGCTCTGCGTCATCGTGGCCCCTAAAAATTGCCCTCCCCCCCCCCCCAAAAAAAAAAAATCATGGTTTTTCTGTTTGGCGATTTTTCGAAATTTCCCCCAAGTAACAGCTATACTAGTTCTGTGACTAAAACCTCTTGCGTCTTACTTGTCGCAAAATGCGCCGTGATACATAGACAAAAAGTCAATTTAGCCCCTAAAAAATCTTTAATGGCCCCTAAAAATCTACCTTGATGCGCCACATGGCTCCTGAAACTCCAATACGAGTTTCGAACGCTGACAACAAAGGAAAAGTACGTGGTTTTGTACTTTGGCCATCGATATTTGCGTCATCTGTATGTACATAGGATCTTTGGATTCAAAAGTTGAAATTGCCGATATATTCGTTTTAATAGGAATACCTTTATATAATTACCCTGAGTATTTTTATCAATTGAACCGCATTTTGAAATTAGGAACCATAATTTCTGGCTCAGTTTAGAAACGACGTAAGTTCCATCAGTATACCCTTTGAACATAAGTGTTTTTACGGATGAGCCAGAAATTATAGTTCCTAATTGCAAAATTCGGTCCAATTGGACAAGAAGGTAAGGGGTGGGAATATTTCCTGGACAGAAAAAGAAAATTTAGTGGTCATTGCTATTAAATATAATTGTACCATTGAAAAATTCAGTTACCTGCCAATCACCATCCATTCTGCCGTGCTAAGGAAAAACGCCGTATGAATCTTCAGGCGTTGACAAATTTCTTTTGGTAAATCACAAACTTTAGGGAAAATGTGTAAATATTTTTCCTCCAATTTCTCAGATAATTTTGCTCGCAATTTCAACTTAAGTTCCTGAAAATTTCGAGGAGAAGTATTCATAACTTGCCTCAAAAATAAACATTTTATCGGAGGAAATTTGGCAACTCTTGAAAGTACTTACGGCGTTTTTACCTAGCAGGGCAGCATTAGAGTCATACATTGGAGTGCGTATTTTTTCCCCTCCCCCGGCCGCAGGTAGGTGCCATGTAATGCTCCTTTAAAGAGCAAAGTGCCCAAACTGAACATGTCTCGTAAACCCTGTTATTTTGATTCAATCTGCAGTGTACCAACCTACTATGAGAAAAAAAGGATAAAACCTAATTCCCGTCCCAAGTAATTCGTGGTACTTCTATTTCAGGATAATTGGCGGGATCGCGATTCGGAGAGTTTTGAACCGGGCTCTGGGTCCGGGGTGGCGACAAATTATGGAACCATGTCGTTACGACTTCATAACCGAATTCGCATTGATATGACCATCGATAGAGCTGTCAGGGTCATAAACTGTAAGGTAAGAAAAATCAAGGGTTTAAAGCATGTTAATTTGTTTTCATTTTAAAGTCGGCCAAATCGTAACAACTATTCTAACTAACTAGCCCCGTTGGCAGCATAGAGCGGAGCATTGCGAGTTCACGCTTCGCACCACCGCTCCTTCAATTTTGCGGAGATGCAACCCGGACATCCAATAAGCACGAATAGTTGTATCACCGTGCCGTCATCCACGCAGGTCCTTTCCCTTGCTCTATCTCCAAATTGTGTTGGTTCCGTCTGTCTTAATTGTGGTGGTGCTTCAAGGGCAACATGAGCAAAGCAATATGGAGATAGAAAGAATGTAATCAGGCCTCGTTTATTAACTTTCCTCCCGAAACTGTTAGACACCTCATTGGCAGCATAGAGACAAAATTTTTTCATGGAAAAAATTATAGGCATAGAAAAATGTTGGTTTTGATGTAAAAAGTGAGAATTGGTGTAGAGTTATGTAGAGTCCCTTTATACTGAGAGTCAAGACAATTTGAATCCATTTCTGATTGGTTCCCGTATTTTAGGCCTCCACAGTGTCACAAACGGGAATAAAGATTACATTTTTACCAATTGCAAAGATTATAGTCTGGAATGGACCAGGGAATTACGGGTTCGGCAAGGAACAAACGGAATGAGAGGAGGAACGGAGAAAGGCATTTGAGAATGGGCCGATCAAAGATTACGAAAAACGTTCAATTTCTGTAATCTTTATTCCCGTGTGTGACATCCATGAGCCGAATTGTCTTGACTCTCAGTATAAAGGGACTCTAGAGTTATGATCAGTTTTATTTTTTACAGAACAATATTGTCCTGGCATTAAATGGAGTTGGATCAGCTGCGGCACTTCTCCATCCTAACGGACGAGTATATCAGTACGGAAGTCGAGTTGAAATATTAGCTCATGATGCACGAGGCAACAACAAGTAAGTGAAGATCAGCATCTCTCTTGTTTATTTCGCAAGGGAAAAATGAATATAGTGCTGAGCACTAACTGTTTAGATCGAATGGAGTCAGCTAGTATGGCAGTAGCACTGAGCCCTACAACTTTAGAGTCCAGCCCTACGCACTATAGGTCTCAGCAGTACTGCCATATCAGCTGACTCCATTGGATTTAAACAGTTAGTGCTCAGCTCTATAT
This sequence comes from Bemisia tabaci, assembly GCF_918797505.1. Lineage (NCBI taxonomy): Eukaryota > Metazoa > Arthropoda > Insecta > Hemiptera > Aleyrodidae > Bemisia > Bemisia tabaci. The sequence goes on from NC_092796.1 coordinate 57,534,793, forward strand.
CGTTTGTTCTGTGATGGAGTTCATATGTCCCGACCGAGCCATGGCCGAATTTATACATAAGCCGTCGAGGCTCCGACCCATGGCGGCAATGGGGGGGGGGGATGTAGGAAGAGAAAAGCAAAGATACGGCGCTATCGCTTACACCGTGCCGCCAGAAGGCGGCGCGGCAACATAGCGATTCAATACAGGAGACTCAGGTGCAAGAAGATCACTAACTGCTGTGGCAGGTAATTTAGCATTTTCTGAGCTCTCGTACACTTTTTTTACACCCAGAATGTTGAATCAACTTCAGTTTTTTTTTGGGTGAAGGATCGACAAAAAAATGTCGTATATGTATGTAAATATACAGCTTTTAAACAAAAAATCCTCAAAATCAGCCCATTTTTTGAAAAAAATGTGGGCTTACGATCCACGTAGAAATGTGCGGGTCCAAAATTTCCAAAATGTTATACTGAGGTCCAGTAGCACCAGGAATTTTAAGTGGAGCAAAGGTTTTAGAAATCTTAAAAAAAAATAAAAAAAACCACCTATGTACCGGTTACACTAACTTCATCAATATCACTCTTATGACACTTATTACAAGAGGTTCTTTATAGATTTATTTCACTTCAAGGGGTGCGCCTCCAGACCGTTTAGCACCTGAGGCGTTATACTTTACGCGTTACTCCTTTGATTTCATATTGTTTATTATTTTATGTATGACAGGTTGGCGAAAATGTGGTACAAAGGCGTATCTTTCACGTCCGAGCTATGTTACGTGGTATACCTGGTTGACACAGCGGGGACAAGAACAACGACTGACACGTTCATGGATTTGACGCAGGACTTCTCCCTTCCGGTATTCTACTCGGATTCCCGCTACGGGCCGGCATTCATCAACGAAGCCGTGGGTATACTCCAGGACGCGGACTACTGGGTCGCAGAAGACGGCACCGAGAACTGGAACATCAACAACGTCCGCATTTCGCAGACCCCAGACGGACTCGTAAGGTGAGCATCCTCAAAAGTTCCCATCGTTAGGTTATTGTCACGCCATAGAGAAAAAAAAGGAGGTGTTTGCATCTCGAGGATTGTTCACCCCGTGACGTAGGTCGGTGTAACCTGACCAGCAAAATCCGTAACTCGAAGTCTGAAAAACGGACTATAATGTCCAAATTGTTTGCTTTAATCAACTCATGATATAATTTCTAATACTCTATATAGTGCCTAATACTAATACTTATTTTGCAAAAAGGAACCAAGAGCATTGCAATGTTGCTAAGATTTTTACAATCCTCATCCAGCTTTTCTACTCCTGCGTTAAAGTCTCTGAGTCAGCGAAAAGAGACCAAACTCTCCTTCATTGTTGTGGATATGCAAGAAAGTATCGCTGGGTCATAGTTGTGACCGGATCTGTGAAAAGGGCTGCGGTGCAATGAGCCACAGATCTTGGCGCCACGCTCGGATCTCGGCTAAAATCCGGGCCCAGCGCCACAGAGTGTGGCGCCACACTCCAGCAAAATCCTCAAATTTCCCTTATGTTTAAAACCGCTTAAGTGCTGGTGCAACCTGCCACAAAGTTCAGCTTACAGTTGACTTTCCGCTCATCTTTGACTCTCGTAAAAAACTGCCCAACCAACATTGATAAACTTTCGAGCGTGGCGCCACACACCAGCGCAAGAAATAATCCGGGCCCAGCGCCACAGGGCCGAGCGCCACAACTCACGATTGCCTATCGGCTCATTGCACCGTAGCCGGTGAAAAGGGACCTCATTTTCCGGAAAAACATTTCAAAAACTTTGAACTTAGTGCAAAAACGAGCGCGGGAAGCGCCTGCAAAACTGTAAGAATACTTCAAGCATCGCACCATCTTCCCGATCTCTGGTCTCGCTGTTCGCTCTTGACACTCTTGCGAATCGCACCAGGTCCGAGACGCGTGCGCTGTTTGAACGCGTAGGGCAGCGCGCGTGCACAACGTCGAAAGGTATGAGAGAAAATCATGGAGTACAGTGGAGTTGTAATGCACTGGAACGCCGATGAAGTCACTTTTCGAGGCTGTTTTGTCCGGTACTCCTGAAACTATTGTGCGGCGACTAGCGATGCCGAATGCGCGGAGTCCCAGCTCCGGGCTTCGCTCAGAAAATACAGGCCCACAATTTATTTCATAAAATCAGGAGATTTTGCACATTTTTTGATTTATAATGACTTTGGTCAACGTAATTTGCCGAAATTCGCGAAAATAACTATTGAATTACGAGGGTCATCCAAAAAGTAAGTTTCCCTACCTTGTATCTTCTATACAAAAAGAGAAAAATTACATCGGTAAAAAGACACATATTATGCATACTCTAAGCTTTAAAACAAGTCCAAGTTTTTGAAAATCGGCCAAGGCGTTCACGAGAAAAGTTAATTTTACTGAGACAACCTCTTGTCGCCGCGTGCCCACCTTCCGGGTCAGGATGCGCGGAGAGTCGATTATTTCAGACTCGGGTATTCGCCTATAAACATCACATCAAAAAGAAATTTAGAAGTTTTCATTCAGTAGGTCTTACCTTTCTTTTTGACGTAGGCCTCACATCTTTTTTGACATTTTTGGTATCGTTACAGCAGCTTTTTGATGCCTTCCGCGTAGAAGCTCTCGCCTTAGCTCCGAAACCAGTCAATTACAGCGGTCTGCAGGCCCGCCACATCCCATCTCGGGCCCTGCGGGGCGATTATTGAAATGTCATCGACTCTATGTCGCCGCTTACGACAAGACATAGCCCTATCTTAACCGTGCAATATATCGCAATTCGATGTCTTATCGGGCTGGTTTAAATTTCAAACATCGGCCCGCTGGTGCCAGTTTTAAGGTCCGGACCCCAAGCACGGAGGGGGGAGGGGGTCCGAGGGGCATCTTCCGAGAAATTTTAGAATTTATACTACTAATCGGACGCATTTTGAAGCTTCCATAAAGAATTTTTCCATCAATTTCTGCGGAATAATTATGTTTTTTTTTCCACTTTCAGCACAAAATACTTGCTAATTGTTGCATTCAAAATATCTGGAAAATTTTTATTTTTTTTTTGGGGGGGGGGCATATGATACTATTTTCAGTTCTAAGAGGGCCAGGCCCCCCTGGACTCCCCCATCGTTTGTCTATGGCAAGGGAGTAGAGCCATGAGCCATTGAAGTCGAGGATGCCCAGACTGGAGACTCTTAGCATCTGACGACGGAAGAAAATGAAACGCAGTTACTAAAAATATCCCTCTGTACTGAAAATCTTGAAAATAGATAGAAATTTTCCAAGAAGCATACTTCTTTAAAAATTTAAGAAGAATTCTACAGTGCCCCAGCGTGATTCTGAAAATCTATTCACCTTTTGCGAAATTTTTAGGGTAAATTTTTCACTTTTTCTTACGAAACAAGGGTTGCATGTGAATTCGTACTGGTTTTTCACGGGTAACACGGGCCCCGGTACCAGGGACCCAGTATCCCCCATTCCCCTCCTTGTGGTGGGCCTGCCTTCATGCACGCTTGGCTTGTCAATTTCCTTTGACACTTTTGCAGTGGTGAATGCATAGATGAAGTGCGCTCCAGCTAGAATTGTATTAAGCAAATGGGTGGTTTTTCTACGAGGATTAAAAATAAACAAGTGGCCCGGAATATAACAAAAGAATATGAACTATGCAAAACGATAATCCGGGGATAGGGACTTGGCTGATTTGAAAACGCCTTCAAATGCGGCGTGATACCTCACGCATTCCGGAGAGTTCAAATAGTTGTATCATTGCGCCTTAGAAATGCGACGGAAGATTGCAATTGAAATAGCCTTCATGCACGCTGGCCTTTTCGCTTTCCGTTAACATTTTTGCAGTCATGAATGTGCTTAAGTGCGCTTCAGCTAGAATTGTATTTAGCAAATGAGTGGTTTTTATAGTAGGATTATAATTAAACAAGTGGTTAGAAATGGAAACAAAATAAAATGAACTATGGAAAACGATTATTCCGATAACGGAACATGGCTGTTTTGAAAACGCCTTCAAATGCGGCGTAATACCTCACGCATTCCGGAGAGTTCAAATAGTTGTATCATTGCGCCGTAAGAATGTGACGGAAGATTTAAATGGAGAAAGCCTCCATGCACGCTGGGCTTGTCGATTTCTTCTGAAATTTTTGCAGTGGTGAATGCATAGCTGAAGTGCGCTTCAGCTAGAATTGTATTTAGCAAATGAGTGGTTTTTCTACGAGGATTAAAAATAAACAAGTGGCTCGGAATATAACAAGAGAATATGAACTGTGCAAAACGATAATCCGGGGATCGGGACTTGGCTGATTTGAAAACGCCTTCAAATGCGGAGTGATACCTCACGCATTCCGGAGAGTTCAAATAGTCGTATCATTGCGCCGTAAGAATGTGACGGAAGATTACAATTGAAATAGCCTCCATGCACGCTGGCCTTTTCGCTTTCCGTTAACATTTTTGCAGTCATGAATGCACTAAAGTGTGCTTCAGCTAGAATTGTATTTACAAATGGGTGGTTTTTTCTACGAGGATTAAAAGTAAACGCGTGGCACGGAATATAACAAAAGAATATGAACACTATGCAAAACGATAATCCGGGTACCGAAACTTGGCTGATTTGAAAACGCCTTCAAATGCGGCGTGATACCTCACGCATTCCGGAGAGTTCAAATAATTGTATCATTGCGCCGTAAGAATGTGACGGAAGATTTAAATGGAAATAGCCTCCATGCACGCTGGGCGTGTTGTTTTCCTGTCAGGCTCGGACTGGCCAGAGCCGCTAGGCCGCGATCGCGGCCGGGGCCCCCGAGGACGATATAATATTCGACCTAAAATGTAATTTTTAGAGCACTTAAGTTTTATTTTAGGTACGTCAAAAAATTTCACTGAAATAACACGTAACAGTGGAGGCGCCCGACTCGAGGGCCCCAGTCGTCGAAAACTAATTAACTCTTAGATTACAGAGTCTTATCTGAATATTAATAAAAACAATTCTTGGGCCCTCTTTCCCGGGGGCCCCCGAGGAAGAGGGCGCCAACATTTTTTTTTTTTTAATTCTCTTTCTTTGCCGTCGTCCTCGGGGCCCCCGAGGCTGAGGGCCTCAGAATTGTTTTTATTAATTTTAAGACTCTGTAATCTAAGGGTTAATTAGTTTTCGACGACTGGGGCCCCCAAGTTGGGCGTCTCCACTGTTACGAGTTAATTAAGTGAAATTTTTTGACGTAAAATAAAACTTACGTGCTCTCAAAATTACGTTTTAGGTCGAATATTGTATCAATCCAAACCTCTAATAGTTGACAATTTTACAAGCGTCCGGGAGGATAAAATTGCATTCTCGGGATATAAAATTTTCCGGTGGGCGGTCCGGGGGGCGGCCCCCCGGACCTCCTCTCCTTACTGGGGGGTCTCCCCCCCCCCCCGGGGGGCCGTCACGATACGTCGCGGCGGCCTAACTTTTTTCACGCCAGTCCGAGCCTGTTCAAAAATTCGTCTTCGGCATGGTCTCTCATGATCTCCTTCGACAGTACACTGTGGGTCTGGGCTATTGATTATGATGCATGTTAACATATAACAAATTCATATTTTATACGAAGGTAAATAAATAAATACAACTTAAATACGCCCTATCTTGAGTCGGGGGCCAGAATCTGCTCAGGTGTCGGAGGGTTAATCTACAAAATTGAAGAGGTTATTCCAGGGGTCATCATACAATTTTATTCGTAGCGTGGGCGGTTCGGGAAGTGGTGGAACACGTTAGTGGTGGAAACTTCAGGAATTCTATTTCTAAATTTGAATCAGTGAGAACGCAAACACGCCAACTCAGAAAAATGAAAATAATCAAGACGCACACAAAACTGCATAGTAGGTGAAGAAGTTAGTCCAAGAAAAAGTTTTTTAATGCCAAAGGACAAGCACTTAAGGACACTTTAAGGGTCCAAGCTGGAATAGATGCCTTTATGGAAATTGACTGTCTTTAATGAAAATTGAGCATTTCCGAGCTACAGAGTTGGTGTGTTTTTGTTCTCACTGATTCATTTCTGTCATACAGTGCGTCCACGCTAATAAAGAAGGTCGTTTATAAATTTAAATTTTGCCATGAGATTTCTGTATCCTCATTCCCCCAAGACAAGTATTTCTTTCCAGACAATTTTATCCGATCAACTTATACGTACGATGAATACATTTCTTTGAAAATTTCAAGTACATTTCGTTCAAGAGCAGGGAGAAGCCCTAGAAGAGAAAAATATTCTTAAGTTTTCTAGAAAATTCTCGCTCTATCAGCTGGAATTCGGAAAATTACAAATAATGATAAGACCTTCTATTAAGCACGGCAGAGTTGAGTCTCCATCATGCGCCCCGATCCGGATTAGATGCGAAGTACGGTTTTTTATAAAAGAGAGACCGACGTGAAAACGCGTTTTTTCAGGACTTACGTTTGGCCAGTAAGTCTGGAGATCAGTACGACATTAACCCCTTCTGTCACACGGATAAAAAATCAAAGAACCGAGTAAGAAAGGATCAATAAAATTCAAATTTTTAGCCTTGGTTACCCATTTTTGCGCTTTTTGTCCTCGTCACATTTCGGGCTAGATGTTATTTACATTCGGGCTTCGGGTTATTGCGTTCCCTCTATTTGTATATCGCTGCTGATTGTCTGTATGCGAGCAATTTCGCTCTATAACGAAAGTAATCTTTCTTCTACCAAAATTGGACGCATTTGACTCAAAAGAAACTACATCCGTTGGGACATAAGCCTTGCCAAGCATGCATTCTTATGGATCTTAGGGATTATGTCAGAATGGATATGGTTCCTTTTAATATAAATACGTTCAATTCAATGTGCTTCCTAATTTCTTGTTTTTTTTTTTTTTTTTTTTTTTTTTTTTTTTTTTTTTTTTTTTTGAAACACTGAGGACAAGTGAATTTTCTGCGTGTGAAACTAGAAAAAGCTGTTTTCCATATTATTATTTCGCTTCAATGAAAGTAACGTGTTACATAATATCTCAGAAAGCTATTTCGCGACTTACAATTACTTCCTGCCATTTGCTGGTTTATCCTCAGAAGAACTCTTTCCACACCACCTTAGAGAACCCCATTTCAAAATTAAGATTTAACCGTTACCAAAACACATATGACTTCAATTAATGTTTGTTTTGGTGACGGCTAACTCATCAATTTGAACTGGGAAAAACCGACGAGAAAACTTGATTCTTATCATTGGAACTCTTTCCACACCACCTTAGAGAAACCCTCGTTAAGATAATCAGTTGGCCATCACCAAAACACAATTTATGTTAGTCAAAACTCATGACATCACTGTGTTTTGGTGATAGCCATCAGATTATTTTTACCAGGGAAAGACCGACTTTTATAAACACTTAATTTCTCAGGAGGTAAGTTCAGTGGCGCGTTGCTAGTGTATTTTCTTCGGAAAATACACTATTTCTTTTTTTATAGTGGTTGCTTCCCCCGTAGGCCTACCAATCCACTTCATGACTAATTACGGAAAAAACAGAGAGGGATGAAGGAGTTTTACGTATCCTCCCGCCCGTACAAATGGACCATCTTTTTTTTTTTTTCGCCAGAAGGGCCGAGGGTTTCTTTTACCGCCCTCTAACTTGCACCATACCGGGTCCTGGTTATGGATTCAGCCGTCATAGGAAAGCGATGGCCGCCGGCCGACTGAACGAAGTGCCGAAACACCACTGCATCCTTCGAACCAAAGCTACGGTATCGTACGCCCCCTGTTATAAATTTACGAGGCGTTAGAATATTTAAAATTCCTAGACCCACTCTCTGTTAGGGGAGGGGAGACAAAGAAAAAGAATGAAAAGAAAAAGAGCGAGCCCTACTGGCACGCTTCAAAAGACAAAGAAAAAAAGAAAAAAGTAACATAATTGAAATTATGTTACTACGCGGGAGGGGTTGGGGGACTCTACTTTAAAACGCGAATCTACAAGTAATTACTGGTTTTCTTTGCTCTTTGTCTTTTAGAAAGCAAAAAAAAAAAAAGTTAGTAGAAAAAGAGGAGGAACCAACACCGGGAAGTGCGTTAAATCGCTAAAAGACAAAGAGAAAAGAAACCTCAAAAAATAAAAAAGAACAACAAATTAGAACTAGCATGCGACAAGCAACACATAACACACACGAGCAACATGTAACGTTTAAAAGCAACACGTAACATATAAAAGCAACATATAGCACACAAGCAACACGTAACACGCAAGGAACATGTAACACACAAGCAACACGCAACACACACAAGCAACACGCAACACACACAAGCAACGCGCAACACGCATACGCAACACGCATACGCAACACACATACGCAACATGCATCAGTAGAAACATATAACACATAGATAACAAATATAACACATAAAAAACATATAACACATAAAAAACATATAACACACAAATAACATATAACACATAAATAACATATAACACATATAAAACATATAAAACATATAACACACATGCAACACATAATACCTTTACCAACGAGTCCTGGCCAGGGACTGCCCGATCCACCCCCTGGTGCCTATATTTATAACGTACGGCGTGGTGCAAATAAAGCCCGGGAGCATTTTCAGCTGTGACGTCACGTTGGCTATCACCGTAAACCAATCAAATGTGTTGAAAAAAAACATCGAAGTGAAAATAAAGCACCGGGGTTGGGAGCCTATCACGATTGAGTTTGCTCTTGGAGGTCTTAGAGCCTGAAAGGGCAGCCAACTTTTCTCCACGAAATATTCGAAACCGAATTTTAGTTGTTGCCAACCTTTACTTGACCCATTGAAGTGAAACCAGAGTACACCTAGGTTCGAAGACTTTCATAAGTAAAATCGTTATTTGGAGGCCGTGTAGGGCTTGAAAGGGCTGCCAACCTCCCCACATGAAAAATTCAGTCGTTGCCAACCTATAAATTCGAAGGGAAGATCCATCATAGTACCAAACCTAGTCAAGGAAAAATCCCTAGTTTTCGGAAAAAGAAGAAGAAAAAAAACTAGTAAATCCATCCATGCTCCATGACGACTCAAACGTCATCAGACGTTTGTCATTTGAACTGACCAACCCCAGCATCGTTTTTTTTAGTGACGTTATTCTAAATTCCAGGGTCCGTGGTCACACCATCAATATTTTCCTCATTATCTCAAGGTCATGTAATCATTATACAAAATATTGCGTGGGCCACCAAAAATTGACGGAATTGGTGTATAATGTGACATCAATGTCGGTTAATCCACCGCGTGACCTTGAGACATCGACCGAAATATTGTTAATGTGACCACAGCATATTTTGATCAGCATATTTGAAGGAATTTGGAACTAGAATACCTCCACTACATCAATGCATTGTGGGGGAATACTTGTAAGACCCTCGTACATGGTCAAATTGCGAACAAACTAAAAAGTCCCCGATGACCCGAAATCACATCACTGGCCAGTGAAGTGTGATAGATGACATCTGAATTTGTTCGTATTGTAATCGTGTGATGATAAAACCAAGAGTTCCTCATGAATTTCAAGACGGACAATTGGACGTCTTTATGCCAAACTGAACTATGTGCATTATAACGTGAGCCCTGCTATGCATACATTCTCATGGGTCTCAAGGCTCATGCCTAAATGCAAATAGCTCCGTTTGGCAGAAATACGTCCAATTGTTTCTCCTTGCCCGAAAAGGTAGGTGGCCGTAGAGGTTCACTTGGACTTGGAGCAACCATGATAACTCCCAGGAGATCAAATTGCATACTCAACGAGATGAAGGAGCTTAGAATGGTTGCGATGAGTTGAAGTTGAAGTAAGGGCGCCTTACGGCTTGTCCCTTTGACCTTGGTCGGAAATCCTCTATTATCTCTATACATTATTTGCGGCCAAAACATTTCACTGAAATAACACGTAACAGTGGAGGCGCCCGACTCGAGGGCCCCAATCGTCGAAAACTAATTAACTCTTAGATTACAGAGTCTTATCTTAATATTAATAAAAACAATTCTGGGGCCCTCTTTCCCGGGGCCCCCGAGGCTGAGGGCCTCAGAATTGTTTTTATTAATTTTAAGGCTCTGTAATCTAAGGGTTGATTAGTTTTCGACGACTGGGGCCCCCAAGTTGGGCGTCTCCACTGTTATGAGTTAATTAAGTGAAATTTTTTGACGTAAAATAAAACTTACGTGCTCTCAAAATTACGTTTTAGGTCGAATATTGTATCAATCCAAACCTCTAATAATTGACAATTTTACAAGCGTCCGGGAGGATAAAATTGCATTCTCGGGATATAAAATTTTCCGGGGGCGGCCGCCCCCCGGACCTCCTCTCCTTACTGGGGAGTCTCCCTTCCCCCTCCCCCCCTGGGGGCCGTCACGATACGTCGCGGCGGCCTAACTTTTTTCACGCCAGTCCGAGCCTGTTTCCTGTGACATTTTTGCAGTGGTGAATGCATAGCTGAAGTGCGCTCCAGCTAGAATTGTATTTACAAATGGGTGGTTTTTCTACGATGATTAAAAATAAACAAGTGGCACGGAATATAACAAAAGAATATGAACTATGCAAAACGATAATCCAGGGATCGGGACTTGGCTGATTTGAAAACGCCTTCAAATGTGGCGTGATACCTCACGCATTCCGGAGAGTTCAAATAGTTGTATCATTGCGCCGTAAGAATGTGACGGAAGATTACAATTGAAATAGCCTCCATGCACGCTGGGCGTTTCGATTTCCTTTGACATTTTTGCAGTGGTGAATGCATAGCTGAAGTGCGCTCCAGCTAGAATTGTATTTACAAATGGGTGGTTTTTCTACGATGATTAAAAATAAACAAGTGGCACGGAATATAACAAAAGAATATGAACTATGCAAAACGATAATCCGGGTATCGGAACTTGGCTGATTTGAAAACGCCTTCAAATGCGGCGTGATACCTCACGCATTCCGGAGAGTTCAAATAGTTGTATCATTGCGCCGTATGAATGTGACGAAAGATTTAAATGGAAATAGCCTTCATGCAGGCTCGCCACATCCCATCTCGGGCCCTGGTACCAGTTTTAAGGTCCGTGCCCCAAGCACGGAGGGGGTGTGTCCGAGGGGCATCCCCCGAGAAATTTTAGAATTTATACGACTAATTGGACGCATTTTGAAGCTTCCGTAAAGAATATTTCCATCAATTTCTGCGGAATGATTATGTTTTTTTTCTACTTCCAGCACAAAATACTTGCGAATTGTTGCATTCAAAACATCTGGAAATTTTTTTTTTTTTTTTGGGGGGGGGGGGCATATGATACTATTTTCAGTTCTATGAGGGCCAGGCCCCCCTGGACTCCCCCTTCGTTTGTCTATGGCAAGGGAGTTGAGCCATGAGACATTGAAGCTACGGAACCTTAGGCGCGTCTGGACGCCGATAAATCTATCTAATGATTTTTGCGTGGGGACGGCACCTTAGCGGCGAAGAGACGCTGCGGAAAACGCCGATCGAGGACGCTCCGATCTGTCGCGAACAGATCGGAGCGAAGACGCCGAGAAATTCCGCTCAGTCCGCTGCCTTTCCTACCGATTTTTGAATGTGTTTAGTTCGACAAACCCACGAATCGATCACAAAGGCCGTGAATTGATCGACAAAAGCCGCGAATCGATCGAAAATTCCGTGAATCGATCGACAAGAGCCGTGGATCGACCGACCCACCCGTGAATCAATCGACAAAAGCCGTGGATAGATCGACAAACCTGTGAGTCTATCGACAAACCTGTGAATCGATCGACAAACCTATGAGTCGATCGACAATCCTACGAATCGATCGACAAACCTATGAGTCGATCGACAAACCTGTGAGTTGATCGACAAACCCGTGAATCGATCGAATTACGTCGATTGGTTCACGTTTTGGTTTTTCGATCGATTCATGTCGATTGACTAGATACCGGTTTTCCTTTTAATTGTCAATCATTTCTCGTCTATCGATCCACATTTTTTGTCGATCGAATCGACACCCGTTTTTTAGTAATTTGTCCATCGATTGGTGTCGATCGATTCACGTTTTTATTTTTCGGTCGATTTTTGTCGATCGAATCCACACCCTCCTAAAAAAAAGCGCGTACAGTCATTTTCGCGGCCCAGAGCTTACTGTCCGATCAACGAAAATTCGAGAAATTGACGGCGGACAGAGCGGAAAAAATCCACGGATTCCGCTCCTAAGGTGCCGTGCTCCAAAATGTGAGCGTCTTCTCGCCCTCGACTCGGTAGCAGCATTTTCCGCCGGCGTCCAGGACGCCGCGTCCAGACGCGCCTAAGGTTCCGTAGCTAGTCGAGGATGCCCAGACTGGAGACTCTTAGCATCTGAAGACGGAAGGAAATGAAACGCAGTTACTAAAAATATCCCTCTGTAGGTACTGAAAATCTTGAAAATAGATAGAAATTTTCCAAGAAGTATACTTCTTTGAAAATTTAAGAAGAATTCTACAGTGCTCCAGCGTGTTTCTGAAAATCTATTAACCTTTTGCGAAATTTTTAGGGTAAATTTTTCACTTTTTCTTACGAAACAAGGGTTGCATGTGAATTCGTAGTGGTTTTTAACGGGTAACACGGGCCCCCTCCGGGACCGGGCCCCGGTACCAGGGACCCAGTATCTCCCCCCTTGTGGGGGGCCTGGCGGTCTGTACCTCTGAATCGGTTGACAATCGCTTTTCATCGTGGAAGTTTTTCCGCTCGGGAACAGATGAAAGTCACATAAGACTAAATTAAAAGAGTATGAAGGATCGGGGGAAAATTTCCCGACGCAAAGCAACTGATTTGGAAGTGCAGATCGCTGTCAATGACTGGTTTCGGAGCCAAGGCGAGAGCTTTTACGCGGACGGCATCAAGAAGCAGCTGTAAAGATACCAGAAATGTCAAAAAAGTTGTGAGGCCTACGTCAAAAAGAAAGGTAAGACCTACTGAATGAAAACTTCTAAATTTCTTTTTGATGTGATGTTTATAGGCCAATACCCGAGTCTGAAATAATCGACTCTCCGCGCATCCTGACCCGGGAGGTGGGCACGCGGCGACAGGAGGTTGTCTCAGTAAAATTAACTTTTCTCGTGAACGCCTTTGCCGATTTTCAAAAACTTGGACTTGTTTTAAAGCTTAGAGTATGCATAATATGTGTCTCTTTACCGATTTAATTTTTCTCTTTTTGTATAGGAGATACAAGGTAGGGAAACTTACTTTTTGGATGACCCTCGTAAATCAATGAATCCCAAAAACCACTCGCGGCCCGCGATTCTTCCATAAGCTTCTTTCCGTGTTAAAAAATGCCGTACGGTTCGCACTTTCCGTCGAACAAGGGGCTAGAAATGCATCGTTCCAGGATTGACTTCTTCTGCGCTCCAGTACATTGCGACTTTGTTGTACTCTATGGCGAAAATGGAGCGCATTTTCATCAAAACGTAATAAATTGGATATCACCCATTACTTTAAGTCGTAGCCTACGCAATTTTTCCACTGCTTCCGCAATTCGCGAACGACCGATTGGACGTATTTCTATCAAACGGAACTATGTACATTAAGACATGAGCCCTGATACCCATAAGAATATGTGCATAACAGGGCTCACGTCATAATGCACATAGTTCCGTTTGATAGAAATACGTCCGATTGGTCGTTGGTTCGCGAGCATTCTACACCCCTGTGATGATCGCCTCAAGCTTGAGTGAGATCATCGCGATTGTTCGTGATGTGGAGGGGTATGTGCTGACGAATAGCTCTGCTCTCTATTTGCAGAATCGCCCGGGAAAGCAGTAAGTTCCTCCTACGAACATCGCCGACAAACGGAACTGCAACTTTAACGACTCCATACTTGCACTGCACAGCCTCAATGGGTCAGACGTCGCACCTGTTCGTCCGACGCGGCGAGCGACGCATGCACTATGACGGCAACAGCTTCATCGTCCGCAACGCAGGCCATGCTGCCGGTTTCGACGAGAGAGATCAGCTTAAAGTCTACTAAGTCTTAAGTCTTAAGTCTCAAGTCTCAAGTCTCAAGTCTCAAGTCTCAAGTCTCAAGTCTCAAGTCTCAAGTCTCAAGTCTCAAGTCTCAAGTCTTAAGTCTTAAGTCTTAAGTCGATCCAAACCGCCAACCGCAGGTCTTGCTCATCTCGTTTCCCAACCCACGCGAAGACTATAATAACCCCTGATATGAATGAATTATTTCAAGAGGGCAAGAAGAAAAACACTGAGAAGCTTAAAAATGGGTCAGACGACTAGTCACAGAATCACTATTTGATGGTTAAAGCTCACAGATTAGTTAAAACCAATGGGACCTGTTTAAACACCAAGTTTCCGCGCCTAGTATTGACGGAGATATCGCTTATCGAAAAACAGTGCATGACGTCATCCTGTGGAAAATCTTGAAAGTTGGCAACACTGCTTATCCTCCGTTTAAATGTATGTAAAACAATCGACTCTTGGTGAAGCAGCTTGCCTCACCTAAAATCGATATTTTTAATGGATTTAAATGGAGCAGAAACAGTGTTGCCAACTTTCGAAATTGCCACTGACGTCATACTCCGTGCTTTTCGATAGGATATCTCCTTTAATATTGCACGTAAAAACTCGGCGTTCGAATAGATCTTATTATATTTTGTTAATCTATAAGTTTAAACCATTTAAACATGGCTCTGTAATTAGCGCATGCAACGGACCCATAGTCGGTTTTGAGGATTGATATGCGTTAAGCTAAAAAAGAACTAAAAAGATAAATATTGCCTCGGGTCCGAAACATTTTTTTTATTTAATTTTAAAAGTTCCGATAAAGTTGTATATGAACACACGTATCTTTGTTTGTTTTTGTTTTAAGTTTAAGTTTTACTTAATCAAGCGAGTTTTTCCCTTGATTCACTCTGCAACGAGTTTTAATTATATAAAAAATGACACGTGAGTTCGATGTAAAATTAATCTTCTATCATTAAATAAAAGAAAATGTCTTAGGAAGATAGTTTCAATCCCCCTCTCGCTTGAATAGTTCTGTTTATTACATTTTAAATCATATCAATCCTTGAAACTCACTTTCTTACGCAATGCTGGAGGTTTCCCAAGACTAAACGGTCAATTGATTGTGTTTGCAGAATCTCAAAGCATGCGACTAAGTATGTACATGAATCGTTTTTGGTGGGTTTAGTGTGTGTTGTTCAAATTACTCTCTCCTATGAAGTAATTAATTTATTGTAAATACTATAGAATTACAGATGAGTGAATGATGTAGATTCAACCCACATCATCACGTCGAGTCATAGCGTATTCTTCACAAATCGACCTCGATTTTTTCTTTACTCTACTTTACTTAATGAATATTGTCACATGCGATTTTAGTAGTAGCAAGAAAAAATATAGTATGGATACTCATTCAAATATCATACGCCTCGCTCAGAAAAATGTCAATCGAAAACTTCATTTTTCTTCCATTATATGTTGTTTTGTTTTAAATTGTCCTTCAATTTTGTTATGATCTGAAATAAACACCCAATTAATACATCAAGTCTGATTTTTCAATTCCAATCTGTACCTAACAATTTTCTTATCATTGCTGGTATAGTTCAGCTGATTATTAGTTGCATCGTTTCTGCGTCTAAAATTCTGAATCATTGTCTCTGAGGAACGATTGCCAATGGTTATTGCTGTCGGCCGCCGTCAATCGGGCTTCTAAGTGATGTATCTATCATGAAGCACACTCATGGCAAACCATTCAAGAAACGTACAGGTATAACCCGTTGTATATAGGCTTTGATTGAACCATCAACATGTCTACAACTTTCAAGAGCAAATAAATGGATTTAGGTGTCTGTTGAAACCCTCACATTTATATCGCTCCGTAAGCTTTAATTAAAGGACAACGTTGTACAGGGCCGGATTTTCCTACTTGCCGCCCATGGGCCGCCTGTATTTTGCCGCCCCCTTCTCATTCGTTTTGAAACATCAATAAATACCATCAAGTGAACGTGCCAGCGGGGGAGGAGTGCATATGACGCGTTTACTCGTGTTGAACATGCATATTTTTTGGGAAAGTCCTGTCAACACTACTAGCAAAAGGTCACGGAACTCAGCGCGAAAGTCAAATTTCGTAAACCTGTCTCTAATGGACAAGACCTTCCATTCATAAGAAATGAACAAAAAAATTATGAAAGAACAAACACAAACTTTGGTTTAATGATTTTAACTTCCGCCGTCGCGCCGCCCCGACCGCACCGTGTTCGGCGCAATGCGTGAAGTATTCACGCAGTCTTGTAGGCGCTATGCGTTTCACGCTGATCGCACAATGTTTGGCGCAATGCTTGAAGTATTCATGCATTCTTGTAGGCGCTATCCGTTTCACGCTGACCACAATAACCGCACTATATTTGATGCAATGCGTGAAGTATTCGTGCAGTCTTGTAGGCGCTAATATGTGTTACATGCCGATTGCCGCGCCCGGGGGCTTCTCCTTTTCATCTCAAGTCCTCGTCATCATTTCTCTTTAAGTCGCGCCGTTCCAGGCCAAATTGTGTGTTTGATTTCTCTCTTAACTCGACTAATTAAAGGTGCTGTCTCTTGTATCAGTATCACTGAAAGAAGACAAAATTAGAAATTACTATACTCTCAGGAAATGAGAGATTTTGTAGCCTTTTCTCGTTTGTGTTTTTTTTCCTAAATCCGATTTTTTTTGTATCGACATTTAAAAAAATTGCAAAATTTGCCGCCCCCTAGATTTGCCGCCATGGGCCGTGGCCCATGTGGCCACCCCCTTAATCCGGCCCTGACGTTGTAAACTTATTAGGTTAGGTGATTTGATGGACGCCATATTTGGTTTTAGGACGACATGCATAAATCGCATCGATTAGTAGAGTTCCATGTTTCCAGCTAATTCTTGCCGAATTTTGAGATCGCATTTCTGTTGTCCCGAGACTAAAGAATTCACTTACCAAACATAAAAAAATTCAACGCATTAATGACAGGGTTTTTTTAGAAGAAAAATATCGCAATTAAGTGCAGTTCCGATATCAGTATTGAATGCAATATTTTCCTCTAGAAAACTCTGCCTTCATTACGTTGAATTTATGTGTCAAATGAGAGGCTTGGAGGACAAGAAAAGGGTGACCGATTCTCGGCACACACCGGGCTTGAAACTCGTCGACCAGAACATGGCCTCAGCTCACTTCATTGTATCACGACTCAATCTATGAGTGAAGCATTCGTATTTGAACTACCTTCGCTGAAAACTTGAGGAACAAATTTGCACCCTTTCGCAGGGCCGGATTAAGGGGGTGGCCACATGGGCCGCAGCCCATGGCGGTAAATTTTGCAATTTTTTTAAACGTTGGTATAAAAAAATCGGATCCAGGAAAAAAAATTATCAATGAGAAAAGGGGACAAAATCTCTCTTTCCTGAGAGTATTTTAATTTCTAATTTTGTCGTTTTTCGGTGATACAAGAGACAGCATCTTTAATTAGTCGAGTCAAGAGAGGAACTAAGCACGCAATTTGGCCTGGAGCTCAACGCAGAGAGGAATGATGACGAGGACTTGAGATGAAAAGGATAAGCCCGCGGCGCGGCGGTCGGCATGTAACACATATTAGCGCCTACAAGACTGCATGAATACTTCACCCATTCCGCCAAACACAGTGCGGTCAGGAGCGGTTGGCGTGAAACGCATAGCGCCTACAAGACTGCAGGAATACTCCAAGCATTGCGCCAAACACAGTGTGATCTGCGCGGCGCGGCGCAACGGCAGAAGTTGAAATTATTAAACCACATTTATGTTTGTTCTTTCATAATTTTTTGGTTCTCTTCTTATAAATGGAGGACCTTGTTCACATAGAGATAGGTTTACGGAACTTTACTTTCGCGCCAAGTTCCTTGAAATATTGCTTGTAGTGTTGACAGGGCTTTTGCAAAAAATTTATCCAACACAAGTAGGTAAACGCGTCTTATGCACCCCTCCCCTCCGGCACGTTCACTTGATGGTTTTTATTGATGTTTCAAAACGAATGAGAAGGGAGCGGCAAAATACAGGCGGCCCATGGGCGGCAAGTAGGTAATCCGGCCCTGCCCTTTCGTGATCAAAGTGTACACGGATGCACATCGAATATGAAACTAGAAAGTACGTATATTGGTTGCGGTGCAACTTTTAGCTCTCACTCAGGGGTTTTCGATGTTATATGATAAATGATATTTTGTCAGGACATTCTAGAGGATACAAGTAGATAAAGCGATAAAATGTGCAATATTTTCTGAGTTAATACCTTGCGGTTGTTTTCTTAGGATTGAAATACATTGTGGCCGAAAATTGGCAACGACGCAAAACTGCGATGCATGTTTTCTAGTTTCACCATCGATTTAGGTTTCAAACGAACTCACCTGTGCCCATCTCACTTCAGCCCAATAATCTCACGCAGCGTCTCCGTCCTCACACAACAACACTAAAGTCCACGCATTGAAAGACTATGTCGAGACAATAATTTCTCTAACTTATCAGTAAAATCTCGCGTCAAAGATCTTACTTCGGCGATTTATTCTGGATATCAACAAATCCATCAGTTAAAACATGTGTTGGCATAGTGATGTTGCAAAATATAGCTCATTTTTTATTTTCTGTATGAGAGAAGTCGATTTTTTTTTGTTTTTTGAAAAACGAAGATCTTTATCATTGCATGGGTTTATTAGTGACCTAATCGGGTGATCCGTAAATAAATTAAAGAGGGATGAAGAAAATTCTTTGATATCTCAATCTTCACAAAACAGCGCGAAGAGATAAAACATTTAGGGAAGTTGATTGCTGCTGCCAGGACTTCTCCATATCTTCTGAGAAAGTTGACTTCTTAAAAAGAAGAGAAAATATTTTGGTGATTATTTTTCTCTTTTATTACATTTGTACAATATTTACAAAATCTTAGAAAATAAGGAGTATTTACAGTAATTTGGATCCTAACTAGGCAATGCACCTTTCCCGGAATTTGACGAACATCCGGTGTTATCAGTTTTTTGTGTGCGTCATTGTGCGTCGTTTTTGAACGGAGCAAAGAGCGTAAGTCCCCCCCCCCCCCAAAAAAAAAAAAATCTTACGCAATTTTTGAAGTTTGCATCGTTAAGGAACATAGCTTCTTAACTCTTATTTACTCACTCTTAACGCACCGTTTTTCCCTCCCTGTGTGCGTCAAATAGTATTGAATTTTCCCTTCTTTGGCATTTTTTCAATATCATTTTACTATCTGTATGTATCCCAGCAACCGTATCGATTGTGAAACTAAGAAAACAGATCTAGATTGCTCCGCTTGAAATTTTCCACTCACATTTTACCACCTTTACGATGGAAAATTATCAATTAGTACAACAAGAACTTATTTGATAGATATCCTGATGTAGAAAATGAGATTCATACAAATTTTCAAGGGGGCGGGGAGCATGGCCCTTTTTCACGGACACGGAAAATGTATGTGAAAGGACATTTCGACGGCTGAAGTGCGATAACACGTATCTCCGTTTGCGACGTGGAAGACTTCCAGTCATATTTTGTTTTTTCTTTAGGAAACTTGTCAACGTAATTTCTTAAAAACTGCTTTGATTTATCATCCCTACTAGCAGAATATTCTGTATACATTAAATTTCAAGCAATATAGTTAGCTTGTTTCTCTTCGGAAAAATAAACAAAAGGCGGAACTTTTGAAACACCGCAATGGAGATAGGTGGTTCCGCGCTTCGGTCATTGATTTTCAATGCCGAAATTTGCGTCATTTCTTCCCAACACCGTTTTCCGCGTTTAAAGTGTATGAAATACAAAACCTTCCAATTATTCTTTTAAAGATGCTTCGAAGATTTTAATTTTAAGTGTCCAATTTTTTACTTATGCTCTGCCTATAAATTGTTGGCTAATTTCTTGACTAACTGAGAATTTTTCATTTTTCCCATGAATATCTACGTAAAAAATGAAAAAAATACTTCGATTCTCTTCTTCCATTGTAATTGTTCCATCATGATGATAATTTTTCGTGTTCAAATTGTCGTTTGGAATCCAATGAGTGATTCAAAATCTATTTTTTGTGTTGAAAAGAAGTAAGGGAGGTGGAAGGATAGGGCAGCGCCAATAAAACACTTTTAAGCAGACTTCTCTCTGAACCCTTCAGAATATTTTTGAGAGGACAAAATAAACTTTCGGCTCGTGTTTTTCTAGTGGTACCTAAAAAATGTACTGTTTTTTTTTTTTTTTTTTTTTTTTTTTTTTTTTTTTTTTTTTACAGAAAAACTCAGCTCATAAAAATGCAGATCGAGATCAGTGAAATTTGTTTTTCTTCCTGATACAACTAAACTGACGACAAGCAAGTATGGAGGCTCATAAATTTAACACACCTACCAATTGTCACCAAAAAAAAATAAAAATAATGACGGAACGATATCAATTAGATACTTTTTCATGTTCGGTAGCTGAAGTTTTAAATTTTTGCGTGTGCAATATGACGTTTTGCGACGCGTGCGAGGTACACGCAAGGTCATTTTACTTTCGATTAAAATTTAATATTTTCATTCGGGAAAATTGAATGAGATTTCATTTACTTCTTAAGACTGGAAAAAAATACTAATAAAAAATTAAATTGAACGAGATTTGGGTTCAATTGTGAGCTCTTACGAGCGTATTAGCTAGCATTCTTAGTTTCAGAACCGATGCTGGTGCATGTGCATTTGTTCCTTCCCTATCATATTTTTTTTTTTTTTTTTTTTTTTTTTTTTTTTTTTTAATATTGAAGAATTGCAAATGGGCATCAAATTTTACGTTTAGCGTTTTCATTTCATAATATTTAAAAAGTGCGATTTTAGACCCCTCGCAGTGTAACAGTCAATGAAATTACAATGAAAACGCCTACGCAAGCAGAAAAGGTCTACACAGATTCATTAAAAGAGGGACTCAGATCTTTCTGTAGGTAAAATGCACCACGGAGATTTTCAGCGTATATTTCTGACGAAATAAAATCCCACATTAGATTGAAATTGGGAAAATACGATTCTTCTCTATGATTCACAGAAATGCTCCGCGGGCGAGACAACTCAACTTCATATATTGCTCAGTCAGAAATAAGATCGGCCTCATGATATTGATATTTTCTTCTTCTTTGCAGTTTCCTCAGATTCGTCAGTTTCTTCAGTCTCCTCGGTTTCATCGGTCTCCTCAGACTCTTCCGATTCTTCTGTTTCCTCGGACTCTTCGGTCTCCTCGGATTCCTCTGTCTCTTCGGACTCCTCCGTTTCTTCAGACTCTTCCGTTTCCTCAGATTCCTCAGTTTCCTCGGACTCCTCTGTCTCCTCCGACTCTTCAGTTTCCTCGGACTCATCCGTTTCTTCAGATTCCTCCGTCTCCTCAGATTCTTCCGTTTCCTCAGACTCTTCAGTTTCCTCGGATTCTTCGGTTTCTTCAGATTCCTCTGTTTCTTCGGATTCCTCTGTTTCTTCAGATTCCTCTGTTTCCTCGGACTCCTCGGTTTCCTCTGACTCTTCTGTCTCCTCAGACTCCTCGGTTTCCTCAGACTCTTCCGTTTCTTCTGTTTCCTCGGACTCTTCGGTCTCCTCGGATTCCTCTGTCTCTTCGGACTCCTCCGTTTCTTCAGACTCTTCCGTTTCCTCAGATTCCTCAGTCTCCTCGGACTCCTCTGTCTCTTCTGACTCTTCAGTTTCCTCAGATTCTTCCGTCTCTTCGGTTTCTTCTGACTCCTCCGTTTCCTCAGATTCTTCCGTTTCCTCAGATTCCTCTGTTTCCTCGGACTCCTCGGTCTCCTCAGATTCTTCTGTTTCCTCGGACTCCTCGGTCTCCTCAGATTCTTCTGTTTCCTCGGACTCCTCGGTCTCCTCAGATTCTTCTGTTTCCTCAGACTCCTCGGTTTCTTCAGATTCCTCTGTTTCCTCTGACTCTTCGGTCTCCTCGGATTCCTCTGTTTCCTCGGATTCTTCTGTCTCCTCAGACTCCTCTGTCTCTTCGGTCTCCTCAGACTCCTCAGTCTCTTCAGTTTCCTCAGATTCCTCTGTCTCCTCGGACTCCTCTGTTTCTTCAGATTCTTCAGTCTCCTCAGATTCCTCAGTCTCTTCGGACTCTTCAGTCTCTTCAGACTCCTCGGTTTCCTCGGACTCCTCAGTTTCTTCAGTCTCCTCAGATTCCTCTGTTTCCTCGGATTCTTCTGTTTCCTCGGATTCTTCTGTTTCCTCGGACTCTTCCGTCTCTTCGGACTCTTCAGTCTCTTCAGACTCCTCGGTTTCCTCGGACTCCTCAGTTTCCTCGGACTCCTCAGTTTCTTCAGTCTCCTCAGATTCCTCTGTTTCCTCGGACTCCTCAGTTTCCTCAGACTCCTCAGTTTCTTCAGTCTCCTCAGATTCCTCTGTTTCCTCCGATTCTTCTGTTTCCTCCGATTCTTCTGTTTCCTCCGATTCTTCAGTCTCCTCGGACTCTTCTGTTTCTTCAGATTCTTCGGTCTCCTCAGATTCCTCCGTCTCCTCGGATTCTTCTGTCTCTTCCGACTCTTCCGTCTCTTCAGATTCTTCAGTTTCCTCAGTTTCCTCGGATTCTTCAGTTTCTTCAGTTTCTTCAGTCTCTTCAGTCTCTTCAGTCTCCTCCGATTCTTCTGTCTCCTCAGATTCTTCGGTCTCTTCAGATTCCTCAGTCTCCTCAGTCTCCTCAGTCTCTTCAGTTTCCTCAGATTCTTCAGTCTCCTCAGATTCTTCAGTCTCTTCAGTCTCCTCAGATTCTTCAGTCTCTTCTGTCTCTTCAGATTCCTCGGTCTCCTCGGATTCTTCGGTCTCTTCGGATTCCTCCGTCTCCTCTGACTCTTCCGTCTCCTGGGTTTCCTCTGTTTCCTCCGATTCAGTTGTTGTAGGTGTGATTATACTTTCCAGCCAGTTCTTAAAAGTATATATTTTCGTTAATACGCCTTTTTCTTCATCTCCACAAACTAGTCCATGAATTTCATTCCATGAAACGAGAGGTCCACCAATATCTACCTGAAAACGAGAATGACACTCTTTAAAGAAAGCTACGGTTTCGAAAATTAGCTGCCTGGAAGTGTCCACTTCTTATAGTTGACTGGAACGCAGTTTTCCAAAATCAACTGCAAGCAGAAAGTCACTTTATGTTTCATGAATCTATTCCTCGCGATTTCAATCCCTCATGCGCAGTTATCGATGTGAATAATTTAAATATCTGGTAGTTTTCTCTTTTTGGAGCTGCGTTTTCTATTCCTCTATATACTATCAAGTGTATCTCCATTTATTATTTGGTTACACTGTAATGTATACGTAGCATCATGCCAGTCCTTGGCCTCAAGTAGCACAGTGCAACGAAAATATTGAAATTAAATTGCAATTTAATTTCAATACGATTGTGATTTTTTTACCATTAAATTGCAATATTTTTAGATCATTTAGTCGATTTATGCAGATTCTAAACAATCAACAAAATGAGCTACATGTGTCAGAAAGATAGGCAATATGCAGTGAATTGAAAAATTGCAACTTATTTCAATTTTATTGCAACAAGTTTCAACTAACGGGGCCCCTTCAAATAGGAGCTAGGCAACATACACAACACTCAGTGGAATTGCAATATTGTTACAATGTAATTGCTACTTATTGCAATCTGTGCTACTTGGGGCGCGCTGAGTGGATCGTTCGCTGTTCGTTATGCACATAATGTATCTGTCCATTTAGCATTTTTAGCTGTGAGAAGTAGACAAAAGCACTACACATCGCTTATGACCTTTGATCCATCTGATGACTCCATCTTTATATTTCGATAAAAATTATTATATCAAACTAACCATGGAATGCTGAGTTTGCCTCCGTGAAAATCAGTCTATGATTAGAAAAAAAAAAAAAACGAAAGTTGGTCAAATTTTCAAAAGCTGGTTGGATGTAGTTCATTCATTTTCTTATAACTCGTCGAAATTAAAATTTTTCCTCAGTAAATTTGGGGCGTTCAGTGCATTTAATATTGAGCTGTATTCAAAACATACGTGTAGTAAATTGCAACGTACCTCAGATGTGACGTAGTGTCCGTAACCATCTTGAGCACAAATGAAGGATGGAGAGGATTCCTTATCGTGTGTTCCACAGTGAGATATAGTCAGTAACTCTCCTTTTAGATCCTCTGTATCCTGTGCAAATGTAAGTAAAAAATGAAGATGAGGCGAGAAGAAGTAGCGGACTTACTTATACAACAGCCTATCTACAAAAGCAACTATGTATAGGTACACTCTTTTTGTGCAAATGGGTTTACTTTTGAAAAATTCTATAGAAAAAAGTTTGGCACAACTCATGCAAGAAAAGATATATACATGTATATAAAAAAGTTTCGATTACAAATTCGGAAATGCAGCTAATACTTAGAGGAAGTTTTTCAATTGTGCGTCTTCCAAAAGAATAATGCAGCAAAAATGTCGAGTACTTATGAACTAAAAACTTGTCAGAGCGACGCTGCGTTTAAAACAATAAGTCAATATTCAAACGATTTTTTTTAAAAAGGCTTGTTGGAAAAATAGTCTAGGTTTTCAATGAGTCGTGTTTAAAATTCATAGCATCGTAATTTTACTTTTCAAAAGTCAGCACAAATGAACATATTTCAAATTTTCACAGTCACATTTTCAGGGTGTAGGAGATCATAGATAGATACGTATTCTTTTTTCTTACCGGCCAACTACTGATATTTGCCTTGCGTCCAATTGAAATTTGATTCCTCGGCAATTGTACCGTGTCAATCACCCTGGACATTTTAACTTGGGGCCACACCTGTAAGCATTGATAGAAGATTACCTAATAGTATAACAATTACAAAACTTTATTTTCAGTCTTAACCCTTTATTTTAAAGAGTCTGTCACGGGCGTCAACTGAGGCCGGTCTTTGGGGTCTCAAGGGGGGGGGGGGGGAGAGTTGAGAGGCGTTAATAATTTTTCAAGGAGAGGGGAGGTAGGACAATGCTTGTTTGCTCTGTGGATCATTATGTAGTTCATTACTCTCGGGCAAATGTTAATTTAAACGTTTTCTCTTTTTTTTATTAAGATGAGCTTGCGCGCTTTACTTCAAGTCAACTTTTGACCTCAGTTGCTTAACAAACGGTCACCGCGCTTTTAAAAGGAATCAATCGGGTTAGGGTTAGTACACGTCCATGCTCCAGACTTTCAAATTTTCAGGGATTAAGGCCGAGTAGAGTCTCTTTCTGCAGATTCTTTCGTCAGTCCGTTGAGAAGTCGCCACCACTGCAGGCCTGGGGTTCGATCCCGGGACGTATTGGCCGAGAGCCAGACGCGCCGACCGCTAGGCGAACTCGGTCGGCTTCGAAATTTAAATCTTTTTGAAATATCAACGGCGCAGAGATCTCAAAATGCATGTCCCCGTCCGTATCACGAGAGATGACTAAAGGTCTAAGGAATTTCCGAGAGAATATTAACATTTTGGCTTTAAAATTCATCAGAGAGTCATTTGAGTCAGGAGTGCTGCCCACGCCCGTCCATTTTCTTCGATGAGTAGCCGGTTCAAGCCCAAGTAGCAGTGATCGCGAGAAATAGCGATTTTATCGGTTGATTATCGCGATTATATCGGTGGCAATTTATCGCAATATTATCGAATAAAAAATTGCGATTTATGGCTATTAAATCGCTGTGCATCGCAATTTTTTGTTCAATAAAATCGCAATCAATTTTCCTCGATAAAATCCAAATTAAATCACCATATATCGCGATTTTTGTTGCGATAAATTGCCGAGCGATAAAATCGCGATTTTATTGTTACAAGATCGAGGATAATCGCTCAGATGTTGATGATCTTTGCGATTTTATCGCCGACAAAATCGCAACATATCGCGATTTTTCCGTTGAAAAATGCTACTTGGGAGTGCGGAGATGTAGATTCATGTGAGGAATCCGTAACAAAGAAAACTGGCTTGATCGTTCCTACGTAAGAAAGATTGTTGAAAAGAAAGATACTTAGTATTTACTTTTTACACTCATAAGAAGAAGTTTTATCTTTCCCCTCATTCTAACTCAGCCCTTGACCCAGTTGAATCATTAACTGTTGCACACAATTTCATCCCATTCGACAACTTGACCCACTGATGAAAAAGCTGTCAAGAGAAAAAAAATCGAGCAGAGCCTTTCTCATACCCGGCGGCCGCGGTGCGTAAAATCGTTACTATTAGCATTGGCGGATCCAGCAAATTGGCAACATTGTTTTTTCTCCATTTAAACCCATGGAAATGTATCGATTCTTGGAGGGGCCAGGTGCTCCGACGAGAATCGATTATTTAACATAGGTTTAAATTGAGGCAATCTGGTGTTGCCAAACTGCTGGATCCGCCTCTGACGATTAGTAATACCATGTCACGCGTAAAAATGAGTCTTTGCGCAAGGTTATTATATCGTCTCAACTGACCTCATCGTATTTTTCCCAATGTTTTTTGGAGTAGAAAATGAAAGAAAAATAGAGTCAAGAAGAGGATCTTGGAGGACGAGGTGCTGAAAACCAGTTTTTGCTATCTCATGAAACACGTGTTTAAGGTTTCAAAAGTACAACTTGGGGCCTTGGGGCCTTATGACGGAGCGAAAGTTTAAACTCACTTTTCGCTGCTTTCAAGTTGGATTTTTGTCGTGAATTTTTCACAGAATGTACCTCCAAACTAGTTTTGCTTGAGCTCATGAATACCTCAATTTTTTCAAAAACTGCACTTATGCGCCTTGTCCTCCAAGCTCTTGAAGTAAAAAACGTCACTGCTTCCTAACACCCTACGCGGCATTCCTCATTTGAACGCGTGCATTCTAGTAAATTATAGATCATGCGACCAAAACTTAAAATAATTGTTTAGTTCAGAGAATGAGAATACAAACTCAGCTCACTCCATAGTTTGTAAATAAAAATCATTACATTTCCGACACATAAAGGCAAAATTTCATGAAAATGAATTTGTGAAATTTCACATAAAATTATCCTAGAAATTTTAGAAATATATGAAAGGTATTGAAAAATGTATCGTGGATTATCATGTCACGCTAGATCATTATCAAATCGATGCGAAAATTGTTTTGAGGGATTGTTTTGCTCTTTTGCATTACTTATGTCTCCCATACGATAAAAACGAGAAAAAATTCAGACTTGAGATGAAAACTTAATTTTATTTTTCATTGTTTGGTTTTTTACTGCGTGTTGCATTCCGCCCATAAAATGAATGTTTCATATTTTTCAAAAATCTCTCAACCTCGTGAAATTGTCCAATCCCTCAAAAGTTTCTTTCGTTTCATGCCACTGTGTTCGGACACCTGCGAGCACACTTTTCATTTAGATCTGCGCTCAATAAAATTCGAAGGTTTGCTTTAATGCAGCATGTTTGTAGAGTAGCGTTTTCTGTGTCTGAATGATGGAAGAAAACAAAAATACAACCGATAATTTTAGATAATTATTGCTTTAAAGTCACGAACCTCCAATACGGCGATATCATTCTCAAAGGTCTCTGTGTTGTAATCTGCATTGATGTACACTTGCGTAACATTTCGAACGACAACTGAGTTTTTGGATTTTGCAGTTTCGGTAATATTCAGTGCACCTGCAACTATCTCCAAATAGTCGGGGGCATTGATGTACCTGTGAATTAAGAATGGAAGAGTATGTGATGAAATTTCCGAAGGAGCGATAGAAAGCTATATATAGGGCCGGAACCAACATAAATAATTATTGAGGTAATGGTAGCTAGACACTTCACCCAATTATTTTTACCCGATGCTTAGTTTGGCCGACAAATGCAATCCAAATTAAATTTAGACCGTGTTGCTCACGTCTTTTAAACACCGCTACAAATATAGGACAAACGGAGCCAACACACCATGGAAATAGAGTAAGAGAAGGGACTCGTTTTGATGACGGCGCAGAGATACAACTATTCGTGCTTGATGGATGTCCGTGTTGTACCTGCAAACTTGAAGGCGCGATGCGTGAACTCGTAATGCTTCGACCGATGCAGTCAGTGAGGTGCCGCTTGAATTCGAGAGAAAAGGTAAAAAAAAGGCCCGTTTACATCTCTCCTATTCTCGGCTGTTTTGCTAACGTAGTCCTAGAAGCTCTACTACAAATAAGATAGACGGAACCGACACAACGTGGAAATAGAGCAAGGGAAAGGTCGCGCGTTGATGACGGCGCAGGGATACATCTATTCGTACTTGATGGATGTCCGTGTTGTATCTGCAAAATTGAAGGCGCTAGGGCGTGAGGCGTGAGCTCGCGATTCCTCGCTCTAGGCTAGTTATGATTGTATAAGTTAACATTGTGTTAACATAAGTTAACAAAAGTGTGAGGCTTAAATGTACCTTTTCTCTGTTAAGGTTTCTCATGAATATTCCCAGCCTATAATAGCAATTTGCGGGCGAAAATTTAATGCATTTTTCACTCTCGGGATCTATGAATTAAAAACGGGTAAAAATCATGTGAGCATAATACCACTGTCGACAGGTTTAATTTTTTTTACGTGGAAAAAACTGATATAATGTATTGTTTTTGCTTTTTTTCTCCCTCCCCCCCTTTCATTTTGTTTTAATAATGAAATTTGTCACCTATGATGAACAATTTACATGATTATTTACACCCTCTTTTTTTCGTCAAAAACTTCAAGACGTAATATCGGGGGCTGACTGGCCCGGGAGGCTAGAAAATAACCGTCCATTAAGGCCTTGTCCACGCGAGCGCGGTTCGCGGAACTTATTCCGAGGAACTTGTTCCCGGAACAAGTTTTAGCTGAGCTAAAAACTTATTCCTCCAAAACCCGGAACTTCCCCCGTACTCCGAGCTTCTATATATGTTTCTTTTGATGTGAATTTGTTTGTTTTTGTTTGTTATGTCCTTTACATGTCTTGACATTTGTTTTTGTTAATTTGGCGGCCGTAATTATCTATTATTTTGCGATAATTGTATAGTTTTATTGAAGTCCCGGTTTCAGTTCGGGTGAACTCGTGTGCGGACAGCATGTCTCGTTCATAGAGTACATAGAGTCGTAATGTAATTGGGAGAGCTGGCGCCACTTTTAAGCATTTTCCATGTCCCGAATTCCGAGACTCCTGTGTGACGCCGGGTCACTTTTTCGATACATAATCGATTGTTTGCGATACACGGGTACCCGGCCATCCGATGACAACAACAACAACAACAGAGGAGATAGGAATTACCACGTATTCCACACCGCCATTTTGGATCGAAAATGTATCGAAAAAGCGACCCGAACTCGGCGCACACCGGGCTCGGAATTCGTCGAGCAGAACATGGCGCCAGCTCTCCCATTCACATTACGACTCTATGTACTCTATGGTCTCGTTTCAAGGAATAAGTTCCGGGAACTGAGCAGTTTGTCGAATAAGTTCCTCGAGCCGCGCTCGTGTGGACAGGGCCTTCCACTTTGACCATTAGGTGTTTGCAGGAGTCCTTCTTAGCAAAATTTGAGGGCCTCGTTCGGAATCTTTTCAAAAAATCTAGCAGAGCCTCTCCCCAGAGATTTTAGAACCTTTTCAGTTAGATCCTTCAACATGATGGACTCAAATCTCTTTTTCTTTGGGGGGGGGGGGGGGGCGGCTCCCTCCACACAATTTGGACCCAGTCCACCCCTGTGTAAAATTCATTGCGCGCAAGTACACAAATGTTTGTAGGTATCGAAAAAATAACAACATTTTACTCACTCCTGAACACAACTAGCGGCTGTGATGACGTGATAAGGACTAGCCAACGCACCACTACATACTGGCAAACTAGCCAGGCTTGGTCTGAGCCTGATGAGAATCTGGAATTAGTAAACATGTTGATCAGTGGTTTGTCAGAAAACTGTTATAATGATGAATGAAATGCAACAAAATTCCAATGTCATGGATAACCGGAACAAAGGAGGAGGGGCCCCCTCCTGATTCCCTCAGAAATATACTCGGCCTCCTGTAGGAAATTTAAGGGGTTTTACATACTCAGTTAGAGCGGGACAAATTTTCATCTTTAAGGTTGTATCTCGATCAATTTTTTGGCGAAGACAGTTTAAAATTGCTCCTGAGACGACTCAGTTTCTCAAAAATTTCCCGAGGAAGAGCCTGAGAAACACCCAATCCCAGGACTTCCACAGGCCATTTTTATCCTGCCATTCTCAGAACATGTCCTGTCCATATCATAAAAGTTGCTTTGTCATGATGTCATGCACGCTGGTCTGTTTGGAATCCATGATCTATTAATTCCAAACGCGCGCCGACTAGAAAAAGTCGCTTGGATCTAGAGTCCGGACTCTTAATACAAGAAAAATACTCTTGATTCAATCCGATTTTTCCTTGAATCGAAGAGCCGAGCCTCTTGATTTAGGCGGATTTCCTTTTGATTCAAGCAAAAAGTCCGATGGAATCAAGAGTATTTTTTGTTGTCAATGTTTTTAAGAGTCTGGATTCTAGATCCAAGCGACTTTTTTTTCAGTGCAATCTCTTCTGGCAATACAAGTTGATTTACACTAGAAGTCCATCCCCTGGTAAAAATTGGCGATAAGAGCTGCGTTTCAAAATACCATAGGAATTCTTATAGCCGGCTAAAGAAGGCTACAGAAAATCATATAGCTGGCTGTAGAATGCGGAGAAAATCATACGGCCGGGCTATAAGAAGCGATAAAAAATTATGCAGTTCCTATCGCCGCACTTTATCGCCTGGCTGTTGCTTTTTCGCCATCGATTATGAAAGGCTGTAAAAAATTGTGTAGAAACTCGTGTGCTTTGGAAATCATTAAGTTTAATACGGAATCACCTTAATATTTACAAAACACACATTATATTTTCCTTTAATACATATTTTTCATCAATTAAAATGAGAATAATCCATACAGGATGAGCAAACATTTCAAAATCATGGGTTGAATAACGCTGACTCCGCCAGATGAAATATTAGAGCCTAACACAAAGCGGAGCGGCGACGCACTGGCGCCTACAAACCTAACAGGGATACTTCACGCATTACGCAACGCGTGAAGTATCCCTGTTAGGTTTGTAGGCGCCAAATGCGTGTTTCGCGCTGCCCGCCTGCCACGGCGCTTGAAGCAACTATTTCACACCAGAGGTATTGCACAGTATCATACGAAACTGAAGGCGCTCTAATATATTAGTAATGGCAGGCATCCATCAAAAATACGG
Source organism: Bemisia tabaci (assembly GCF_918797505.1). Taxonomy (NCBI): domain Eukaryota; kingdom Metazoa; phylum Arthropoda; class Insecta; order Hemiptera; family Aleyrodidae; genus Bemisia; species Bemisia tabaci. The sequence goes on from NC_092796.1 coordinate 57,565,929, forward strand.
AGCTTTCCTCGCAAAATAAATCAAGATACTACGGCCCAAAAAGAGAGCAGTATTCCGAAAACTCACCAAGTCCTAGCATCCGTAATTAGTAACGTTTAGCATACACTTAATAGCCTGAATGTTGCTTAATCGCCATCGGATATAAAAGGCTATAAGAAATTGTGTAGCCGGCTGTAGAATCTATTGGAAATCTTACAGCCGCCTGTAGGTCTATGGTATTTTGGAACACAGATTCTACTGCCAATTTTTACCAGGGTCTTTATTGCATGCCTCTAAGACCTTGCAATTTGCAATAATGCAATATCACAGGTAAAAAATGAAATGTATTTTTCCATGGTCAATTACTATCAACGTCATAAATCAGCCATGCAATTATAAAATCACTCGTTCCTCAGTGACTTACTTGATACGGGTACTCTCCAAGTCTTGCTTGATGCCTGGTAGTCAATCTCTGACGCTCCCAGTGCATCCCGGTGCTTCTCGGTTTTGACAGTGGATATGCATCGATTTCTGAGCAGAAAAACAAATCGCATTAATACGCAGGTAAATGTTTTTCTTTTTTTTTCTTTTTTTCCTAAAAACTGTATATAATAAAATAAGGGCATTGAAATTACAAAAAGTATGTACGCCAAAAGCTTGATTTTACCAGAGATTTGATCGCTATGAAAAGTTAATTATCGATGGCTAAAAATGGAAAATACGTGTATCCGATTGCGACGTTGTAACTCTCGAGTCCTGTTTTCTTTGAAAGCATATAACCAACTATCTTCTTGAAATTTTTTTGTAAATTTGTTTTACGCGTTCCAAATCACTCACGCAGAAAATTTCATAAAATATTTTGGTTACCTATTTGTAAAGAAAACAAAACATAGCCGGAGATTTTTAAATTTTGCGATTAAGCTATGCATTCTTTGATTTCAGCCATCGATATTAAGTCTTAAATATGAAAGATGTGTGAGCCTTGGTATCATATAATCTGAAGGAAGACATTGAGGACACATATTCTAGCAATTAAGTCTGCGCTGAAGGCTATGGATTCAATGTTCAAGGAATATCGGAGTTGAACACACAACAACAAGTACCTCGATTACAGCATTCCAAAATTCCCGCTCCAGTTCAATTTTTTGAGAGAGTAATACGAAACCTTCTTTTTACAAAATTTTTTGGTGGTTTCACTGTTTCACTATCGTTCTGCTTTTATGAGAACGCGAACATGGCTGATCAAATGGAGCGATTTAGTTTTAAAAAAACGGATTGTGATACAAATACAAAGAGAGGAGGGGTTAGTTTTCCTAAAGTTTCTAAAGGCTCTTAAGTTTCTTGATGAATTTCATCAAAAATACACGTCAGCTTGCTATTGCTGAAACAGTAATTTTTTTCCATTTTCCTCCACTTCATATCAGTAACGCTTCATATGCCACTGTTTCATGTCAATAATTTCCGTTGTTTGAAAGGAATTTTTGACTATGACAAAACAACAAATACATTCCTCATACGAAGAGGAACATAAATGTTATAAAAAAATACGAATTACCCAACGATGCACTATCAATTCTGGGAAATGATTCTGAAGAACCTCTCAAATCAATGGAAAGTCTGAACTTTATCCGGCACGGTATCGCGGCTTTTCACGTCATAGACTCAGTTTCAATTTCAAGTCCGCCATTCAATGACAATAACTGCCACTTCATTCATCTTTGGCTGGTGCTAAAACGAACCCACTGGCTGCATTTGAAATGAAGAGCAGATAAATTTTTATCCTGTGTGTTACGATTTAATCCTTGATTTCTCTCATTTTCCTCAGAATGTTTAAAATTTGTCTATAATTGGCTCTGGGCACCATAGAAGTAGCCAGATTCAAGTTTTTAGTTCCTAAGCGTTGGTAACTCCTGACTTATTCAAGGCAGCGTTAACCCTTGACGTGTAAGCCCTTTTGATTCAACCTTGATCTCGTTTTGTGATCTTAGGAATGGATTTGACACCTACGCCACTACAGTGTTCTTCACAATATTTCATACAAGTTAGGTTAATGAATTGCAATTTTCAAAACCTTATTATAGTCCTATCTCAATCTTACGAAGTTATTGCATGTAAAATCTCTGGTCCTCGAGCATTCTATACCTCTCATAAGTGGTGCCGAGCTCAACTAGTTATATGATGCGACTTAACACGTGGTCACGCCACGTTTCGTGTTTTAACACGTTCATTAAAAAATGGAAATCATTTTTCAGCACGTTTCAGCAGACGTTCTCAAGCACATTTGGACCGCGTTAAACAGAAAGGAATCAAGCCACATGAGCTATTGCTAAATTTAATCGGGAAATTTAATTCTTTACATGAAAACGATTGTGCGGATTTTTGTGCAAATTTCTATGAATTTTCTCCATAATACAAAGCAAATTCTTTAAAATTTTCAAAGAAATCCGCACAAACGTTCTCTCGTAAAAAGTCAAATTCCCCTGTTAAATTTGGCAATAGCTGATGTGGCTTGGTTCCTTTCTGTGTAACGCGGTCCATTTAATGCTGCATCAATATTTCGTCGATTGGAGGGTATCATTCACCATATCCCCCTCCCCTACGTTGCGAATTCAAGGCCAAGTTCATAATGAGGGGAGGGGGTGAGTCCAGAGCTATTTCATTATTTACTTCTCGTGGAGCTGAACATTATTTACAGAATCCAGTTGAACAGGAAAAAACCTACAAAAGTTGTAAGGACGCATGTCAATTTCCATCTTGCTGAAAGCTCACATTTTCGATGAAATTGAAAATATTTGGCTCTCCTCCCTTTTTTCGAACATGATTTTTCCTCATTGGCATATTCTACCATGGTTCATGCACCCCGAGTGCTAAATCAAAATCCATCGTGAGCATAATTGCCTCGTTAGTTTGGAGATTTCGATTTTCGGAGGGACTGAGACTCAGTGAAAAGCTGATGAGAGAGGAAGATGGAAATACCGTTTACATGATAATATTAGCCTCTTAATTCTGATGCAATCAATTTTCAACATACTGCTACTCTGCTAGAAAAGCCGGTATTTTTTTAGAAAAAAATTGTGATTTTCCATGATTCATGATCACAAAAAAGGTTGATGCTTTTTTCATCCTACGAATTCGAAGTTCCCGAGTGAATCAATCACATTTCTGACGTGTTTAGAACTATTCATCCAAATTTCAGGGAATTTTGATAAAGACTTCGCTTCAGCTGATCGTGATTAACTGCATACATTCCCTGATATATTTACTAAACAAATTAAATTTGTATTTTTATTACCGCAAAGGGCATAAAAACTTTGATCTACGTTCTGCTTATCTTAATTGAGCTTTATTAAATTGGGGGGGGGGGCTGAAACCCCTCTTACGAGAAAATAAAGAATAATAATGTAATTTCGGACAAAAATTGGACACTTAATAAGATTACATCATTTCTGCTTCGAGCTTGATCAAATTATTACGATACTTTATAGGGTAGGTAAGGGTGGGAATCATCATTATCTCCTCATAAGCATGTAAACAATGTTGAAAAGCGGTGGGTAACATGTACAAAGAAAGATAAAAAATAATAATAAGTTCATTCCATTCTCCATTAAAAACTGACATGCCGTATAAGACATAATTATCATTGATATTGAACTTTCTTAAAGGAAACGCTTCGCAAAATTAATGGATGCGGAGGTAGAATTAAAATTTTGGCTGCAAGAAAACGGAGAAAATTAGCAGTGTGTGTGATGCTTTTCCAGTAATTCTCGGGTGCTTTTTCTGTGGATTTAATTATTTTAGAACACTTTTTCACAATATATGATTGACACTAGTCAAGTTACCAAGAACTTATTAGGAGCCCAACATTCTTACCTGACACGAAAGCCAATAGCATTCCCAGCAAAACCCACATCATGTGTTTTCCAGACATTTTTCAGTTTCTTGTATACCTTTCTCTCACAAACGAACGTAAAAACTACTTTAAATGAATGTAATGAACACAAATTTTCGAAACTTTTAAATTGATTGAAAAACAAATCAAAAATTATGTCATGAGATTTGGAGGGGCGGCCTCAAATTTGTTGTTTTGGTGATAATTTTGAAGGAAATCGCACTGTCGTTGGATCCCCGCTATGAACACAGCGGCGTCTCAAGATCATTCAACTAATGAATTGTCGGCGCTCGCACTTAAAGTCCACGCACCAGAAAAAGTGTTCCTACCTATCAGCACTTAAACATTAAAAGGAACAAATATGAAGCTACCGCTAAATTACACCGGATCCAGCACGATTTAAGTACAAACAACAGCAGACTGGATTAACGATTTTATTTATCTGAGGACTCTCAAAAAATACCAAGAAATGGTTATCTTCAATGAGACTGAAAATCTTGACAAGCTGAGTGTGCGGCTATTACTTAACGGTTTTTTTATATTTTTCAGCCTTCTTTCAGACTCTTATATACCATACATCAATGCTACTTTACTTGCGTACATGATTCATCCATGCGCTTTTGACTGAGAGCCCTCACTCTCTTGTGTGGAAATCAGAGCATCTCAATTGAGATTTTTTCCTTCCTGTTGCACTGATTCTTGTATTGGCTCCGTCTTTTATGGAGCCGCCCAGGTAGCTACGGAAAAACATATCGATGGTGAAAGTACCAAACTGCGTCTTGTTTGCGTTGTTTTAAAATTTGCTCCGCCCCCATTTTATTTTTCTGAAGGAGAATAAATCGATATCTTTCCTTGAGGTTTTCACAGAGTTTTCTTCGCAGGAAGAAGATAAATTACAGGAGTTTTCAAGAATTTACGTTGAGTAGTTTTCCACTGAAAAAATAAAGTATAACAGGAAGTCTGCAACGTCGCAAACCGATATACGTGGTCCAATAGTTTAACTATTGATATGCATTATGCATTAGGACGGATTACTCAAATCGCAGTTTTTATTCACAAATTACTTATTTAAAAGTGAGACCAATCAGCGCTACTGCTTAAACTTTACGAAAGGATCACCACCCTTGGGAAAATCGCGTTATACTTTCTTTTTTAAGTAAATAAATTACTTTCAATTAAATACATTATTTTTTATCGTGTCAACTCATTGAAATTCCTCGCAAGGATCTATAACAAAAAGTTATATTACTGTATTTTACTAGACAGAGAGAAAACTCAATAAAAATGTTTGGGTAATTCGGGAAGTAAAACATAAAATAACTCAAGCCTTCGGTTGACTCCGAGGTTCCCCAGTCTCTCCATTGTTTTCTGCGCTGAATTCACCGCAAACTTTACCGAACGCAACACAAAATTTGGGTTGATTTGTGTTTCAATTCCTTTATCGACCAAACGTAACACAAGAACACTAATATTTTTATCAGGGTGGAGGAGCGCAAAAATTGTCCTTGAAATAAAAGGTCATTGCCAGAATGCCATTTTAATGAAAAACCTTCTGAATTCGAATGTAAACCGTGTAGAGCCTTTTTAAGAAAAATAACTGTGTGAAGAACACGGAAAAAAATAGATTACTGACCTGACAATTAAATTGTTAAAAAATTTGTCCGACATGTTTCAAATGTACATTTTACAATAGTGAGCACTAATTTAACTATGAGGATGGTAAAATTAGCATTTTTTAATCGTAAAATCTACATTGATCATGTCGGACACTTTTTTTTAACTACAAAATTGTTAAATCAACAATATCATTTTTTCCCCGTGAATAACTATTAATGGGGCCTTAAGTTAAAGGTCTTGCTTGAGAGGGGGCTAAAACCGAAAACATTCTCCAAAGTTTTGAATTCATTTTATGCCCTGCAAACATACAGCGCGTCAAAGGAGGCCAGTACAACACAGCAGCGTCTCGCATATCGCGTCGCGAGCAAGGATTACCAAAACGCCTTCATTTTTTGAGTACGCAACGCGGACATCCGTAGAGCTGGTATAGTTGCATCCGGATGTAGTGATCTACGACGAGCTCTTGGATCTGTCGTCTTTCCGAGCTCAGATTTCTCATTATCCTTTAACATTCAGTAATCTTTCTTGAATGTTCTATTCTTCTTCTTAGTCTTATTTTTATTTTTTCAAAACAAATAATGATTTCACAGCGACTTGATTCATGCATAATCGAAGTATTATGGAATCAATACAGAAATTTTACCGGACTGTGTTCAGCAGAAAAGTACCTACTAACGCCGAATTCATTCCGAAGAAAATGTTCTTCAAAAACTTTTTTTCTTGGTGAATTTCTTCTTTACAATTCTTAAAATATTTTCATGAATACATTTACATATACAAATACATTTACATTCCCTGGTAAACATTGGCGATAGGAGCTGCGTTTCAAAATACCATAGGAGTTCTTACAGCCGACTGAAGAAAGCGATAGAAAATCATATAGCTGGCTGTAGAAAGTGGAAAAAATCATACGGCCGGGCTATACGAAGCGATAAAAAATTAAACAGCCGGGCTATAGTTCCTGTAGCCGGGCTTTACACTTTATCGCCTGGCTGTTGCTTTTTCGCCATCGGCTATAAAAGGCTATAAGAAATTGTGTAGAAATTCGTGTGCTTTGTAAATCTTTAAGTTTGTACGGAATCACCATAATATTTACAAAGCACACATTATATTTTCCTTTACTACATATTTGTTTTCATCAATTAAAATGAGAATAATCCATACAGGATGTGCAAACATTTCAAAATCATGAGTTGAATAACGCTGACTCCGCCAGATTAAATATTAGAGCCTAACACAAAGCGGAGCGGCGGCGCACTGGCGCCTACAAATCTAACAGGGATACTTCACGCATTGCGCAATGCGTGAAGTATCGCTGTTAGGTTTGTAGGCGCCAGTGCGCGTTTCGCGCTGGTTGCCCGCCCGCCGCGCCGCACCGCAGCGTACCACGGCGCTTGAAGCAACTATTTCACACCAGAGGTATTACACAGTATCGTACGAAATTGAGGGCGCTCCAACATATTACGAATGGCAGGCATCCTTCAAAAGTACGGAGCTTTCCTCGCAAAATAAATCAAGATAATATGGCCCAAAAAGAGAGCGGTAGTCCAAAAACTCACTAAGTCCTAGAATCCGTAATTAGTAACGTTTAGCATACACTTTATCGTCAGGCTGTTGCTTAGTCGCCATCGGCTATAAAAGGCTATAAGAAATTGTGTTGCCGGCTATAGAAGCTATTGGAAATCTTACAGTCGGCTGTAGGTCTATGGTGTTTTGGAACACAGATTCTACTGCCAATTTTTACCAGGGTTTACTTGCAAATACATTTTCCTCCCTCCGAAAACGTTTAAAAAAGATAAATCGCCGATTTTGGCACTCAGTAAGCACCATATTTTAAGATGCCCTTTTGAATGGTCCTTAGGAGCAACCATATGACTCCAAGATCTAGCCGGGAATTTGCAGTTTTCCAGTGGAGAGCTTTTCAGACCCTAAAAACGCAATTGATCGTGTGGCATGCTCTGTCAGATCTATTGATAAAACGGCGTCATTCCTGGAATTATTACTGTCACAATTTCTAGTGCTCAATGTTCCTATTTCTAGGTTCATAGGAACTGCAGTCATTCGTGGAGTGTCATTCTGCTAAGTAGTAATTCAGATGCGCCGAAGAGAAAAAATTCCAAACACTTCGCCTGCACGCTTGCTCATTACTTACAGTGTCGAGGCGTGAATGATCGATTATCGATATTTCTCCATTCCCTATATGGTAAAGAATCGATTATTGAGGTGTCAGCCGCGCACACCCTGTCTATTGATCCTTTTCCATATTTTAAATGGCAGATCAATCGATGTAACGCAAAAAATGCCATGCCACTGACGCTCAAGTTTTCTTTCTCTTACGAGAGATCCGAAACGAAAACGAGCACTCTACTCCCATGCTAAGGAAAAACGCCGTATGAACATTCGAACATTGCCAAATTTACTCTCAGAAATGACTTATTTTTTTGGATAGTCGTGCATATTTTTCATTGAAACTTTCAGGCGCTAAAGACAAAATTACGAACGAAATTCCCTGAAATTTTGGAGGGAAAGTATCGAAAACTTTTCCAGAAAATTCGAGATTTGTTAAATGACGTTTGGCAACTTTTGAAGGCTCATTTTGCGTTCTTCCTTGGCACGGCAGTCAAGTCGAGGTGCTCAGATCCGCTTCTCGAAAATCACAAACAATTATACTTCCAGGAACAACATGAGCTAAGCTCTATTTATTTTAATATAAAGTATATATGACCGTTCGGATTCGGAGAATATTGGAGGGAGTTCTCAACATTGGAATGTCTCGTGATGAGTGTTCTTATGAACACATGCGCTACATACTTACAATTGTTAGCAAGAGTAAGAACCCGATAATTTCGAACAGTAGGAAATGGATTAAAAGTATCTAAAGACAAAGAAGGGTTCATTTTTACGGAAGAAGATTACAGTCGGGGAAACCTAAAACCGCTGCTTAATAATTCTTAAAATAATTTGATGAGCCATGAGTGCCTCTTGAAGTTCGCAGACCAATTCTTAAAATCGTGGCGTCTTCTGGTGTCGCGAAGGAGCTCAGCGAAGTGATTATTGAAATTGATAGACACAGCGATAGACATAAGAGACGGAGGAAAAATAAAGCGATCTTATTGCTTGAATTGGATGATTGAAATAGACATATTTTTTTTTTTTTTTTTTTTTTTTATTTTTTTTTTTTTTTTAGGAGGTAAGTAATAGACTAACTAACGGTAACCCATAGGAGACCCTACAGATAGTCCTCGACAATTATAAGTCCATCAGTTTTCCCCTTAGTCTATGAGAAGCACCCGTTTCAACCAATAGGGTCGCTCCATACTCCCGTAGTCTTCTTCGTCCATAATTTTTTTTATAGCCAATTTTTGCAGAAACTTCTTTTCTAGGTACTTTAGCAAATAATTATTTTGTCTAAGATTCCAAGTGAGAATATTTGACTTCTTGTTCAGGCATTCGACAAAATGCCTGGTTTGACTTATTGTCTGTGAACAATGAATATTCAGGTATACTTAATGGACCAGTTAATAAAGGTACGAATTCGAGCAATCTGATACATGTTTCCTAACCAATATCCCAAGTAGAAAAGCACGAGTCGCGCAATGAAAATTACTGCAATCAAGTCCTAACTAAGATATTATCGCTTTTATTTTACATTGGTTACGAGAATTTGAATGGGTCACTAAAACTGGTGTTTTTTATTTGGACGTATTTCTGCCAAACGGAACTATGAGCATTACGGTATGAGCCCTGAGACCCATGAGAACATATGCATATCAGGGCTCACGTCATAATGCACATAGTTCCGTTTGACCGAAATACGTCCATTTAATATTCTAAAAATACCGGGTGAGGAGATTTCTTGGTGATTCATTTCGTATTCTTGGAGCCAAAGTCCCGGACAAGCCCGTTCTTATAAAATCCAAAAACCCAAAGGGATTTCCAAACCCCAAAGTGGGATTTTGGGGGCTGAAAATATTTTCATTCAATTCTTAGGGGTTCATTACCCCTCATGTTTTCGTCCTGAAGCTGGGTTTTCTACCCCGTTACCAAATGCTCTCGAACACCCGGTATAATACATCCATAATGTATTCATCCCCCTTTCCCCTCTTTTTCAATGAGTGCAAGTAAGGTGAGGTTGGGTAACTGGGCGGTGGGGTAACTGGGCAGTGCCCTCCGTATTTCTACCAGATTAGTGCAAAAATTGTTTTCACTGTTGGCATACCTTCATTATGACGTAAACCATCTAGAACATGTAAACATAACTTCAAAAAAAAATGTTATGGTGAATGGTGAAGTGCCGAAAATTGGACAGCTTTTTTTTCAAAACAACGCCGGAGGTGGTCCCGAAAAGAGCCTCATATCTCACTCCCAGCAAGTATTTTATTCAACTTTGACAATTCTTCTTCATGTATGATGTATTTGTGTAATGCGTGAGTAATTACAACATAATTGGATGAAAATACTGGCTGCAAAGGGTTGATGCCCAGTTACCTTGAAAATTTTCCCTTTGTGGGGTAACTGGGCACCCACCCCAAGGTAACTGGGCAGGTGGCAGTGGTGGCACCTGCCCAGTTACCCATTGCAAGGTTGCTGTGCTTCGGTGTTTGTTTACTTCTGAAAATGTCAAAACTAATTGACTATTGTGGACTTTTAAGTGCCAAAGACCAATAATCAGGGTTCCCAGCACACTAAACTTCTAACTTAAGTCAATTATAGCATAACTTAAGCATTACTTAATTACATTTTTGCCGCTAACTGTTATGACAACACTTTTAACGACTTAAACATGGTTATATAAATTCAAATGAAATTCTCTGAAACCCTCATGAGAAGGACATTCTTTTCTGGCCAATGAGAATTACAAATAATGCCCCCCTTAAAAATTAAGGGAACTTTTTGGCGCCTGACTCTATCCCAGATCAGCCTTGCGGCTTAATTTTTTTTCATTTTTTAAAAATGTATCATGCTTAATCTCACTAAAAGTGGCCAAACAGAGTCCTGGTATACAATACTACTTTATAAGTAGTAATACAGGAAGTTCTAAGCATTTATCTACAAGGAAACATTTTTTTTTTACCGTTATTCAATTCTCAGATTTGAGGGTTTTTTTGCCGCTAACTGTTACGACATCATTCTTAACCACTTAAACATGTTTATATACATTCAAATGAAATTTTCTTAAACCTTCATGAGCAGGACATAACTTTCTGGCCAATGAGAATTAAAAATAATGCCCCCCTCAAAAATTAAGGGGGGGTAGTCCAGTTACCCCACGACGTTGGGTAACTGGGTGAAAATAACGGGAAATTTTTGAAAATTTGTGGGAAAAAATTGAAAGATGAAATTCGACTTTTGACTCTTCCTACATTTAGACAAGGTGTTGTACTTACTAAAAAAAATTTAAAAGTAGCCTCCACTGTCAATATAATGATGGGAAAAAAATCATAAAGTTGAAATTTTGACATTTTTCTCCGAACTCCTGCCCAGTTACCCAACCTCACCTTAATCCATGCCAGAAAAAAATTCTTTTTCCAAAGAAAATTCCGTTAATTCGCTCCATATTCCAGGTGTTTCCGCCGAAAATTCATCATGATGAGTGGCGTGATCGAATGCACGCGATTCGAAGAAATTATTCGAAACCTACCTACCTACGTCAACCTTCTCTAGCTAATCGTATAGGTCATATCTTCGGAGTGACTCACTGCCCATCAACAACGTCCAAGAATTCCGTTCTCATAAACATCATCATCAATCAATCAATCAAACTAGCCGCCTTAAGGTCTTATTATTATTATTTTAATTCAAACTGATGCAATTATTTTACTTGCAATGCAATAACTGTAGCAATTTTTTTTTTTTTGGGGGGGGGGGGAGGGGGGCAATGGATCAGTAGACAAGGTTCGAATTTAAGCATTTTGATGCGTGTTTCTTAACAGAAATTTCACGCAAAACGTAATTCGAGCAAAAAAAATATTTTTCAATAGGATGCCATTATTTTTGACTCATCTGTAAAAGCACGTATCTGCATATGGAAAAAAGTGACCTACATACCCTTTCTAAAATGAATCAATAAGGGTGGTCCCTCATTTCAAAATGTGGTCCACTCGTAAGTCTTGTTCAAAGGGGCCGTTTATAAAATACGTAACGCTCGGACTTTTCGAGTTCCGCCTCTACCGTAACGCTTTTGTGACATAGGTTCCCATCCTTTAACATGTAAGAAAGAATAAAACGGCATAACATTCTTTTCATTTTGACTCTCACCCTCGCTTTAGAGTATTACAATCTTATGAGCGGCCCCTGTATAAGGCACGTGTTTTGCCTTTAATTTCGCCAAGTATGAAATAAGTCCATAAGGAAATACGAAGTTTCTATTTACGCAAGAACCAGACATTAATTTTGTTCCGTGTTTTAGCTGAGTCAATAGACATTAGGTATTAGTCTATCAGGGCCGGATTAAGGGGGTGGCCACATGGGCCGCGGCCCATGGCGGCAAATTTTGCAATTTTTTTTAAATTTAGCTATTAAAAAAAATCGGATTCAGAAAAAAAAAAAAAAAAATACGAACGAGTGTGACAAAATCTCTCATTTCCTGAGAGTATATCTCTAATTTTGTCGTCCTTCTGTGATACAATAGACAGCACCTGTAATTAGTCGAGTTAAGACTAAGAGAGAGACCGAACATGGAATTTGGCCTGGAACGGCGCGGCGCAGAAAGCAATGATGACGAGAACGTGAGATGAAAAGGAGAAACCCTCGGCGCGGCGGTCGGCATGTAACACATAATAGCGCCTACAAGACTGCATGAATACTTCACGCATTGCGCCAAAGACAGTGCGGTTGCTGCGGTCAGCAGCGGGCAGCGTGAAACGCATAGCGCCTACAAGACTGCATGAATACTTCACGCATTGCGTCAAACACAGTGCGTGCAGCAGCGGTCGGCCCGAAACGCATAGCGCATGTAAAACCAGGCCCGCCACATCCCATCTCGGGCCCTGGTACCAGTTTTAAGGTCCGGGCCCCAAGCACGGAGGGGGGGGGGGTCCGAGGGGCATCCCCCGAGAAATTTTAAAATTTATTCGACTAATCGGACGCATTTTGAAGTTTTTTTTTTTTTTGGGGGGGGGGCATATGATACTATTTTCAGTTCTAAGAGGGCCAGGCCCCCCTGGACTCCCCCTTCATTTGTCTATGGCAAGGGAGTTGAGCCATGAGCCATTGAAGTCGAAGATGCCCAGACTGGAGACCCCTAGCATCTAACGACGGAAGAAAATGAAACGCAGTTACTAAAAATATCCCTCTGTACTGAAAATTTTGAAAATAGATAGAAATTTTCCAAGAAGTATGCTTCTTGGAAAATTTAAGAAGAATTCTACAGTGCCCCAGCGTGTTTCTGAAAATCTATTGACATTTTGCGAGATTTTTAGGGTAAATTTTTCACTTTTTCTTATGAAATAAGGTTGCATGTGAATGCGTAGTGGTTTTTCACGTGTAACACGGGCCCCCTCCGGGGCCCGGGCCCCAGTACCAGGGACCCAGTATCCCCCCCCTTGTGGCGGGCCTGTGTAAAACTGTAGAAATACTTCACGCATTGCGCCAAACACAGTGCGGTCAGCGCGGCGCGGCGGCGGAAGGTAAAATTACTAAACCACATTTATGTTTGTTCTTTCATAATTGTTTGGTTCGTTTTTTATAAATGGAGGGCCTTGTCCATACAGAGATAGGTTTACGGAACTTAACTTTCGCGCCAAGTTCCGTGAACTTTTGCTAGTAGTGTAGACAGGGATTTCGCAAAAAATGTGACCAACACAAGTAAACGCGTCTTATACGCCTCTCCCCATCCGGCACGTTCACTTGATGGTTTTAATTGATGTTTCAAAACGAATGAGAAGGGGGCGGCAAAATACAGGCGGCCCATGGGCGGCAAGTAAGTAAATCCGGCCCTGTAGTCTATGCATTGCAACGCATTCGCAGGTTTTGACAGCCGAAGTTCGCATTCAATGAAGCTGGATAGGCAACAATCCGACAGAGGAGCTCGAATAGTTGCCTGTCAAAAACTTTACTTTGAGAGCAAATAAAAGTGATTCATGTAGACTCTTTTTTTCTTCAGAGTTGAGAATGGGACATAAACCACGAAGAACCAATAAAAGAATCTCTTCCGTCAACCATGGTGTAAATGTATGCTCATTATAATGCAGGTTATTCTTAATAAAAGAATGAAACATGATCGGAGTTTTTGAAACGCTGCAATGGAGTTACATATTTTTCGACTTTCACTAAAGAGATATTGATGGTCAAAGTGTGAAACCAGGTAACTCCATCGCGGTGTTTCAAAATTTTCGGTCCTATTTTATTTTTGTCAAGAGAATCAGGCCAACTTCATGGCTTGAAATTTACGCAGAAATTTCTGCCGATAAGAAGGAAAAATCAAGGAATTTTCAAGAAATTACGTTGGGTAGGGGTAGATTTCAAGGGAAAAATTAAGAGTAACAGGAAGTCTGCAAAGTCGCAAAAGGAGACATATGGTTTCACAACTCACACTTTGACCATCGATTATTTGGCTCAAAAGTTCGTCACCATGTTTACTGGCGCTTTGGTACCGCAAAACATTGCAAAAACATCTTCTTGCCAAATCTGGGAGATAATTTTGCGAAAAGAAGCATCGAAATGCTGGAAAAATGTAGAATACAGACTTTTGTTTTATCATCACGAATGACTTCACTTTATTTTACTTACCAAAGATTAATTTTTCATAGTCCAAAACTTTCGCAATTGCTGACTTCTATGTTATGTGAGCTTTAAGAGCTTCAACAATTGTATAAGTTTGTTGCAGCATTGTTTCGTCAGCACTTTGTTTACATGTCCATTCGAATCGGGAAGAGAGCGGAACACGGATCCTCAATTCCACGACGGACTAAGGCCGCACAGTTCTTGTACCATTAGTAGTATCGTTCTATTTTGAAGGCGCTCTCTACTCTGGGATCACGACCAGCGATCACGACTGTAATAATAACTGAGGAGCATGCCAGCGTTTCATTGCATAGTGTTGTAATTCCTCTTTGAAAAATGAATTCATACATTTTCATTAGTTTATTTTATTCCTCTTTTCGATGGGAGGGGGGGAGGGGTTGGAGAATTCGAAGGTCTCCGGATTCTTGCACGATTGATATTTACAATTTTACTGAAGTATTTTACCACTCATTAATATTGTTCAATTTTTCAATACTTTCTTTTTATTTATGATCTTTCCCTAACTATACGATGCATTGCGTAAATTTTGGAACTGAAATACTGATGTTAGAGCACGAGCACGCCTCAATATGTTTTAAACATGACAGGTATCCAACATAAAAAAAGAGATAGTAAAAGTTGAGGAATTAAAAAAGAATATAGGGGAAGACGGAAGGAAACTCCTTCTGGTCTATGTAAAAGAGCAGGGATAAATCGCAAGGTTAGAAAAAAATCCAGGTGTCTACATCTAATGCGCAAGGGCGATAAATTAAATAAATTTATTTATATCTTGTGACTCGAGAGAACAGGATATTATCGAATAAGTTTAAGTGTTAGTGTGTGTTTAAGTGTTGAGTGTTAGAGTGTCTACAAAAATAAAACGTTAAGTACAGATATTTCTTAAAATATTTGACAAATGGAAAAACGTATATTTTATGAAATAAGCTGATATCTCAGACTGTGTGACAAGCCGGGTGTAATTCTGCAACCACCTATCTCCGTTTGCGACGTCGCAGACTTTCCTGTCACACTTCATTTTTTAAATCGGAATACTACTCAAGGTCAATTCTTGAAAGCCGGCGTTATTTTCCTCCTCGACGCGAAGAAAATTCCGCGAAAAACTTTTAGGGACGATATCGATTTGTTATCCTTAAAAAAGTAAAATATGAGCAGAGACTTCCAAACACCGCGAACGGATATGTGATTGCGGATTTTACGCCGTCGTCCCGTCGATATATTCAGCTGACCTTCACCCGAGTTTTCCGGGGAAAACACCCGAATCCTACTTCGGCGCTCATAGGGATCCCCCGCCCATCCCCCTCTCCTCCCAGCACGAGGCTCCCCTTCCTTTGGTGCCAGCGTCCGCTGTAAAAATTTCCCTTTAATTCTTCGTACCACAGGGGCATGCCTGAAATTTCACGAAGATTCATACTTCCATGAGGGCGTTATTTCTACGAGCATCCACAGTAATCTCGCGAATAAAGCTTGTGGAATCACCCGCGAAATGAGCTTAGGATCTCGCAGTGGAAATCCGGCATCACAGCCCGCAGTGCGTGCTTGGCTGGCTGCATCCCCAACGAGATTGAAGGAAACTGCAGATTCCAATATGGCGCCTGGCATTGTTTACTTGTCACACGGCAGTTCGGCGATTGCGATCACACGTTGATAACTTCTTATTTTTTTGTTTTGTGTATCTTTAACATGAATTTTCCGAAACTGTAAATTCGTGTCGCGTTCATATTAATCGTGTGCGTCGTGCCAACGTTAAAACTTGACGTACCGGGTCGTACGTTCCTATTTAATTCCTACTTTTGTGGACTTGTTTCCTCGAAGGGACCTGTTTGTTTTTAGTAGGGCAGAGAATACAATGCTGCTGGGCTTTACGTGTCGTCAGTTCTCATTACTTTATTTTGATGTGTTACATCCTTTATAGCTAGTTGAGGCCAGGAGTGAGGATCAGATATTAGAGTGCTCTGAAGTGTCGACCTTGTAAACTCTAGAAAGTGGGTATATTGTTGTCCTCAACTTGTATCATTGTGTCACAGCCCACATGAATTTGAAAGATAAATCAGGGTACCTTCATGAATTTTGTCTCAAGTTCAGACTAACTCTGTCCAGAGTCTAGTGGATCTTTTTATGGAAGGATCCATCATGGAGTGTATAGTGTATACGGGACAAATGTAGTTGTGTGCGTGCTGTCCGGCTATTGTGATCGCAAGTTTACTATGGAAAAGTTTCAATTGTTCGGTGGAAAATGAATGCCAGACCGCTTCTTCAGTCTCTAAATAACAACTCTCTCTCTATCCGCCAAGAAATTACAAGATTCGAAAGTGTCCATCCATCAATTTATGCCATCTATGATTTGATCGAGCTGATTCCAGATCCCTTGATAACGCAACAAATCCGTGATCACGTTGTTTGCATTGAAGGTAAGGATTGTTTTTTCCTGATCTATCTTGGATGTAGTAGCATACTGTATTCTAAAAGAAAAAACTCAAGTCAACAGAATTGAATTTTAATATCACTTACCAAAGCTTAAGTCTGAAGCTGCATACAACTTCAATCAACCTGTTGACACGTATCATTTTGATGATGAAAGTAGAAAATCAAGTATCTTGATTCACTACTTCATAAAGTACTAATATTTTTAGTAGCGTACGAAATATGCATGGCAATTTCAAGAAGAACATTCCTTTTCTTTTCTTTCAGAGGTGAGGTAACAATTTTTCAGCTAAATTGGCACCTGTTGACATTCCGTTTGCAAGTGTATGAAATGCAGTCCTCGAATAGGGATCAAGAATTGACTAAGCGCACGATCAGGCCATGATCAATCCTCAATTGCTATTGGCCAATTGCTTGCAAGCGGAATGTAAACAAGTGCTAACTGAGCTGACAACACCTCTAAGAAAGTATATAAGAGTGAAGATTTTGAAATGTTGTAACTAGGATATGCGTTTTTTGACTTTCACCATTGGTTTACGCTAGATTTTAGGGACTACGTAGGTGAGAAAGAGTATGCCCAAACTAAGATTTGGAATTTTTCAGACTAAACAAACTAGGGGTGTCGTATAGACGTTATTAGTAGCACTTCATCATAGGGATTCTCCACTACATTGAATTAGATTGAAACAATAACACTGGCCTAACCTCTTTCAACGCTACCAATGCGAAAGAATCGATATACATCGTTTTTCTGTGGTGTGGCACTAATTGCGTCTATAAGTTGGCAGTTGTTTACTTCTTATTCGCAAGCAACTGCAATGCAGTTTTCCATTAGGTACCCATCAAAGTTGACTGCAGGAGGAATGCAGTTGCAGTGCGTAGAATTATAAATTGGTCTACAGCACGTTACAGTCAAAAGTAAACTACTGCAAACTTATCTGATGACATCTTCACCCCTAAAAACAGCCTTATGTCAGAATATGGCAGGACCTTAAGTTTTACTCTGAAAATATGAACATGAAGAAATAACTCTTAAACTCTTTACAGGTCTTAAGCAGGGTTTAGTTTTTTTCTGAAGTTAAAAGCCAAATGGCTATTAACATTATTATAAACTTATGGTCTTGAATGGAAATTAACAGCGTCTACCCACAGCACCGAATGTAAATAGTGCAGCCTGTATTAAATTGTCCCAGACCTACCTCTCCTAGAGGCATCAATCTTTTTAGACCATCGTACATTTTTCATCGGATCATTTTTCAGAATTTAATTTGTCATCAATGGGCATTTTTCTCACAGACTGATTTCCACTCTTGGTCTAATCAGGAAATGGTTATCGTTTATTTACGTTGTAATTTAGGCTAGATATATAGTCCAGCTACCGTAAACGACCACTGCGGAAGAGCAATTCTAGCCTTCTAGTGGAAAGCTGACACCATAATAGGGAACTGTGATCAAAAAACTTTATTGTGCATCAAGTTCTACTTTGGTTCTGACGGAAAAGCCAAAAAATTATTCAAACAGATTTTAATTTAAAAACCACTAACGTTCCCCATGTCAATGACTGAAACAAAAAATACCCACCTAGGGTAGTCGGAACAGCATTTGCTATGTGTTATTCAAAGGTCATGTTTATTGTAATGCCCATAAACCAGCTGCACGCAACCATTTTATAATTGTACTGACCTCACTGAATCGCAATGAGAAAAGGAGTGGATTCTAGACTCTATTAATGTGCGCAACGTTATTTTCGAGTCATTTCAACTCATGAATCAATGTGCGATACACCTGCAGCAAAGGTTTGCTATAATCCCACACCACGCAAAAAAGGGGGTTACGCTTGAAATGACATAATTTTTTAGGGGGAGGGGTCTGGATGTGAGTAACCTATACTACCGTGCCGAGAAAGAACGCCGTATGAACATTCGAGAGTTGCCAAATTTCCTCGGATAAAACAGGTATTTTTAACGAAATTTATGTATATATTTCCTTGACATTTTCAGATGTTTTAGATTAAATTGCGTACAAAATAAGTAGTCTCCAAATTTAGGAAAAAAATATTCACAATTTTCTCAAAAAATTCTTTTTTTATCAGAGGAAACTTGGCAACGCCTGGAGATTCAAACGGCGTGTTTCCTTAGCATGGCAGTGTAGGTGTAGGAGGTGAGGGAGGGGTCATAAAGTCGGAGAAAATGGGTGACGTAATTATAGACGGGACGGCCCCGCGCAACTATTCAAACACCTGAGTAGTCACAGGGTATCACGCGAAAATGAAGGAAATGTATGTCGGTTTCATGCTCGCATCGTTAAATGTGGAGATCAAGTGCGCAACCAGTAGAACTCCGGAGTATACTGCTTGCCGCTATATTAAGGTGAAAAAGGCGTAATTTTTAATTTCTTTACAAAATCGATGGAAAAAGCGCGGTTTTGCTGTTACAATATTGAGGTGAAATCAGGGTCGGACTGGCTCGCATCCGAGGGCGTCTACCCTTGGCTGGTTGAAGGGGCGTAATGTGATATTTCCTGGTAGGGCATCCCCTACGCGGAGAGGGGCTCAGAAAATTTTGGCAAAGCAGCGCAAGTTTACGTTATTTTCAGGCTCAACGTTTATTTATCGTATAGAGTAAAAATTGCAAAATTGAACGTATATAAGTAACCGATAGACTTCTGAAATTAAAGAAAACATAAAAAATTGAAGCCACTATACGCATCGAAGCACCATTATTTCCAAGAGAACCGAGCCAAAGCTGCGGTATACACGAGCTTAAGACGTAAGTCTGCAAATCCATCCTTAAAAAAAGTCAGACAAGAACCTGAAAAAAGAAGAAAGAACGAGTGTAGTAGTAGTAGTAAAAGAGTGTCAACACTGCTAAAGACAGGAAAGACGTATTCAGGCCTCTTTTTTAACTTTTCTCCCGCGAATCTGAGCGACACCTCATTGACAGCATATAGCAGAGCATTGAGAGCTCACGCTTCGCGTCATCGCGCCTTCAACTTTTAAGACTCAGCACGGACGTCCATCAAGTACGAATAGTTGTATCTCTGCGCCGTCGTAAATGCGCATCTTTTCCCTCCCGCTATTTCCATATTGTGTTTGTTTGCGTTTGTCTTATTCGTAATTGTGCTTCAAGCACTACGTGAATAACACAGCCGAAGGTAGGAGAGATGTGTTCGGGCCTCTTTTTTAACTATTCTATCGAATCTGAGTGACACCTCATTGAAAGCATATAGCAGAGCATCAAGAGCTCACGCTTCGCGTCATCGCGCCTTCAATTTTTCAGACGCAGCACGGACGTCCATCAAGTATGAATAGTTTATACCTCTGCGCCGTCGTTAACGCTCATCATTTTCCTTGCTTTATTTCCATATTGTGTTTGTTTGCGTTTGTCTTATTCGTAATGGTGCCTCAAACTAGTAGCGTAGAGCAGATTATTCACGACTCTCGCCATAGCGTCTTACATTTTTCATATGCAATGTGGACATCCATCTTGCGCGAATAGTTGTATCGCGTTTACACTTTATATGTCTCTTATTTTTGAATTTGGAGATAAATTAAGGTTAAGTTTGCCCGAGATATGCTATGGTATGTCCAAATCAACAGTTATTTTGAATAAGAAGAAATTTATTCAAAGGTCTCTCAAGAGGTCTATAAAGGGTGCTTATGTCTAAAAATCGAACCGACCATCGCTTCTAAGGGAGTTACATGAAGCGAATGAAGGAGGGATAGGTATGATAAAGCGCCTGTACGTCAAAAAAAGGAGAAAATTTCACAGAAATGTGTTCGCGGTTCAAAAAGTAGTTCTTGGACTTCTGTCCACCATTATCATGCGTCAAAGCACCTTTCTTTACTCCTAATTCTCTTCCTCCGTTCATTTAAGACATTTTCCGCATATTTTCTAGGTCGTAATTTTTTTTCTCCTCTTATTTTGCTATCTGTCAGAGGGGCGCGTTTTCGGCGCGCCAAGGGGGCGTATCTGCCAATGGCAGATTGGCCCTATGGCCAGTCCAAGCCTGGGTGAAATACGCGTAATTTTTATGTTTTACTAAACCGCTGTAAAAAAAACCCGTATTTGTCGCAATATTAAAAAAAAAAACTCGTATAATTACTTCTGATTTTACAAAACCACTGGATAAATCGTGGGATTTTTTAATATTCACGGATATGCATAAAAATGTCTTATCAATCAACACTAATCAAAGCATCAGAAACCAAGCGCGCAACTATTCAAACTCCGAAGTAGTCATGTGGTATCATGCCGAAATTAAGGAAAATCTTAGCTTTCTTCTTGTCTCAAATTACTGAAGTTACTGAATGCCGCAAACTCCATAGCTATATTTGTGATTACTCATGTCATTACAAAATTGCCAGAAAAATCGCGTGACTGCTGCGATATTGAGGCGTAGAACGCGTAATTTCTCACTTTGTTAGAAATCCTCTGGCAAAATCGAGTATTTGCTGCGATACTTAGATGACAATCGCGTACATTTTATACCGCTGGTTCCGCGGTCTTACAAAACCGCTGGAAAAATCGCGTATGTTTTCAGTGTTCACGGAAATGTGCATGCATTTTTTATGAAACATCTTTGGTCAAAGCGGATACCGAGCGCGAAAATGAAGGAAAATCTTGGTTTTTCACTTGTCTCAAATTGCTGCCCTCTACAGTTGTCGGGATGTTCATGAGAAAAATGACTCAAGACCTATGGACATGATTTTCGCCGTAAGTCTCGATATGCTACTGCTAGGTACATACCTACTTTGACCCCGAGCTTTCAAAGCTAACCACTCGCCGCACGAAGCAACTCATTCGCTGATTAAGAGGTCTCGTGCCGTGATCCAAGTCCAAGACGCAGTAATTAAAAGCGGAGGGGAAGCAGGGAAGCTGCAGGTCTAATAGACGTCGTGCGTTTAAAGGAGTCCAGTCTGGAGGTCGTGCAAATTGCCACTTGTATGTACAACCGCATTAACCCATTCAGTCTTGGGTTATAACCGACAGGGCTTGCTCCTGCAGCCAACATATTTTTCATGCACACTAAGAAAGAGTAACCTCAATTGAGGCGCTTTTTAGATGTAAAGCCCTCATTGAAAAATTACGTTCAGGAAAATATTTTTGAAATTTTTATTATCGCTCTACGACCACTAACGGTGACTTACGAATTCGAAATTGGGAGTTCAGCTCTGACGTATGTCACCGTCAATAGCCAGAAAGAGCCGTTCAAGTATTACGTAACGCAATCAGGGGGAGGGAGATTTTGATCCAGGGTTACGGTGCGTTACAATGGGGGAGATGGAGTCAAGCCCGGCGTTACTTAGCCAATCCGAGCCGAGAGAAAAAAAACGTGCGAAAAATTTAAAATCCTGCCCTTCCCGAATGAATCTTCTCGGCGCGGAACCCCACCGATGAACGCGTAATGTCCTTATTCACCCCCCCCCCCTCCCGTCTATGCATGTATTTAAGCGAAATATCTCTAGAGAAAATGCCGATCGAATTTTTTTTCAAACTGTTTTCTCAGCGTTTTCTTGATTTTTTGAAAATTTGAGCGGGAACGGGGAGTCCGACCAGCGTTACGTAATTCAAAAAGGGGATGTACTGCTGCGTTATAGGTGCGTTAACCGGGGGAGGGAGGAAGGGGAAGAAAAATGAGATGAGAGAAAATGAGATCAGAAGAAAAATCAGCGAAATCCTCAGTCAGAAAAGACAAAGATTCTCCTCGTAAAAATGCAATTTGCAAGAGGAAATTGGGCAACATTGAAATGTAGCTACGTTCTTTCGCGACAGAAGCGACGAATTAGGTGACGATATAGGAAGGAGAATGCAGAGTAACTCAAAATTTGGGGTAAATTAACCATACCTGTCTGTTAAGTTACCTACCCCATATTTTAGTAATCTAATCAGCTCTGTCGATCATCTCCCTCTTGCTTTGTGTCTGTATCATCATCGTAAATCGTCGCCCGCACTCTATTCTTTCTTTCAGAAAATTCAAAGTTTAATCCATTAATAGCCGTAAGATATGGCACAATGTCTATTATCTCTCGTTTAATTACCCGACATAATAGCATGCAGCGTTATTGAAGTTTAAGAACCTCTCGAGAATGGAACGAGTGACATGGTAATGTTGTCATTTGTAGCCAACTCGTGAGTCCAATGACGCACGCTGCAGCTCTGCGCATGCTGTAACGTCAACCCGGCGTGTCATCACGTTTTGTCGCTTGGTTGACGAAAGGGCGTAATTACACTCAGAGATGAGCCCGGGAAACCATTGAGTTTTATGGATGACAGGGTTCAACACCAGTGACGCATCCAGAGTGAGTCGGGGGGAGGAGGGCATTGGTCTGGGGGACAAGCAACCCCCAGCCGCAGGGGGTTCGGGAGCCTCCCCCGGGAATTATTTAAAAAAATAGCTTCTCCCAGATATACAGGAGGAATTTTAGCGCTTCATTTTTTCCAGGAGAGGATGCGTGTAAGTCGAGAGTGAATTCAGCGTGTCACGTGAAACGACTGAAACTTGTGGGAATACGTCTTTGGACCCTTGAAATCGTCGCTTTTCTGACGTGAGAGCGTATCTCAGTTTTCGCATGAGCCCAGAAAGCTTTAAAATAAATTAATGTGAGGCAGGCCTCGAGTGGACAATGAGTTACGCCCTTACGTCAGAGGGGCGATGAAATGTGAGGGAATTCGCTCACTTCGAAAAATTCGAGAACCAGAGGAATTTTTCCGGGAAGTCAGTGAGGAAAAAATCCCGCATCGTGTGAAAAGTTCCGCCAAATTGAACTTTCTGCACTCCTGCCTCTCAGGTTTAAACCCCTCGAAAATAGTCAATTTTCTTCATATTTTTCCTACAACGCCATTTCAGGAAGTTTGATTCCTAGCTTGCATCAAGGTACATCAAGGGAACGGTAATTGTCGTCGCCTACCTAACATAAGGGCGTAAATGCACTCTGCAATGAACCCTGTCCTCCGTACATTTCAATGCTTTTCCGGGCTCATCTCCATGTGTAGTTACGCCCTTATGTCAGGATCCAGGTTCACCACCGACTACCTCCTAAAACGAAAACGAATCGCTCTAATTGACTTTTCGGTTCCCTCCGATTTGTCACCTGGCGGTAGCGATAGCGATTGAGCTGTATCGAATCGGCGGTTCAGGTCTCACGTTTAGCGGGAAGATGGTCGGAAGGCGGCTTTCGAAGGCGGCGGCGCGGCGCTGCGGGGCCCGAGAAAAGTGGAAGTGTGATTGGATCAGTCATTCTGCCAGAAGGCGCTCATGACTTCAAGAGCCGAGCCGCCTGGAAACGAACCAGCCTCGGCCCTGAAAACAGTTGTCACGTCGGGCACCAGTTTGAATCCTTCATCTCAGCTGGGAGCTCCAAGCTTTGGAGCGAAAATAAGAGTTATCCAGGGTTTCTACAAGTCCGGAGTTTCCGGAAAGTCCGGAAATAGTACTGATTTTTCAAGGCCGGTCCGGAAGTACTGAAAAAGTGCGAAAATTTCGCAAGAAGTTCGGAATTTTGTTTCATTTTTTTGGAATTTTTGTCGCAATTTGAGCGAGAAATTTGAATTTCGACAAATGAAGGCACTGAAAAAGTTTTGAATTTTTCTGTCGAGGAGGTACTGGATTTTTTGGAATGTCGTGTAAAAGCACTGTGAAAGTACTGATTTTTGGCCAGCCTGTTTTAGTAGACACCCTGGTTATCTCTCTTTTGGAAAATGAGTCCCAGGGTTTCCGGCGATCTGGAAAACCTGAAAAGTCATGGAAACACAAGGAATTCTTAGGGAAAGTCGGGAAGTTTTCACGCGCGGTGTGATTTTTCCGTTGAGGCGGTACTGAATTTCTTGGGAATGTACTGAAAAAATACTGTAAAAGTACTGATTTTTGGTCAGCCTGTTTTAGTAGACACCCTGATGACCCATCATCATTGCGGCGCAGTCTTCTGATTTTCTGTTTCCAAGATCCGAGTTTTAAACGGAGTCCTTATACTTTTAGACTGACCTTTGAACGCGCTCGTTGGCGAAATTTCCTGACCCATTTTTGTAGGATTCGCGCGATTTTTCGGAATCCGAACCGCCTCGATCCGCGCGATTCTCTTTAGAAATCTGGCAGTGTTGCTCGAGAGTGCTTCTGCGTCTGCTATGCTGCTTGCTGCTTCTGTGTTCGTCGAGGTGTACTAGCACACCCCCCTCCCCCCACCCCCAAGGAAACTGTTCCAGGCCTATATCGGGTGTCGGCAAGTAGGCGTATTCAATATTACTATATTCTGCTCCGGAATGGTTTCCATCTGTACGAGTATGCTCCAATGATGGGGGCCGATGGATCCTCTCGCCTCACACGAGTCTCTGCTCCAATTAAGATATGAGTCGCGTCAACACTCTCCGATAACAAGCGTATAATTCACGCAGGGGAAACAATTTTTTTCTTCTTATACATATAACAGAGATTCAGGACTCTTACGATTAAGGGACCTGTCGTGTGAAGGCAAGTCAGAACTCAGAGGACGAAACACCCGAAAAAATTCAGTCAAATCAGGAAAATTTCAGGAATGGGTCAGTTGCGCTGGTCTTGGAATCGTATTTTGATGCTTGATTCTTGTAGATCAGCTAATAATATTTAGATCTGTTCAAACAGCAACTTTCTACGTTCAATATCAACCGAAATATGGCGCTTTGAAAAATTCGGTTTATGACGTCATCCACCGCGGTAGTGACACCCTTGGTTTCTTCCTCCTTGCTTTCATCCGAGTAACATGTTGAGTAACCAGAGCAAATTTGAGTGTTTTCCTGACTGATGAAAGCCCGGTGGAAGAAACCAAGGGTGTCACTACCGCGGTGGATGATGTCATAAATCGAATTTTTCAAAGCGCCATATCTCGGTTAGTCTAACTTAACTTTTTACTTTAGTCTATAGTTTTATATCGTCAAGGAAAAATAATTTGTGAGGTTTTCCCTCCTCTGTTCTTATGTAGTATATGTTTGCAGTTTTTATTTATGTACGATGTATTGATTCATCAGATGCACGTCGCCGCGGACGGAAACCAGTGGCGTGGCGTGGCGTGACGTGATCGTCGATCATCGATATTTTCTCCATTTGAAGCCATGGTAAAGAATCGATTATTAATAGTGTTCGTTGCGGACACCCTGTATATCGATCCTTTTCCATCTAATTCAAAGAAAAATCAATTGATACATCGCACCAGTGGCGTGGCGTGAACGATCGATCATCGACATTTTCCAATTAGAAGCTATGGTAAAGAATCGATTATAAAAGTGTTCGTTGCGGACACTCTGTATATCGATCCTTTTCCATTTATTTAAATAGCAAAGCAATTATATATCGCACAGCACGCCACGCCACTGACGGAAACCCTGCAAATAAATCCTGCGCGGAAAATGATGGGAATTTACAGAATCGATCGGGACGGAGAGCGAGAGGCGAGCTAGATCGGCAGCCCACAATCGTGCTAAAGAAAAACGCCGCGTGTCCCTTCAGGCGCTGTCAAATTTCGTCCGACAGAACGCGAGTTCGCTGGAAATCTTTTGGATATTTTCCTGCCAATTTTTCACAGAATTGCATTCGCAATCCAATCTTCAGTATCTGAAAATTTCAAGGAACAATATTCAAAACTCTCCCCAAAAATTAACATTTTATCGGTGGAAGTTTGGCAACTGTCGAATTCTCATATGGCGTTTTTCCTTAGCACGGCAGAATGGGAGGGCGCGGCCCAGGATTCGACGCGACGCGACGACGCTCAGAGTTGTCGCTCGTTCTCGTTCGTCCGCGCTCGTCCGTCGTCCGTCGTCGCTCGTTATTATCAGCACCGCGTCAATGACGGCGCCGCGACGCGCTCCACGAGATCGACGCCACGTCGAGCGTCCCCGTGACGCTCGACTTCATTCATAACATTGCTCGATCCCCCCCCCCCCCGGCCCCTCCGCCCCCCACCCCCCGCGCTAGGGCTGCTTAGGCCGACTTGCAATTGCCGAACTGTATCAAATAGCTCTCTCGCAACAGGAAGCGAGGTTGCACGTACCGCGCCTGCGCCACGTCGAACGCTCCCGTGCTAAGGAAGAACGCCGTATGAGCCTTCAGAAGTTGCCAAGTTTCCTTCGAAAAAAACCGAAGTCTCCCAGAAAATCGTGAATATTTTTTCCCTAAAGTTTCAGACAACTTTGAGCGCAAAGTTTTACATCGACGAAAATTGGCCAAAGTGACTCTGTTACATCCCTATTGAACATACTTGAAGGAGTTTTTTGTCCTCCGAAGGGATCGGTCTGAAATATCGCGTTAAATGCTGAAAAACCCGCATTTTTCGCCAAAATTGGCCTGCAGACCCATGTTTAGGCCAGTGGTAGACCCCGAAATAGATCGGAAATGACCAAACCATGATGCATTCCGTAAAATATAGACCTTCAATGACCAAAAAATCGCGGAGTTGAGGAATTTCATGGCGGGCCCAAAAAAGGCCCTTAACGATACCCCTCCTTTCAAAGAAAGATGTGCATGTATGTCGTCAAAAGTACATGTTTTATCGATGGAAATTTGGCAACTCTCGATTGTTCATACGGCGTTCTTCCTTAGGAGGGCAGAACAGGTGCATGTTATTCGAGCGCCTAGATCCGATCGGCGAGCGGTTATTGGAATTGATAGACGAAGCGATACACAAAGAATACGAAGGGAAATGAAGCGATCCTATTGGAAGGGTGTCTTCTGGTTTGGGAAATCCGGAAGTAGTACCGGTTTTTAGGGGCGGCCGGACAAAGTACGGAAATTCTGTGAGAACGTCCGGAATTTTTTCGCTTCATACCTCCACGCAAGTTGTTTGAGACAGCCTGCAAAGTATGCAATCCATTTACCAAACCGCGATTGTGCAGCTATCGTGTAATTTCCGGCCAATATTGACCTTCGAATTTGGTAGCCGCGCCATTTTTGTCGCGATTCACAAGTGAATTTGTAATTTTTGAAAATTTGCGAATCCATCACGTTAAGGTACAGAAAAATTACTAACAATAAATATTTTTGTTGAGCGGTTCTGAAATGTTTGGGAAAGCACTGAAATAGTGCTATAAAAGTACTGATTTTTGCCAGTCAGTTTCAGTAGACACCGGGTGTATTTGCTTAAAACGGGTGATCGTTATAGACTAAGGGGGAAAATGGTGGACTAACTATAGGATCTCTCGTGTTTTACCTTTAGTTAGCCCTCGCGCATTACAACCAGCCGCTTCTACCAATAGGATCGCTCCATTTCCTCTATATCCTCTTTGTTTATCGCTTTGTCCGTCATTTTTAATAATCAGCCCGCAGTTTTACGTCTCGGTGTTGCATAGATCAGCGCGATGAATAGGATTATTGTAGGTGGCTCAAATACTTGAGAAGAAGATGATTGGAAGATTTTAGGAAGACCCCCGTGGGGCTAAATCGCGGTGCACAAGAAGTTATTACAGGAATACTATTGTGAAAACACAAAGATGGGTTTAGATCCTCACCTGCGTGAACGGTGGTAAGACGTGATTGATCGATTATCGATATTTCCCCATTTGAAACTGTGGCAAAGAATCGATTGATAAGATGCTCGTTCGATTCTTTTCCATATGTTTATAGGGCAGAACAACCGATTGCAACAAAGATTGCAAAGCACGCCACGCCGCGCCACCACTGGTGACGAATTACCAACTAAGATGGATTCTGAGAGAATGTAGCTCTCAGAGTTTCCCTGGACCGGTGCTGCGGTGATAGTCGTTTTTCTTCGCAAATGACCTCAGTTCTATTAATAAAAATTTTTGAAGGAAGGTGAGGCTTTTTTTATGAATTATCATCATTTTGAGACCTATAATTATCTAACGCTTTGTGATTAGAGCCTGAATAACTTGATTTTTTCAAACGATAAAACCCTTTTTTTGAAATTTGAAAGTCATAATTTATTTTATATGAAAACTTTTATTGAATCAGTGCACGCTAGATGAGCATAAGGCCCAAAATAAAATTCTACAGAGAGACAAAAAATTGATTTTCTCGTCAAGCACGATGACAATAAATTACCTAGATTTTTCAAAGAAAGGGTCATCGTTCGTTCGACAGGTCTGAAGTAACTCTTTCAGCGGGAATATTTTTACTGTTCTTTCAGGCTCATTTGAAATATTGGACTCCCGCCTTCGTATAAAGAAAATGATGGAAAACTACAACATTCTAAAGTAAAAAAAAAAAAAAAGTACCTAGGTTGAAAGTGAGTTCTGAATGTTAATCAATCATTTTCGTTATTTAAGTAGAGTAACCGTTACGTACAAACAACAATTTGAGAACATTGCTCTTTTAGCCAAAGAAAACCAAGAACTCGCAGAAAATGAGTGAGTGCCTTCCATTTAGAAGGTTAAAAATGCAATACAAATTGATTGTTCTACACTTACGCTCTCCTACCACAAACTGATTCAATTCCGGATCAAGAAACACTACTGAGTGCCGACCCCGCATTTCCCTGATCTGCATCGCGGTTAGCGAATCTTGGTATTTAGCTTCGTTTAAATCTCTCTGCGGTTTTGAACACCACAATGAGGTGGATTCTGCGTGATACGTGTGGTCTGATCAACCTAAACTGCTCGTAAGCTGCGTGTTAACTCGATGCTAATATGCCATTTAACCTGCATCGGATCGTGTAGCAAGCTGTCGTCAGTGGGTTTTATTAACTACGAAATCATGCATCAATAAATGCTTGTTTAACTCTGACTCACCCCTCCCACTTACCGGTCTAAAATCTCAGGAGGAAGAATTGAGTCAGCAGTGGCGTGATGTGCTTTGCGATGCATCGATTGATCTGTCATGTAAACCTATCGAAAAGGATCGAATATTTTTCAGCTGAGTCGTTATTGCTCAGATTCTCTCCCTAAGGATTCTTCTGCTTCTGGTCCCGTGAAAATTTTATTCCAATCGAACTAAATTTCAAAAGTTTTACGCTGATCAAATGATATTCAATTATTTTCTCATGGGTCAAGCGTTAGGCTCTCGCAACATTCATTTTCCGCGGTAAGGAAATGAGTATGAAATGGACCACTAGACAAGGTACGAATTTCAGCATTCTGATACATGTTTCGTAACCAAAATTTCACGTAGAACACGATACGCACATAGAAAATTACCAAAATTAACTCCTTACTAAGATATTTGATGATTCTTGATGTGTGAATTCAAACCACCCGCTCATGAAAACTCAATGCTCTACGTGATTCACATCGCGCGCTAAATGTTTATCATGACAGTCTCTGCGATGTAAAAATCTTCAACTTCAATCTTGCCACTTTGGCTCAGCTATAGCAAATTACCAATAGTTTGAACAACACATGGTGGAAATGAACATTGCTCGATTGAGAAGCTTGCTGAAACCGTTGTAGTGCGCGATTTGACTCACGTAGAGCTTTGAGTTTCTTGTGAGCGGGCAGTTCAAATTCCTCGTAATCAGTGCGAAATAAAAACGTTAATATCTTCGTTAGAAGTTGATTTCGGTAATTTGCGTAGTGTGAATCGTGTTCTACGTGAAATTCTGGTTAAGAAACATGTATCAGATTGCTTAAATTCGTACCTTGTCTAGTGGTCCATTCCGCGAAATTCTATTCATAATATTAAAACAATGGCAAACACTTAAAGTGAGATTGGCAGTCGAGGAAAGTTCCGAACTTTCCCCTCATTTTTTTTAGTTCTTATATTTTTTCATTGCCATGCAACAGCCCATTCTCTCTTTTTCTCGAGTACTTTCCTCTTGTATCACGTTAGCAGTGAAACAATAACGAAACAGTCCCCACTCCACGCGGCACCTTTGGCTTATAATTGGACGTATCTCTATCAAACGGAACTATGTGCATTATGACGTGAGCCCTGTTATGCATATATGATAATGGGTATCAGGGCTCATGTCTCATTGCACATAGTTCCGTTTGGCAGAATTACGTCCAATGGGCCTGTTGCATGCAAGAGATACAGCCGTGCGAATAGACTTTTAAGAGGTTAAATGACACGAAAATTACGATGGTCACATTAAAAAAGTCTGAAATACACTCCTAACTGTGCAATTTGCGTTGTTAGGAACGCGCTGTTTCAAATTTCCCGCGTCTGGGGGCAGTTTTCTTACGGAAACAATTAACGGCAACTCGCGGCTATTTCCGGTCAACTAAAACTGACAACATAACCTAAAAATCGGAGCTCGTGATATCGTGAAAGGAAATGTAGAAGGATTGCGTTGGATATTTAAAGTTGATCGATTGGTACCGCATAAAGCGTATATGGACCACTATAAGAGATCACGTTGGGTTTGTAAACAAACTGAAGGAAAAAATAACAACAACAACAACAACGACTCGGCATCTTCCGGAAATCTTCGAGCCCGCCGTTTGCTCGTTTCCGGTGATTAGAAAACTGCCCCCAGACGCGGGAAATTTGAAAAAGCGCGTTCCTAACAACGCAAATTGCGCAGTAAGGAGTGTATTTCAGACTTTTTTAATGTGACCATCGTAATTTTCGTATCATTTAACCTCTAAAAAGTCTGTTCGCGCGGCTGTATCTCTTGCATGCAACAGGCCCATTGGACGTATTTCTATCAAACGGAACTATGTGCATTATGACGTGAGCCCTGTTATGCATATATGATAATGGGTATCAGGGCTCATGTCTCATTGCACATAGTTCCGTTTGGCAGAATTACGTCCAATTAAACTCGTGGTATGAAGCACAGATAATGTGAATCTAGTCACCTGAACTGACATCAAGCTCGTATGAGCAAGGTATGAAATTGGAAATATAGCGAGGAAAAATCGAATGGCTCACCCATCCGTATACTTGTTCCAATCATGTTTCGGTGAAATTTTAGAACATGGTGTATAGGACCGGAAAAACCGGGATTCATCAGGGCGTGAAAAATTTTAAGGAAAATCAAGGAATTTTCTCTCTGAGTCAGGCCTGCGTTACGTAATTCAAAATGGGAGGGGGGGGGGGGGTTGGTGCTGAGTTGAGGCCCCTATGTCTATAGCTTAGTCTATCAATTTTAATAATCAGCCCGCTGAGAAGAAAAAGTTCCCTAATTTAAAATGAGTAGGCCACAATAACAGCCGCAGAGGACGAATTCTTGCCGATTCGAGGTTGCATCCCCATCAATCAGCCACACCGAAGTCTGGATGGAGCAACCGATAAAAACCGTCGGTTATTGTCAGTTTTTGAAAACGCAGTTTGAAAATTGGTTGTACGGATCGGAAATGCGTTTGGAGCCCCAAGAAAGTAGGAGAAAAACCTGAACGCAAGTTTCTTATTTATAGAGCTGATTATTTCTTCCGCAACTTGGTTGGTCGGTCCCTTGGTCTCGTCTAGCGTATCCGCCATCCGCCAAGTTCACGGAAAGTTTGACCATTAGACACGCGTATACTGCCGTGGTAAAGAAGAACGCCGTATGAACCTTCAAGCGTTGCCAAATTTCTTTTGATAAAATATGAATTTTCTGGGAGTCCTGTGAATATTTTTCAGGCAATTTTTTAGGAAATTTCATGCGCGATCGGATCTAAATTATCTGAAAATTACAAGACAAATTTTCATAACTTTCCTTTCAAATGAAAGTTTTATCAGAGAAAGTTTGGCAACTCTCGAATGTTCGTCCTGCGTTTTCTCTCAGCGTGGCAATATATGCGAACCATGCTTAGAAATTCACCCTCGTTAGATCGGTAACGGCCCGAAAATTATCCGGTGTACGAAATTCTACGCCCGGAATAAACCCACGTTGTTGTGTTACTCTCTCTATACTTGAGACTTTTCCCGTCCGTTTTTCGAGGAAAGATCGACAAAAGGTAAACTTATTTGTTACTTCGAAAACTTTCCGTTGAAATGACTCTTCAGCCCAAGGATATAATGTTGCTCCTCCAACCTAAGGGTCTATCTTAATTTCCACGTGAGCCCTGTTTTCCGTATAAATCATGCTTTCCGCGGCTCATGCGGTAATAGTGATGTACAGTAGCGTGGCGTGAATTACGATGTATCGATTGTTATGTAATTTAAACCTATGGTAAAGAATCGATTATTAAGGTGTTCGCTGCGAACACCCTGTTTATCGATCCTTTTCCATATGTTTAAATGGCATAACAATCGATATACCGCAATTCACGCCACGCCACTGGTGATACACCTTTACGTCAGAGGAGCTACGATATCATTCTGTAGCTCCGAATGTATGTTTTTTCCATGAGCGTCAGTGACAAAGCGTGACCCATCGATTTTCGATATCCCCCCATTTGAAGCTATATGGTAAAGAATCGATAATTAAGAAGTTTGTTGGGATCACTGTGTCTATCGATCCTTTTCCATAGGTTTAAATAGCAGATTAATCGATATATCGCAAAGCATGCCACGCCACTGGTGATATACCTTTACGTCAGAGGAGCTACGATATCATTCTGTAGCTCCGAATGTATGTTTTTCATGAGCGTCAGTGACGAAGCGTGACTGATCGATTTTCGATACCTCCCCATTCGAAACTATGGTAAAGAATCGATAATTAAGAAGTTTGTCGCGAACACCGTGTCTATCGATCCTTTTCCATAGGTTTAAATAGCAGATCAATCGATATATCGCAAAGCACGCCACGCCATTGGTGAGCGTAGGACGCTCGCGTGGGAGCACAAGACATGTCTCGTGTCTTTACTTGTCACTCGTCAGGAGATATTAAACATTCATCATAAGTTGGGAACGAAGTGAGAAAGTGGAAATCTGTGACATGTGACATACCTATCTCGAAAATCAGTATCCTGAGCTTTTATAGGGAAAGAGGTGTCAGGTCTTAGAGTTTTTTTTTCGCGTTATTTGCGACCAAAAACTTCAATTTTCGAGTGACCCACAACATGCAGAAAGTTGAAAGTTCTAACATCCATCGAGAGA
The DNA here is from genome assembly GCF_918797505.1 of Bemisia tabaci. Classification (NCBI taxonomy): domain Eukaryota; kingdom Metazoa; phylum Arthropoda; class Insecta; order Hemiptera; family Aleyrodidae; genus Bemisia; species Bemisia tabaci. Next base: position 57,599,464 of record NC_092796.1, read on the forward strand.
GAGTCGGGTTTGAAATCTCACGAACATACGATGTGTGCGCTTTATAGTTTCTTTTGATTTGATTTATTCGGACATAATTCCTTTTTGCATAAGTACGTGCAATTAATGATGAATCAATGCTAAATTAATACCTCCATGGAAAATCAAGTAAAACAATTTGACGAATCACGCTGTCAATGACCGCGTCAATTGTGTAAACAGTGGCCGTATTAGAAATGTATTGTGAGGAGTAAAACGAATAATCAATGATTTACATGTAGGTCTACATAATTTAGTTAGTTAGTTAGTTAGTATAATTTTAAGACATTCAGCGTCTCAGGCTATTAACGTCTTTAATTTAAAGCGTGGGTCTCATATGGATCGCCCTTGTAGAATTGTTAGCGCTTAATCCGAAAATAACCTTGGTTTTAGTCTTACATCCACCTATTTTACCGTTACGCCAAGGAAATATCAACGTATATAATAGTTAGGAATAAAGTCCTTTAAGTCAAGTATGCATTTCCTTGACATTTTTAGAATCATCAGATTAAACTGCGCAGAAAATTCTTTAAAAATTGAAAAAAAGAGCTAATAAGTTTTCCAGGCAATCCGTATTGAATTTTGGGAAGTTTGACAACTTTCGAGTGTTAATACGGCATTTTCCCCCAATGCTTCAGTACAAATAACCGAGCATAGGATGATGATATCGGTAATAACGCTTTGATGCAACTATTCGTGCTCTACGGACATCCGTGTTGCGTCCTAAAAATTGAAGGCGCTCCGGTCATTCTGGCCCCTTAAAGAATGTTTGCAGTGACAGTGTGACACGCTGCAGTCTTGGATCAGTGTGGCGCTGGGCGTGGGTTATAATATCCTGATGTTAGAAAATAAAGCGACTACATAGTTTCCTATCCTTTTGCCTCAAGCTTTCATCCGATAATTTCACCTTGTCACTAATTCGTAACGGCGCGCCTCACGCTAGCGCGTGCACTCTGCACTGCTTCACGGACAAGAGTGACTGGAGCGCCTTCCATTTTTTCGTCAGCAACACGCGCGTTCGTAGAGTACGAATAGTTGTATTATTCAAGGCGTTATTACCAACAACATTAAATGCGTCAAGTTAACTAGACTGAGGTATTGGCACAACAAGGCCCGTCCTCTACTTATCCTACCTGAGTGTCGTTTATAAAGTAAATTTAGAAAATTTGCCCTTTAATAATGCTAATATTTAGAAGTTCTTCGGCTATGAAAAAAATTTTATGTAATCAATATTTTTGCATTTTATGGGGCACAATTTCATCAGTTGATGTTACTCATGTAGACGATTTTTCGGTCAACGTTTCTTTGGTGCAAAACGGTGATAGTCCACGAGCTGATTATTGAAATTGATTGACAAAGCGATAAACAAAGAAGACATAGGGAGTATGGAGCGACCCTATTGGTTGAAAAGGGTGATTCCCATAGACTAAGGGAGGAAATGATGTACTAACTATCGGGTCTCTCGTGGATCGCCTTTAGTTAGTCTATTACCTACCTCCTTTGTCCATTGCAACCACTCGCTTCCACCAATAGGATCCCTCTAAATCCTTTTTGTATTCTTTGAGTTTAGCTGTGTTTATCAACTTCAATTATCGGCCCGCTGGTGGTAGATAACGGTTGTTCTGTGTGATTTTCCCCCTCCATTTTTGAAGTATTTCTCATTTCGTCGTTTCCCGCACGAAGGAACGTAACTGCATTTCAATGTTGCCAAATTTCCTTGCGCAGCTCGCATTTTTACCAGGAGAATTTTGGGCATTTCTGACTGAAAAATTCACTGATTTTTCTTCTGATTTCATGCGAAAATCATACCAATTTTCGACCAAAATAGCACAGGTCTATTCTTGTTAAATATCGAATTGTCTGAGTCAATTTAGCAACCTCGGAATGGAGTTACGTTCTTTCGTCCGGGAGACGACGATTTCCTCCCCCATTTAATAATTTTCAAATTGATTAGCAGACGCAAAAAATGAAGATGCAATTAAAAAAGTTTTAGCCTTGCCCTTTATCAAAAGTTGAGAGCTGGATTCTATTGAGACGGAAAATCCATGGTCGGAGGAGCATCCGCGGTGGAAATTGAAACTGACAGGAGTCGGGAAATGAAAAACTCTCGTAAAACTCGCTTCATCCCGAGTCACTCAGTGGCGTGGCGTGAATTGCGATATATCGATTGTTATGCCATTTAAACCTATGAAAAAAGATCGATTATCAGGGTGTTCGCAGCGAACACCTTAGTAATCGATTCTTTACCATAGTTTCAAATGGCGAGATATCGATAATCGATTATTCACGCCACGCCACTGGAGTCACTGCCACCTACCCTTCGTGAACTTGACCTTTCACTCGCGTCTGAGTCTTGCCCTGCCGCGTCCTTTATTTATTCATCATCGAGGAATTATAAGTTGGAGCCTCGTGCTCACCTAAGGGCTTACGGGAGTCGCTGAACAGTGTTGCCAGCTTTGCGTAAATAAAGCCTACTTCACACTAGTTGCTTACTCAATTATTTAGAGAACGTGGCGCGAATCTGCAAATCGATCGCACCCTTTGAAAGCCTGTCAACGAGTATACTGTCGTTCCATTGGTCATCAAGTGGTTAAGGTGATTCGACGGCTGCCATTTTTTGTGTCAGAGTGATGTGCGATATATCGCATCTATTGGTTCCATAATTTCAGCTACCTACTTGTAATTTTTTTCGAATTTTGAGATCGCACTTCTGTTGTCATGAGACTAAAGAATTCATGTACCAAATTTGACAAAGAAATTCAACGTACCCTGGTAAAAATTGGCGATAAGAGCTGCGTTTCAAAATGCCATTGGAATTCTTATAGCCGGCTAAAGAAGGCTACAGAAAATCATATAGCTGGCTGTATAGGGCGGAGAAAATCATACGGCCGGGCTATACGAAGCGATAAAAAATTATGCAGCCGGGCTGTAGTTCCTATCGCCTGGCTGTTGCTTTTTCGCCATCGATTATAAAAGGCTATAAGAAATTATGTAGAAATTCATGTGCTTTGGAAATCATTAAGTTTGATACGGAACCACCTTAATATTTACAAAACACACGTTATATTTTCCTTTAATACATATTTTTTTTCATCAATTAAAACGAGAATAATCCATACAGAGTGTGCAAACATTTCAAAATCATGAGTTGAATAACGCTGACTCCGCCAGATTAAATATTAGAGCCTAACACAAAGCGGAGCGGCGACGCACTGGCGCCTACAAACCTAACAGGGATACTTCACGCATTGCGCAACGCGTGAAGTATCCCTGTTAGGTTTGTAGGCGCCAATGCGCGTTTCGCGCTGGCTGCCCGCCTGCCGCACCGCAGCGTGCCACGGCGCTTGAAGCAACTATTTCACACCAGAGGTATTGCACAGTATCATACGAAACTGAAGGCGCTCTAATATATTAGAATGACAGGCATCCATCAAAAGTGCGGAGCTTTCCTCGCAAAATAAATCAAGATACTACGGCCCAAAAAGAGAGCAGTGGTCCAAAAACTCACTAAGTCCTAGCATCCGTAATTAGTGACGTTTAGCATACACTTTATTGCCTGGCTGTGAGTTGCTTAGTCGCCATCGGCTATAAAAGGCTATAAGAAATTGTGTAGCCGGCTAAGCTATTGGAAATCTTACAGCCGGCCGTAGGTCTATGGTATTTTGGAACACAGATTCTACTGCCTCAATTTTTACCAGGGTATTCAAGGCAGGGTTTTTTCAGAGGAGAAATATCGCATTCGAGTGCAGTTTCGATATCCATATCGAATGCTATAGTTTTTCCTCTAAAAAACCCTGCCTTTATTACGTTGAATTTCTTCGTCAAATTTGGTACGTGAATTGTTTAGTCTCACGACAACAGAAGTGCGATTTCAAAATTCGAAAAAAATGACTAGTAGGTAGCTGAAATTATGGAACGAATCGATGCGATATATCGCACGTCGCTCTGACACAAAAAATGGCAACCGTCGAATCACCTTAACCAACAGTGTCTAAAACAGGGAAAAGAGACCCATCGAGACCCATCAGGGAATGAAGTCTCCGGGAAAATCAGGGAATCTCCTTTTCTGTCGCTTAGAGACTATTTTAAGGTTTTAATGTTACCTGAGCCGCCATGATTGACCTCTTGAATCTTCAAATCGTCAGAATAATAGAGAAGCTTTCATTGACCAGATTACGGACACATCAAATGCGCTTTTAGGATCATAAATTATAATGTGCGGCAAAGAATCGGCTGAAAGATGAAAAAAAATCTGTATTTATATCTGAAACCCTGGGAAATCATAAAGCATTTATCAAAAAAATTCTGGGGAAGTGGGCAAAAATTTCGGTCTTTCAGTAGGGAATGAGCTCCGAAAAATCATAGGAAAATCAGGAAATGAGCTTGATCAAGAATTCTAGACACCATGAGTTAGACTGAACAAAGTGAAGGGTGGCTAGCATTTTGAAGGGAAAATGAGATCTGCTTCAATGTCACATCATAAACTACAAAGGAAGCCGACGAGAAAAAGGATCCTACGCATATTGTTAGTCGTGCTAACCATCATACTTTCTTTTAAGTGCTGCTACCTGAACGACAAATTAAAATTGCAGGAAATAATGAGTTGTCAATATATCTCTCGTGAAAAGTTTAATCGTAAAGTTTGCTCCGAATGAACGAATGTACTGAAAAAATTCTCTCTCTACTACGGATAATATATGTATTTGATAGTCAGGCGGCTTTTGCTTAAAAACGCCAAAATATTGCTTGTTCCAGGTGTATTTTCCCTTTTTTGAGTATTTGAGAACTACCTGTCCTGCTTCTCCGAAAATGGGATACTTTTCCGAATCTGGCGTGAAGGCTGTGAAGTAAGTTCGCTCAGCTGAAAGCGCCTTCGTTTCGGTTGAATGCAACAAGCGTTTCTCTTAGAAGCATGTTAACATGCTCTGAAGGCGGCGTTCATTTAAACGCATCACTGAGCGAGTGAGCGATTGTTAAAGATTAGGGGAGAACAGCTTCAAATAATTATATTTTCTTGTTCTTCGTATTTTTTTTAATCGGATTTATTCTTAAACTAGCACTGAGCTGAAGGGATCGTCAAACAATGTGTCAGATCTGACGTTGATTTTCGCTATTCGTGCAAGTTTGATAGCTAATTTTGGAGAAAAAAAGAAGTAAAAAAATCATCTAGTCTGATGAAATTTGGAAGCCCTATTCATAGCTTACTACGTTATAATATTGTTTTTCTTTTTTCAAGCCGGCACTGTTTTATCCAAAACTTTGTTGAGATCGATACATTGGAATGCACATCGGCACTCACAGTGCTAATCGTTTTCAAAACCGTGTGGTTTTAGGAACCGAAATTCGTCAACAATCAGCGCTCTATGCGGCCGAATAAAGTATTTCCTTAGCTTTGTAGAAAGTCTGTTATCTATATGAGAAAGTTTAAACCCCTACATCTGAAAATTTTATCCAGCTACGTTGGTAATGGTTCACGGAGGATCTGCGGGACTCCCCCAGTTCCAAAGAAAAAATTGGGGGATTTCCTAAGCATCGAAGGGGGTCCAGTGGGCCTGTCCCGGAAAATTTTGAAATGTTGCGCCGTCCCAGGATCAATTTTGAGCTGTTCTCAGCAAAAAGTCAATCCAATTAAGATTTTAAAGATGAAACCTATGTTACGTACTTTTTTTAGCAACATCCCTCACACATCTTGGGAGCAGCCAAGTTTACATGTAGAGGGGACAGGCCTCCCTATTTTCGCTATGTTACTGGTTTCTCGGGGGTAATAGTAAACACATCTAATTTACTTAATTTAAACCTAACTTGGCTAGGTATACCATTGCAAAATGTTTCCAACATTAACATAGCCTCCACGACCTTCTCGTGTGCAAAAAAGGGTGCCTACTCGTGTGAGCTGTGTAAAACTTCATTAGGGGGAGGGGGGTTCAGGTTACCCCGTATCCCTGCGCGCTAGGATTGGGCAGGAGGCAAAAGCTCCGACTTTCAAAGTTGAGATATCCGCCTGCGTGCTTCCTGCACTTGATTGCGTGTCTCCTGCCGGCGCAATCCGTATCTCACTCGCAGCCGGCACCTCCCCCCCCCCTCCCCCCCCTCCCCCCGCATTATATAGCGGTGACGGCAGCCGAGTTTCCTGCCGAACCAACTTATCAAATTTGCGTAGATGCTCGTTTCGAACTTCGGCAGGAGATTCGGGCGCCGGTCACGTATAGCTCCTTGACCATGGACTTGGCCGCCCAAGCGACGTTGCCAGAATCTGAGCAATTATCAAACTTGAGCGGGTGAAATATACTCCGACTAGTGGGTTTATTTAGCCCGCCAAGCAGTCAGACAGGCAGACTGACTGTCAGCAAGGCAGAAATCTTGGCAGATTTTGACTTTTTAGCCAACAAAACGATAGCTCCCTCACATAAGTCTAAAAAATTATCAGCGATTAAAATAAAAGCGTGATCAGAGATTGAAATAGGATTTGGTTGTGAAAAAAAATAATAATAAAAAAACACTGTGTTCTATACGGGGATTAATGAAGTTGTTGTGTCAAATACAATTTTTTCTTGAGATATTATTTTGACTTAAAGCGTCGTCTCTTGTAGACAAAGTTTGGTTTTTTTTATTGACATCCGTGCGGATTTAACGCAAAGACAAATTTTTTGGTTAAAAAAACGCTGTTTTGCTATCGTTTTTAACTGAAACTTTAACTTACGAAAAACCAACTTTTGTAGACAAGAAACGACGTTTAAAGTAAAAATAATATATCTCAAGAATTTTTTTTTTTCAGTGTGGGCAAATTTTTTTTTTCGCTATTTCTGCAATTTTTACTTCGTGGATGATACCGTAGACTCACGCACAAGAGCTATCGGTATTCTTTCTGTGAAAAAATCGGAAATCTAATCTGTGTACAGATTTTAAAGCTAACCGATGCGATCCATCGCACGCCAGTTCTGCCCCTTTTGGAACTCGGGAAGAAATCACCCCAAATGCTAATTTCTCTTTGTTTCAAACCATTATGCCGCTCCGTCTTACGCGATTGGGACGAGGAAATTGTTTTGTGATGTTCTGATGTTAATACACTGTTAAAATTTTTTCAGTAGAATTCCGCGCCGGAGTCTATCTAGCGCCCTAAATCCCCAGGTGATATGACTACGGAAGGGTATCAATTCTCCTTACCGAGTTACTTACACTATTGCGGAGGGGAATCTCCTTTTTTTGCGGAGTGTAACATGCTTCTACGGTGCTAATTGGACTGCATTTTGCAATTTGGACCTGTACATTCTGGTTCATCTGAAAAACACGTATGTGCATAAGGAAATTAATGGCATATACGTTGTTTTTAAACCGGGCTAGAATTTATAGTTCCAAATTGCAAAATGCAGTCCAATTCCACTTCGCATTCATATAACGCGGGTTTTTTGGGCGCTACGTGGACTTTGGCACTGAATTTCACTCATTGTTCTTTAACAGTGTAACTGTAAGTAGTCCATTTTCTGTTGAAGTGACAACCTTAAGCAAGATCGTCATGGCGGGACGGAATACGTGCGTCCCGTGCTTGCCGTTCGAAGACGTGTCCGACCGAAGGCTGCTTCGCCAAATTTCGCAATAAATCAGAGTATTTTACTTATTCGATTCCAGTTCGTTCCGAGTAGCTGGAAACGTCGAGGCTCGTTACTGGCAAATTGTGACGCCTCACGACACTGGAAGTCTGAAACGGGCCGTTATTGGGTCTCCGCTTCCGGTTCTTAAAACTAAGCTTTGAGCAGCCAGGCTGACGATTGTCACCTCTGGATACTCGGATACTCTTACCAGAAACGGTATGTCTTACGGACTTGCGATGACAGCTTCTGAAATTTATCATTAAACAAAGCGGGAAAGCTCTAATGATAAACATACTTCCCATTTTTAGCAGAAAGTGTCTGTTCAGGATTACAATTGGACGTATTTCTGCCAAACGGAACTATGTGCATAATGACGTGAGCCCTGTTATGCACGTATTCTAACGGGTCCCAGGGCTCATACCTCAATGCACATAGTTCCGTTTGGCAGAAATACGTCCAATTAATCCTCGTGAAATGTGAAGAAACGGGTAGGGCGGTCCATTTTTCCATCTTTTGTCATGCATATAGTATTATGTACTTATGTATTCATTCCGTGAATACATATAGTTAAAACTGTATGCTTGGTTTGACAGGCTGATTTTATCAGTTCAGGCTCCCTAATTTTGTCATGGAAACAATGGACCACTAGACAAGGTACGAATTTAAGCATTCTGATACATGTTTCTTCACCAGAATTTCAAGTAGAGCACGATTCACGCAACGGAAACTAACGAAACAAACTCCAAACGAAGATATTAACGTTTTTATTTCACATTGTTTACGAGGAATTTGAACTGCCCGCTGACAAGAAACTCAAAGCTCTACGTGAGTCAAATCGCACACTACAACGGCTTCAACAAGCTTCTCAGTCGAGTAATTTTCATTTCCCACCATGTGTTGTTCAAACTATTAGCAATTTGCATCAATAGCATACTAGCAAACATCAATCACTGGAAATGAAAATCATCAGCACAAATAGAGAATTTGCAGGTGTCTGAACTTTGATGAATTTTGTGTTTAAGTGGAAACTACTTAGCGAACTGAACACGAGGATACCCTTGGTTCATGAATTGAACAATTATTGGAGAAGATATGACAAAATTATCTAGTCTGCTAAAATACATGTGTTTAAATGGGAAATGCCGCCAGATGACGTCACTAGGCGGTGCATTTTCTCACTTTTAAATCTATTTTTATACTATTTCCCGTACCAGGAAAAAATTATAAAAAATACCGTGAAATCAGCTCTTTAAGCACTTTTAGATGAAGCAATAAAAAATTTGCATGCAAATTCTCCATTAGCAATAGAATAAATCTGAGATACAGGCGTGCACCGTGCTGTGCATGCAATGCGTGAAGTATTTTCACAGTCTTGTAGGCGCTAGTGCGTTTCGCGCCGACAGCACTGTTTGGCGCAATCCGTGAAGTATTCCCACAGTCTTGCAGGCGCTAGTGTAAGTTTAACACCGCGCCGCGCCGGCCGGCTGCACGGTGTTTGGCACGATTATTCGAACTCGCATTAGAATAATTGTGGTAATGAATAATAGGGCTGAAAAAGCCCATGTGGCGTTTGGACACCGCATGAGCAATTCAACGTCGCCTCGTTTCTCCCGATAAAATATTTTATCTGAAAAAGTTCTCTATGTTTGCTTTTTTAGATCAAATGGATTTTTCCGATACATAATTCTTTGCCTGAATTTCACGTAGAACACGATTCACGCAACGAAAACTACTGAAATTAACTCCTAACTTTGTTACTTTACTGTACATTGGTCACGGGAAGTTTAAATTGCCCAGTCACAAGAAAAACAATTCTCTACCCTACGCGAGTCAAATTGCGCACTACAACGGTTTCAGCAAGCTTCTCAATCGAGCAATGTTCATTTCCCACCATGTGTTGTTCAAACTATAAGCAATTTGCTACAGCTGAGCCAAAGCGTCAAGATTGAGGTTGCCAGATTTTTATATCGCAGAGACTGTCATGATAACGTTTAGCGCACGATGTGAATCACGCAGAGCATTGAGTTTTCATGAGCGGGTGGTTTGAATTCACGCATCAAGAATCATTAAATATCTTTGGAAGGAGTTGATTTCGGTAATTGTCGTTGATCGCGTCGCATTCTACGTGAAATTTTAGTTAAGAAACATTTATCAGATTGCTGAAATTCGTACCTTGTCTAGTGGTCCATTATCTCTTGCATCCATAGTGGTATTGATTTATGACCCTGGACGTCTGACAAGCTCAACAGGGTGAACGGATATTAAGGACGAAACTATTAGTGCTAACTGTAGTTGTCTGGTATCACGCGGAAATGAAGGCGATTTATGTTTTGATGGTAAAGTTCGTTTGCTTCACGATCAAACCCGCTTTTTCCGAATGTTTCGCAACACGATAAATTCTTGTCCGTTTGACGAGTTTTCCCCCTGTCTAGGGATGACTCACGAACATCATCCCTTCATCTAGTTCTTTTGTATTTTCAATGAACCCTACCATTCTTGCCGAGCGTCAAATGACAGATTGATGGAGCCGATCGAATGTTATTTTTGCCCGAGAAACTTCTTACTCTGAAGTTAATCGCAATAAATTTCAAGATCTATGATCCCGGGGATTATTAAGGACTTTTGATCGAAGCCCAAGTAATGGAATTGTTCGTCAAAAGTGAGAAAGGCATGCGTTGATTGAAAAGGCAAAGGGGGAAGAATAGTGAAAAGAAACTGACTTGGTACGGAAACAGGGGGTGCGCTTCCTAATCATTGGTGGGTAGGATTCCCTTTAAAATTTGTGTATAGGTCTCCCCAACGTTAACTAACGAGCACATTAGCACACCCCCTGTTTTTCCCGCAAATCCTGGTTCCTATTTTTCTCGGTGCTGTCCAATTAAAACTGGATACGGGAACGATTTATTGGAGTGGACATCTGCATCAACGAAAGTAATCATTCTTTTGTGCCGCGCCTCTCTTTTGTTGGAGCACCCCGATTTTGAAAATCCATTCGAATCAGAGTGATATTCAGCCAGCATCCCCCGTGACCATCCAAATTTAAGAGCTCCTTCCAAGATTATTTTGTTTACACTTCCTTGGCCCCTGAGGATTAACCTATAAATCATAGCTGTCCTTCACTTAATCCGTAACAGCGCCCTGAGGTTTTCGTCATGTTCGGGCACGCTTTTTGAGTAGTCGGGTAAAAATCAACCGCATTGTTGTCAATTCTTGGCGTGGAAAATATTTACCGTATTTCAAGTTGCGCGCGTCAGAGTGTGGCGTTTTAATGATCGATGCGTGAAGATCGGGGGAAAGCATTTTTTTACCTTAACAATACGCAGATGATGCCCTCGAAGAATACGGTGGTCGTTACCATCCCTAATGCGAATTATTATGCATAGTCCGTTTCAGTGGCAGTGGCTTACAACTAGACTACATTTTGGAATAAGAAACTAGGATTTATGGCTCATGATTGAAGTGCATCAGTGGCGTGGCGTGCTTTGCAATACATTGCGATACATATATCTGTCGTTTAAACCAACGGAAAAGGGATCGATAAACTGGATATTCGCAACGAACACCTTAGTAATCGATTCTTTACCGTAGTTTCAAATGGGGAAATATCGATATTACAATCCATGCTTCGCCACTAGGCAGTGGCAGTTTCTTTTGTCCTATCCTTATCGATATAAGTGCATTGTATAGCTAGTAACTTTTGTTTGTCTTTGAAGTTGAGTTTCAACTTCGAATTTCATGGATGTGGTAAAAAAAAGTTTAACTTCAGGTTTCTTGGCCCTTAAAAAAATCGATAAAAGGGGTTATTCATCACGCTATCGTTTACTTTTATATTACTTTCCGTTTAATCGCATCGATGATGCATGCATCTCGCAAAAAAGGTTCAAGCCTAACTATTTACCACATGATGGATAAAATCAGGTAGCAGGGATTATAAAACGTCCGGTTGATGACGTGCGATTAATATTAGACTGAGGAACCTCGTGGTTTCACACATCTCATTCATTTGTTGCCAGTAAGCCGTGACTTGCGCAATTGGCCCATGTCGCTCCACGTGCTTCAAAATTGATGGGACCAAGTCGGATGAAACCGTGATAATACTGTAACGGAATGGAACGTCATGAATTGCAATTGAAAAAAAAGATTGGTAGAATTCACCATTCCTTCACGCTGCATTTCACTCAGCGTGAAGGAATGGTAAATTCGCAAATGGTAAATACGCAATTGGATTGCATTTTACAAAGAGCATTGCTATGTCGCTAAGATTGTGCAACTTTTTTACCTCGCAAATATAAACTGATCATGCGTAAACAAGTTTTATCCGTACTCCCAATATGAACTATAAATTTAAAACAAAAATGACCATTGTAAATATAACTTTTTGCCTGATTTCAGTAATTGTATTCAAAGAATTTAAGTTGTACTCTTATGTTGTATAATCCTAGCAACATTGGAATGCTCTTGGCTCCTTTTTGCAAAACGTAATGCACTGGTAAAAAAACACAAACTTGAGAACTCTTTTGAGCACTCTTGAGAACATTGACAAGAAAAAATATACTCTTGATTCAATTAGATTTTTGCTTAAATCAAAAGGAAATCCGCTTAAATCAGGAGGCTTGGTTCTTGATTTAACCGAAAATCCGATTGAATCAAGAGTATTTTTTCTTGTCGATGTTTTTAAGGGTCTGGACCGTAGATACAATGTGTTTTTTTCCAGTGTGCAATTCAGGGACGGCCCCTAATTTGCGGCTGCATAGAGTTAAGAATTTTGGCCCATATTTATGACATCTCAACTAATCTGTGCTTAACCATCCGAACGTGATTCTTCGATATTCATATACAGATCTTTTTTCGCCCTTTCTCACTGGTTTCCACCAAGACTCTAAAAGAGCGTGAGGATCGGCGGTCCCTAATTTGCGGCGGCGTAGAGTTTAGAAGTCGGGCCCATTTTTATTGCATCTCAACTAATCCGTGCTTAACCATCCGAACACGATTCTTCGATATTCATACACGGATCTTTTTGCGCCCTTTCACAGCGGTCCCCACCGCGACGGAAAAAGAAAGCGAGCATTTGTCCGCGAATCGACGATCGCATAACCGGAACAACCGCCCGAAACACAACCTATCAACAATATTTTTTTCGGTGATTTATCTGCACACCGACGACGATACGTAACCGTCTCCTTCGAGCGGTCCCTTTATTCGATTCTATCACGCTCTTCCATTAGCATAGGGCTTGAGGGCCAAATTGGGTCAGAGAGGGAAAAGAATTAATGAAACGGAGCTGTCGGCCGCGCCGCGTCGAGTGATGGCACATGCCACACATCCTCGCCCCTATGACGCAAATGCGTATACCCATTTCTACATGAGCCCCGGAAAGCATCAAGTTATACGGCAAACAGGGCTCACGTGGGGATTGAGTTACGCTGTTACGTGAGCGGGGCGCCGACATGCGGAATCGGGATTAGGGCCCCCTCGATATGGGTATCTCATGCGATATTTCACGCGCGGAGAGAGGTAGCTATCGATAGGATATACGTATATCGCTATTTCCGATTACGGGCAGCTGGTGTCGCGGTTCTGTTCCTGTCCGGTGAGCGTTCAGCCCCAACGGTTTCTTCGGGTTTTCTCAAGATACCCGTATGACCCCCTTTTCTTTTATCCCTCCGGTCCGCTCTGTTATTCCTCTTCCTTTCCTCCTGCCTTCGATTCGTCGACAGACCTGTTTGATTGCCCCAATCGATCAGTCAAGTTGTTAACTATTTCTCGACTTTTGATTCGGTTAGAGTCATATTTCATCCGGAACGCGTGGCGCTTAGGCCCCGGAAAGCAATCGTAGGTTCTATTAAGAGCCTTTCCGTTTCCTGATTGATTCTTTCTCCCCGGTGGGGGAGAGGATCATTTCACCTGGATAATGTGCTTTTCAGACTTTTGGAGAGGCAGCGAGCGTGTAAGTGGGCTGCGCATGGTGTCTAAGACCGGGGAAACTGGGAACACCAGGATTCATCAGGGAATAAAAAAATCTAGGAAATCTCTTCTTCTGTCACTAAGAGACCACTTCAAGGATTATATTGTTGCACCTGAGCTCCCATTACTGACCTTTTTATACTTCAAATCGTCAGAATAATAGAGAAGCTTTTATTGACCAGATAATATAAACATCAAAAACGCTTTTAGAATTGACAATTGTAATGTGCGCCCAAAAATTGTCTGAAAGATAAAAAAAAATACGATATTTATATCTGGAATTCCGGCTAATCATATAGTTTTTCTGCGCCCCTAACCCAAACCAAATGAATACCATGATTTTTGCCGCGAAAATGCCGACATTTTTAAACAATCAAAGTTGGTTAGGCACTAAATATACACAGCAAAGAGCGGATTTTTAAACCTGATAATCATCAGAACGAAGCAGTCAGTTCATTCACCGTTTTTCAATTGATCTTCGATTCATGTGGGTTTTTGTCTTTTCAAATTTCAGCAGGTTCGTTTTTGGAACCGGCTATGTGTAAACTGTAGGTCTGATCAGGAAATCCGCGATATATTCCACTTTTTAGACGGGGAATTGTTACATCCGCTCTGAAAGTTGCTAAACAAGTTATAGCAGGTACCAAGAGTAGGGTTTGATTTTATACTAATCTAATTTTAATCCCTCATCTCCTTTGCTAATGTCTATTGTTCTTGTTTCAGGTATGTACTCACGCAGTCCGCTCCTTCTATCCCGTCGCGGAATAATACCTCATCAGTGGTTCGTTTTTTTAACTTACTCGTTCCCTTTATTTGATTTCTACCGTTACCTATACCCGCAGCTTATTTGAATTCGAATTAAGTTAATTTTTTTTTAATCATACCGAGTTTTGGGTCGCCCAGAGTTCACAAAAATTCACATCCCTTTTTTGTTGGTGTTGTTATTGGCTCAAACAAGGGGGAACCAGAAGAGAAGTCCGTCTCGCTACGATTTCATAGGGGCCGTCCATAAATGACGAACGGCGCTTTTTTCAATATCTGACCCCTCCCCCCTTCTCATGTCACCCCTCTTCCCTTCCCACCCTTCTTCGGAAAGATTTGTCTGGCAGGCGTAGCTCTCCTCCCTTCGAGGCATCTGACATCATTTTTAAACGGTTCGTCATGAGTAATGGGAGGATTTTACATATAGGATTCTGTCAAAATATTGTTATGATCAGTCACCGCAAAAATGTAAATAATCACTACAGACACTTCTTTCCTTCTGATATTCTCATTGCAATTTCAGCCCCGAGAGATTTAGGGCTTTCTATATAGCATTCAGGCTAGATGTCAACATCCCAATTTTCTTTTACAAAACGGATACTGTAATTCCTTTTTGAATCCGCCCCCTTGAAAGGAACTACATTTTTTTGCTCATCCGTAAAAACACTTATGTTCCTAGAGAAACTAATGGCTTGTACTTGGTAATGCATTGGCAGACTATATAATCGCAAAATGCAGTCCACTTGAAGCTCGGCTTTAATTTCGCCGCTAACAATACCGAAAAATACGCAAGTCTTCTCGTACTTCTCCGAGCTCCGACTTCCTTATTTTTAACTCTCAGTTTTAACTGCCAAACGCGGCTTTCGCAAATGTTTGCCCTTGTGCACATAAGCGGAACGATGACTGACCTGTGGCATAATTCAAAAGGGTGAATTGAAAAGTCTCGTGGGGTCTTTCACAATTTTTTTTTCTTTTTCGATTTCCGTCGGATGAATAATTCATAAAATTTGTCGCGTGGTGCATTCAAATTGCTGTTACTACGGCAACCTATCCGTAATAATTTATCAGCTGCTCAAGATTCCACGTTGCCGCCTCGCCGCGCTGCGGTCGGCGTTCCTTGACTCGCGCGTCACGCCGGCGTGACAACGTCGCTAATTTGATTACATCTAATTAATTCTCTCATCCGAATCCTGCGCCATCGGCGTATCGCCGAATTTAAATTACGAGTTTTGAATTTTAAGTAACACCATCAGGGTTCGAGGATCTTGGCACCCAGTCCGTGGTTACCCAAGTAAAATGGATGGATTGGCTGAAGTTCCTTTCAGGCATCTACCTTTCAGTGGCGTGGCGTGCTTTGCAATGTATCGATTGAGCTGCCATTTAAACCAATGGAAAAAGATCGATATACAGGGTGCTCGCAACGAACATTATAATAATTGATCCTTTACCGTAGCTTCAAATGGGGAAATATCGATAATCGACAATTCACGACTCGCCACTGCTACTTTTCTTTCGATAGAGGCCATGTGAATATTTTTACCTTCAGCCAAGACTGAAATAAGTAAAAAACGTATTTTTTACTTACTGAGTTTTCCGAGAAAGCTCATGTTCAAAACTTCATCATTTATTACGTGACAAGTTTTGGTGATCACTGAGAGTATTTTATACACTTTGAGATGTCATACGTGTGTACTGAAAAAAAGAAAAAAAACCTAAAACCGCCAAGAGGTATTTTTTCTTGAATCAAAAATGATGCTGCGTATTTAAGTTCATACGTTAAGTTACGTTAAGTTTTGCGTTTAAGTTCATACTTTAGTTATCCATCCCATGCGCTTTTTCCCTTGTTCATAGAGAAATTCAGCGCATGAATCAAGATAAAAAAAGAACCATGTAGGTAGTAAATTCAAGAATCATCTTGCTTCACCAATCACTTTTTTTTCAGTGATAGGTTTGAGAGGCATTTTTCTTCTAGCACAATCCGTCGATTCCCGGACAAAGGGACGTAACTCCATTCCAAGGTTGCCAAATTGACTTAAACAATTGACTTATTTTACTACAATGTACTTGTGCAAATTTTAGTCAAAATTTGTCTGATTTTTGCATGTAATCCGAGAAATAATCGGCGAAATTTTCAGTCCGAATTTCCAAAAATTCTCCCCGTTAATACGCGATTTGCGAGGAGAAATTTGGCAACATTGAAATGGAGTTACGTTCTTTCGCGGGGAGAACGACGAATCAAGGAGGGGAGTATAGGTGATGTTATTATTTAATGTGGCCTACCTTTGCGGTCCGTGGCTGGGTGAGAAACCCCCACATCCTCGGGTGTTATTTTTTGTTTTGTTTTACCTTAACCCTCCACAACTTTTTCTGCTTTACCTACTCGGTTTTTGACAAAGGGCTAAGTTATAGTTCAAAAGCAAACACTGCTTTTAGTGTTTGAAACGGCCTTACCTTTCTGAACATTCTTGTTTTTCCGCCATCAATTATCTATAGAAACATTGGTTTGACACCAGTCGCAGAATGAGAATGACATCCAAGGTGAAAAATATTAGAAACTATATAAAAAAATTTCATTACTGGAATACCAGTAACAATTGTAGGTCAGGATGAAATCTAATTAAGAAAAATTGGACTGACTTTTGCAACAAGGAACTACAATTTCTGGCTCATACATAAAAAGACTTATCTGCATAGGGAAAGTAATAGCACATATTTTTTTTTTCTAAAATGAGCCATAAGTTGTAGTTCCTAATTGCAAAATGTAGTCTAATTGATAGTATCACGAAGAGGGACTTCCTTTTTTTTACCGTTCCTATCAGCGGGAGTCCTTGTAGAGGTAATTTTCGGTGGAAGGAATCAGTGTCAGGAAAGCTCATAATATTTCTTGCAATTGAATAATGAGCTAAATTAAGTAGAAAATCTATACAAACTGGACAACAATCATCATTTTACAATTCAAAGACACATCATCGCCGCAGTCATTTCCAATGGGTAAAGAAGGAGTCTTCGTTGAAAAACGGGTATTCCATTATAAATCTCTCAATCGAGAACCGCCCAATTTGGACCTCATTCATCCCAAATCAATGAAGTGTTTTCGGGCGCGCAGAAGCCTGCCTATCAGTATTGTTCGCTAGAATCAACCCTTCATTATCCTGAAAATATACCAATAACCAAGATTCTTTGAATCAAAGCAAGTTTTCAACTTTCATATCACAAGACCTTCGCAGCATGCTAATCTCTCGACAAAAATACGGTCAAAGTAGTGCACGATGAGACCGCGTAAAATACACTAGCAACGCATGAACCTTTAATCTCAAATCCAACCGCAACCACTTTCAGCCCCCCGGTGCACAAGTGCACCCTTCAAGACGAAATTAATATGCTGACGACCTGTCATAATTTATTCAATCGTCGCGATTAAACTGCCATTCATGCGCGATAACTCGAATCCTCGCACATTATGCTGCCCAATAAATTTTTATGAATGAGCTCGTTAATTTATTACAATGGACCATTAAAATCACCGCCGATCTAAACGTCTCGCGCACCTCATTCTGACCCGAAGTCAAAAAAATCCGTTCGGGGCGGCAACCCCGGTCCATACTGGGGCTCTGTTTTTTTTTACGCATGTGCCTCTACAACTTCCCTAACAGATCCTCCCCCTGCCCCGCGCTCCCCGCCTTGAACTTGCGCTCTCTCTCCCTCCGATTGTAGTGCGACCCCTCGCCTTGTCCTTATTCCATTAAACAGCAGGGAACATCTGTCGCTCTCTTTCTCTCTCACTCCCCCCCGCGCGGCGCCCTCGCGCTAGCGCCGGCTCACGCCGCCGCCGTTTTCGTTTTCATGGAGTTGATCGCTCTGGCCAGTAGCTGTTCGCCTATCGTCGAGGTCTGAAGTATCGTCGCTCGCGTCTCGCAACTGATAACTTCGTCTTTCGTAATATTTTACTCAACTCTTTTTTTTTTTTTTTTTTTTTTTTTTTTTTTTTTTCATATTTTTTATCCTCGCTTATTTTTAGCTGTCAAGTGAGGTGTCGGTTTTTTCTTATCACCGACGGGCGTGAAGCGATCCGCGGTGATTTTTTGTGTCGACTAATGGTGTCGCTCGCGAGTGCTCGACGGTTGTTTACGTTGCAGCAGAGGTGACGGCGAGCCGATCCGCGTGTCGCAATCCGAAAATCGCGGTTTTTCCGAGCGTGATTTTTCCGACGTTATGACGGTGCTTGACGTGCTCTCGGTGACGCGCGGCTACTTTGCGTACCTCCAGTTTTTGGTCTAGGGTTCTCGTTCCCGTCGAAAAAAGGTTGAAAGTGACGTGGGTTTTGCGCGTTGGAAACTATTGACTTTTTCGTAGTTGGGAACCGCCGCTGTAGTGAAATGTTTCAGCGTCGTTACGTGGACGGATGTCTGAAAAATTAACGAAGATCGATTTTATTTGTTGTCTTTTACCGTTTCAAACGATTTAATCTGAAGGATGTTTATTAAGTTTGACTTTCGGTCGTGATTACCATTCGTAAGTTTGGCTTTTTCTTGTTGTCACTGAAGTACAATTGGATTCCACCGGTTCATTTTGTGGTTGACAACTAAAGCATGTTTATTAAGTTTGACTTCTGGTCGTGATTTCCGTTCAAGATTAAAGTAAGTTTGGACTTTTGTCATTTAAATACTATCGGATTCCACCGGTTCGTTTTGTGGTCGATCACCGGACGTTATGATCTACGACCGCCGAGGGTCTAAATCCAGGCAAATTTCGCAGAGTGTTCTGGTGCGCAAGTGGAGGAGATCGGCCCGGTGATTTTGGAATAAGTGATAAGGTGATAAGCGGTGGCGATGATAGCCACCAAGTGGGCCGTGCCGGAGCCCAAATGTCCCGCGAAAGTTGAGAGCTCAATCCGGCTCCGCATGCCGGAGTCCTTCCTTCGATCCCTCAAGAGGCGATCCCTCAGGGTCAAACGCTCCAAGTCGGCCGTCGTCAACGAGAAACGGAAATCAGGTTGGTGTTGACTCTTTCTACGGTTTTACAACCTCAAAATCGTCATGCGGGACGGCGGCGGGCCCGTACTCCGCTTGTCCGGAGGGATGGGGGTAATCCAGGTGCATTCGCGTGGTTTATCCGTTGGCGGTGGGAGGGGGGTGGGCTGCACACTTTCGGTGTTTCCAGCTGTCCAGGAAACTGCGTGGATTGTCATAAACAGGGTGTCCAACTGCCCACTACTGCTCAAATAAACACTGGAAAAAAAATACATTGGATCTCGAGTCCAGACTCTTAAACATCGACATGAA
Organism: Bemisia tabaci; assembly: GCF_918797505.1. Lineage (NCBI taxonomy): Eukaryota > Metazoa > Arthropoda > Insecta > Hemiptera > Aleyrodidae > Bemisia > Bemisia tabaci. The sequence goes on from NC_092796.1 coordinate 57,619,079, forward strand.
AAAATACACTTGATTCAATCGGATTTTTGCTAAAATCAAGAATCAAGCCTCTTAATTTGAGCGGATTTACTTTTGATTTAAGCAAAAATCTGATTGAATCAAGATTATTTTTTCCTGTCAATGTGTTCAAGAGTCTGGGCTCTAGATCCAATGTGTTTCTTTTTTCAGCATGAAGTACGGATTTTGAATGATCAGTGAGAAAGAACGGAAGACGTAGGAATTTTTCATATAAAAGTACGGAAATTGGAGATAAACTTGAAGTAAAAGCCATGGAAGTATGCAGTGCTGTATAATTTTTTACATACTTGACGTCCCTGCGAACTCTTAGTTTGATTCTGCCTATTTCAGATCATTTCTCTAGATTTCTCTTATTCCACTCTCGAAAGCGGAATTGATGTCTTTTTTGCGAAAACCTGTTCTTGTCAGCGTAGAAAGTTTCAGGCAAGGAAAAAGTGAGGTTAAGGCCACAAAAACGCAAGGATATAAGGAAACTCCTGAAAAGAGAATTTTCGGGAAAGAATGGAAAAATCAAAGAAATTGCAGAAAAATGCAAGGATTCTAGATGATCACGTACAAGCAGACACCCTGTTCAGAACCTCCAAAACGTCATGTGGGACGGTGAGCCCGCACTGCGCTCATGTCCGCAAATGAAGGGGGTAATCCATGTGCATTCGCATGGTTTATCATTTTGGGGGTGACATGGAGGGGAGGGGGGGATGCTGCCCATTTTCGGGATTCTTAGGTGTCTAGCACTTATGGAGAACTTATGGGGATGTTGGAAAGAAGGACAGATAATACTTGAAAGTGTAGGAGAGTCGAGAAGCTTTCTGAAAATATGAGGAAAATCGAGGAATTTTTTTAAAAGACTTTTAAGTTTATTAAGTGCCAAAAATTGTACGGTCACGTACAAAGTAACCACCTTTCCAGCTCATGCATGAACGCATCTAGGGACAGAGAAATCCATGACAGGTACGTGGTTCAGGGTGGCTGTAGCGACGGGGAAAACCGGGAAAAGTCAGGGAATTTCGTCAACGGTCAGGGAATGTTTTTTGGAGCCGGATTCCACGTAAAAATCGGGTCCGCAATGGGCCAGCTGATCTCGTTGTTGTTCTAACGTTTTGACCAAATTAATGAAGTGTGCCCTTCCGTTATTGTAAAAGAGTCATGGATGATAAAATGAAATTTTGCTAGCCACCCTGGTTTCTGAATCTAGCTAAAAAAGTTACCTCCTTGATTACCGTGGTGCCGTTCCATTTTCTTCGCATGTGCATGCTAACGCGTCCACATACCCGCAGCATGTTTGCTTTATTGCTTATACATTTTCGTGAAAGCTAGCAATACCCCCTCAGTATCCATAAAGTCGTCTGCAAATGGCATTTCGTGACAGTACTCAAGTACTGTTTGGCATCCTCGTCGGGGAACCGTCGGACGCACGCGCGGACGATCCGCGACTATGATACGAGTAAACGATGACGACTCGCGGGAAGACAGTCGGCAAATTGGTATCGAGTTACGGAGACATGAATATGATAGCCTTGTTAACGCCTCCGAGCGATTGTTGCCCGCTTCCATTGTTTATCGGAAACGCCCGCTCGGCTAATGACAAAACTTACCAACTTAAACCGTCATGCTTGCTCTCGCTCCAAGCTAAGGACGCATATCGACCAGTCTTCGTACATCGATCTTGGCCCATGGCCAGCGACAACATATCGACATGCACGATGATAGCGGGGGAGGCTCTAGCTTCAAAGCATACTTGCACTCAAATCTCATCTCTTATTTTATCATTTAGCCACTGCTGAGGACAGTGCTAAGCAAACCGGCATGAGTTTTCCAATTGAATCGGCTCGTGCGAAAACGTCCGATGTGCAGTACAGCACTGGAAAAAAAACTCCGGCCGTAGAAGCCCTACCCAGGCTATATACAACTGCCGTGCTAAGGAAGAACGCCGTATGAATATTTGAGAGTTGCCAAATTTCTCTAGGTAAAACATGTACTGTTGAGGAAAGTTATTCATATCTATTCTTGAAGTTTTCAGATGTTTTAGATCCAATGGCGAACAAAATTATCTGAAAATTTTAAAGGAAAATGTTCGCAATGTTCCAAGATAATTTTTTTATTGAAGTAAATCTGGCAACGTCTAAAGGCTCTTACGAGGTTATTCCTTAGCATGACAGTATAGATATACTGTCTGCGTTCCGGGCTCAGAGGCCGAAAGTTTCAGGCTTAGCACCCGGAGCTATAGAAGCTACGGCTTAAGCACCCGGAACTTTCGGTCTTTAAGCCTGGAACGGACGGTATGTCTGTTTGGCCCATAACTTTTTTTTTCAATGAGTGTTTCAGAATGTGAGTGGACGATTTTGTTGTAACTTACACAAACAAGACGGTTTCAGACGCTACGGATGTAGAACGATTTTATAAGGAATGATATCCCCTAAGTATAATTAAACGTTTACTGAAGAGATCGATGTTATTCATCAGTGTCGTGAGGCAAAAGAAACCACTGCACTTATGAAACCCTGCATTGGACAATTAATAGACGTTTTCCCACAATCTGATTCAATTGAGCATGAACGCACTTTAATCGAATGATGTTATGTTGTTGCCTTATAGGGATGATGTCGACGGCCAAAGTGCAAATGCGCGTATCTTCATCGCGATGTTTCAAAATCTCCGCTCCTAGTTTATTTTTTCAAACAAACCAAGCCAACTTTGTAGCTTGAAATGTATTCAGAATATTCTGCTAACAGGGATGAAGTATTGAGGAAGTTTTCGAGAAATTATTGTAATGGGGGGGAGGATGAAATAATCCAACGCTCGTCAAATGGTAGAGCTGACTCTATATCTCGAATATCAATACAACGGTAATACACTTGGTACACTGGCTAGGTGCTACCTATACTCGCTGCCTCGAAGATACGAATGAATCCGCGGCGAATCTCGAGAGCATACATCTCGTAGCGTCCGATGACGCGATGACGTCAAAGACGTGATTGCGAGAAACATCGGCGCTCCGAGATGTAAACTCTAAACATCCAAATGCTGACGCCTGAGCCCGCACTTGCGCAATCGATGGCTTTCGGCCCGAATGAGCTAGAAAGCATAATGGAATGTGGTCCTAAAACGTAAGTGATAGGGCCCCATTCTATTACACTCTTCCACCTTAGGCAAAAAAAACGAAAAAAAAATGATTTAACCATCCCTTTCGAAGCAAAGGCCCTTGCGTAGCAAGTGCAGCGTTTCATCGTAAAAAAAATAGTAAAATAAAAGTAGGTTTAAAAAAATTATAAATAAAAGGAGGCTAGCGTAAAAAAAACATTAATCGAATGGTAATAGAAAATATGACTTTTTACGAAAAAAATAATAAATAAAGCGGCTACATTTTATATTTGCCGGCACCCGATCAGAACTTTGGTTCGAGAGGTTTCATAGCCGTTCTGTTCATGTAACAAAATCCCAAAATTGCTATGAAATCTGTTCACCGCAGTTTAACCTGGCGCATTCGTGGTACTCAAAAACAAATTTGAATCGAAAAAAAAACGTAAATAAAAAATTGAGTACGAGTACCCGATTTCGGTTCTTAAAACTACTACAAAGAAATTTGCTGTCGCTCCGAAAAATCTCAGGTGCCATGCCCGTCCAACACATTCTACTGACTCAGAAGCGCCTCGTTCAGTCCTTCGCGATGCCCAATGTTGATATTTGCACCATCCGCTGTCCCATGAAGCGCCGTGATGCTTCGCGGTTGCCAAATCGCAGTGTCGCCCTCAGGAATGGATGTCCCTCGATTGTTAGGATATCCGGATGATGCCCAGATGCCTTTGCCGATCAGTTGAGAGAAGCACGCCCGGATCCCGCCGAAAGTGGAGGTAGGATGAGCCGGGTGTGAAGAGTGCCTCCAACGTGTCTTGAAGCCCACCGATGGCCTCTGCTTGTCCTAGGGATCGGCCTGCCTGGCGACCAGTGGAAGAAGTTTGCCGCCTCGTCGATTGGTTGATACGTCCGAGGGCGCTGAGGGATACGACCCGCCAACCAGTCGCTGGATGCCGAAGCTTAGCTACTCCGGTTACGGTAACCAGGGGATGATGAACCAGGGAGAGATGTTTCTACCCCGGAAGCAGGGTACGCTGGGGAAAGGGCCGCTGATCCCATCGACAGGAGATGAGCCGGCTGATGTCCTGCCTGACGATCAGCGAAGTCAAAGTTCCCGCGATTTGGGCGCTACTTTGGTGTGAATCATTGAGGATGCGTGGACTGTCAGTGCGTTTCCCATCAGAGATGCGAATTCCGAGACGGCATCAAGAAAACCTCCATTGCGAACAGGAGTCCTGAAACGTTGCCAAAAACACAGGATTAGACTACTGCGCTGTAATTTCCTATTCTCAGGAGAAAAAATTACATTAACAAAATTTAGAAGCGCAACTGTAAAATATCAGCGCAGGATTCTTAAAATCTAGAGATACGCGTAGTAAAATTACACAAAATAATATATTAATAAATTAAGTAAACAAAAAACCATGGTAGCATAATTTTACCGATCCTACCGGAAATATTAAATTTTTAAATATATTATTATATTAAATTATATTAAATTAATATTATATTATATTTATCCGGAAACTAGTAGAAATAACAATAAATTAATTTCCAATATTATATAAGGTTTCGTTTTTAAAAGTAACACAAGTAATTAGTCGAAACCATTCAACACTTTTAAACGAAAAACAGAAACCTAAAAACGGGGGCAATAGCCTGTCTCCACCACGAAATTTTTCTCAGACAAAAAATCGAAAACTGTCATGGGTTTCCTTGTTGTTACAATACGTTCGTGAATATTTCCAACGTAACATGGACATTTCTAATAAGTTGATGGTTGTTCAAAGAAATCAAAAACCATCGGGCATACTTAAGTATCGCACTTGATACAAATAAGGAAGGAAGTTTGAAAAGTAAAATTTGCAGGTACCATGAAATATTAGGCAAATGAACATTCATAAAATCAAGATTTTAAAAAAAACCTGACAACGCCGCAAACAACGTGCTGCGCGTTTACAAACTGTCCATGCTTAGGTACTCCTGATAATTCCGCAAGGAAGAGGAAAAATCCTGACCTTCTCCTAAGAGAGAGTGTCAATTTTATAAAATTAGTAATGAAGTTAAGTAATTTTGGTCTAGTTACAGGTCGTAGGCAATCCACAACGAAAATTGATGAAAATTGCTAACTTATACTTTTTTTTGATAAAATGGAATTAGCAAATCCATAGCTGGCGCTCCATTAGAGCTGGCGCATTGTTTACCATTTCTGCCAATAACACATCGAACTCGTCCGGCTCGGTTGCGGAAATTGCCGGCTAATTCCATCTTGCATAACACGGAAAATTCAGCGAGCGCCGCTCGTGTTTGAAATGTCGACATGAGAAATTTTTTCGCCAAATTGACGGCCGACGCCCCAAAAATTGCGCAACTGCGGTATGCCCATGATTTGTTTTTCCTTCAGCCTCCGCGCACTGACCTAGATTGGTGGCTGGGTCCTCCGAGAATTTTTTTAGGGAAAAGAAAACTTCAAGGAAGATGGAAAATGGAAAATCTTTGAAAAGAAAGACCTGAAGAAACTAAGACAATAAAGAAACAATGAGACGGGTCTCCTGGAATGAACTAAAAATACATACATACAATTTAAAAATTTTGAAATGAAAAATGAATAACGAGACCTGTAACGAGTTCCTGACAGAGCTAAAGAAAACTTAAAAACTTAAGACTTAAAAATCATCTTTTCTCAAAACATAAGACGATCAAGAAATGTAAAAGATTCTTTCTTTAAACCTGTCCTTTTTGCAACAGCTTCTTTTTTCATGGACATTCGCCCTTCGGAAAAGTCTACCAAGAAGAGTAAAAATTAAACAAACACGAAAAAAATCTGACAATTAAAGGATATTTTATCGTGTCCTGTTAAACAAAAACAAAAACATCGTCATTATGATATGAAAGTTACACGTCTTGGTACCGAAAATCCTGGATTGACACTATCCCCCCAGGATCGAATTTCCTCCTAAATCTCCAATTCTTGGGACTCCTCCAAGAAAAATCATGATCGGAATTGTGCCCATTAAAATAGCCATTATTTTTCAAACATATTTTCTTTTTGAACTCAGATTTGGCATCATCTGTGTAATTCGCAGTAGAATAGCCTCGCTTTTTCTTACTCACTCTTTCAAATTTGTAAACTGCGCGACCGGCGGTGTCCGTGCGTTGAAAATTGCTGACCTCACCTTGCTTACCTGAAGCGCGAAAACCATACGCAAGTTCAAGTCCATCGCTTGTTACCGTGAGCATCTCGACCTCGTTTACGAACTTCGACGCCTCTTTTCCACTTTCCTGCTGATCAAAACGATCATTTTTACGATTTTCTTCAGTGGAACTCACAAATTCCTCAGGGAATATTTGTATATCGTGAGGATCTCCTTCCTGAATCTCACATGGGGCTGACTCCTCAGATTTGCAAATCTTGAATCTTGCGTCGGGATCCCCACGCTCCGTAACGGGCTCGACTATCCCTTTGCTTACGCCAATTTCCTCAAAACTATCTGAAACACTGCTCAAAGATGCATTAGACCCAACATTCGAATCATTAAAATCAGACAAGGAGTGAGCCTGCTCTGTGACCTCCTTAAATTCGGAAGAAAACTTATCGTTCGAATAAACGTCTTGCTTAAAGTCATTATCCTGCATGAAATTAACACTTCTTATGTAAATAGGCTCCTGATCCACAGTATCTGAATCTGAGAAATCATATGCAGATTTGTCCAAAATCTTTTCATTGGTTTCAGCAAAAGACTTATGACCCTCATTTTTTACAGGAAAATTACTTCTAGGATAAATTTTAGTAACAAAATTATCACGAGATCTTATCGTACTGATCGAAGGATCATGATTTTCCTGAATGGAACTTCGCTGGCTTAGATGAGGATTTGCGGGTTGCGCCCTTGAAACGGCCTGGTTCGCGTTTCCGTTCCATCTACACTGCTGATTTCCGGGGTATGCTTCCTGGCTTCGGGTCCATTTTCTTTTCTTGAAGGGCATCCCTGCCATTTGTTGCTGTCCCTGATAGAGCGCGTCACCGCTTGTTGCCTCTCGTAACCTCTTTTCTGCGGCTACTAATGCGTCAACTCCCCTGGCCAAGTCCTGCCTCATAGCGTTCAATGCTCGACTATTTCTCTCCGTCTCTGCACGATTTGAATCAACTGCGGCTACCAACGTTGCTAGAGTATTTTCAGTGGCTTTCACCCGGGATTCTAAGGATGATTCCTGCCCAGTATAGTGATTCACAGCCAAAATAGAGTTTCTACCCTTGCTGGCTGCGGCAACGGCCAGTTTAGCATTTTTTACTGAGTCTATTAACTCCTTAACTGTTGAATCACGATTATTAATCACCTGGGCCAAATACTCCGGTGCCAATCCCATTACTATACTCCTCACTAACTGTGCTTCAGTCGAGTTCACTTTAGCCAAGTTCGCAAGTTTTCTCTTCGCTTGCACAAAATCCAACGGGTCCTCATCGCTCCTCTGCGTTCGCGTACAGAATTTCTGGAGGGCATCCTCATCATCATCGAAATATTCGATCAGTTTTTGTTTGGTTTCCTCAAAAGACTCGCAGTTTTGGAACGCTATTTCCTCGTTGTCATAATACTGTACGGCTCGTTTTCCTAGGTGACTCCTGAGCTGGTCCCGCTTTTCTTGATCCGAACACTTGCGATAGTGCGTTTCGAAGTCTTTCAAAAAGTCTCTGATCTCATAGTCACTTTCACCCTTGAAACGTCTCTTGAAGGGAGGTGCCTTAATTGAAATTATTGGTCCTTCTGCTGATCGGGGAACGTTGGATCCTGCTATCAACTGGTTCCATTCCATTATGGATTGGCTCAACGTTCTCGTCACCTCCAGCTGGGCTTTAAACATTTCTTGAATTTCTCGGTTTTGTCCCGGTATTTCCTGGAAGGCCCTGTGTCCTCGAGGATCCATCTGCGCGGAACTTTGCCCCCATAAACCAGGTTGAAATGTTTGGTTCCAGTTTTGGGTCATTTTCCGGCCGTTGTCTCTGGTCTCCATGCCCTCTAACAGTATGTCTCTTGGTCCTACGGGACTGCCTGCACAAGTTCGGTTTGCCATTCAAACCCGACCGCATCGTACTCGTTCTCAATTAAACCGGCATGAGGCAATGTGGACTCGGTCGGTCTTTCTTTGTGTTTACTGGCATCAGCGTTTTTTGCAACCGCTCTTGGTGCAACGAGCGCGATTGGAAACATAGCTACGAGTCTCTGAAAAAGCGATTTTGAAAAAGATTGTTTTCGTATTATGCTATTCTCTTCATTGAATTGCTTCCCGTAACTCTCACACAAGTCGCAATTCAATGTAGACAAGGCAGCTTTTACTGTTTATTTACTCGACGCGATGATTATGGAGCGACGCACAATTTCCCGACGAGTAGAGAAAATTTTGACTTTAACAAAAAAAAAATTAGTTACTTCCGCGTACTCGGCACTAATTTAGCAAACACTGATAGAAGCAATGAAAGAAGAATCAGCATAAAGGCTTAAAGAAATCCCAGATATCGTCGCGCGTCCAGATTCTCTGCGCAATCAGCGTCGTGACTTGAAAAGTTTGATCACAGCTGCGTACGAGAATCAGCACGGGAAGGTAAATCTGAGACAAAGTCGCCAAATTGCTGCAATAGGCACAAAGAAGATGATATGCTTAAACTAAACTTTCTTCAAAAAAAAATGCCAGTATGATAGCTTGAAAAAAAAATCAACTTTCAGAACTTATGCACAGATGCACAGAAGTATGCACAGGTTAAACTTCACGAAGATTTAATCTTACTCACAAGTTTAAAACAGATATTTAATAAATAGCTTTTCTGCTGCCCCAGAAATTATTTGAAGCTACCTATAGCTCTGTAAAATTACTACGTAAAGTAAGATCTGCGAATTAAATTCGACTGATAATTCAAGGCTTCAATGAAATTTACTTAAGACTTTCGTCTAAATTCCTTGAATTACTTTTCTGCTGCCCCAGAAATTTTAGAAAAAACGAATAAAATAAACGAACTTTATTCAAGACTTTCGTCTAAATAAAAAAATTTAAATTCTTTTCTGCTGCCCCAGAAATGATCTGCAGTAAAATCTGCGAATAAAATTTCACTGAAAACAAATTTCAAATGAAATGAAATGGAAAATCGGTGAATAGAATTTCACTGAATATTGAACGCTTCCAATAAACTTACTTACGACTTTCTGTCTACTAACCGCTTTCTGTTTTCAACTTTGTGAAGCTTGAAACTTACTAACTGTTCGTACTATCAATGAATTGAAAATTACCTTTGGTTTTCGTGAATTTTTGACTTGGTGAAGCTCGAAAAATTCCTACTAACTCTGTAGATTTTCTAATTTAAATTCAAATTATCCTACTTACCTGGGATCTTCGATGACGTGCTCGATTCCCGGAGTCTCCACTATGTAATGGGGGGGAGGATGAAATAATCCAACGCTCGTCAAATGGTAGAGCTGACTCTATATCTCGAATATCAATACAACGGTAATACACTTGGTACACTGGCTAGGTGCTACCTATACTCGCTGCCTCGAAGATACGAATGAATCCGCGGCGAATCTCGAGAGCATACATCTCGTAGCGTCCGATGACGCGATGACGTCAAAGACGTGATTGCGAGAAACATCGGCGCTCCGAGATGTAAACTCTAAACATCCAAATGCTGACGCCTGAGCCCGCACTTGCGCAATCGATGGCTTTCGGCCCGAATGAGCTAGAAAGCATAATGGAATGTGGTCCTAAAACGTAAGTGATAGGGCCCCATTCTATTACATTATGTTGAATTATGTGAATAATGAAGTTATGCTTCTTAAAGAAAAAATAAAGTATGATAGCCAGTCTGCAACGTCACAAACGGAGATACGTGGTTTCGCCTCTTGGTCGTCGATATAGCTCGTCATGTGATTCGGAAAAGCTTACTGTAGAGTACCCAGTAAAGAAGCTGATGAATGCTTTATTCAATGTCTTTGACTGAATGGCATCCTTTACAATTGCCATTGCATCACTGGCTACTTCAGTTGTGCGTTTATTCACTTCAGAGTGCGCACCATACGCTATCTTCGAGACGGAGGAACGTAATTCCATTCCAAGTTTGCAGAAGTGACTCTCACAGTTAAATATTTTTCTGGAATAAGATGCTAGAATTTTTGTCCAGAATTTGACTGATTTTTACGTGTACTCAATCAGACAGGAATGAAAACAGCGGAGTTTTCGGTCAGTAACGCCGAGCTGTTTCCTAGAAAAATAAAACATGCGAGTGGAAATTTTGCAACGTCGAAATGTAGTTACGTTCTTTCGTCCGAGAAACGGCGTGCGGATATACTCGCCAGCGGACCGATTATTGAAACTGATAGATAAAGCGATAGACAAAGACGACAAAAGGGATTTGGAGGGATCCTATTGGTGGAAACGGGTTGTTGCAATGGACAAAGGAGGTAGGTAATCGACTATGTAACGGCAACCCACGAGAAACCCGACAGTTAGTCTATCATTTTCCCCCTTAGTCGATGAGAACCACCCATTTCAACCAATAGAATTGCTTTATACCCCCTATGTCACCTTTGTCTATCGCTTTGTCTATCAGTTTCAATAATCGCCCCGCAGGTTGTGCCCGTCGAAAATGTCTCTGACGCGTTATTTTTCCTCGGGCGAAAATATTTTAATACTCAACTCAAACCCCGAAAATTGTAATCACTAGAGTTTTCCTCAATTTGTGATCGCATCGTCATAAAATGGACGTATTTATGCTAAAAGGAACTATGTGCATAGGGTTTGCGTGCAACTTAGTTCTTTTTAGCACGGATACGTTCAGTTCTGAAAGCACACAGTCCTCCGTGGAAATTCTGCCACTTGGACCACTGGACTGGACTGCCGTGCTAAGGAGAAATGCCGGATGAACATTCGAGGGTTGAAGGGCCGGATTAAGGGGGTGGCCACGTGGGTCGTGCCCCATGGAGGCAAATCTATAGGGGACGGCAAATTTTGCAATTTTTTTAAATGTAGGTATAAAAAAAAAATCGGATTTAGAAAAAAAAATTACAAACGAGAAAAGGCGACAAAATCTCTAATTTTCTGAGAGTATAGTAATTTCTACTTTTGTCGTCTCTCAGTGATACAAGAGGCAGCATATTTAATTAGTCGAGTTAAGAGAGAAACCAAAGACGCAATGGGTCTGTTGCATGCAAGAGATACAGCCGCGCGAATAGACTTTTTAGAGGTTAAATGACACGAAAATTACGATAGTCACATTAAAAAAGTCTGAAATACACTCCTTACTGCGCAATTTGCGTTGTTAGGAACGCGCCTTTTCAAATTTCCCGCGTCTGGAGGCAGTTTTCTAATCACCGGAAACGAGCAAACGGCGGGCTCGGTGATTTCCGGAAGATGCCGAGTCGTTGTTGTTGTTGTTATTTTTTCCGTCAGTTTGTTTACAACCCAACGTGATCTCCTACAGTGGTCCATATACGCTTTATGCGGTAACCAAATCGATCAACTTTTAAATATCCAACGCAATTCTTCTACATTTCATTTCACGATGTCACGAGCTCCGATTTTTAGGTTATGTTGTCAGTTTTAGTTGACCGGAAATAGCCGCGAGTTGCCGTTAATTGTTTCTGTTAGAAAACTGCCCCCAGACGCGGGAAATTTGAAAAAGCGCGTTCCTAACAACACAAATTGCGCAGTAAGGAGTGTATTTCAGACTTTTTTAATGTGACCATCGTAATTTTCGTGTCATTTAACCGCTAAAAAGTCTATTCGCACGGCTGTATCTCTTGCATGCAACAGGCCCATTTGGCCTGTGACGGCGCGACTTACCTAGAGAGAAATGATGACGAGGACTTGAGGTGAAAAGGAGAAGCCCTCGGCGCGGCGAGCGGCGTGTAACACATATTAGCGCCTACAAGACTGCAGGAATACCTCACGCATTGCGGCAAACACAGTGCGATCAGCGGGAGACGCATAGCGCCTACAAGACTGCGTGAATACTTCACGCATTGCGTCAAACACAGTGCGGTCTGCGAGGCGCGGCGGCGGAAGTTAAAATCATTAATCCACATTTATGTTTGTTCTTTCATAATTTTTTCGTTCATTTCTTATGAATGGAAGGCCTTGTCCACACAGAGATAGATTTACGAAACTTAACTTTCGCGCAAAGTTCCGTGAACTTTTGCTAGTAGTGTTGACAGGGCTTTCCCAAAAAATGTGTTCAACACGAGTAAACGCGTCTTATGCACCCCTCCCCTGCTGGCTTGTTCATTTGATGGTTTTCATTGATGTTTCAAAACTAATGAGAGGGAGGCGGCAAAATACTAGCGGCCCATGGGCGGCAAGTAGGTAAATCCGGCCCTGGAGGGTTGCCAAATTTTCTCAATAAAATGTTTATTTTTGAGGAGAGTTACGAATATTTTTCCTTGAAATTTTCAGGAACTTTAGGTGAAATTGCAACCAGCAATATTTTAAATATTAAAAAAAAAAATTCATCAGTTTACCAGGACATTCGTGTTTTATAACGCCTGAAGGTTCATACGGCGTTTTTCGTTAGCACGGCAGTAGAGCAGCGACCTTGAGTCGGAGCTATTCGGTGTCAGAAGCACTTAAACTCCCAGTGTGAGTGTGAGCCACTACTATAAAAAATGAACGGTGCAATTTAAGGGATTCTCGGTCATTCCATCGGAGTTTCTAAGGTTTTCAATATCCCCCTTTCTAGCCCCTCGCCCATCCCTCCTTCTTTACGCTCAATAGACTCTTGATAATGTCCTCTTCTGTTTTTCCAGAAGACGCTCCCATCTTCACCTCGTTGCGAGCATTCACTTTCTACCCATGCTCGCTTTGCATGTGCTAATCCTCGTATTATGTAAATTCCGTCGCGTCGGTCGCCGAAACTCTCGAACATCACTTCATGAGCGAACACGTCTTTCTCATCGCTTCAGCCCATTTACCTCTCGCAGATTTGCCTCCAAATCGTGCTGTAATTTTTGATAGCCTTAAAAACACCGCGAGAAGCTGCGTAATGCGAGGAATTTCAAAAACGCCATTTTTAGTGTGAGCAACATCCTCATAGCTCGTGTAATTGCCGTTCCAATACCGGCAAGGTTATCTCGTTTTATTTTCGGAATCGAAATTCTTTCAGTCGGTGAAATGCGCTCCTGATTTGACATTGTAAATATCGGTGGCAAAGTGACGAGTAAACTGCCGTGCTAAGGAAGAACGCCGTATGAACCTTCAGGCGTCGCCAAATTTCCTTCGATAAAACCCGAATTTACTGGGAAAGTTGTAAATATTTCCCCCGGAAATTTTCAGACTATTTTTGCGCAATTTAATCTAAAATATCTGAAAATTTCGAGGAAAAACATGCTTAAATTGCGCCAAAAATGCACGTTTTATCTAAGGAAATTTGGCAACTCTCGAATGTTCATACGGCGTTCTTCCTTAGCACGGCAGTGAAGTGGTTTCCCAGATGCTGCATCAGGCAAACCGACCTCATTGGCCGTGTTAAAAGATCTGTTCTCACACTAAAAAAAAGCTCCGGCCATGAAAGCTGTACTTAGAGGCTATTACGGCTGTACCGCTGTATAGACGTACCGTCCACGTTCCAGGCTCAGAGGCCGAAAGATCCAAGCCTAGCACCCGGAGCAGTCGAAGCTTCGCCTCCAGCGCCCGGAACGGACGGTATGTCCGTATAGCCCGTAATGTTTTTTTCAGTGCAGTTAGTCTCTTTGTTGACACCACCACTACCACCGTCGTCATCGATTTACCCGATGTACGATGCTCCAGCACGGTCACTTATTGTTCGCGAAACGCTCGTCGCAGAACGCCCCGGAACCGTTCTTCCTGTCACTCCGAGTTCAGTGGCGTGGCGTGAATGATCGATTATCGATATCTCGCCATTTGAAGCTATGGTAAAGGATCGATTACTTAGGTGTTCGCTGCGAACACCCTAATGATCGATCTTTTTTCATAGGTTTGAGTGGCGTATCGATCGATATATCGCAAAGCACGCCACGCCACTGTCCGAGTTTGGCGTGATGAAGTTACACGTCCACGTCCCACGTCCGACGTCCGAGCCCGATATATCGGCGCAACCCGTAAGCGGCGCTCCGACCTTGAAATCGGGACAATCGCATCGATGAACCCGACCACGTAAGGAGGGAATTCTAATGAGGAGTCGCACGGAGACCTGCACCGAGCCCGAGCGAGCAGAGGAAACTCGGGAAATTGGACGTATTTCCATCAAACGGAACTATGTGCATTAAGACATGAGCCCTGAAACCCATAAGAACATATACATAACAGGGCTCGCGTCATAATGCACATAGTTCCGTTTGACAGAAATACGTCCAATTGAATTAGCGCTCGGGTCGAACGGGTGTCCAAGTTTTTGTGGCTTCGATCATAAGCAGTCGAACGCCACCGGAATAATTGCAGCGCAACTGACGACTTAGACAGGCTCGCCGAGTGGAGCGTTCCGTCTATTTTTACGTAATAACGAGTCGCAGCCTTGTGTAATTGCTCCTCATTTATGTAATGTAGAAAGTGAAACCCCCCGTATCAATGCAGATGTCAAATTGGCGAAGTTGCCCGCGAATACCCGCGCGAGTAATAACCATGAAATGACTCTAATCGCGAAGATGATGAGGAGGAGCTTGTCTCTGGGAGGAGCCGAGTTCTTATCACTTTCTTCCCACGAACGCCAGAGGTCGCTGTGAGACTGGTTTAGGGTCCGCCAATTCGGAAAGTCGAGGAATTTGTAGCAATCAGTAGGTCAGGGAATTCGGAAATTTTGGCGTCAGGAGGCAAAGAAAATCGAGGCTAATTGTAAGTCAGGAAACTGAAAAATGAAGAAATTATGGGAACTCAGTAGTTTTGGCGCCTTTCTTTGACGAAGCTCAAGGACGTCAGTTGAACGTCTTAAATAATGAAATGAACGCATAAATTAAATAAACGTATCGAATTAATTTCTCTTATCTCTCTATTTGCTTTTATTTAAGTGGTGTGCTCATGAATCAGCACTCAAATATTATCAAATTAATTCTACCTATCGCTCCTCTTATTCCCTCCCACGACTCATCAAATATTCACAGAGAACTCTTTCAAGGTATCAGTACCCCGAGGAACAAAATTGTGTCCATCTCACACTTCGGAAAAATCGAGTTTCGACGTTTTGAATATCTTCAATAATGCTTCCATGCAGCGTACAAGCATGAGCAGCGATGAGATTTCATCGATTTGGCATCCGGAATGTTTCGTAAAATTCTCGCCCTCAGAAACTTTTTATTAAAAACATAAATTCCCATTAAAATGAAGGAACTGAAAATGCCCGTTGCTCTTTCAGTAAAAGTTCTCAATTATGTGGGGAAAATCATGGTTCTTTCAAGCTAGCACTTCAGTCCTCCTCGGAAGGTTTGGGATCGTTAAGGTGCTCACTTTTTCGTGATTCGACCCTGGCTACGCTCGATGGGAAACAATAAAACGGAAAAATAGAGGTCGTTACGGCGGTATTGTAAATTTTCATTTTGAGGCAAGCATCATCTGCATGTTGTATTTTTTTTACACGTTTACGTACTTTCAGCGAACACCATTGCCGCCGCGTCGAAGTGAAACGCCGTATAAGCCTTCAGGCGTTGCCAAATTTCCTTCGATAAAACGTGCGTTTGCCGAAAATCTGTGTATATTTTTTTGTCAAACTTTCTCAGAATTTCATTCGCAATTCAATTTACAGTATCTGGAAATTTCAAGGGAAAACATTCATAACTTTTCTCAAAAATTAACAATTTTCAGGCCGAAGTTTGGCAACTCTTGAATGTTCATACGGTGTTTTTCCTTGGCACGGCGGATTGTCACTCCTTGTGTCGAACGGCAACCTGGCGAAAATAAGACAACCTGTTCTTTCCCGCGACGTTTTTCAGGTGTTACCGCACCTTGGTCGTCGGGTTGCGGTTTTCCGTCCCTCAATTTCCTGCTCTTGCGTTTTCTCCCTTCTTTTTCTCTTGAAGCAGAAGCATGCTTCATTGGATTCCGTAATGAGTCCCCGCTTTGTCTCAAAACACGAACCGCTCGACTAAGTCCTCGCGCGGAGCATCGACAATGAGACAGTGCCAAGTGCGCCATTAGCATTTTTTACAACGCTCCAGGTGTGCGAAAACGTTGTTCTCACAGCTCGAGGAGCACGTGAATTACCTACGCGTCAGCTAAGAGCGAGCTCCGATGCTACATCTTTTTTCGGCACCCACAACGGAAGTATTAACAAGTAATAATGGGCGCAAATGCGTATATAATGCGTTTCCCGAATTTTCGTCGTGTCAGTTTTGCTCATTTCGTCGTTTCCCACACGGAGGAGTTAATGCCGCATTCAGACGCTGAATTTAGCACCTGAATGTGGAAGTCAACAGTCATCGCCCAACGGCTGAAATTTAGTAAATTCGAGTTATTTTCATCCAGATGTGTATCA
This sequence comes from Bemisia tabaci, assembly GCF_918797505.1. NCBI lineage: Eukaryota > Metazoa > Arthropoda > Insecta > Hemiptera > Aleyrodidae > Bemisia > Bemisia tabaci. Next base: position 57,635,631 of record NC_092796.1, read on the forward strand.
AATCTACTCGAATAGTTCAGACAAATTCAAAATTGGTCCGATGGTTGCTGAGAATCGTTGTTGAATTTTGCGCGTGACGCGCAAAATTCAGGCATCGGGCCGATGACTTCCACATTCAAGCCACATTCAGCTCCCACATTCAGCGTGTGATCGCGGTGTAACGTCATTTCAAGGTTGCAAAACTGACTCGAACACTTCAATTTCTCATAAGATGTACTCTTGCAATTTTTGTCAAACATTCTTTCCGATTTTAGCTTGAGATCAGAGGAAACATCATTTTGAAATGAATCTCATCTTCCGGAAGAAAATTTGAAAAAATTGAGCAATTAACGATCGCGGGAAGCGCCTGCGAAACGGCAGGTATACTTCAAGCATCGCGCCGTCGCCCTGAGTCCGATCTTACGACTCGCTCGCGGTTCTTGACTCGCGAATGGCGATAAGTTCCGAGAGCTTGAGAACGGACGGAACTTGAGGAGTAGCGTTAGCATCCGAGAAAAGTCAGATAGCTTCGTCTGCGGGCTGATTGTTGAAATTGGTAGACAAATCTATCGAAAAATACATTTTAATGCCAATTTGGCTGGCTCCATAAAATTTGGTAAAATGATTGAAAAAATAATCGAGTTACAAGCCAAAAATAATTAATAATTAATGATTGTTGGCTTGTAGCTCGATTATTTTTTCAATCATTCTACCATGGTACCACAGAGGGGATCTGGAGAAATCATATTGATGAAAGCGGGTATAGTTGCGATGGACAATGCGGTAAATATTAGACTAACTAACGGCAACCCACAAGAAACCGGGTAGTTTGTCCATCATATTCTCCCCAGTCTATAGGAAACAACCATTTCAATCTCTATAGCATCGCTCCATACTCCCTATGTCTTCTTTGTCTATCACTATGTCTATCAATTTCAACAATCTGTTACCCATCCGTTGAGCTCTCGAATTTCCGCCTCGGTATGGTACATACCTGGGTCGCGGAATGACTCGACGGTGGAAGCGTGGAAGGAACCGGTTTTCCGTGGGGTCTTCCTCGGATGTGGTAAGGTAGACGCCGACGAGGGGCCAGGGGGGTTGAGGGGGGGCCGGGGCGGTCGGGGGGTGGCTCAAGGGGAAGCGATAGAGCTCGAGCCGTGGATCATCCCAGGAAACACTTGCCGCACGGCGTCCCGTCCGAACGAGGATTTAAATCCAAGATCGGGATCCGAGACGTAAACCCGGGACTCGTGATAGCACCTTCTTTTCAAGGCTAGCCGGTCACCGGGTTGCCTAGTTCTTCCTCTTGTCCTTCGTGCTTGGGCACAGTCCACCACAGAGAGAAAACTGTACGCAGTTCAAAATTTCCGTGTCAACGGTTAATTTTTCTCTTTCTTTTTTTCACGCTCAGTTCACCCAAGTAAAAATAAATCGTCCTCCGAGGTCTTCGTACATTCAATCTTTCGATATTGTCAACAATAAAGGACGATATCATCCTCGGCGGAAAACTTATTTTTACCAGGGCAACCAAAAGGGGTTAGTTGATGAACTGAATTTTTTTTAAATCTACCGAAACCCTTAGGATGAGACATCAGGGGATGGAGTAAGTGTCCTGCTGAATTAATGCCACCCAGAGGTTACGACTTTCGAGTGGCTATAGCGTATTGGACCATCGCGAAATAATATGATCCAGGTTCAATGGTTGTAAATTTTCAACCCAAAGATTTGGCAAGTGCAACCAAAAGAAAAACTAACCTTAACACCATAACCGTATGTATAGAGTGCTTAGTTTTCCAGTTCCCACATTAACACAGAATGCCGGTCACTTTCACCTAGTGTGTGGTAAAAAGTACGCGCTGATTGAAAAATCGACTTTTTTCTTTTCTTTTTTTTCTTTTTTTTCTTTTTTTTTGAAAAAGAAGTTAAGGAGATCTCAAATTAGGAGGAAAATTTGGGATATTAAAAAAAAAAAAAAAAAAAAAAAAAAAAAAAAAAAAAATTAGAACTCGCAAGAAAATAAATTCGCGCTTGGAAGTTTTTAATTGTATTACGTTTTAGATGAGATCAGGCTCCTCAATGTATGTTCACTTTTGAAACGACCCAATACCGTTTGTTCCAGTCCCGACTTATTGTAGGTCACCCAGCGGAGCGGATGATGAAAGGGTATACCCTAATGTTGTGACGCGGATTTACGTGGCAATCCTGTGTCGGCAGGCGTCCAGCGCACGGACGGGGGAGGGCGGGGAGGGGGTGAGGATCGGGAATAAGATGCCCATGCAATGATTTCTCGCTCTGGATCCGGGCACGGAAGAGTGGATCGACCGCATGCCCGTGGCCCGTGCACCTTGCCGTCTGCCGCTTTATTGTTCCCATGATACCCATCCCGTGAGTTGCGAAGTCACCGATCCAAAGTTGCTGGACCATCCTCCTTCAGCCACCCTCATGAATGTGGCTAACCTGGAGCAGAGTTGCACCTGTATCATACGTCCATGCCTATCTCTTTAGTACGGGAAAGCTGTGCCGCTTTTAAATCGGTTCACGAGTTACAGACTATAATCAGGGTTGTCACAGTCAGGGAAAACCGGGAAATTTCAGGGAAAATTACGAAAATGTCAGGAAAAAATTGTTGAGGCACCTTTATTTGCTGTCTAGAATGGGCTATCTGGCGTATCTTGAGTTTTCAGGGAATTTCGCCAAAGTGTGTCAGGGTAATCAGGGAAATGTCGGGAATATCAACTTCTAAATTCTGTGGCAACCCTGTATCAATGTATTATGATGCCCTTACGGCCTTAAATAAACAAACGCTCCTATCGGTCGATAGGCTTAAAAAATGTATGCCATTCCTTTCGCGAGAAATCAATCCCAACTGTCTCTATCTTGATCAACCCAATTCTCAGGATTCTTCGAATTATCATGTCATGCCTCTCATAAAAGTATATTTTTAACATTTTTCCTCGGTATCCCAGGAAAAATTCATCAGCTTAATAAAAGAGGCACCTCTACGGTCATTGTTATCCTCAAGTCGTATCGCATTATCGTGAGACGATCATGGGTCATTTGTTATAATTATTTTACGACTTTGAGAACCTTTTCGATACAATTTTTTCGGTGATGGGTGCTCGGTTGACTCAGCTGAACTTCACCGAAGTAGACAGATTGCCAGCGATATTTCTTTTCATGTTTGTTTTCTCTCACACTGAACGCTCGTCGAGATTGGAAAAAATGCAAATATAGCTCGGTTCGTGTAAATATGTCGAATGCAGTATATCGGCCCCAAATTCAGATATGTCATCCTAACCTAATATACTCCATCATGATGAACGAGCATTATCAACGAGCGAGACATGGAGACATGTCTATTAGTGTGTATTACATGTCTATCAATAATATTGATGCAGTTAGCTGAGAGGGACTTGGACTCGACGATTCGCCCTCATTTTTGGAAGTAGGCAAAATGGGCTCCTGCGAGCTGATATAGTTGTATCAATCGCCGTGCGTGGACTTGAACCTTTTGAATCACTGAAAAGCCCGGTCACCATTGCTCGCTTTATCTGCTCATTTCTGAAATGATCGTCCTGTTTATTTACTCGTCTCTCGCTCTCAAACATAGACACCTCCTATTTGATCAGCAATCCACAGGGATTTATTTTGTTAAGTCATCTCATTTAATGCCGGTGGCACCAGCTGGGATGTAGTTCCTTTTTTATAGTCCACGCCGTTACTAGTGATATATGTTCGAGCCTACACTGCTAATCACAATGAATTTGCGAAAAAATGTGTCCCTCACAAAGGGGTTGCTTTTTATTTCAGATTTATTTGCTTTCGCAAATGAACTTATGAGGTCTGACGATAGCACGCTCGTAAAGAATCTTGCTTTAAAGGATTACTCCTGCAAAATCTTCCACTGAATGCTGTTTTTCAGGAAAAGTTCAAATAATTTAGATGCAAATAATATTTAATTTAAAAACACATATGGTGAATGCCGAGATCAGAAGAAAAATCTGTGAAACTTTCATTTTAAAATGTCAAAGATTCTCCTGGTAAAATTGTAATTTGCTAGGGGAAATTTGGCAAGAATGAAATTTAGTTACGATCTCTCACGAAGGAATCGACGAATCGTCATTTTGATTTTATTATTAAATTTTAAAAGCTCGATAAGCTCGGAAATACAAAGATAAAATGCATCCTATCGTACATGTCCTAAGTCTGACGACAAGTCGTAGGTGGATGGGTGAAGGAAAAGACGAAGTCTGAAACTGACAGCTCAACGAAGCGCAAAGATCTCGACCCGATGACTCCTTCAAGTCGGATCCCAGGCAGTGGCGTGGCGTGAATAATCGATTATCGATATTTCCCCATTTGAAGTTGTAGTAAAGAATCGATAATTGAGGTGTTCGCTGCGAACACCCTGTTCATCGATACTTTTCCATAGGTTTAAATGGCTGATCAATCGATATATTGCAAAGCACGCCGCGCCACTGATCCCAGGACCAGACGCGGCCCGTGCAGGATGTCGCATTTGAAACCTGGAGTGGAGCGAGCCCTTACTCCTGCATCTCGTTTCCTGCTCGCTCCTTCCTTCCTTCCATACGGCCGTGCTAAGGAAGAAAGCCGTATGAGCCTTCAGACGTTGCCAAGTTTCCTCCGATAAAAACCGAATTTACTGGGAAAATTATGAATATTTTTTACTAACATTTTCAGACAATCTTGTACACAGTGTAATCTAAAGTATCTGAAAATTTCAAAGAAAAATGTGCATGAATGTCATCAAAAATACATGATTTATCTAGGGAAATTTGGCAACTCTCGAATGTTCATACGGCGTTCTTCCTTAGCACGGCAGCATACTTCTCCGGTCCTCAGGAAGAACGCCGTATGAGTCTTAAGACGTTGCCAAATTTCCTCCGATAAAAACCGAATTTACCGGAAAAATTATGAATATTATCCCCAAAAATTTCAGAAAATTTTGGACGCAATGTAATCTAAAATATCTGAAAATTTCCAAGAAAAATGCGCACGAATGTCATCAAAAATACATGTTTTATTTAGGGAAATTTGGCAACTCTTGAATGTGCATACGGCGTTCTTCCATAGCACGGCAGCATACTTCTCCGGTCCTCAGGAAGAACGCCGTATGCACATTCAAGAGTTGCCAAATTTCCCTAAATAAAACATGTATTTTTGATGACATTCGTGCGCATTTTTCTTGGAAATTTTCAGATATTTTAGATTACATTGCGTCCAAAATTTTCTGAAATTTTTGGGGATAATATTCATAATTTTTCCGGTAAATTCGGTTTTTATCGGAGGAAATTTGGCAACGTCTTAAGACTCATACGGCGTTCTTCCTGAGGACCGGAGAAGTATGCTGCCGTGCTAAGGAAGAACGCCGTATGAACATTCGAGAGTTGCCAAATTTCCCTAGATAAATCATGTATTTTTGATGACATTCATGCACATTTTTCTTTGAAATTTTCAGATACTTTAGATTACACTGTGTACAAGATTGTCTGAAAATGTTAGTAAAAAATATTCATAATTTTCCCAGTAAATTCGGTTTTTACTTTTCGGTATTTAGGGAAATTTGGCAACTCTTGAATGTGCATACGGCGTTCTTCCATAGCACGGCAGCATACTTCTCCGGTCCTCAGGAAGAACGCCGTATGAGCCTTCAGACGTTGCCAAATTTCCTCCGATAAAAACCGAATTTACTGGGAAAATTATGAATATTTTTTCCCAAAAATTTCAGAAAATTTTGGACGCAATGTAATCTAAAATATCTGAAAATTTCGAAGAAAAATGCGCACGAATGTCATCAAAAATACATGTTTTATGTACGGAAATTTGGCAACTCTCGAATGTGCATACGGCGTTCTTCCTTAGCACGGCATACTTAGCACATACTTCTCCGGTCCTCAGGAAGAGCGCCGTATGAGCCCTCAGACTGTGCCAAACTTCTGTTGACTAATCATGAATTTTCGCGTGAATACGTTGATGTTTTCCTTCCGATTTTCAGAGAATTTTGTTCGTAATTTTATCTAAAGGGCTTGAAAATTCCCAGGGAAAATACTCATTACTCTCTTCAAAAATGTATCTTTGCGGAGGGGAAATTTGGCAACTCTCGGATGTTGATACGACGTTTTTCTTAGCACGGCAGATCCTCCATCTGACACTGGTGCGAGCCACGCGCCTGCTCGGCTCTGTCAAACCAGGCTTCTGATTGATTATTTTTAATTCTTTTAAAAATTATACAATGCTACTGCCTGTGAATTCAATTTTTCTAGAAACGGCAAATTTTATAGCATCAAACTGTCAAATCTTGCAATTTCGTCCACGTCTCCTCATTATTTTCCCCATTCAAGCTGCTATACTACGAGGAAAAATGCCGCATGAACATCCCAGAGTTGCCAAATTCCCTCCGATGGAACGTTAGAGGCTTGGAATGGATACTTTCCGTTTGAATTTACAGAAAGTCTACGTTTGATGGCGAATAAAATTCTCTGAAAAATTTGTCGAAAAATATTCACAAATTTTCCTGAGATTCGTATTTTAACGGCGTTCATCAATAGCACGGCGGCGATTCATGATCGGAAACTAGAAAGCAGTTTCGTCACTCGAATCCTCTATTTTGTATGACGTTGCGATTAGTAGGAAATGTCACAACGTCGTGCTGTTCCCTCTTTTTCATTAATGTATGGTTACTGACGGCGCCATGACCATCAAGGCAAAACAATGTTGTACGTAAAAAACTTAACGGACGTCCGGTTCTCTGCGACATCTGATACTGCATCCCTCGTGATGCTGGTTGGGTGCCCGGCTACCATCATCCCCACGTTGTCACCGCTTGAGCTGTAAATATGATAGCTATGATTTTATCACCTAGTGGTTAGTTTTAACACGCAGAGGGGTTAAATTCGATCCGATGTAGGTCCTTTTCATAGTTCGGCATTAATCGATACACTTAAAAATTAGCGGTTTTTACGAGCGTTGTACTTTCCTATAGGAACCGATTTTTATGACCAAACCTTTACCGTCGATCAAAGGCTTCTTTTACATTTTCTTTATTTTTATTTTCTAGTCGTAGTCAGGAAATTAATGTAGACCTTAAAGCGAAACCATTCTCAGTTGAATCTTCCTTTCATGAAATGTGTTTCTCAGAATCCACGCACCTCAGGCGGGTTTTCGCGATTGAATATGATACGTTTCGTATCATATTTGACGGTTGTTCATATATTTCTTTAGCCGATCTCCTCAATTTCTTTATTTCATAGTGTACAATACTCTCGATCAAAGTAAGTGTCTATAACAATAAGATCAAAAATAAAATGTTTGGTGCATTGTTACAAGTGAACGTGGACCTAATCGGTAGAAATGTTAAGTTCCAGGTAAAGTTTGACTCCACTCTCTTGCCTATTCTCTGCGAAGAGAATCGTTCCCTTTTCATTTCACTCGCAATGTTGAGTCATGTATTCTCGCCTCTGATTGGTTTTAATATACATTGAACATCGGCATCTTTTAGCATTATCACTTCAAAAATTGGGTATAATATTCGACCGCGATAATGCGCGGAAATTCGAGTTTTCGCCTTCGGAACTGATAATCTATGAGTTGTCAAAGCTCCAAGAATGTATCCTAATTGGACTCGTTTGTGGAGAAAATTTTACCTCAAAGATTTCTCCGAGAGGTTAATGTTTTTGTGGTGTGTAAGTGCGGACAATTTCAAGTTCGAGAAGTCTTTGTCTTCGGAAGTTACACTGGAAAAAAAAAAACACATTGGATCTAGAGTCCAGACTCTTGAAAACATTGATAAGAAAAAGGACTCTTGATTCAATCAGATTTAAGCTTAAATCAAAAGGAAATCCGCTCAAATTAAGAGGCTTGGTTCTTGATTTAAGCTTAAATCTGATTGAATCAAGATTATTTTTTCTTATCGGTGTTTTTAAGAGTCTGGACTCTAGATCCAATGTGCTTTTTTTTCCAGTGTGTATCATTTTGAAAGCAGTTATTGCTCTCTTAAAATCCTGGACCTTGCGAAAATGCACCCTCCTCACGCTACTCGCGTCGAACTGTAACCTGCTTCTTCCCAGTATTCCCCTGTTTTCTGCGAGTCTGGGATGCTTTAATTTCACTGATAATATTAGTATTATTTTGATGAAACTATTATGAGTCATCGTCATGGAAGAAAGCTTAAAATTGGAGCTTGACTGTAGCCGTGCGCGGTCGTTAGTATCTTGCAGAATAATTTAATTAGCCATCGCGAAGGCGGACCCTTCATGATTTCCCTAATGACAGAGGCAGCCGCGCACAGCAGACTCCTCAGTTGCCGTTTCGAAGAATAATTACAACATTTCCTCATCAAGAGGAGTCTCAAATTAAACATATCGTTACACTATTAGACTATGATACCGAAGAATACTCTTGATCACTATGCTCCTGCATCGGGCTTCTTATCTGTTAAATGCCAATCGATTTTATGATTTCGTCCAACTCAAAGGCTCGTTCTCTGAAACAGACTACCCCCATATTTCTTCCCCTCTTCTCGCTCCGATAAGTTCGGGCACCCCTCTCGTTCGTGATGTATTAGGAGGCTTTCAGTTGTAGTATAGGATAAATTAAGTACTTTATTGCCAGTTCCGTCCCTGTTAGGAAACAGATCTGGAAACGCTCACAAAACTTCGGGAAAGCATTAGCTAATCTTATTTGAGCGATGTTGAGTCGCATACCTAGTCGATGCAATTATCAAAATTTAATATCATCGTTGAAATAAGTTTACGTTTATTCATCCTTGTAGTTACAGGTTGTATACGGTCAGTAATAACTAGAGAATATCAGGAAATTCGATGTTACCAGGTAAAATCAGGAAAATATCAGAAAAATTCGGTCATGGATCAGAAATTTCCAAATGCGTCAAGCGTTTTTCAATCCTATGCAGTTTAGCACGTGCACAAGTGAAAAATTTGATACAGTTCATCCAAAGTGTTGTTTTGTGAATTCAAACGAATGCGACTTCATTCGTGCAAAAATTCAGGAAATTTCATTTTAAATATCAGGAATAATCTGGAAATTGCACAATGAAAAGTTGACATTCTGTCACGTCTGGCGAACTTTAAACTGAAATGTCTCATGGCCCAAGCTTTTCAAGAATAATTGTTTTTCAATCATCATTTTTAGATTTTTTTGATCGACGGGGGTGACTTAACTACATGAAAATTCTTTGACCGATTACATAACGCATATGGACTCAACGCTTATCACGCTGTAATGGAATTTTTGAAAGCATTCGAAATGTAACTGAAAAATCCTGTTATGCCATTAAAAAAGAAATATTTTTCGAGGAATTGTGTTGAATCTTCCTCGTTGCTTAGTTTTCTCAGAATCTTGTCTCTGGAATGCAAGTTCAAATAATGCGCATAATCATAATCACCTTATGTCAATCTGTATCTAAGTCTCCATTTTTTTTAGAGAAATACTTTCAACTATTTTCATGACTTGCTTTTTAAGCCTGCATGCCAATTTTGGGCGCCCGATATGGCTTTGTGGCTGTGAAGGTTGAGTGGGCTATCCCTGTCCCTAAATGGTTATTAATTATGAACATTAGTTGGCAGTTATGAGCTAACAAGGAACGTGGACTTAGAGTTGCCCAGACTCAAGGGCCGGCCGGTCGGCATGGCTGCCTGCTTAAGTGCCTCAGTGTCGTCGGCTTTTTAGCTACCGGACCCGTCGCTTGCATCTACACCTGCTGCTGAATATCATTACACCCGCCGTGGCCCAAATCCGAGCATTCTGCCAAGTTGTACTCAAACCAGCTGGCTCTCAGCCCCGCCAAAATTAGTTTCGGTATACCAATAGATCGCATTCGATAGTGGTTCGATGTATCGTTTGGTTCAAAACAATAGAACATAGCCCCAAACAAAAATTTTAGGATTCAATTTGGAAAAGCTGAAAATGAGGAAATTCCAAACATTTTCACTTTTCATTACCTACCATTTGATACTCGAAAGAATATAAACTCGATCACGAAAGACCCGTCACCTTAGATTTCTAAATTGACTTTTGAGGGTGTGTTTACATATTGAACCAATCGATATCGATACGATCTCACCTGTTTGATGTATCGAGTACGATCTATAAGATGCATTGGATTTTAAAATCATGAATACACCAATACAGCCCAAATAATTCCACTAAAAACACAAGAAAATGGGTCACGAAGGCTATAAAATAAACACAAATCTTGGGACACAAAGCTTCTTGTTATTGCGAACGGGGGTCCGAGGGTCTTGATTTTTATACTTTTTTATATTTTTTGCTTCTTGGTCGAGGAGGGGGTTGATACCACCATGGGGACGTTCCAAGCTTTTTGTTTTTTTAGACTTGGTTACCCATTTTCTTGTGTTTTTTACTGTTTTTTCGGCCAATGGTGTGTCATTTGCCGGTATTTTTACCTTTTAAGTAAAAATACCGTCAAATGACACACCCTTGGCCAAAAACGAAGTAAAAAATGTATCTAGCACTCTCTCATGCCATCCCGTTTCAAGTCCTTGAATTGCAGCTTAATTACAACTCTTGTTTGAGCTCAATCGTTTCACACTTTTAAGCACGTGCCGAAATTTACATTCCGCGCCGTGATTATCATTATGAACGCTTCATTTTTTTTTTTTTTTTTTTTTTTTTTTTTTTTTTTTTTTTTTTTTTTTTTTTTTTTTTTTTTTGACGTCTAGGTTTCTAAGTATTATTCGTCATCAGACGTCACGTTGTCACATGTTAAGTAGGCGAACGTCCGATTTATTGCCTTTTAACAATAGAATGACAACATTAGCATTCTAATCAATTTTTTTGAGATTTTCTTCACTTTTGTCTCTTTTTTTATCTAGTTGGATTAAAGGCAGAGCTCCACTTCCTCTAAGCGTAAACTGGATTCCATAAATTCTGGTTTTGCATCGTATATTATCTCGTTAAGTTATTTTACGAGGTAAGAAGAGTGAGATCTTAGCACGGTAACCTTTCCAAGAGGCGCATCCATGCCTCTCGACAAAAAGTTTATCGTGACTCTCCAAATTCAATTCAACTTTTTCAAGCTCTCCGCTTTGCGAGTCTTGTATCACGTGGGATTTTTGTGGAATTTTTGATGACAGCTCTCACTCAGACCTCATTTTTGGGTTCTAGTCTAGGAATAATCCACCAAATCACTGCCGAGACTCTGTATTTTCACGTCCAAATTTTCAGGATGCCCGTCGCTCTGTTGTGGTGTAAAATAAACGCCGCGCGAGTCTTTCGATGTCGTCAAATTCCCTCTGTTTAAAGTCGAATTTTTAAGGAAATCTGTGATTATTTTCCCTCCAGTTTTTCAGTGAAATTTATTCACGATTAGGTCTAAAGTATCCGAAAATTTCAACGAGAACATATTCACGACTCTCCTTAAATATAAGAATTTTCTCGAGGGAAATTTTGCAACTCTCGCATGTTTATACGATGTTTTCTCTCAGCACCTTACCGCGGCAGTGTTCGTCATGCAGATGCAGAGTTTACCCCGCATATTTGAATACTGCCTTGCCAAGGAAAATGCTCTGTATGAGCCTCCAGATGTTGCCAGATTCCCTTTTGGAAGTAACGAATTTTCCGGGAAACCCGCGAATATTCACCCCAAATTTTTCAGGAAATTTTCTTAGGAATTTCATCTTAAATTTTTTCAAAATTTTAAGGAAAAATATACATAACCGGTCGCAAAATGAACTTTTTAACGGGGAAAATTCGGCAACTTCTAAATCTCCATATGGCATTTTTCCTTAGCATGACAGAATATGAATTGAAAATGCGTGAAATAGACGTATTAAAGTCCAAAGGAACTATATTCATTCTGACCTGAGTTCTGAGATCCATAAGAATACATGCACGGCAGGGCTCGTGTCACAAAGGCTGTAGTTCCTTTTGATTTAAAAGCGTCCACATAACTGCCGTGCTAAGGAAAAACGCCGTATGAACATTCGAGAGTTGTCAAATTTCCTACAGTAAAATGTTTATTTTGGAGGAAAATTGTGCATATTTTTCCTTGAAATTTTCAGACACTTTAGGTAAAAAAAAAAAAAAATTATGTAAGAAATAGGCAGAAAAATATTCAAACAATTTTCCGGAAATCAGTGATTTGCCAGAGGAAATTCGGCAACTCCTGAAGGTTCATACGGCGTTCTTCCTTAGCACGGCAGATAACTCCTCCAAACCGCAAGCCAAAAATGCGGATACGGACAATTTTAGGAGCAGAGTGCAATGCGTTTTCTCTGCGGTGAGCTTGAATGGTACCCCACGACCTGAATGAACGGATCGCATCAGCGGGGCCCATTGATCGCTGCTCAACCGGTTGTAGCAATTGCGCTCGTCGTACGAAACCAGTTTGCGGAATTTCGAAAAACTTCGAAATGGAAAGTGGTCGATAGAAAATCAAGTTTTAGCCATCGGCCAAACCTCTCGCTCCTCGCTCCCGTGAACCAGTTCGGAGTCGGGCCTTGAGTGGCAGTTCGATTCTTCAACTCGGGCCATCACATTTTTTCTCCGGTGCAAACTTAAACTAATGCCAGGGTTGTCATGCTTGTGCAAAAATTCCACCAGTATCCTCCTTCCCTTTTCGGCTCACTGGAAAAAAAGAACACATTGAATCTAGAGTCCAGACCAAAGACATAAAGACGGAGTGCTCGTATCTAAAAGCACGGGGAAAAAGTGAAGCCTGGTTTGGCGCTGGGTGCTTGTGTGAGTGTGTAAATGAGCGCGGGAATCCATGGCGGCAAACGGAAATTTGATTTGAACTTGTCCTCTTAATTTTTCCATATTTCTTCTTCGAAACGTATTTTAAATGCCTAAAACGAATATATTAAGAAAGTTGGGACTGCGTCCTATTGTATTACACCTACTCTTGCTTGGTAATAGGCAGTAATCTCAGATAAATTTAGTTTTTCTTCTGCTCATGGTGGTTCTGCAGGTTCAAACCGGTCGTTACAGTTCTAGATGACCGTTACTCCCAAATGAAATTAATCGGTCGACGACGGACCAAAGCTAACCTAAAGTTAAAGAAATATGAGTGGGTAAGTGAATTTGGGCAAAAATCAACCTAGAATACTTTGTTTCCGCAATTATTTTATTCAGTTCCCGCCCTACATTTGAATTCAAACTTGTCCCGATTTCGCCGCCAATCCTCTAGCCAATAGTAGAGGTGGTTGAAAAGAAGCTTCATTTTTTGCTTTTAGCCCTCCGAGTTTATGTCTTTGGTCCAGACTCTTGAAAACATTGAAAAGAAAAAATACTCTGATTCAATCAGATTTAAGCTTAGATCAAGAGGAAATCCGCTCAAATTAAGAGGCTGGGTTCTTAGCTGAAGCTTAAATCCGATTGAATCAAGAGTATTTTTTCTTGTCGATGTTTTTAAGAGTCTGGACTCTAGATCCAATGTGGTTTTTTTTCCAGTGCTTATTTTTGGCGAAAAATTGGAGGCGTTTTATTTGATCGAGCTGTGAAGCTATTCACCGGATAAAAAAGTCTCTTGGAGCTAGAGTCCAGACTATTAAAAAATTTGACAAGCGAAACTACTCTTGATTCTATCGGATTTTTGCTCGAGCGGATTTCCTTTTGATTCAACCCAAAATCCGATTAAATCCAGAGTGTGTTTTTTCTTGTCAAATTTTTGATGAGTTTGAATTCTGGATTCTCCATTGTTCCGCGGTGCGTTTAAAAATGCGGCGCATTCTGTATGACTCGAATTGGATTTACCTATAATGACTCCTGTAAAATTGATTCAAATTCTCATTTTTTAAATTATTTCTTTGAAAGCCTCTTTGAGCAAAACTTTTTCCAGAGGAAGAAAATTTTGTAAAAAAAGGAAGCAAAAAGAGCGAAATAAGGAAACTTGCTTTTCGAAAAACACCTCGCCTAATCATTCTAAATTGCAGATTATATCATTCTGTCGTACCTTCTAAAACGATTTTTCAATTTGTAAACCAAGGATACAATCGTGTTCACTCCACTTCACTCAGTAGTTTCCACTCAAGCAGGAAATTCAGCAAATTTCAGACACTCGAAAATCCTCCATTTAAAAATTTGAAAATACCAGAAGCCCTGAAATCCGGAAGGTTAACAGAGGACTTTGAATCGAGAGAAACAAAAAAGCGGAAGAATGAAGATATCTGCTCTTGACCTCCCAGCTGAAGCAATCCGCGAGAGGATATTGGCCGCGCTATGGCGCACAATGGATCGAGTTAATAGCGGAGGTCGGACAAAATTTGGAAACTTTAAACGCTTATAACTCCGTTAATACAAAACGTTGAGGTCCTGAAAGTGGTTTCATTGGTTTCCTCGTGAAATTTTCTTCCGAAAATACTCCTTGTAATGTGAAATGTGACGAAATAAACACCAAAATTTGCAGTTTCAGTGAACAATTTCATGTTCGACTTCTCTAATCGACTCGATCCACTGTGCGGCGCGGCGGCGCTTCGGTGCAGCAGCGCGATGACCGTAAATGAAACTAAGAGTTGCCGAGAAAGGTGTCAAAAACTCGCATCGGTCCACCTTGATCACCGACGAGCCGTTTTGGGCTCAGCCCTAACGACCTGTTTTTTTGCGCATTTTGCTCTCGCTTAACGAGTTTTTTTTTCCCGCCAAGTAACCATATCCAGTCGCTGCAGTGACGAGGCGTTAATGATCGATTATCGAGATCCCCTCATTTGAAGCTGTGGTAGAGAATCGATTATTAAATTGCCCGTTGCGATAACAGTGTTTATCGATCCTTTTCCATAGGAACAATTGGCAGATCAATCGGAAATCTCAATGCACGCCACGCCACTGGGCCAGGATCCCTAATTCCCTAACAACGCACTGGTTTCTTCTTCCATTTGAGATTGATCATCAGCTTGCCGCATCCACTCCGGATGCGATCGATGCATCAGTAGCTTAAATATTAATCAACATTTTTGAAGAGAATCGAGTTATTCACATTCTTAGTATGCTTTGGACTATGCAGGGTGTTCCGTTCAATAAGGACACAATGAACATTTTTTTTCTCATAGGAGCATATATTTTAAGCAATTCGCGCTTCAATGTTAAAAAAAAATAAAAAAAAAAAAAAAAAAAAAAAAAAAAAAAAAAAAAAAACGAGATTGCTATCCCCTGAAATCCCTCTTCAATTTTCAAATTTCAGAATCCAATTCCACTCTTTTTTCATGTTAATCGACTCAACGTACGGAAAAATTGAGAAAAACGGAAATCCCTAGCGAGAGAAATTTTTTAAGGATTTAAGGGAAAATGAAGGGAATGGTAATAGAGAGCAAAGAATTTAAGACAGTACATGAGGTAGTTACCATAAATACCCGGACATGGATTTTCGCTTGAAAAGTCAGTGATTTTTTCATTCATTTCCTTATTTACCCATTATCGTCATTTTGTAAAGCCAGAGAAAATCAGGGACAGTTAGGGTCTGGAATTTTATGAAAGTTGCAACTTGGAAAGTATACCGAAATGCTATTGATAGCGAAACAAGGTCAACTAGTGAGTTTAATCCAGAATTTGTGTCAGGTTCTGAATAACATTTCTCGACAAGAAACGATGACAGAAGAGAGAAAATCGGAATCGACACTCTCCCTCGGCGAGGTTTCTCGGTATGCCTTGTTTCGCAGCAATTCACCGGGGTAATACGTTTAAGAGTACGGCATCAGCACCGTTATTTCTCAGCTCCTTTCCAGTATCAAACCCTATTGATATGATATCAATTCTCATCTCGTCCAAAGGGAACATTATTATTTCGAGGTGGGCCCCGAAGCGCTATTATTATAATGGGGTTCAGGGCTCTTCTGGAAACGAGCTTTCTCCTTCTCCGAAAAAAAAAATAAGGGCTCACATCTCTACTCTCCACATCCCTCTACTCGAGATTAACCGCAGGCAAACGTAGTATCAGGAGAAATTGATTCGCCTGATGCGAGAAACGTGCTCAAATGTCAGTAATTTGTGAGGAAGCATCGGCCTCGGATCAGTAGCGTGGCGTCAATTGCGATATATCGATTGTTATGCCATTTAAACCTATGGTAAAAAATCGATTATTAAGGCGTTCGCTGCGAACACCCGGTTTATCGATCCTTTTTCATAGGTTTAAATGACATAACAATCGATATATCGCAATTCAAGCCACGCCACTGCCTCGGATTCGCTCCCGCTCTGCTACCTTCTTTCCTCTCTCAGTTCAATCCATCCTAATCGAAAGGCTCCAAACTCGGACACTTTGATCCAGCTTTGCCATTTAGGTTAATCCCGAAGCCTCCCTCTCCCTCCCCTTCCCAACGCGACTCCGTCCGTAGGCAAATCTGCGGTGCTCTCTGATCTCGGGGATCCGCGTGGAACACCTTGTTAAATTTAATTTCCTTCGCATTCGACCGATTTTCTCCGCGGTTGCAACCTTCTGTCGTAATGGGTCAGTCGCGCTAGTCATAGAATTATTGATGGTTTGAACTTTTGGATTAGTAAAAAATAATCAAATCCGCCAAAACGCCAAAGGTCACTACCACGGTAGTGTATACCATGGTTTCTTCCGCTGTGGTTTTATTAATCAGTGATACATGCTTTTACACTGTTTTCTCGACGAAAAGCACGGATGAAACCAGGGTGGAAGAAACCATGGTATGCACTACTGCAGTCGATGACGTCAGTCGCCGTGTTTTACATTGAGCAACCAGTGCAAACGAGTGGATCACTGATTGATGAAACCAAGGCGGAAGAAATCATGGTGTGCACTACCGCGGTCCATGACTCTACACGTCGTATTTTTTGATGAGCGATGTCGCCGTTAATATTGGACGTACAAACTTGGCGTTTAAATAGATTTTGTTATGTTTTGCTAATTTGTAAGCTTACTCCACTGGAACACGATTCTGTGACTGCAAAACTTGAACTTGACCTCGTTTATTTCGTCGCTTGGCTGGCATAAGGGCTAAACTACACATTGAGATGAGCCCGGAAAAGCATTGAAATGTATGGAAGACAGGGTTCATTGCAGAGCGTAGTTGCGTCTTTATGTCAGGGAGGCGACGATTTGACGGCTTCAGTAGAGTCTTGCGTATTTTCATTGTAATTTATCAAAACTTCCGATTAAAACTGTATTCAAGGAAAAAAAGTGGTGGAGTTATCCTCTAAAATTATGGCGAAGTCCCAATTTGTTGGATAATGTGGATATATTCAATTAATTGAGGTAGTTGCGATATTTAGGTTAGTAGCCTAATTTTTTGGGATACTGCAACAACTAATAGGGGTACTACCCAACAGTAATTGAAATCAATTGGAAGTGTCCAACTTGAGGTTTAACCCCTACCTCTTCTGTCTCCGTATTTCCTCCCCCCCTCCCCAAAAAAAAAAACCAACCAAAATACTTCCTCGAAATATTTTATATCTTTGAATGAGTGGAGAAAATTCAGAGAAATGTTTAAGAAAAACTGTCGATTGGTTCTCTTTGAAAAACAATTAAAATATTAGCGGAAGTAAGCAACGTTGCGATCGAAGACAGGCATTTTTCAACTTCAGCCATCAAAATTAAAATTGTTTACAAGCCGGGAAATTCTTCGCAAAACATGCGCGCCAGATGTCGCGAGATTTTTAAACTTTCGCTTCTCAAACTCGTCAAATGGAACTACTCGTTTTCAGTCAGTTAAATTCGAATTCAAATTTTTCTGAAAGAGAAAGGCAAGGAATCTGACGAGGATGCCGATGCTTGGCGATGTGAACAAGATTCCAACGTATCCCCGCAGGAGAGTTTCCATCTATGATGCTCAGAATGTGGTATTGAACAGCTACCATTTTCCTTATTATTCCCCCTGTTACCACCAAAAGTAACATCTCTTTATCTTTCCTCTTTTCATCTTCCCCTCATGTCATCGTATCTATCACGAAATCGCAAACAGAAATCGTCTAACTCTCAAAAAAGGGATTAATTCACTAATCGACCAGCGGAGCTTGTGTTGCCTACATTAAAAATTGAAGGCAAACTGGCATGACGTTAAGTCAATTCTTACCGTTTGGTCAAAAGCTCCTGTTTGTGCGTCTCCGAGTAAGGTCGCGTGCGTGCCATGTCACGATGATACCACTATTCGACCACGTGGGAGATTTTATTGCCTACATTGAAAATTGAAGGCGAACTGGCATGACGTTTAAGTAACTTCTTAACCGTTTGGTCAAAAGTTCCTGTTTGTGCGTGTCTCGAGTATGCGATACCACTATTCGACCACGTGGGAGTTTTTGTTGCCTACATTGAAAATTGAAGGCGAACTGGCATGACGTTTAAGTAACTTCTTACCGTTTGGTCAAAAGCTCCTGTTTGTGCGTGTCTCGAGTAGCGTGCGCGTGCGTGCCATTTCACGATGATACCACTATTCGACCACGTGGGAGTTTTTGTTGCCTACATTAAAAATTGAAGGAGAACTACATGACCTTAAAGTAACCTCTGCCCATTGGGTAAACAGCTCTTATTCGTGTGTACTCCGAGTGAGCGAGCTATTTCATGATGATACCACTGCTAGACCACGTGGGAAACTCGTTATTTGTCGCTGATGCTCAGAGTGCTAGAGAGTTTTAACCGATCAGAAAAAAAAAATTCGCTGAAAGGTCATGATGGACATTGCTGGTGAGTTGAAAATAAACTGTTGTACATGAAAAGGAGCCACGCGGAGAACAAACTTGATTTTGCTGCTGGAAACTACAATTTCTGGCTCATTGTAGAAACAACAAATTTGTCATTAGTACTCCCATGCAGATAGTTGTTTTCATGGATAAGCCCGAAACTGCAGTTCCTAATTGCAAAATGTAGTTCAGTTGTTTCACTCCATTGACAACCGTTTTCTCAGTTTAGTAGCTGTTCCAGTTAACATAATTATTGGGCAGATTAAAACGGAGTTTCGCCAGCACCCGGTCTTGTTGCTGTGAAGTGAAGAAAGCATGGAAACAGTAAAGGAACATGGATAAAAACAAAAAATAAGTTAAAGAATCACTAAGAATTTCTCCGAGTCCTGAAGCAAAAATTGGAGTTTAAAAATTCAAACAGAAGCTTATCTCTAACAATCAATCGGGGTGGCTAGCGCCCTTTTAAACAGTGTTCCCAGGTGCTCCTATCTTAAAATGTCCGTACGCTCTCCGGATGAACTCGGGGAGGCTCGTGTATATCCGTGCCGCTCCGTGCTCCGTCCGTGTTCCGTGAATTCCGTTTCCGTTTCCGGTTCCGGCTCCGGCTGTTTAGTTGATGATGTTGATGTTCTCTTGATCTCTTGTGACATTCAAGTACCTATGTCCTCTAGAAAGCATTGACAGGAAAAAATAATCGGAACAATTATAGGTGCCTACATCAAAAAGCAATAATTCAAAAGAAAGGAGCTGACTTTTCATGAAATTCATAATTCCTAACCCATTGAACTGATTGAATAACACATAAATTAATGCAGAAAGGTCCTGTATGATACCTGGGTTTTATTCGTGGCTTCCTTATATCAATAACATTGGCGAAATTGAGAAAAAAAAGTAAGAAAAAATGTCTGAGTGATCAAACACAAAAGCACAACAATACAGAAAACAAGGACGGACCTTAAATGAAAAGGCTGAATTTTGATAAGAATACAATATAATTAATGCGAAAAGTATCTAATTTGTTCCCGAACGATACCCGGCTTTCATACTAAACATAATTGTATCAATAACTTACGCAAAAGTAATAAATATTGCAAAGAAAAGCGGATTAACAGATGCACGGACTGGGCCGGGCGGGCGCACGGACATAAATGAAATGACTGAATTTTGATAAGAATACAATATAATTAATGCGAAAAGTATCTAATTTGTTCCCAAACGATACCCGGCTTTCATACTAAACATCATTGTATCAATAACTTACGCAAAAGTAATAAATATTGCAAAGAAAAGCGGATAAACAGACGCACGGACAGGGCCGGGCGAGCGTACGGACAAAATAAGATAGGGAAAAATTTTCCCATAAGGTTTTTGTCCGTACGCTGTCCGCGCGGGTATAGGGAATGTCCGCGCGGCGCGGAAATATCCGCACGCCTGGGAACACTGCTTTTAAAAGGACCCCCGAGTTCTTAGAAAAAGCTCAATGGTCGGTGTGTCTTAGCGGCTAGCGGCGGACGACACATAGCTCAAGACAAGTGACAAAAGGAGATAGGAAAGAGAAGAGGATCACTCTGACAGGGAGTGCGACTGAACATGAGATATGAGTATGGAACACCTCTCCGACCTCCCCTCTCAAAGAACTCACCCTCGTTTTGTGTCCCATGTCACCGACACAATGCTAAGTCACCTTCCTCATCCGCCAAAGCACCCCAACAACGGCACCGGACACGGTGCGCACGGTCCCTTTCAAACGTCGAGAGGAGCGTCACGTAAAGTTGACGGATGAAAGATCATTTCTTGAGCGCTTCCGGGGCTTGTTTTTATTAGTTATGAGTGGCGTTACCGAGACCATTTTTTGCGAGGCTTTCCATTGACTTTGCGGTTGATATTTCAGTATCGTTTTTTGCCTTTCTCTCTCCTCTAGCTTTGTTTGGTGTTTGATTACGCATAATTAGTCATTTCTGGCAGTTTCTCATTTTATTGCTCCGTCTGAAAAGTCCATCAAGGTGTCCCGAATTTTGTTAGCTGCGGCTTTGTGGTCACGTACTGTTGAGGCATAGATTTTTTTATTTTTTTTTTATTCGCCACCAAAAGGTTCACAGAGGACATAAAATTACATCACATCGAGAGAGAGAACAAAAGAAACAAAATTAAAAAAATTAAATTATATACTGAATAACTATAAAGTAAATATACACTTTGGGTGGTCGGTATCCACCGTTAGGCGCGTCATCAGCAGTGGAGCATACATGTTGACTTTGTTTTTATATCGCTGGTTGACGGTTTTTACTGTTGAGAAAGTAAGGATTCTCGAGCCTGTTGTAAAAAAAGCTCAACTTACGCACAGCTCGAACTCAACGGAAAAAGAGTCTCTTGAATCTAGAGTCCAGACTTTTAAAGATTCGACAAGAAGAAATATTCTTGATTCAATCGAAATTTTGCTAGAATCGAGAAGCAGGCTTCTTGTTTTTAGTAGATTTCCTTTTAATTCAAGCAAAAATCCGATGGACTTCAGAGTACTTTTTACAGTCAAATTCTTTAAGGGTCCAGACTTAGGGTCCAAGAGACTTTTTTTCCCAGTGTTTAAAGTACACTTTTCCCAACTTGGAGTCTTTAGAGGTCAGGTTTCGAAACTTACGGCCGACAAAACCGTATCCTTGGCCCTGGTTGACCAAGAAAATAGGAAAGAGTTCAGGGGAAAGATTATACCGAAAAGGCTTATACAATTAGATAAAATAGGTACATGTCAGCCTGAACAGATATCCCACAATTATCTGGTCCATACTGGTCTGACTTCTGATCAATGGAAAAGCACACCATTGACCAATAAGAGGCTTTTACAGCCGTCAAGAGCAAAAAAGCCGGAATTTTAGTTAGATTTTTCATTTTTTCTCCACCTATATACATTGCTCTTTTAAGAGAAAATATGCTTAGCCTCATTCTTCATGTTGCTAGTTTGAGTTGTCAGCCGCATATCCATGATCATTCTGAGGACACAAAGAATAAATATATGAATGGTTGTTCTTTTCCCAACGAAACATTTTGTCATAAAAAATTCAGCTGTAACTCCTTACGACATTTTTTTTTTTTTTTTTGGGTGACAGTTTAAGTCCCTTGGCGAATACATCAAGTAGTGTTAGGCCGGAATTTTAAGACGTTACTCGAAACTTCCTCGACTCGAGATTTCCTTGAGTACGCTTTTCGAGTGTCCTCGAGAATTGACGGTATTTTAAGACGCGACTCGAAATTTCCTCGACTCGAAACGCGCTTCGAGTCACCTCCAAATTTCCTCAAGTGAATTTCGTTGAGTCAATCTCGAGATTTTCGTGAGTGAGGTACTGAGGTCCCTCAAGGGAGTTCTGAGGAAACTTGGTTGAAAGTGATTTGTTTTGTTATGAAAGTGAATTTGAATGAAGTGAATTTTTTTATGAATTTTATTGCTAAAATTTAATTTTACCCACTTTCCCTTGTTTACTTTAGATATGTATGCTATTTTTCCCTTCAAAGAAAAAAGTATACTGTTTTTCCTCTAGAACTTCTCCTTCTCAGTTGCAACTACCTTACAACTTCGGTGTTTTGAAACGGTAGCTGAAGGGCGATTTTTGGGGGTCACGGACATTGAATTTCAACATTTTATATTGTCATAGAGGGTTAATTTTTCAGAGTAAAAAAATCCTTAAATCCACCCCCGTGCGAAGAGCATCCCCTCCTTTCCCTCAAAGCTTCATCAAAGAAAGTGAACCTCAGAAAGAGCTACTGAAGAGTACAGCGCCACGGGTACTACGCATCCCAAGTAGCACAGTGCAACGAAAATATTGAAATTAAATTGCAGTTTGATTTCAATACAATTGTAATTTTTTTACCATTAAATTGCAACATTTTTACATCATTTAGTCGATTTATGCTGATTTTAAACAATCAACAAAATGAGTTCCATGTGTCAGAAAGATAGGCAATATGCAATGCATTGAAAAATTGCAACAAGTTTCAATAAACGGGACCCCTTCAAATAGGAGCTAGGCAACATACACAACACTCAGTGGAATTGCAATATTGTTACAATGTAATTGCTACTTATGGCAATCTGTGCACTTGGGATTTTGGTCATGCACTTTACGAAGCTACTTTCAAATTCAAAGTCCTCATCAAATAGTGATCCTAATGCAATTCCAAGGGCATTAATGGGTTTCATTTGACGTGGAGTTGATGTAATTGATGTTCAATAAAATATTTTTATGATAGTTTTAAAAGTTATTCCCGTTTTTTGTCATCTAAGACATTACATCGTTTGTTTCGGTGAAAAAACATTTGGTTCCCTGAGGTATTGTTTTTAATCAAAAATAATAACTTGCAAAAGTCTATCTTGGTTTTTAACCTAATTTACTTTAATTTAAACATGGGTTTTCCACGAAATAAAGAAATAGCTTTCATCCTGAATTCATCTTCGTCCCCCGCCCTCCCTCCTACTCCTCCAAAAAAAACCTGAAGAACCTGACACTGAATTTTCAGTTTTTCAGGGAGAAAAATGTTCGAGCAACTCATTATTCCCCCATTCTTTGCTAACACTCCTGTAGGTAACTCCCTAGAAAATCAACATAAAAATTGACAGATTGGATTAAAAATGGCCTCATTTACTTCTTCAGTAAAGTGAGGCAGAATAATGATTTTGGGGCCTCAGATTTCTAACAACTGAGCGCCGAGTCTCAGAGAAACATACAAACAATTTCCACTGGTTAGGCTTCCCGAGCAATGAATTCCTTAAAAAATAGAATTTATCAGGGCGATTTCTAGTGACGCCATGGGTGCCAGGTATTGCAAAAATAGTGAGAGCATAATTAAAAACATACAAAAGGACACGAGAAAACACATGAACATGCTCACTCTAACTTTTTGCACCTTGGCCTCTCCCTCCTTCCCCCCAAAAAATCATCATAAGAACTAGAGGAGAAATGAAGCACTGAGAAAAGATCAAGTTTGTCCCATCAACAAAAATGAAGCAATATTTGAGTGAGGAATTCCAATGTTTCTGAGAAGAGAGAATCAAATCAGTTAATTTATGAGCAGCTTCACCACTTCACTACAAATGTGGACACTTGGTGACGAAGTAATTTTAGCTAAGCATGTAGTCAAAACAAAATGGGCATTTCAGGTCAAGGTTAATAGCCGAACCTAAAAGAAAAATACTGTGTGCTGAAGGAATGAAAGTTATAGAACATGATGTCATGAATACTCACAGAAAATCAAACTCTCTGCACTATATGATAGAAGATTTGAAGGATGAGAGGGTACGTGGAAGAGTGAATTCAGAGGCTGATGAGTTGCGTTGAAATTGACAGCTGTGGACAATCAATCCATGGTCTCCGCAAATTGTTTAATATCAAATCAGCAGAGAACCATGATCTTTGAATGAGACAGCCACTAGATACACAAACTGCTGAGGTAGGTTGCTCTCTTAAATGCTGGGCAATGGCCATCTTGGAAACTCTTGAGTCTGACACTTTGATGAGAATAGCATTCGAACTGCCCATGTGCTGCAGTGTGTCGGGATAAGTGAATATTATGACTCAGTAGAGATTCCTTTGGTTCAGGATTAACTTAGGTAAATACCTGAGGGCCAGGAGACCGTACACATTTTAATTTCAAAGAATTATGAGCACTTGACATACCAACCCAAAGAAAAGCATCATGATAGCAAAGTTCTCTAGATTAGGCAATCAGTTGCGCATCGCTGTTAGAGCTTGCTCATCGCATGTTGAGACGAATGTCATTATCTGATCAGCTCCAAGTCAGCAGCAATATAACAGGTTGATACATGCTTTCAGACAGCACCATTGGTGAGCAGTGACAAGAAAATACTAGACTTTTGTCTCAACATACACTCAGTGAGCTCTAAAACGCTTATTAGGTAGAATAAGATTGATAATCATGAGAGATACGAATCGCGTAATGTGGCCTATGCTTGTGCTTTCAGAGGCCAAGTAGAAAACTTCTATTAAATCATGTTCAGAAACTGGAAAATGAAGAAAAACCTGATCTCTAAAGTCACAAATCTGCTTCATAGGTACAGTGTTTAATGTTCAATGTTGACTCGATAGAACTTGTGTTTGTGAAAACCAGCTGACAACTTGATGAATCACAATCTTAACCAAAGGGCTTTGAAAGAAGATGCTTTTGAGTGAGGGTATGGTTTGTAATTTTTGATAAGTTACCTGAGAGAAACGGATATTCCTTTGCTATAAATCACATGTAGACAATATAAATGAAATAATAAAGCACAGGGTTTCATAATTGGTACGTATTTGAGACGCTGACGCTTGGATAAGGGCTACACTATCAACTTTTCTCCGGAGAATAAATCACGCATTTCCGAGAAATTTCACAGAGAATTCATGATGGAATACATGTATGATGAAAATAAGTACTGAGGAGAAAAGAAAGGTTCAATCACCGAGAAATTCACTTCCATTCAATCGCATGAATGTTAAGCATCTGTGGTGTGGGTTTAGCCGTGTTCTCAAAGACGATTAGGATCCATTGAACGCTTGAACTATGACACAAAGGGCTATATCACATAAAGAAACACAAAAACCACTAAGAAATCGAATTATTAACTTTGAAACAATTAATTAAAAGGATTACTGGTCTGGCACTGATAAACAAACAAACAAATACAATGAATGGCCGGGGCCGCCTTCTCACCAGTCACCATCTCACGAATGCATACTCAAGCGGATGAATCAGAAATTAACTCATGGCCCGGGAATTTATGAAAGTAGCCGCTAAAGTTTAATTTGACGCACTTTTCCATGATTATTATTCCAAATAAATTCCTAATCTGTTCTTTAATTGACGTTGAACGTCATTCTCTCACCTGGAAGCCATTTTTTTTTTTTGGACGACGGAGTTTCGAGTCGAGGAGATTTTCGAGTTGAGTAGATTTTCGAGTCGAGGAGTTTTTTCTCGAGTCGAGTGAGTTTCGAGTCGAGACGGTTTGGAGGTTCCTCCAGTCGAGTAAATCTCGAGTCGAGGAAGTTTCGAGTAACGTCTTAAATTCCGGCCTCAGTCTACCCCTGCTTGACGAAGAGAAGAAGAAAAAGAAAACAACCTGAGCGACGGTAATGTCACGGTTATCCTTTACGTATGGTACGAACGTATAACCGTCGCGGTGCGAGATCTGCCGTGCTAAGGAAAAACGCCATATGAACCCTTAGGCGTTGCCAAATTTCCTTTGATGAAACGCGAATTTCCAGTTAAACTTATGAATATTTTCCTCCCAATTTTTCAGATAATTTTGTTCGCGATTTCACCTAAAGATTCTGGAAATGTAAAGGAAGAATATTCATAACTTTCCTCAAAAATAAACATTTTATCGAAGGAAATTTGGCAACTCTCGAATGTTCATACGGCGCTTTTCCTTAGCACGGCAGAGATACCCACTGCGCCTTGTGGCGCTCAATCGCTGCCCACCCCCCCCTCTTCCGATGCCCCCCCCCCCCCCCCCCCGGTCCCGGTGTTCGGCTCAAGGAATGTCGAAATAATTGTTCGTTATCCAACAATGACGGTCCATATTACTTTTCGGAAAACGGTTTTTCTATGCCGCTGTCATTTTCTTTCTCTCTCTCTCTCGCGATTTTTCTACTCAGCGCAGTGGTCCAGCCACTCTCCTGTTCAATCACCTTGCCTTTCGTCTCACGTCTGTCGCCGATCATCTCGTCCAAGCGGCATTGTCATACCGTCAAACAGTCCGATTTCTGTGTGATGCAACCGTGTAACAGTGCTTCAAGCAGCCCCGTGTGGTGTTTGCTTTGCCTCTGACCGTGGACGTCTTAAACTCAATTTCAGGATAACTTGTTTCTGCCGGAGCACTTACAGCTGAGAGAATGGACGTGTCGGTAATTTTGTAGGTTAGGTCATGGAGCTCTTAGGACCCAAAAGGGCAGCCAACCTTTGAACTCAAATTATACAGAATGATGATTAATAATTACAATTATCACAATCCGTCGTTTGTGCAGCTCGTATTTGACTTAAAATATTTGCTTGATTTTGATATCGAAATCTGAATATAGACAGCGGCGTTTTCCTAGCGTTTTTCTTGGAGGAAGGTTGGCAGCCCTTTTGGCCCCAAGAGCTCCATGTTTTTTTGACATGTCCATATTCTCCCCAATGGGCACTCTAGTTTCTATGTAGCTGATTTTTTTTCGGAATTATCTTAACCGGGACCATACCCCCTTGAGAGCTCTTTCGACTTACTTGGATTTCTTATCGAATTTCAAGTGCTTGAGTAGCCGCGCACCTTGAAAAATCGCCCGAATCTACTTGAAACTCCTGGAATGGCAGCTGCAGCCCGGGAGATTGTCCACTGAATGAAAGCTCTCGAAGCGTCGAAGAGCGTTTCCATGTCACGAATTTTTTTCTTGACGGATAGGTTTTCAAAAGGGAACTTCCAGTCAAGGTATATTTTAAGGCTTTTCAAATCGATCTGTACAGTCTCGCAAGTAGGTCTGTACACTGATACTTGACAATTTTTCGAAAGCTCTCGAAAAATACCCGAGAGACGTCAATTTTATGAATCAGGACCACTTGAAATGTCATCAAATGACGTACCTTGCTTTTGGTTTTGAAAAATTGAAAACTAAACACAAAAGTTTGATCAGTACGAGAAGTAAAAACACAAAATAGCCCTAACCTTTGGTTGACTTTGGGGTCTTACAGTCTTCCATTGTTTTCTGCACTAAACTCACCACCAACTGTACCACAATCAACACGAAATCTGGGATGGTTTGTGTTTCACTTCCTATACTAACCTAAAGTAACGCAAGTACACAAATATTTTTATCGGTGCACGTCTTTGAAGTTCGAGCGTGCGTGGTCAGACAATTCGCCTTCAATTCGTAGGCTAGGCAAACAGCATTGCCGTAATGTTCGAATAGTTGTATCTATTCAGTTGTACGCGATTATAGTCTCGTGATGACAAGTACTGACAAGCCACCACTGAACGATTTTTTCGGAACTTCTAAAGTCCCAAAATGTTCCGGATCTTCTGCATTTTCCGGAGCTTTCTCGGACTTTCGAAAAAATCTATTAAGACTCCCGGAACTTCTGACGGTCATGGTGTTGGAGAAGTTGGAACAAACAAGTTCCGAATCCCGGAACTTTAGACGGACATGCAATGGGAGCACTGCAAATATGTCTGCTTTAAAAAGCGAACTCACCCGGCTGACCACGTTTTTACCAAGGTCCGTTGGTACCTTTACCATCACACTTTTTTTTACCAATTATTGGTAATTTTACCAAGACAGACTGGTTAGCTTATCTAAAAACCGGTATTTTTACTGCTTTTTTCAGGTAAGAATACCACTTTTATTGGTAATCAATTCCCGGTAACTTTGCCATTTTATCTCGGTAATTCTACCACAGTCGATAAAAAATATTGGCGTTTTTACCAAGGTCCAGTAAAATTACCGAGAAAGTTCAATAATTTTACCGAGATTTCTCGGTAAAATTACCATTTCCATAAATGGTAATTTTACCCAAAAAAAACTGGGATCAAATAGAACCTGAATCTTGGCAAGTTTACCCCTTTCTTAGTAAATACACCGAGATTTTTTTTTTCAGTGGGCTTCCTGAATTAATATCAGTGGGATAATGGACGATTTGTTTTTTGTGCGTTGCAGATTCGTTCGTGAACAGTCAAGAATGGACCCTGTCCCGCGGTGTGCCGGATCTGCGTTTAGGGATCGTCGGATCGCTGGCGTCCGGGAAGTCGGCGCTGGTTCATAGGTACCTGACCGGCTCCTATCTCCAGGAGGAATCGCCAGAGGGCGGCAGGTTCAAGAAGGAGATCCTCGTCGACGGACAGAGTCACCTCCTCCTCATCAGGGATGAAGGCGGACCGCCAGAATTACAGGTGAGTTCTAATATTGCTCCTACACCTGTCCTCGGTCCTTGGAGCCGCACAGTGGATCGATTCAATTAGGGAGGTCGAACATGAAATTTTTGACAAAAACTGACCAATTTTTTTGTTTATTTCGTCACATTTAAACTACAAGGCGTGCCTCTAAAAGAAAATTTCACAAGAAAACCAATGGAACCACTTTTAGAACCCCAAAGTTCTGTACAAACGGAGTTATAAGCGTTTAAAGTTTCCGAACTTTGTCCGACCTCTGCCATTAACTCGATCCACTGTGAGCCGTTCATAAAATACACAACGCTCCATGGAGTCGAAAAGAGCGTTACGCCATATGAGGGTTGAGAACAAGCGCATGAATGTACTTTGACAAATTGAGAATAATAATTCAAGTAAAACTAGTCTTACTGGCTATTCGGTGAGAAATTCGCTCCCGAACTCCAATTTTTAAGCATCAAAAAGTCATTTTGAAATTTCTATTCGCCATAAGGATCCATGTAATTTCGAAACTTCAAACACGTATTTCTGGAAATGGCAAAATCTGAGCCTATGCGCCTTGTCCTCCAAACCGCTTATATTGTTTTTACCACGTTAATCCCCTAAAATTGTGGCACTACCCCAATTTTTGGATGATACGGTATTTTAAAGTAATTTTAGCAGTGCTGCATCTCAAGTTGGAGTCGGAACATTTGGGTTAGCAACCTAATTTATTGGGTACTACCACAATTAATGGGAAATTTCAAATTTGGAATCTAACTCCTTCCTCTTTTTTCCGTGTAAGTTAATCCCCCCCCCCCCCCCCCCCGGGACTTTTTAAGAAAACCTTGTGTTTCCAAGAGAACTGAATGAAAATGAGAGCAAACCGAGTTTTCCTCGATTTTATCCGTGGATATTAGGAAAAGTCAGGAAAATATCAGAGAATGAAAGAAATCAAAAGTTCCAGACATCGTGCACATTAGGAAAAATAACACCAAGACTACCCGGATAGTATTTATTACCCCTTAAAACCTTCTTTTAATGAGCTTCTTATGACCAATTTCACCTGGAGACGCAACACTAGCCTGCAATTTTTTTGTGTCAGGATAGTCGTGCTTAAAATGAATTTGGGCTTCATACAGTCATGGATGCTCTCTTAAAAACTCTCTGGTTCCCAAAAAAGTCGACCTTAAAGACCGAACGCTGACTTGTAAAGTCTGAGGGAAAACTTCCGACGAAAATCAAGTTAATTTCGCGCTCCCTCGCACTTCATCTTTCTCTTTAAGTGACATGATTTATGGTTGTAACTTTAATTGCGGGGTTCTTGATGGAAATAATGTTGTACCTCTGCGATTCGGCTCCTCTCCGTGCAAACGTTGAATTTTCAGTTAAAGCACTGAGACTAAATTAATCACTGTTTTCAAAGACGCGAAGACAATTTGAATGACCGGTAAGTGTTTATTACCGTGTGCGTACGTGACGTGAAAGCGCTCAGACAGCAAACAATTAGGTTTTGTGACGAAGAATATCTCTAGAGTCTATTATTTTTTGGTTAGAATTGTTGTGAAATTATTCAAGCCTACTAGTTTTTTGTGTTTTTCCACACAACAATGAAGACGGAATTCATTAGAATGGACACAGCACTGAATTCATTTTGATCAAGAAACACCAGACGTATACCTATTTTGTACTTCCAAAGTTCCAAATGACTTTTCAGAGTGAAAATGTAGAACGCCCTCGCGATTAAAGACCCCAATCAAAATATATTTTTGAATGCATGTCTTTTCAACACAGTTTTTTTAACAAACAAAAAACGTTTTATCATTTACCTGCAGCTATTAAAATTCGCAGGGCTCCCTTCGTTACGATGGATATCGAATACAAGAATCGTTTTTCGAAATGAATGTAATTTATGGTGGCAGTTTTCAATAAAGAAGTTAACATATATAAAAATATGGAACCTTACATGAGATTTCATCAGCAACTTTGAACTTCATCTTACAATGATGACTTCTTCTCACTGACTCTTCATTCTCGGACTTTTTTTGTTAATTAATAAATTCCCCTGGAAAATCGGACGGTTATTTGAACTTTACCAGCATTGGCAGATCCAGCAAGTTGGCAGTATTGTTTTCTCTTTATTTAAACCCGTGGAAATAAATCGATTCGCGGAGGAGGCAGGTACTCCGTTAAGAATCGATCATTCAACACAGGGTTAAAGGAAGAAAAACAATGTCACCAATTTGCTGGATGGCCACTGTTTAACAAAATGTTACGCAGGGTAATTTATCTCCCTCTTGCACAATTTTTTCCTTCATCTTTTTTTAATAACATCCATTTTCTCTCTCATCAATTTTTTTTTTCATTTTTTAGGGTATGCTTATCTCCTCTTGCACAATTTTTCCTTCATTTTTTTTCATTAACATTTTCTCTCTCATCTATTTTTTTTTTTTTTTTTTTTTATTTTTTTTTTATTTTTATTATTTTATTTTTAGGGGAGGCAAGGAGAGATAGCGATCCCTCGCCACATGAGAGGTTGAAAAACCCGCCGCTCCACCTCCCTATTTTGACCGTAACTTTTGTCCGCTGAACACCGGACGCATGAAAATCCCGGAGGGAAAATTGTGCGCCCACGAGGACGCACGAGAGGACAGGCGGAAGAGATGAGCCTTAGCTTGAATTTTCGGTGACGGTTACTATTGATCTAGATGGCGGCGCGAAGGCGGTGGTGCGGTGGCGCGCCATGCTCATCGCTCGCCCGCTCGAAATCCGGAATTTGTTTACTTGATTCAGGTGTGCGCCGCTTTTTCCCGGTTCCGGTTCTCCGTCGCCCGCACGCGGTTTCCCATGCCTCTTCCCGGCTCCGTTTCCGCCGTGTCGTTCGCGTTGCGTGTGAATCGATAGCTTCATTCGATATTCGATGGTTCAGGGTGCCTACTCATCCGAAAAATCCGGAAATAGGGGTGAATTTTTGAGGGCGGTCCGGAATTACCGAAAAAGTACGGAAATTCCGCAAGAAAGTCCGGAATTTTTCGGTACATACCGCGCGTAAAATGCGGAAAGTCCGGAAATGCCACTGAATTTTTCGGACATACCACACGTGTTTTTTAAGACAGCCTAGAAAGTATGCAATCCCTCGGCTAGTTGATTCTTCGTGCAGTATTTTGTCGCCCCTCTGACGTAAGGGCGTATCTCGATTTGAATAAGAGTCCTGTTTCACATATAAATCCATGCTTTCTGGGGCTCATGCGGAAATCGAGGTACGCCCTTATACCAAAAGAGCGACGATTTGTCCGCTGGATCGCGATTGTGCAGTGAGTGAATCTTCAGGCACACCAATGAGCTTCGTATTTCGTGAATACGTCATTTTTTCCTCGATTCGCGCGTGAATTCCGAAATTTTGCGAATTTTGTCCCATAAAGATTCTGACAAAATAATGCATTTTTCTGGCGAGGAGTTCCTAAATTTTTTGGGAAAGTACCAAAAAAGTACTGTGAAAGTGGTGATTTCTTTTTTTTTAATTTTGCCAGCCAGTTTGAGTAGACACCCTGATTTGATGGGTCCTCACTGAACGAATGGACTGTTTTGATAACGATCGATTTGCTGCGCTTTTTAAGGGTCACGCAATTCGATGGGGATATATCGATTGACGATGTTACTGAATCAGCTCAGGTAAGCGAACTGAAGGGATGTTTTCTCTGCTCCATTGTCGCCGTCTTATTCGTCAGTGCCTCTCTAAAGCCGTCTTGCAATCGTCAAAATGTCTCAATTTTTTTAACGTGCTTGCCATTTTTCGTCTTGATTTGCGAAGCCTGGGAAAAGGCTGGATCATTTTTTTCAAGGACAGCGGAACGTTTGAAGGTTTGCAGACTGAGAAATCTCTGATTTCCCCAGGTACCTAGTCATTAAAACTGTTGCTGGTTCAGAGTGGTCCTGAAAATTTCCTAGCTCCGAAGAAACCGAACCCTCATTGATGGACCGTGTATAGCTGAGAGGAACCAAGCCATAGCAGCTTTTGCCAAATTTAACGGGGCAATTTAATTTTTTACAAGAGAATATTTGTGCGGATTCCTTTGAAAATTCTAAAGAGTTTGCTTTGTACTATACAGACAATTCATTGAAATTTGTACAAAAACTCCGCACAAACTTTTCATGTAAAAAATCAAATTGCCCGATTAAATTTGGCGATAGCTGATTTTGTTTGGTTCCCATCTGCTTACGCGGTCCAATCGGCGGAACTGCCAAAATGTGTTTGAAAACAAAATATGAGCATGATTCAGTAGTAAGGAGAGGTCATCTTCAGGAGAATGTGCATTCTTTTCATTTACTTTTTTATTTATATTAATTTTTGGTAAAAGACACTATTCGAAATACTTGCAAATCTGGCAGTTGAGCTGCTGAAATTGTACAAAGCAATTTTTGAAGGGCTTTAGCGGCGAGGACGCGCTTGCGAGAGAGCTCAGCTGCTCGGCCTTAATCACTTTCTGTTCAGATCTCCCTTAATCTCTTCTTTGCACAGTTGAGACGTTCAGCTGCCGGCAGTGCTCAATTCAAGTGATGATCCCGTCCATCGCTGTAGAATTTCAACTTCTGATAATGGCGGTACTTATTCAGTAGGAACCAGCCTACTCACTTCGAAAATGAGTTCGGAAGTGAAAAGAAATTTTCTGTGGCACCTTTCTCCATTTTAAACGAATTGGAGCCCATGAATGGGTTTTTTGTTTATTTTTTGTTATAATTTTTTAAGGAAGAATCTACAATGAATTAATGAGTCCCCCCCCCCCCCCCCTCTAAAAAAATTTAGTCTTTCTATGCGCCGACTGCAGTTCTAAATAGTTGAGGCAAGAATCCTCCACGTATTGTAGTCTAGCATCAAAGAGTTGTGTAACAAAGCTGTCAAAAACGCCTCGAGGCATTTACACCATCAGCAATACTTTAAAGTTAGGGTAACTCGTGTATAATAAAAATCAACTGGAACGGAAGAAAGAGCTATTATCAAGTCCTCTCATACAAAAAATGTATGAAAATCCTCAGCGTTGTGACAGGAGACACCGGGGACAGGATCGATCAACCTGAAGATAAGCTGTCGGCTAAGTGTCAAAAGGAGGTCACAAAAACGTGCATATAGTCGAAGTAAAGGTGTTTTTTGTTGTTTTTTACTATCCCGGGAGCCATAGCAGTATTTTTTTTACCAAGCAAGCAGTGACACTTTATCAACCGCTGATTACAATGATGATCGATTCTCGATGAGCGGTGCAAGTTTATCCACGCGAGTTTGCCTAACTATATATTGTCCGCGAGACAGGTTGCTCAATACGCCCTTAATCAGTCATCATTAGGGTAGGCGCGCACAACCGACAGTAATTTTTATACCATCAACAACGGGCTGACTATTGAAATCGATAGACAAAGGAGGTATATAAAGAGATGATGGAGCGATCCTATCGGTGGAAGCGGGAGGTTGCAATAGACAAAGGAGCTAAGTATTAGACTAACTAACAACCTCACGGGAGACCCTATTATTAGTCCTTTTTTTACCTCCTTAGCCTATAGCAACCACCCGTTTCAACCGATAGCTGTGTCGTCATCTCCTTTGTCAATTACTTTGTATTTAAATTGCAATAATCAGCTCGCTGTAGCGGTGTGGAATCAATTTGGCTGTTTAGCCAGTGCGCATATGAAACTCCGAGATACGTCCTTCTTAATGCATTGTCTCAACTAATGGTTGCTTCGACTTAAGGTTGCACTCAGGCCTATCAGGTTACCTTAACTTACGTAAACGAAAGTATGGAGTGCTATCCGCGGGACCGCGTCAATTTGTCGACGACGTGACGCGTGACACGTCAGGTGGGCGAACGTGGTTTTAGACGTGGACGTTAGAAAAACAAGATTTTGACATGCTTCCGATTGAGTTTTCGATTAAGTTTGACCTAGTGGGTGAAAACTCTATAAACTATTTTTCGCTCGTTCGTAACTTATTCAAATGAAAACTCTCTTTCCGACCTTCCATCCTATAAGTTCGGAAAATCAAAATATTTTCCATACTCGTCATTGTCCCCTGTGTAATGAGTCACAACACGTATCGTCCGCTGTTAATTCAAAGTGAGATTCCTATTGATATAGCAAAAATCGCACCTCGCGTTTTGCCCTTCATTTTACTCTGAAATATTATTTGTCGAAAAATTCTAAATTCAAATGTAGCTTCATGAGATGTGGCGAACGAGAGGAAAATGTATAGCGAGGAAGGCGGAGAGCTCTCCTCACGAGAGAGACCAGAGAAAACTCAGAGGAAACTCCCTGCCCCCTTCCCTCGAGTCGGAATCAATAAAAGATTCGCGTCTTATTTTAATGCTTGTACATTTGTTCATAAAATTTCCGCGGGATCTTCGGCGACAGTTTTCCCCGGCTCTTTTTTATTTATGTTCGCCCCATGCCCGCTCCGCCTTCCGCTTATTACCCCTCCCATCCCCCGCCCCCGCCCCCTCGAACCGCTCTCAATATCATTTGTCAGGAAATTATATATGGTTCGAGAGAGGCCTCGCGTTTGCCGAGGCCTTTTTTCGGAGACGGAAACAAAGACGGCTCGTATTGCAGTAATGCCGTGATATAATTTTCCGTCTCTTGCAGGTATGTGATGAAAGCCTGCCTCCTCCCCGCCCCCGGCCCTTTCACCGTCCCCCGGGAAACCCCTTCGTTCATGCCGGGAGGCGAGAAGAAAAGAGGAAAAGAAACAGTAATTTATTTCAAACGGATGGAGTTCTGTGGGTTGTTAACCAAACGGAATGTCTCTGAAATGATGGAGGACCGTTTTCGGATGAATCTTAAGTTGGTTTAGAGCACGAGCGTTTTCATGCTCTTCTAAAAATAAGTGCACGATACATTTAATCCAGATTAGCTAGGCCCGGATATTTTTTCGTGGAATTTTCTAGGGAAATTGTTATTTTTTTATTTTTTTTTTTTGGACGCGTTGGAAACCGGGAAGTTCGAGCAGGGTGGCAAAATTTCATGAAAAACAAATTCTTGAAATTTCACCTGACATTTTTCTTGAAATTTCAGAAGATGAAAAATATTGAAAAATGAAGATTCCTTTTCATTATGTTTCGCAAAATGTATAAATTATGATTTCCCTTCTATTTTTGTGTGATTGAGTGCGGGTTAACCCCTGAAAAATATGAAATATTTCACATGCCTCGTGAACTTTCATTAAATATTTCACTGAAATTTTCAATCTTTCGTTTCTATGTTATGTTTTATTTCACTCAGAGCTCGAGTGTAAATTCGTTGCTCTGAGCAAGCACGTCAAAAGTAAACCAGGCTCAACGAAGCACGTTGAAATTTTGACTGACGTCACGTTACGTCACGTTTTTGTTTTGGCTGGAATCTTTCGGAATATCGAGTCGCTAATCCCGCTTTTCGGAATTTTTCTCCTATTCAACCGTAGAGTGCAATATGAATATTTATAAGTCCACTTGATTTTCCGTGTGTAAAAATAAATAGCCATAGATTGTTTGCAGAACGTCCCTTATCATATCTAACACGAACGAGAATGACGCAACGCTTCGGTTATCTAGGTGGGAAGACAGGTGAACCACACTTTCAAAGTTGTTATGTTTGTGCGCTCAATTTAAAATTCTTCTCTCCTCTCATTGGAACTCCTCTGGCCTTGATATACCCTCAGAGGAACTTCGCCCAACGCCAACGCTTTCATAGAGTTCGTAGCCTTTATCATCAGAAAATTGCTAAGCCGAGGGAGCTTTTGAATTAGAGTCATGAGGAATCCTTTTCACGAGAGTGAGTCAAAGGTCAAAAGACGGGAGGGAAGAAAGCGGGAAAGTTAGATTAGAAGATTCGGTCTTCTGTACACTCTCCTAGAAAATTGAAGCCGAGAATCTTCTGGCGCTTTTCCTTGCCTACCCGTGTAGCAATTCATCTCCTCCGTCTAAATCCAATGTTCGCTCGCCCACTTTCTTTTTCTTTTTCTTATATTTTCTCTGGTGTCGTTCACCTTTCATGATTTCTACCAGTTTTTAAAGGATGACGCGTTTCAATATTCAGTCACCAGTGACATTAGATTCTGTGATGCAGTTGGATGTAGAATACCCGAGATAGAATTCATCTTTGAGCCCATGAGGATTTTCAAATTTTCTTCACCTCCATTGATTCTATTTCAGTGACTGGTACATTAGTTTGCAGAAATCATCACTGGGCGAGCGCGACAGCGCCTTCATTTGACAAGATAGGCAAAAGCGAGTACCTACGAACAGCTATAGTGGTATTCTCACAACGCGTCAAGATTGTCATCATGCCTTCAACTTAATGCGCAGTAAAATGATACCACTATACTTGGTCGTGAGAATACGCTTTTGCCTACCCTGTCATATCAAGGCGAACTGAAATAAAATATTTTTGAAACCCCACACTTACTCACCGATCATCACGATGAGGTTTTGTGTACAATTTATTGAGTCCCTTTTGATTGAGTACAATTCGAGGTGCAATTTCTTCGATTGATATTGGCAGTCTCTTATAATATAGAGGCTGTGGCCGTCATTAGGCACAGATTTAACAGAGAACAGTCGGACTACACTTTGCAATTACGAACTACAATTTTTGGCTCAGTTTAGAAACAAAAAACGTACCTTTACCATCCATATGCGCATAAGTGTTTTACGAATGAGCCAGAAATCGTAGGTCCTGATTGCAAAGTGTAGTTCAGTTGTACATCCCTTACTACCTCTGGTTCCGGGTAGTGGTCATTTTTAATGTAACAGAAAAGTCATTTTCCCGAAGTAATTTTCAAAGTTCTAAAATGTATAGACGGACCTTGCACCTAAAAACTGATGCTTTTTGAAATATTCTCTGCAGGAGGCGGTTTTTTCTCTTTCTTCTTTTTTTCTCTCTAAATCGGACATTGAACTTAGCCACCGTGGATCAAGATCTCGTGAAATCACACATTTTTCCAGTCTTTTTAAACGTTTTATTTAAGCTTAGAACGTTCTCAAATAATTTGATATCATTTCCGGAGTATACGTGCCAATATAGTTCTAAGATCACAGACTATAAACGAAATTTCGTCCGCGTCGGCGAGCATCACCAGAGCACGACGAATCGCCGCGCCGCACAGTGGATCGAGTCAATAGGAGAGGTCGGACAAAATTTGGGAACTTTAAACGCTTTTAACTCCGTTTATACAAGATTTTGAAGTTCTAATAGTGGTTCCATTGGTTGTCTTGTGAAATTTTCTTTAAGAGGCTCCTCTTAAAGTTTAAAATATGACGAAATAAACATAAAAATTTGTCAGTTTTAGTAAAAAATTTAATGTCCGACCTCTCTAATTGACACGATCCACTGTGCGCCGCGCCGCCCGAATGGCGCGTGTTTGATTGGCCAACCCTCCGCCCGTAATCAGAAGGTAATTATAACACGCGTTTAATCACCAACTTGCATCCAGGGATGAAATTGCTGTTGATTGCGGTTTATCACGCTGTTTGAGTCCGCAACCCTTCGCCTTCGCGTCTCCTCCCACATTATCATAGCAACTGGACGCGGCGGAGCATTGCCAAATGGACCCAGTTTAAGAGAAATTGACCAAGTCCAAGATGATGAGTTAAGGGTAGTTTTAAGCGTATATAGCTGCACATTTTCTCCTGTCAAAAATTCAAAGTCGAAGGCAAATATTTTGAATGTATGAACATAGCCGTCGAACATAATCTATGGCATTGACGCTTATACTGCCGTGCTAGGGTAAAACGCCGTATGCACATTCGAGAGTTGCCAAATTTCCTCCCATAAAATGTTTATTTTTGAAGAAAACTATAAATATTTTTCCTTGATATTTTCAGGAACTTTAGGAGAAATTGCGAATAAAATTATATGAAAAAATTAGGAGGAAAATATTCATAAGTTTACCAGGAAATTCGTGTGTTATCAAATGAAATTTGGCAACGCCTCAAGGTTCATACGGCGTTCTTCCTTAGCACGATAGTATAGAGGAATGAAATACTTCTAACCTCTTTCTCATTGACGTGACTCGGTTTTTACCTGTTAAAATCGCTCCAAATCATAGGTTTCCAACCCATGATCTGAGGGCTCATGGTTATGTGGCGTTGTAGTAGGAAAAAAATGACAGCACGCAAGTCATCGCGCATGAAACTGCATGTGTTCTACAAACTGGGGTCCGTTCTGGAGTTTTTTATTTAATTTTTTCCCCATATTTCTTTACTTTTTTTGGTGTTTCTATTACCATGGATTCCATGGATATGTACCTTCACCAACTAACTGCTCTCTATACCCTGAATGGGATTTTTCCCCTCTCTCAGCAATCTAGTCATGCCGTGGTGTGATAAAATATGATCAAGCGGTTTAGGAACGCTGATGCGAGGATGTAGACAAAGACTAAGGTCATATCAATGATCGTTCAAACTTGAGGTTAAATACTTACCCTTGCTGAATATCTCCCCTCGTGCGCGTATAACGATACAATTTTCGTTTTAGCCTTCTTTTAATCGTAATCGCAGTGTTCTTAGATTTTGATTTTAATTTAAAAGAAGAAAAACCGTTCATTTTTACTTTAGTTTCCGATTCAGAACGGTCAGATAAGAAAGGTATACAAGGGCGTAGAAGCGGTCCCCCTTTAATGGGTCATTTTCCATTCGGAACCAAAATTCATGATCAGCTCCCCCTGAAAGATATATTTTTTTCTGAGGGGAGGGGGGTTTCTCTCCAAGAAATACGACTTTTTCATCACTATAACGCTGTCGAACGAAATTTCCGGAAAATTTGACAAGGCCTCCCCATTTTCCCCGTTCATCCGGTCGCGTGGTCGGGAGGTTTCCGCACCCCTGGAAAAACATTAAATCTCGGTGACATGCACCGAAATTTGCGCAGTGTGGCACCAACGAGAAAGCCCTAGGATGAAGCTTAATAGGTTTTATAATTCATTTACCTTCGGCTGCGCAGTTGAACTCGCGTCTGTTTCCTCAAGCACCGGACGGAATCGTACCTTCCAATCGCCCCTCCCCCCCTCCCCAAGACGCAATCTCTGTCTCCTGTCGCCGGGCGCTTTCCATCCCCCCCACCCCTCTCTCTACACCCCGCTCTCATAAATCGAGCTTTTCACGGTAGAATCAACCGGCGACGTCTGCCCTTATTCAAATTACCCGCGAATTTTCCCAAGCTCTCATGATCAAAGTTACTAGTTTAACGAGTCGGTTCGCGAGATTTTCCTTTTTTTCCTACATCCGTATGATGTAGAGGACTGAAAAGAAAAACGGCGACATGTGCAGTTACTTGCACGCTAATTAAAAGGTTGTTTGAATCGTGAATAAATCGTGGCGTGAGCGTACAAGGCAGCGTTTAATTCACAGACAGGCCGTCTGTGACCTGTTCTGCCGTGCTAAGGAAAAACGCCGTATGTGCCTTCAGGCGTTGCCAAATTTCCTTTAATAAATCACGAATTTCCAGGAAGATTTTTGAATATTTGTCATCGAATTTCTCAGATAATTTTGTTTGTAATTTGATCTAAAACTTCTGAAAATTTCAAGGAAAAATATTCAACATTTTCCTCAAAAATAAACATTTTATCGAAGGAAATTTGGCAACTCTCAAAGGTTCATACGGCGTTTTTCCTTAGCACGGCAGTGTTGGCTTCCAGCTTTTCCAACCCTTCAGTGGCGTGGATCGGAATCGTGTTAAAGTTGCCTTGTGTAGTCATTCCAGTGGCGTGGCGTGCTTTGCGATACATCGATTGATCTGCCATTGAAACCTACGGAAAAGGATCGATAGACAGGGTGATCGCAACGAACACCCTAATAATCGATTCTTTACCATATCTCCAAATGAGGAAATATCGATATTCGATCTTTCACGCCTCGCCACTGAGTCGTTCCGTCGTTTAATCGCGACCCATAACTGTTTGAATAGCCTCAGTAAGCCTCGCTTATTCCGTTAAATCTTGCTTTAACACCTTTTTTTTTTACTACGCCCTCATTCCAGTAGTCAAGAGACGTTTTAGACAGTCGGAGTCCTCTCATCTCAATTAAAATTTGACGGTTTTTTGTTCCAAACGAATGTCTATGAGAACCTCACATATTGATTGCTACTGCTTGAAAAGCAGGAAACCATCATGTCGATGACTAAAGTGTGTTCAGGAGGAAGGAACCAACTGACAGCAGCAATTGCCAAATTTAATTAGGCAATTTAACTATGCGGTTGTGCGGAATTTAGTGAGAATTTTAGTGAATTTTCTGCATAGCACGAAGAAAATTCCCCAAAATTTTCAAAGGAATCCGCTCGAACTTTCTCTTCTAAAAAATTAAATTGCCCTGTTTTTGGCGATAGCTGGTGCGGCTTGGTTCGTGTCTGCTGAACGCAGTCCAAATTGTTCCTTGTCAAAAATTTAAAGTCGAGAAATCATTTGAAACGTGAAGGCAGTCGTTAAACTTTGTTTTTTACATTCAGTCCAATGAAGAAAAACAATTTCAAACCTCTTATTCTTGGTTGAAACTTGATGCGACATAGTACGTTTCTGTCATAAATGACCCGTTTGCGAATATTAGAAACTTGGCGCCGCACTGTAATGGTCCTCCCCGATAATTCCCTCGATAAAAAGCTAAAGTGCACCGAGAACAAATTTTATTGCTTTCGAGGCGCCGGCGGGGGAGGAGCTGAAGGGTTGGGTGTAACACGATCCTCTCATGCAAGGGTTACGGGTTCATTACATTGTATGCGCTTTGCAAGACGCTTGACCCCTTAAAAATGAAAGACGCCATGGATCCGTAGACTGAGCTTTAATTTTCCGGGGCTACTAATTATCCCGCAATGCGATTTACCGCGATGACGCAAGCCAAGAGCGATTTTTTTGGAGGGGGGGGGGGGGGTTACAAGTTATAAAGGAGGTCCAAACCTCTTGGACTGTACCCTGCCCCCTCAGCATGAAGAAAATCTATGGCTTATAAACGATAGTGGTTCATAGGAAGACCACTAATAGTAGTGAGGCAACATATAATAATAGTATACCTTAGTTATATGTGTATATATACCATGGTACGAGCTACCACAGTATGGTTTACAGACCGATAATCATTAGTTCATTTACAACTATTAATGGTGTTCCATACGAACCACTAATTGGTTTAGAAACCATAGCTTTTTCTCAGTGAGGTCTACCCTGTTATCAAAAGAGCTGTAACTCTCATTTTCGAATCGAGTCTCTTTCAAAATTCGTCTAATCTCTTTTAGATGAAATCTTTGTACACTGCCAAAACAGCACAATTCGTCTCATTTGAATGAAAACGAGACTTGTGAGAAAGCTGTAAGTGCGCAAAAATGGAAGTTGTTTCTGACGTAAGGAGCATTATTCCGCCATGCATAGAGCCAATACTGAGAGTTGTACTGTCCAAAACGCAACCACAAAAGCATGCAGAAGATAGCACTTACGGCTGTCTCTCCTACATGAAAATGAAAAATACCCTGATTATATAATTGAAATGAAATTTGTAGATTTTTAATCATCCAAACGATATCACAGAATCTTTAGAAGGATTGGTGGCAATTTTACAAAGAACGGAGGCTTCTTTCAATAAAATTTTCCGCTCAGACGCTTCTGAGGACTTTTTCTCAAAACCTCATGTTTGCACCTACGGCAGCAACTGTGTTGCACTTATGTTGCAACTATGATACTTGATTTAAATTAGATTTACTTATAAAACTTATAATACATTTAACTTTTCATTCGCAAGGGACCCCTACATTTTTTAATAATTTTATAAATAATTACCCAACAAAGCAAAAGATAAAAAATAAGAAAAAATGAAAATATATTGAACGGTAAAGATAGAAACTTAAAAATAAAGTAAGTAAATAGTAAGTAATAAGTGTAAATGGGCTCTTCGCTATCACGGCAGAGCTGCGCCAATGTTTCTGTCGATGATGCCACCAACTGAGTGCAGAATAAACGTTTTGAAAATTCTCTCCTCGAAGAAGGGGTACATTACTCATCAACTTTGATTTTTTATTTGATTAATATTTCTTGATAATTATTATTTTATGTCGGTGTTTGGAACCTGTCCTCGGAGGCTAGTGAAACGTGTAAGTGCATGTTCGGGATTAAATGCCTTTGTATGGCGCTCCTTGTCCAAATTCATCATTCATCCGCTCGACTCTCTAACCTCCCCTTCTCTCATTTCCTCAGCTTTTGGGGAGGAGGGGGGCTCCGACGGGGTGTAACCCCTCGCTCTCGCCTCTCAGACCTGTAAGCGATAGGGGAGCTTGCACAAAAGGTTGATGTTCAACGGGTGAAGGGATGACATGCGGAGGGGAAGTTGGGAGGGTTTGCAAATGCGAGTCACAAGTAAGCGTGCAAGAATAAACCGGCTACTTGGAGACACCATCATATTATGCTGTCGGATTCGGGTCAGATATTCTTATAATTAATCTCCTCGGTTCTTTGTCAGGAGAGTCATTTTAATATTCTCTCTCGAGTGTGCAAGCAGTGTAAATGGCAAAGAGCGTACAATAATTCCGTCAGATATTTTATCAATTCAAAGACAAACACAAATCTCGATGAATGTTCCGAAGCGAAATTTAAATTCTTCGTGCGTACACATCTGTATTTTTTCTACATTATCTGTAAGGAAACCAATTACTCGTAACTTTCATTACTGAAATAAAAAAGGTTTGCATCGGAACGCTATGCAATAATTTTTTCCTCTTGCAATTCGACGTGGAAACTAATGAACAGGGGTATTAATGGGTCAGATATTCTTATAATTAATCTCCTCAGTTCTTTGTGAGGAGAGTCATTTTAATATTCTCTCTCGAGTGTGCAAGCAGTGTAAATGGCAAAGAGCGTACAATAATTCCGTCAGATATTTTATCAATTCAAAGACAAACACAAATCTCGATGAATGTTCCGAAGCGAAATTTAAATTCTCCGTGCGTACACATTCGTATTTTTTCTACATTATCTGTAAGGAAACCAATTACTCGTAACTTTCATTACTGAAATAAAAAAGGTTTGCATAGGAACGCTGCAATAATTTTTCCCTCTTGCAATTCGACGTGGAAACTAATGAACAATGGTGCTAATGGGTCAGATATTCTTATAATTAATCTCCTCAGTTCTTTGTGAGGAGAGTCATTTTAATATTCTCTTTCGAGTGTGCAAGCATTGTAATTGGCAAAGAGCGTACAATAATTCCATCAGATCTTTTATCAATTCAAAGACAAACAAAAATCTCGATGAATGTTCCGAAGCGAAATTTGAATTCTTCGTGCGTACACATTTGTTCTTCTTCTACATTATCTGTAAGGAAACCAATTACTCGTAACTTTCATTACTGAAATAAAAAAGGTTTGCATAGGAACGCTGCAATAATTTTTCCCTCTTGCAATTCGACGTGGAAACTATGAACAGTGGTACTGGGTTAGGTATTCTTATAATTAACCTCCTCAGTTCTTTGTCAGGAGACTCCTTTTAATATTCTCTCTCGAGTGTGCAAGCAGTGTAAATGGCTAAGCGCGTACAATAATTCCATCAGATCTTTTATCAATTCAAAGACAAACAAAAATCTCGATGAATGTTCCGAAGCGAAATTTAAATCCTTCGTGCTTACACATTTGTATTTTTTCTACATTATCTGTAAGAAACCAATTACTCATAACTTTCATTACTGAAATAGAAAAGGTTTGCACCGGAACACAGTAATGATGTTTCCCTCTTGCAGTTCGACGTGAAAACTAATGAACGTGACGATAAGTTGGACATATTTCTGTCAAACGGAACTATGTGATTTAAGACATGAGCCCTGAGACCCATAATAATATATGCGTAACACGGCTCACATCATAATGCACACAGTTCCGTTTGGCAGAAATGCACCCAGTTAAAGGAACGCCTTGGAGACACTTTGGAGTTCAATGACATTATAAAATGGAAGGAAATATACATTCTATTACTATGAATGAAGAGAGCAAAAATGGGTGTACTGCAAGAACCCTAAGATTACCGATCATTACACACTGGCATATCTATGTACAAAATAGTACCTATAATCATTTTAAATTCAACCTTCCAAATTGTATCCACGATTACTATACAGTATTAATTTATTATTCGAACTGCAAGCAAATCTATCGTTCATTTTCATTGAGCCGACTGTCTGCATTTCTTATATTCTTGCGAATATCTATATCGACGGTGTAAGTCGGCAATCACATAACTCGGTTTGCGACGTCG
This sequence comes from Bemisia tabaci, assembly GCF_918797505.1. NCBI lineage: Eukaryota > Metazoa > Arthropoda > Insecta > Hemiptera > Aleyrodidae > Bemisia > Bemisia tabaci. The sequence continues at coordinate 57,680,363 of NC_092796.1, forward strand.
CAGACTTCCTGTCATACTTTATTTTTTAAACGGAAAACCACTCAACGGCAATTCTTCATAACTGCCGTGATTTTTCTTCTCTGTGTGAGGAAAATTCGGCATAAACTTCAAGGAATGATGTCGATTTGTTCTCCTTTAAAAAAATAGCATAGAGGCGGAGATTTTCAGACACCGCAAACGAGTTATGTGATTGCCGACTTACACCGTCGATATGTAGTTTACCGAATACTTTTTTTTGGTCGGTGAAGTCCTTTAGAAATAATGCAGGGTGCAGAGTCATACGCTGTGTAACTGTGAGTGTGAATGATATGAATTATAGCACACACTAATTGCGTGAAGTGTAAAATTTATCCAAAAGCAAAGTATTCACGATAATGACTAAAAATCAAATTTATTAGATTTCATTTCTCGGACAGCGCAGCCTCCCTTCGCATTTTCGCGCGGAGACCGTAGAATTCGAAACAGACTGTTTAACTCCTGTATACTTACCCGATAGAAGCCACAAAGTAAACCAATCCACGTTGGCGGTGAGCCAGCCACGCATTTTTTACCCCTGTTCCGGTTCTGCTTTTCTCGCAGATGAAGTGGTGCAATTTTAGTCAAGGGGACTTTATACCTTCCTCTTTAGTGGTGTCTGACCGCAGCAACGAAGAGTTACCCCCACGATTGCCAAATCTGGGGTAGTTTCTGGCTAATAAAATATGTTTTTCGAAAGCGGTTATAGGTACATGGTTCAGCATCCAATCTACACTGATATAAGTTTCAGGGTGAGATTCGGAGTTCATTTAACTCCGGAGCCAGGTTCTGTTGTCCAATGTGAAAACGTCGTATCTCCATTGAACATTTTTAAAAATTTTCCTTTGGAAAATGCTGTTTTACAAGGAAACCAACGAATATTCATCCTTCATTTTTGTGAGCCAACTCCGGCATATCTTTAGGAAATCGCACTCAAAAAATGAAGCCCTGTGGTCATTGAGTTTTCTTGTATAACAGACAGATGTGGGAAGAAAACATAAAATTTGGAATATAGTTGTGGCATTTTTGCTGTGGGAGGGCAGGTTTGTGTCAATTCCCGATCATACAGAGTGATTCAAAAGTCGAGGCCCCGCTTTCGTAACTTTTTAACAAATCGAAATAGGGACTTTAAATTTTGTGAATGCTCCTAGGTCGAAGGAAATGACTTTGAAATGAGAGCCCCCAAAATTTTGTAGGGACCACTCTGAAAAGGGGTAAAAAGCCAAGGGTTTACAAGGGTGGTGCGGAACTTTTGAATCATACTGTATACAGGATGAAAAAGGGCGCTTTTTCATCCCTTGAAACAGTGCTTTTCAGCGGAATCCGGGCCTGGCGTATCCACTCCAGCGACGCGGTGCTCGAATGAGACGGGCACCAACACACTCGGGAAAAATGCTTACAGAGGACGTCACGCACCCCTTTCGACTTGTTATCACCCACTCCCCACCGGAAGGAACTCGCAAGTCCTCCGCCTCGTCGAAAGATATTCTGCGTTCACGCCGACACGCATGGTGGATAAGCGATGGATAAGCAGCGATTTTGAAACTCGCACCTCGCTCCATCAACGCAACCCGCAACGCATGAATGATTCCAGTGCGCGATCTCCTCGTCTCACGAACGAAAAGCGTGTCCGACCTTGCGAAGTTTCCTTGCAGGCTTTTAAATCGAAGTGCAGTGATATTACAGGAAATATACGAATTAAAACAGCATTATCAGATAAGATTCACACCTCACGATGCGTTTAGTAAAGGCCTCGCGTAACTTCTAATATTTTAACGGAGCGAACATGAGTGTGTTCGATCAGAGTCATTATTTTTCACACTGGAAAAAAGCAGCTTAGATCTAGATACAAGACTCTTAAATACATACATTGACAAGAAAAAATACTCTTGATTCAATCGGACTTTTTGCTAGAATCAAGAAGAAATCCGCCTAAATCAAGAGGCTTGGCTCTTTGATTCAAGGAAAAATCGGATTGAATCAAGAGTATTTTTTCCTGTCAATATTATTAAGAGTCTGGACTCTAGATCCAAGCGACTTTTTTTCAAGCGCAGTTTTGTATATCCTGTATTTTTTAATTATCTGGAATTCTCAAATACCAAGGATTACAACTGGCAATCTTGTAAGAGGATTTGTGACCACCAGCTGACGGTGGAAGATGGATTCCAAGATCGTAGTACACTTTTTTCCTGGACCCAGTCAATGTTTTTCGATAATTTTTAATTCATTCTCTTTTTAAAATTTTAAAGTCACTGAACAATTCCCGACCAATTTGCCTTAATTTACTATTTTGTTCTGTTACAGTTCACGACGTGGGTGGATGCTGTTATCTTCGTATTCAGTCTGGAGAACGAGGCCAGTTTCAACGCCGTTTACAATTACTTCATGAAAATGACGCAGTTCAGGAATTCGGCAGAAATACCCTTCATCCTAGTCGGAACTCAAGGTGAGTTAACAGTTAAAATTTTAAAAGGATCCGTTGAGGAATCTGAATATTCATGTAACGTCACTCAGTTCTAGAATCAGTGTGTGGATTCAGTCGTATCTCGTTGTTACGTTTTCGAAGGGGAATTATATGTAGAACGTTGTTCCCGGAAAAATATTTTTTCGAGCAACTCTGTAACGAGTAAAGGCCGTCAGGGACTTGAAGAAATGAACGTTGTTTTGAGGAAAACGTTATTTCGAGAAACGATAAAACGATAGGCGATTGTTGTTCCTTTTTCTCGTAATTGAACATCCTAATTCGAAAAGTGCTCGTCGAGTCAGTATTTTTTCGAAACAGCTTATTAAGTTCTTGAGTCGTCAAATTGCTTATCTTCAGCTGCTTATCAAGTATCATTACGTCTCTCTTAGATTTGCAAAAGGAAGAGGCATATTTCTAGAAACCGGGAGAGAGAAAGTTGAAATCTAGGAAAGTCCTGGAAAGTCCTCTCAACTGAGGCTGAAAAGTATTGGCCCTTATTTGGACGTATTTATGGTAAAAGGAACTATGTGCATAGGTTTTGCGTGAGACATAGTTCCTTTTAGCATAAATACGTTCATTTTGTCAGTTAGGCCAGAGACCTTCCCATGTGTAGAAATACGTACTCACAAGGCGCATCCTTTGAAGTGACGCTAGTCACTTCAACGTTAAAACTAGCAGATCACGTATCCCGTTTGCAGTGTTTGAAAATCTCCGCTCCCATTTTATTTCTTTGATGGAGAACAAATGAATATCATTCCTTAAAGTTTTCACAGAGTTTTCTTCGCACAGAGTAGAAAAATCACGGAAGATTACAAGAATTGACGTCGAGTGGTTTTCCATTGAAAAAATACACTGAAAAAAAATCTCGGTGTATTTACTAAAAAAGGGTAAAATTACCAAGAATTCAGGGTTCTATTTGATCCCAGTTTTTTCTCGGTAAAATTACCATTTATGGAATTTGGTAATTTTACCGAGAAATCTCGGTAAAATTATTGAACTTTCTTGGTAATTTTACTGGACCTTCGTAAAAACGCCAATATTTTTTATCGACCGTGGTAGAACTACCGATATAAAATGGCAAAGTTACCGGGAATTGATTACCAATAAAAGTGGTATTCTTACCTGAAAAAAAAACAGTAAAAATACGGGTTTTTAGGTAAGCTTACCAGTCTGTCTTGGTAAAATTACCAATAATTAGTAAAAAAAATGAGATGGTAAAGGTACCAACGGACCTTGGTTAAAACGCCGAGAATTTTTTTTCAGTGTAAGATATGACACGATATCCGCAACGTCGCAAACCGAGATACGTGGTCTGGTAGTTCCACCATCGATATGTAACAGTACTTGTCCCATTATTTCTCATCGGCTCATAATTAAGTCAAGAGGGATTCTTCCGTCCCGCTTCCCCTCATGATTTGTGTCCAAAAATGCGGCGTCAAATTGCGTCCGTAAGAAAGAAGGGGTTGAAAGGTCAGATTTACCGGATTCCCTCAATGAGAAAGCTCACCACAACCCCTCCCGAGACGATGCACTTCGAGACGACCCGGCAATAAAAACTGGAGCAAGGGACCGGAGCTGGAAAATAAATAAATCCGCCGTGGAGACAAGATAATATTCCCTGCGTACAGGTACTCATGTGTTACCTGAGAGGCGACAGGGATGCACATTAATATCATTCCTTAAAGTTTTCACAGAGTTTTCTTCGCACAGAGAAGAAAAATCACGGAAGATCACAAGAATTGACGTCGATGAGTAGTTTTCCATCGAAAAAGTAAGGCATGACACGATATCTGCAACGTCGCAAACCGAGATACGTGGTCTGGTAGTTCCACCATCGATATGTAACAGTACTCGTCCCATTATTTCTCCTAGGCTCATAATTAAGTCAAGAGGGATCCTTCCGTCCCGCTTCCCCTCATGATTTGTGTCCAAAAACGCGGCGTCAAATTGCGTCCGTAAGAAAGAAGGGGTTGAAAGGTCAGATTTACCGGATTCCCTTCAATGAGAAAGCTCACCACAACCCCTCCCGAGACGTTGCACTTCGAGACGACCCGGCAATAAAAACTGGAGCGAGGGACCGGAAAATAATAAATAAATCCGCCGTGCAGACAAGATAATATTCCCTGCGTACAGGTACTCATGTGTTACCTGAGAGGCGACAGGGATGCACATTAATAGTGCAGCGAGACAGATATGTGGAAGACGAAATGAAATGAAATGGAAATCATTAGGGGCTCCCCCTTTCCTTTCCTCCCGGTTGATTTGCCGTGTAATGATCCCTCCCGGCGGATTTTGCCACCTGCGGGCGTGCGCTCCGCCAGGAAAGTTGTCAACGGATTAAACCCCGACCCGGGACGCGACGAGCCCATCGGAGCCGTTTGAGACTTGATTGATCCGAGACGAGGGGGAACGCGAGACGTTTCCGTCAACTTTACCTGTGACTTTTTATGCGCCGCGGATTAAAAGTAATCACAATAATAATGGGGCTCGTGTTCCTACCCCAACTCAGACTCCTCTCGTCGCGTCGCGACGGATCTTCCTCGACTGCACTCCCGTCTTGCGGAAGAGGGCCGTCGGTGCATTTCTGTATGAGCCGCGGTTAGCATGTGCGCTTATACGTCTCGTGGTTCATTTCTGAATCCACTTACGGGATTCGATATTCCAGGTTCGGGAATGGAAAGCGCCCCGTCTCACGCTTCCGCGTGAGTTACTGTCTTCCGTCTCGAAAGAGATTCCTGTGTGCTGTCGTGCCTGGAGATGCGGAATAAAATTTCGCCGATGAAATTTCATTTTCCTTAAAATTTCAAGGATTTTTCTGGGGGGCCGTCCACAAATTACGGAAGCACTTTTTCCGATTTTTAGACACCCCCCCCCCCCCCCCCCGGTAAGGCAATCGTAATGCTTGCCATATTTTTTTCCACAATTTCAAAATTAAGATTTTACAGTTTCCATGCATTTCGCGGCATACTGAGATCATTGCAGAAGTTTTAAAAAATTTCATGAAATTTCATTTGAGATAGTTGCCTGAAATTTTTCATCTCCGTTTGTACGGAGGCAAAACGCCAAATGGCCAAATTGCTTCAGATGAAACTTGAATTTCTTTTAAAAAATTTTAGCTTTATTTCTTCGAATTTAAGACATTTCACAATTTTATTTAAGATAGTACGGTTGAACATGTTTTCAAGAGGTATTCATAACTTTCCTGAAAAAAGAAATATTTTATTAGAAGAAATCGATGTTAGACGGTGCTCTTTCTTGAATGGCAGTATAAGGTTCTTTTTACTGTTTTCTTGGAATCTGAATTTTATCGATCTGTGGCTATATAAAGCTAGACTTCTTCAGGGTAGAATCTGCGAGTTGAAGAGGTGCTTTGTGTCTCGACGATTGTCTTGGTGACTCGGTTCAAGTGCGTGTGACTAGGCTCTTGTCAAAGTTTTCGCTTCAGCTCAAAAAGCTGACTTTGGTGTAGCAGTATTGCAAAGTTTACATTACTATGCCTTTTTTATGCCCATAAGAGGAAAAAATTTGCATTCCTGTGTCGATATGATATTGGAAAACCGGGACATTCAAGGCTTTTCAGACTGGGAAAAATCAGGGAAAGTCAAGAAATTTTCCGAGCAGTGCGTCGGCTCTGAAACTACAGCAGGTGCCATCCGAGAGGGTCCGAGAAACTTCTGAGCGTCTTTTACCATTATTTGAATCTCCATGTGATACGTAACGCTGTAGAGGGGAGGATGATTTTGAGCCTGCGTCACTGCGCCAGGGGTACGTTACAGGAAGGAATGGGGAGCCAGGGCTGCGTTACGTATCGCAGAAAACGTGCGAAATGTCGAATAGTTTAGTTGGAAAATCGACGCGAGAGGGCAGTCTTTCATCCAGAAGTCACAACCAAAAACACCAATAATTATGAGGGGTGTTACTCAATATTCTTGGGGGTTATCGACCTGTACTAGTGATGGGGGGGGAGGGGGGGCAACAGCAGGGATGCGAAAGTACTTAGCCTCTCCATCGTTCAAATTGGCCCTCCCATTCAAAAACTCCTTTTTCCTCAGAAATTTTAATTATGGGTCTTCGCGTTTAATTTGTCGCAATTAATGAAAAACACGTGATTTTTACTACGATTCTACGAAAACTTGTGACTTTTACCGCAGCTTTGCAAAAAAAGCAGAAAAAAAACCACCCGCAATTTTGTCGGCTTTCCCATGCAAAAAAGCAGTTATCCCCGAAAATTTCAATTTGTTTTGGCTCTTTGCGTTTAATTTGTCGCGATTAATGAAAAACACATGATTTTCTACTCACGATTCTACGAAAAATGTGTGACAATATTTACCGCAGCTTTGCAAAAAAGATGCCACCCCCGCCCCAAAAAAAGAAAAAAAACCACCCGCAATTTCGCCGGCTTTCCCATCGAAAAACGCCGTTTTCGGGGCCTTCCCATTTCCACGGATGGCGACCCGCTCGGTCGCGTGGTCGCGAAGTTTTTGCACCCCCGGGCAAAGCATCAAGTACTTTATGAGTGACCCCTCATTTCGCTCGTTCCGCGAAGTACAACTCTCACTCGGGAGCGGAGCCATGAAGTTGTGCTTTGCTTTGTTGGGAACAAATTATACGAGTGGAAAGTCAACCCCTTCCCCGGGCGCCTCGGGCAGAATTGGCGAGTGGAAGAGGTGCTTTGTGTCTCGACAGTTGTCTTGATGACTTGCTTCAAGTGCGCGCAGATGTCCGTGCGCAAGCGCGCCCACTGGGAGGAGCCGCCCAGGGTGCAGCTGCCGCCCCTCTAATTTTCTTTTAATTTTCGTCCACGGTTTAACCCCATAACCCATTCCGCCACCCTTGTTTGATGCTCCTCGCGTCTTTTTGTCAAGGTCTAGGTCTCTCTTAAATCCTCGCCCCGCCCGCCTCCCTTTCATCCCTTTCTTACCCGATCCCGTTTACTCAGCCACCCCTAATTGCACCCGACCCGTCTGCATGTATACGTTACGCGGACGGTGTCTCAAATTTACCGCTCCGTCTCCGGTTTTTAGCGCTGCGGCCAATCGAACAATGATCTTGCGGCCGAGAAATAATAAAATCCGTGAAATGCCCCGTTTCTTATTCATTTGTTCTGCGCGGCGAAAAAAAGCCGTTGCTCTGACAAAGCTTCAAAAGGGATTACAGGTCCTACGAACTGGAGCATCCCTAGTCGGAGATACAATGTTACTCTCGTGTAAATATTGTTTTGTGGCTTCGATTCTTTTCTCTCCGCGTGGTTCCTTCGTTTTCGTTTTCAATAGAATATTTTCGGCGTACTGTTAGCTGAGCTGTCCATCATGATCACTCATCGAAATTTATTTTTTGATTGGTTATGAATCTGAGCACCCGCAACCAACAACAAGCTCTCACGCGGTCGAATAGTAGTATATCATCATGAAATGGCTCGCTCACTTGGGGCATACACAAATAAGACCTTATTGCCTAACGAGAAGAGGTTACTGTAACGCCACGTCAGTTTGCCTTCAAATTTTCGTGTAGGCAATACGGACTCCTACGTGGTCGAATAGTGGTATCATCGTGAAATGGTAGGCACGCGCACGCTTAATCGGGACACACACAAGTGAGAGCTTTTACCTTAACGTCCGGCCAGTTTTCCTTCAATTTTTAGTGTAGGCAACACTAGCTCCCATGTAATCGATAGTGGTATCATCCCCTACATTACAGTCGGACGGTCTCTGTCAGCAAATTCGTAGGAGGCACGATGGCACAAGAGGAAGATGACAAGAGAAAAAAGGCGCTTTTTTGTTGTAACGATTCTTTTTTCTCCATGCGGTTCCTTTTTATTTTCAACAGTACATTTTCTACTTACTATACCTATAGCTGTTCATTACGACCACTCAATGAAATTTATTTGCTGATGGGTTAATATTATTTAGCACTCTAAGTAGTAGCAACTCGCCCATGCGCTGCCAATTTTTCAAGACCAACTTTGACCTTAATTCCACGACATGCATCATACATGCATTGAATGCATCAATGCGATAACCCTTGCATAAATGAACGTATTTCTGCCCAACGGAACTAAGTGCATTATGCGTAAGCCCTATTACGCATACATGCTTATGGGTCTCAGGGCTCATGTCTTAATGCACGTAGTTCCGTTTGGCAGAAATACGTCCAAATATCAAAGCAGAAGCCGTCCTGTTCCAGGAAACGGAAACTTCCTCAAAGCTACCTTCCCGAGAAATTGACAAGCAAACACACGCACATAATATACACATGGTAATCGCTCACACTTTGAACAGTGGCGTGGCGTGCTTTGCGATGTATCGATTGTTATGCCATTTAAACCTATGGAAAAAGATCGATAGACAGGGTGTTCGCAGCGAACACCTTGATAATCGATTCTTTACCATAGGTTAAATGGCATAACAATCGATACATCGCAATTCACGCCACGCCACTGACTTTGCAGAACCTCTGGGAACGTTCCCGGAAACTTCGGCGATAATACCTACCCGATAAAATTCACCCCTCAAGTAGTACATCATGTTATCACTTTATTCTCTATTCGAGCATAAGTATTATGGATCCTACCGATCATCTTTTGTTGTATTTAAGCAGGAACAAAAAACCGTTCAATCAACCCGAAACAAGGCAAATTACTTATTCGGGATGGAGGCTGAATTTATCTTAAAACCATCTAAGTAGCGCTTCCCGAGGGGCTTGCACTATCAACTCGATCAGAATGCACGAATAATTAGCGATTCCCCTCCCAGGGGTGGCGCGGCGTGACGAAGATTACGATTATGTATTCTAGAAACTGTTGCGTTGGAATGAAATTAGAAGTGAAGAGACTACTGCAGCCGTTTTCGGTCCCGGAAGGAAGAACCGGTGATGGATGTACTGATTGTGAGTCTGTCAACTTCGGTGTGGTAATTAGTAATTACCAACTTAATCTCTCAGTCTATGTATAGATATGGATTATTTCCGAACACCGCGAAAGCATTTCTTTGAACGTCAACAACTTCTCCGAAGTGTGGAGAATGCACTGTTTCGATTACTTCCTTATTGGTCTGTTTTCAAAATGGTTCATTTTTTGTTTTTCTATTGCGCTCCAATGCGTATAATCAATTGCTTTGACGATTTTTATGGAATAGATTGCTGGGTGGAGTAAGAACTGAATCACTATAATTAAATAGAAAAAAGATAGAATAGCACGCATCGAAAAACGTGGAACATGATGGGTAGGGCGTAAAGTAAATTGCCTGACCTTCGATTCAGTGTTTCTAAAAACCTGAAATCAGTTTAAAATAGTGGCAGATTTCATGTTTTACATTCGGGAGATTAACTTTATACGCTAGGTGCGTTCACGGATGCAAATAACGCAGGATCTTAGGTGACGTTTTAAAAGGCAGGAGAGAATTTTAAACCCTAAGCTCTCCTCTCTTTGTGCTCATGGAAATGTTTCAAAACATTACGCGATTTCCTTGTGAGAATTTCCTCGAATTCTTGTACAAGACGGAAAAATTGTCGAATTTTCGGGTCCTGTCTTCCGGAAAAGACTTCTATTTACATCGCTTTCAAAGGCATCCTCAAAAATTGGGAAGCTTTCCGAGTTTGCGGATATCAGGAAAAGTTGGAAACTTTCCAAGACTTGATGAAAAGATATGCCACGCCATGACGCAAGTCACTGGATTGATGAAAAATTTTCCGCAGTTTTAGCCTGCGCTCACATTTTCTCTTTTAAGAGGTGTGCACTCAAATGTTTTTCGATTTTTTGTCAATATATACTTTCCACCGCTTCGCAAAGTTGAAAAAAGCGCGCTGAAGATGCTTTCGGTCGCTGTTCGTTCATCTGTCCGTCGAGTTCAGTCACCCTAAAATATGTGTCAATATTTGCAGTCAGCGCGTACCTCGTCTTATTTCTCCGCTGAGTGCAAGCGCGCTGTAACATCCATCGATTTTCGTCAGCGTGCAATTTTCATCCTCATGCAAATTTGCCCGAAAATTAGAATATTTTCAAAAACCTTTATTAATAAGTTGTAAAGAAATATATCCTCTGCGTCTCTGGACACATTTACCAACAGAGTATCCGTGAAGAAAGCAGGGACTCGTATAAAACTAAAATTTTTCGGCAGCAGACTGCCGTTAATTTTGACTCTTTTCCAGAAGCGGAAAAGCGTTGACTCCAGTGACGTGGCGTGTTTTGCGATGTATCGATTGATCTGCCACTTAAACCAAAGGGGGGGGGGGGAATCCAGGGGCCTGGCCCTCCCTCCCCTTTTAGCCTCGTTAATTGTACCTTTTTTTACTTTTGGAGGGCAGAAATAAAATATTCCCTATCAGGGATACAGAATGATGTAAATTTCCGTCACGTTTTTGAATGGACAACTCCTCCCCCCCCCCCCCGTTAACCATTCTTAGCTACGCCACCGAAAGGATCGATAAACAGGGTGTTCGCAACGACACCTTAATAATCGATTCTTTACCAAAGCTTCAAATGAGGAAACATCGATACATCGCCAAGTATGCCAGGCCACTGATTGATTTATAAGGCCTGGATACACGCTCAAATTTCCGTCAATTTCCGATCAAAATGATGACAAAAATGGCGGTCAAATTTTTGCAGGCCGCAAAAATTTGAAGGTAGATGGTGCGCACCAGTCACCATTTGATTGGAAATTGAAGGAACTTTAAGCGTGTATCCAGGCCGCTACAGTGTAAACTGTAGTTTCTTGCGGATACGATGATTTTGGAAGTGTCAAATGCTTCGCGTCAAATTTCGAGAAGTCGTGTCTCGATGGTAATTTTTATTCTTATCCGTCTAGTGGTGCATCTGAATGCATTGTGATCCGAACACGAAGCTATTACAGGTTACGTCATTGTTAGGATCTGATCGATCCCACAATGAGAGTAATCTAAACGACTTTCAACTATAATGCCTATGGATTGAGGCGATGATGCAATGTTGCCGCTCGACCCCTGCTCATGCATATACATTCTATCAGGATACGTGAGGTGGATCTTAAGCTTCTCCCAGAACGACTCAGTAGTCAATCGATCACGCGGAAAGTTCTGAATCGTAGGAGATTTTTTCTAAAATCCCTGAAGATCACATCTCGCAGGGACGTATTTATACACAAGATTTTACCTCAGAGTACCTGTATACGGGAGAGTATTGCCATCTCTGTGCCGCTCTCTGATTGGTTCGTCAGTTTTAGGTTATCATGGAGCTCCAAAGTTGGACCAATGTAAACAAACCCGACCCGGAGGAATACGTATTATCGGCTGAGAAAGGAATGATTACCACACTCAATGGTTAATTTTCGGCGAAAATATCCATTAAAGGTCGATCCGAACTCAATTCAGAAGTTGATCATAAGAAAAATTCTATCACATCCAAAATCACGTTTAGACCTTTGTCGTCATCTTGTTTGTTTACATTGGGCCAAAACAGGAGTTCGAGGGGCTGGGGTTTGTTTACATTGGTCCAACTTTGGGGCTCCATGATAGCCGACCAATCAGAGAGTGGCACACTTTTTCTGTTCCCTGGTAAAAATTGGCAATAAGAGCTGCGTTTCAAAATACCACAGGAATTCTTATAGCCGGCTAAAGAAGGCTACAGAAAATCATATAGCTGGCTGTAGAATGCGGAGAAAATCATACGGCCGGGCTGTACGAAGCGATAAAAAATTATGCAGCCGGGCTATGGTTCCTATCGCCTGGCTGTTGCTTTTTCGCCATCGATTATAAAAGGCTATAAGAAATGGAGAATTTGCAAGGGTCTGAAATTTGATGTTGTGTAGAAATTCGTGTGCTTTGGAAATCGATTAAGTTTGATACGGAACCACCTTAATATTTACAAAACACACATTATATTTTCCTTTAATACATATTTTTTTTCATCAATTAAAATGAGAATAATCCATACAGATGTGCAAACATTTCAAAATCATGAGTTGGAATAAACGCTGACATCCGCCAGATTAAATATTAGAGCTAACACAAAGCGGAGCGGCGACGCACTGGCGCCTACAAACCTAACAGGGATACTTCACGCATTGCGCAACGCGTGAAGTATCCCTGTTAGGTTTGTAGGCGCCAATGCGTGTTTCGCGCTGGCTGCCCGCCTGCCACGGCGCTTGAAGCAACTATTTCACACCCGAGGTATTGCACAGCATCGTACGAAACTGAAGGCGCTCTAATATATTAGTAATGGCAGGCATCCATCAAAAGTACGGAGCTTTCCTCGCAAAATAAATCAAGATACTGCGGCCCAAAAAGAGAGCAGTATTCCAAAAACTCACTAAGTCCTAGCATCCGTAATTAGTAACGTTTAGCATACACTTTATCGCCTGGCTGTTGCTTAATCGCCATCGGCTATAAAAGGCTATAAGAAATTGTGTAGCCGGCTATAGAAGCTATTGGAAATCTTACAGCCGGCTGTAGGTCTATGGTATTTTGGAACACAGATTCTACTGCCAATTTTTACCAGGGTTGTAAAAGGATGGAGATGTCAATACCTCCCGTATACAGGTACTCTAGGTACCCTAATGTAAACTCACACGTAACACAAAAAAATCAAGCAACAGCATGTGTTGCTTCTTGTCTTATTTTCCATATATATGTACACAAGTTTTTGGTTTCACGACAAAATTGCAATTTAGCCCAAGATTTGTCAATTAGGCGTGGATGCAGCCGGGATCGGCAAGAAGGGCAAGGACCTCTGGGGCGGCATGGATGCGGGAATGGCGGCGCGTAACTGCAGTTATTACAAGCACAGTGGACAAGCCCCGAGCTCGGTTACACGAACGAATCCAACGACGGCGAAAGTTTAATCACTGAGGTAGTCAAGTGGTCACCGGTGCCCGGTCCCGGCTCGGCGGCAACATGCAACATGCAAACTCCATTTCCAATAGGATCCGCCGACCACAAAAGACTCATGAATACTGCCGAGCTAAGGAAAAACGCCGTATGAACATTCGAGAGTTGCCAAATTTCCTCCGATTAAACGTTTATTTTTGGGGAAAGCCATGAATATTTTTCCTTGAAATTTTCAGGAACTTTAGGTGAAATCGTTTACAAAATTATCCGAAAAATCGAAAGGAAAATATTCATAATTTTACCAGGAAATTCGTATGTTATCAAAGGAAATTTGGCAACGCCTGAAGGTTCATACGGCGTTTTTCCTTAGCAAGGCAGAATACTCCAAGCTCCCGGCACCGCCTGTCCTCGCCCGGGGCTCTTCGGCTCCCTGTTATTAATTTTTTCTTCCTTTTCTTTTACCTCCGTATCGCTCGCGGAGGGAGGCAGCGTTTGCGGTCGAATACAAGTCCTTCGTCACTTTCTCTGATATCGGCGTTTTTCCGAGGAAACAACGTTACTCGTTTAACTGCTTTTCAACGCTGCGAAATTTCCGCCCGCTAATCGGACTGCATTCTGCAATTCGGAGTCATAATTTGATGAAATCAAGTTAATTACTAACGTGCAGTATTTATGTCGAGTAACGCTTAAACGGTGAGATGATGGTTTTGCATGTTCTTTTACCGCCGGTCCACCGCTCTGCCGCATAGTGGATCGAGTGAATGGAAGAGGTCCGACAAGTTTTGGAAACTTTAAAAGCTCATAACTCCGTTCATACAGCAATTTGCGATTATAAAAGCGGCTCCGTTGGTTTCCTCGTAAAATTTCCTTTTAGAAACACCCCTGAAAATTTAAAATGTGACGAATTAATCATCAAATTGCAGTTTGCACAATTCTGTCGCTCTAATTGACTCGGTCCACAGTGTGTCGTGCTAAGGAAGGACGCCGTATGGACATTCGAGAGTTGCCAAATTCCCTTCGATAAAATGTTCATTTTTGAGGGAAGTTATGAATGTTTCCCCTTGAAATTTTAAGGAACTTTAGGTGAAATTGCGAATAAAATTACTTGAAAAAATGGAAGAAAAATATTCACAAGTTCACCAGGAAATTCGTGTTTTATCAAAGGAAATTTGGCAACGGCTGAAGGTTCATACGGCGTTTTCTCTTAGCACGGCAGCGCTGATGTGCCCTCAACTGCTCATTTTTTAGGAAGTTGTTTGTTTCTACTTTTTTAACCGATGGACGCTTTTTCTTTTAGATGCCATCAGTGAAAACAACCCACGCGTGATTGACGACTCTAGAGCAAGAAAATTGGCCGGAGATCTGAAGCGATGTTCCTATTATGAAACCTGTGCAACTTACGGACTGAACGTGGAGAGAGTTTTTCAAGATGGTAAATATATTTTAATTGTTTTTTCCTTTTCTTCCCCGATCAGGGCAGTGCGCCGCTTTTATAATCAGAAATCACATTTCAGAAAATCATGACTAAGTTTTTTTTTTTGTTTTTTTTTTTTTTTTTCAAATAATCATGAACCAAAATTTAAAAAATAGAAAACTTGGAACTTAGAAACGAACCATCCAAAGCTCTCTTCTGCTCTTCTCTTGTGAGCTAGCTTTTAGACACTTTTTAACAACCGACAACGCGGGAACCTCAATGATCGGCGAGATCAGTATATCTTTGATCTTAATCAGGAATCCGTTGTCTTAAAACCCCTTCAAACGACGCAATATGCATAATCTCATACATCGATGCTCGATAAGTGG
Organism: Bemisia tabaci; assembly: GCF_918797505.1. NCBI lineage: Eukaryota > Metazoa > Arthropoda > Insecta > Hemiptera > Aleyrodidae > Bemisia > Bemisia tabaci. Next base: position 57,695,445 of record NC_092796.1, read on the forward strand.
CCCACATCAGTCTCGTAGTCGCTCGGATCTTTGCGTGCCAACTTCTGAGCATCTGAACCAAGCCCGCAGCGAAATTGACATTAGGAACAGAAACTACACATAATCCACCCTCGTCGGATATGATTCTAATTATTATTTGTTGATTGGCTCATGCATTTTTAACTACTGCTGATAATCTGCACCCAAACATCTCAAAGTAATTCTCTCAAAGATATCCTCCCATTAAGATCCCTCACATTATCCAACAATCAAATTGCTGTTTTGAGGAACCCAAGATTAACTGAGGTTTTAGATTATTTATCAAATTCATAGATTCTTGATTTTGAATCGATTCAAAGTATGTGCAGACCATGGTCGGCTTCAATTCATTTCCCTGGCCTCAGAGAACGATACAAAATCAGCCATTCTGAATAAAGAATTGTGGATAGGAAGTAGCTACTTTTTGCCAAGCAAATAAGATTTTCATTGACTTGAATTTTTTGAAAACTATATGCTGTAAAATAGCTGTAGTGATAAGTTTTGAAAAAATGGCAAAACTTTCAAAATTGGCTATTCTTTATCATATTTGCTATGCCTGATAAAAGCTACAGTGCTGGCATATATGAATTGTGGTCAAAAGTGCTGACGAGTAGAGACGCTCCTTTCGTACCTAGTCACCCCTCAGATTTCACATTGAGAATTAGGATGCTCCACAGCTAGGTGTATATCTCTCACTTGTTAAGGAGGTGAGTTAGAATCATAGGAATAGAGGAGGAATTCTTCTTTACCTGTCAGTTGACCTTATTCAATGTTATTATTGCGGCTATAGAGCGCATTGTTCTTCAGCAAAATTGTGTCAAAATTGAATTAAGGTCTATTCCCTCAGACTGTATCATATGTATTTTTGATATTTGTTTAATACCCTAGTGGTCTCAGTTTTCTGTATTTACTCATATTGTCTTATTTTTGGTTCTAGCTTGTCATAAAATAGTACAACAAAGGCTGTCAGCCTCGACAACTTGCCTAGCAACACCCTGTGATAGTCGACCAACTACCCCTCTTCTAAATAGCTTCCCAATTTGCACCAATCCAATACCCTCTCGGTCCTTCTATCCGAGCTCTCCCACAACCAACAATATAGCATCGACATCTCCTGGCTCACCAGCGCATCACTCACACACATTGTCCTACAAGGTAATTATTTCTTTTTCTTTTCAGCCAATCCCTTATTGATGGTGAAACTGCAGAAATGTGTACCTTGGTTTGCGGCATTGCAGACTTCCTGTCATACTTTATTTTCTACATGGAAAACTACTGAATGTAATTTTTTGAAAATTCCAGTGATATTTCTTCTCTTTATGAAGAGTATTCAGTGAAAACTTCAAGCCATGATGTTGGTTAGGTCTCCTTTTAAGAAATAAAATATGGACTGAGATTTCAGAGCACCGCAACCGAGATATACATTTTTGCAGTTTCATCGTTGTTGTGCTTTTTTAGTGCAATGTACATTTCTTAATGGCTAAGATAAACAGGCACATTTTTCTTAATCCCCCGGGGGTTTGAATTTTACCAATGATGACTCCTTCTTAGACCTCTTAAAGGCTTATTTTGCTGAAGTAAATAGGAGTTATTCAGTTTAATTCATGATCAAATTATACATTGTATTGCAGAAAACTGCTTGTAAAATTTCTCTGCTTTAAAAGAAAAACCATTTTTGTCCTATAAAAAATTGCCTAGTTATTCGCATTTATCTCACCAAAAATTTTTGAAGATTCATACTTTTCAGTCATAACGAGAGACGGATTTATCAGTCAAATTCCATCAATTTTATCAGTCAAATTCCATCAATTTTATCGGTTAAATTTCATCAATTTCATTTCATCCGTTTGCATTTGATTGAGGAAAAGGAACCGATTTATCTCTGAACTCTAAGAAAACATAAGAGCAAGGAAGTAATTTTCATCTCCTTATTATTTATCACTTTTTAGGAGTGATTTATGACAGTTATATCCGTAAGAACATTTCTACTCATAATTCTATTTTTATAGTTCTACTTCTAAAGTTAAGATTTTGTAATTTGGAAAATTTTGCAAGCTTGTTATTTTATTTTTAATTGTTTCTGTTCATTCTCCCTGTTCTTAGTTAAATGGTGAAACTTTTTTGGAATGGTATAAAATAATTCAATGTCGTTTAGTGATTTTATCGCATCAGTCTAAGTAATGCTTTTGTGTTTTAGGACTCAATGTCTGGAATGTCAAGGCATTTATCGCACGCCTTGTCACTTTCCACACATCAGTTGAACAAACAAACAGATTTATCAATCTGTCTGGATAGTAATGCCTCTCTAAATGAAATCACCCCTAACAATCTGGGTTTGCCATTGACAGCTAACAATAAGGATGTACCTGTAACGCCAACAACCTCTAGGTAAGCGTCTTCGCGGTTTGGAAACATTGTCATCAGATGATGATATTTGCATACTATTTTAAATCATGTCTTTTTTCAAAATGAGCACCAAGCCTTTTTTAAAAAAAAGTTATCACTCATTAGTATTGATGAGAAGGTAAATGAATCCTGAAAACAGGATGACGATAGAAAAAACTCAACGAGGAAAGAACAAACCTGAAAATTGTCTATATTTTCTATATCTTATTTCATTTTTTCTATATTTTACCCAGATTGCTGTTTTATTTTCATCACAGAATAAAAAAGACGTTTTGATCACCTAATTTCTATCTTTATTCATTTTAATTGAGGTTATAGAACAGGATTCTCATGAGTGCCAGTTACGTATTGCTACAAGAACTGTATGAGCAGAACTGTCAGAGGAAATTGAAATTGACTCAAGGCAGCCTTTTGTTGATGCTCTGAACTAATATTTTTCTATATAACTTTACCTGTATGATTATAATTTATAGTCTTGAGTACGATCAATTGTTACATCCTTGATTTTGGCACGGAATCGTATGTTTTCTAGCCTTTCATTTGCTAATAAAGATGAAAAAGCATGAGCAGCAGTCTCAGAAGGAATTTTACTTTGTGGTTATTTTTTAAATCCTGTCAGTAAGAAAGCCTTTCAATTTTTCCAGGAAAACAAGACGAAGATCCAACCTCTTTACACCATCTTCAAAAAAAGGAGACGACAAATTGAAGAATGGCGGAGAGCTGGGAAGCGGTCGAGTAATCCCTTTGAAACAAGGCTATTTGTACAAAAAAAGTAGCAAAACTCTGAATAAAGAATGGAAGAAGAAATATGTGACATTATGTGATGATGGACGACTGACATACCACCCCAGTTTGCATGTAAGATTTAATACTTTATTCACATTAAAAAAGTCATATTTTCTACTAATTATGATTACTCCAAATGCCGTTGATTTTGATACATATAAAAAATCTGTCTTGAACATTGTTAATGAAGGTCTCGTCAAATATTTCTCTTTTAGATATCTAATTTATTTTTTCGTTTTTGATCTCTACCATGAAAACTTTGATTATGCATTGTGATAATTTTTGCATTTTCCGATCTTACCAGTGCTTATTTTTACCATATCTAATTCCTAATCTCCTTCTCATTGCAGGATTACATGGAAGAAGTTCATGGGAAAGAGATCTCCCTCCAATATGTTACTGTAAAAGTGCCTGGTCAGAAACCTCGTGGTTCGAAAACGATCACAAACTCCAGCATAACCAAAGGAACAAAACCCAGCAACAGCGATTCGAGCGATGTCCAGCCAATTACCAATTACCAAACCAAAGATAAAAAATGTTCGGACAAAGTTCTTTTAACTGGTTATGAGTTAATAAAAGAACCTGGTGTGAAAAACGAAGATGAAAAGGTGAGATTGTCGTTCATTACTAAGCAGTTTTGGGATTTACCAAGCCCTCTGTTTCATCTTGAAGTGAAAGAGCTCTACGATATAATTTTCTATGTCTTTTCATCGAAAATAATCGGCATCACTATCGAAGCAACGCAATGTAGCAAAGGTGATTAGTCCTAAGTTCTGGCGTTGTCAAATTGGAGTGCACTATATTGCATCGATTAAGTAAAAAAATCTTGGCAGATTTTGAATTTTTAGCCCAAAAAAGGATGATAATCCCTGTGCCCGAGCCTATATCATCATTGTCAGCCAAAAAATTGGCGGAATATAGAGAAATGAAAGCAGAATTCTTTTTGGGGGAAAAACCTCGCATCGGATACACCGCGTAAGCAACTCCTGTATCGAATGCAAGGTTTTTTTTCAAAAAGAATCCTGCTTTCGTTTCTCTGAATTTTACAATTTTCCTGGCTAAAAATAATTCTTTAGGCTCATGCGCAGGGGCTAAATGTCCCTCTTTTGACTAAAAATTCAAAATCTGAAATCTTTGACTTGATCGATGCAATATATTGTTCATCAATTGGACGAAGCCTGAATGCGGGGCAAATCACCTGAAGCATGTGAATGCCTCACCTCCAAGAGGTCTTGTTTGAGGTTCACCTTCCATCTTTAGAGAGTAGAGGTCTCAATTGGACTACATTTTGCAATTTGGACCCATAGATTCTAGCCCGGTTTAAAAACAACGTATGTGCCATTAGTTTCCCTATGCACATAAATGTTTTTCTGGAAGAGCCAGAATTTATAGTTCAGAATTGCAAAATGCAGTCCAATTATTATAGGTCAGTATGAGCACCAAACAAGACTGCACAAAGTCTGCCATCCTTAAGATCTACTTTATTTTTTAGGTAATGATCCTCACAAATAGCTCTCTTGGGATCCAAAATGGAGACTCGAAAACTGAAACTCCGAACGTGAAGAAACGTCACAGAAGAATTAAGAGCAGCGGTGTGAAGAATCAGGAGTGCGAAGACTCGGATGGCTATGAGTTTCTGATCGTGTCATTGGATAACAAACAGTGGCAGTTTGAAGCAAGCAGCTCAGAGGAGCGCGATGAATGGGTTGCAGCCATTGAACAGCAAATTTTAAATTCTCTTCAGGTTTGTACTCTTTTTATCCTTTATCCCCCCTCCCAAACTTTTTTGATTTATTCCTTATTTTACATCTAAGGGTGATTGCCTTTGTATTTATACAAGTCTTAGTTCCCCCACATATCTTGCAATGACTTATGAATTGGTTGTCCTGTGACTTTCAGCCTTGAAAATTCAGCTTTGTAGGTTAAAGGAATGATTATGAACTGTGGTTCAATTTTTTTTACTGTATTGCATTTCCCATCATGTGAAACCATCGGTAAAGCTGAGTTAAAAGTAAAATTTATATGGTTGAGGGCTCTCTAATTGTACCAGAACGGTTCATTTCGAATAAACCGTTCTGGAATCATACATCAATAGAGTGGGGACATCCATCAAAAGAAGCCAATGTTCGCAAACTTCTAGTGTCTAATGAAAGCCCAATGGTAGGTCAATAAAATTCGAAATTTTCGATTTTGACTTGGCTATGTACGTGCACTAACTATGCCAAATTTTATCCAACTCTGAGGAGGTCATTTTTTCAAAGTGGCATCAGATGGCATGTAATGACCCTTATCTTAATGCTCTATATTCATACTGCTTTTTTAACTTGTTCCATAGATTATTCCCTCTATTTTCTTTGTTTTCAACTCTGTTTAGTGTCTGCATTGTCCATGAGGAATTTATATGTTTCATTTTGTTGATTTTTCAGGGCAATGAAAGCAGTAAAACGAAGTCGAGAGTTGTGTCCGCTATGGAAGCCGCTACACTTCAGTCACTCCGAACATGCGTTGCTGGGAATACGCACTGCGCTGACTGTGATTCCCCCAACCCAGACTGGGCTAGTCTCAATCTGGGCGTTCTAGTCTGTATTGAGTGTTCAGGAATCCACCGTAATCTCGGCTCACATATTTCCAGGGTCAGGTCGTTAGATCTTGATGAGTGGCCGTAAGTATTGTTTTATCGAAATAATAAAAGGGTAATTGATAAAGAGAAAATAAGATCAGTTATGGGTAACTGGAAAATTCCAGGGAAGTTTAAAAAGTCAGGGAAAGTGACAAAAGTGTCAGGGAAAAATTGTCAAGTCACCTTTATTTGCTCTCTAGAATGGGTTTGACATTTCAGAAAACAGATTTTTTGTGGAAACTATCTCAAGATCATGTGTTCATAACTGTCTGGCTCATTTGTCAGGGTATTTCACCAAAATGTGACAGGGAAAGTAAGGAAATGTCACCCTGGCTCAGTCTTCCTGGATAGTTTGCACCTGAATGAATTGAAGTTATCCTTATGAGTGCCGTTTGCTTGGCTGCTACCATCTTTTTCAGGCTGTTCCCATCATTGCTACAGTTAGCAAATTTCCCAGGGCTGCCACTACTCTTGATTGAAATATACACCTGTCAGAATTTGGTGCTATGAAGCATTCTTTTCTTGCTATTCAATTCTAACCTGATGTAGGTCAGAAGGGATTCAAACAAGAAATATGCAAATGGAAGTTGACTTTAGGTTGCTGAGATCTCTTCGAAAAATTTAATTAATTTACAGAAAAATAACTCTTCAACAGGAGCGTTTATTTCCCTGTCTGACAATTTTTTTTTTAAATTTTTGCCTGGAGGTTCCACGAGCAGAGAAAAAAAAGCAAGTTGTATTTACGATGTATGAACGCTATGTTCTGAGTTTTGAAAATCGAACACTTTTTGCTGGAATGTCAAGGAGTGTACTTAGACTCACTAAGTGGTCTCCTTATTGCAGAAATCGAAATTACTCAGTGGAAATGAAATCAGTGGTTTAAGAATCGGAATTTCCAGCGGAACAATTAATTTCCTTCCTGTGCGTGTAACTTTCAAGTGATTTAATTGAATTTAAATTAAGTTTTGTTGAAACATCTTTTGATTTCAGGCAAAGTCATCTAAGTGTGATGTTGGCTCTTGGCAACAGCCTAGCAAACTCTGTTTGGGAAGCAAATGTAAGCAAAGGTCAAGGAAAACCAACACCTAGCTCAAGCCGCGAAGAGAAAGAAAGGTGGATTCGGGCAAAATATGAAGCAAAAGAATTCCTCACCCCGTTACCTCTAAACACCTCCATCTCGCAACAGCTTATTGATGCCGTGTGTCGCTCTGACATGAAATTGCTGACGCAATTGCTCGCACATGCTACACCAGAACATGTCAACACCTCTGTGAATCAGCGAGATCTGCGAACTCCATTACACCTAGCTTGTGCGATGGGTAACCTGCCTGTTGTCCAGCTCCTTTTATGGTATTCTGCTAATGTGAAAGCTGTCGATCATGATGGACGAACTTGTTTGACGTACGCACGGAATGCATCGAGGCTTCATGGCAATAATGACCCGGCAAACATTGCTAAAATGAAGGCGTTAATTGATTTGTTAATCTCCAATGGTTCAGTAGAGTCCATTGCCCCTCCTATACCAGACCCGCTGATGCCACTGAATCTCCCCCTCCCTCCTTCAACCCCCACCATTACCGTTTCAACATTGCCCAGGAAATCAACGTCTATTCTCCCATTAGATAAATTACCATCAAGTGTGATTTAAAGGTACTATTTTTCCAGCATATGTAAATTTTGTGAACTCTGGGAATGCTCTCAATCTGAAATCATTTCTTACAATCTGTAAGATTCCATCTGTATCTTTGGCAGGCATCTCTCAATTTGTCGGCTATCAGGCCGTCTATTATCCCAGAATTTTTCATTCAATGGTCCCTAGTTACATAGCTTTCAATTGGATTAAGCTTGCTTTCTCAAGCATCTCAACGAACCTATCTTTGCCGCATGGTAAAGGTTTATCCATCCATAGTAGAAATTTTCATTTCTTTCTCCAAGATTAGATGCGTTTATTCCCTGCCTCACTGTCAAACAGGCGAAGATTTCACGTGCATGCTCCTTGACTGTAGTATTATTTATGTACAACTTCAACTGTATGATTACAGTATTGTTAAACTAAGTGTACAGGAAATTATTATATTTTTTAGGTATTTTACTATTTGACTAGACAATTCCTTAGCTCTATCAAAGTACTGACCTTCATCCATTTTTTGAATCATTGTTTTTACCTTGTTTGTAGGTATGCTTGTTATAGTTGATCATCAGGGTTCATTCTTTATTTTAATTAATTTTTTAATTTATTTATCTGTTTTTGTAGTTGTATCTTTTCATTTTATGTTTTTCGAAGGAAAGTTTTACAGTGCTGTCAAATTGTAAAGCATTGACTATGTAGGAAAAGTTTGTTCTTGTTTACAAGTTCTTCGTTAAATTGTGGCTTTTGCCCATTTAAGTTACAGAATAGATTCTCTAGAAATTTCTTTTAAAAGCAGACACTGAAGTCTTTAAGGTATCTAGAGTGAGTAACAGGTCTTATTGAAATTCTGTTTGAAGCGCCTGAGTGTCATGATTATACTATTTTATGAGGGGTTGTTTGCTCTACGTTTGTTTATGATGGACAGAGGTTACATCATTTTCAACAATTGACTTATGTATCCACCAGAGTATAATGTGCTCATTGCAAGATTCACTCAATCGCAATAAGTCTGGTTCTATTATTTGCTAAAAATTGATTCTTGTCAAAAGTACCATCTCATCAAACTTTACCCTCTCTTCTACACTCTACCTATACTATTTTTCATTAACATTTTAATGCAGTTTGAATGTTCCGTTTCGCCGCAGGAGATAAATTTTATTTATATTTCAGCAAGAATTATTGTTTCTCTTCTCTTATTTTTGTGTATATTTGCAACACTTCTGATACTCCAAAAAGAGCCTACAGATTGTAATATACTTCGCTCAGTTTCAGATACCTGCTCATGTATAAACTTGCAGGTAAATATTTAAAACCTAAATTCTGCTTGATAACAGTAGCCAGTGTTGCAAAAATTCTACTTTTCTAAAAGAAGATTTTAAAAATCAGTTTTCTGGCGCTGCATGACATCCACCAGGCAGTCTTTTTTCATATTTTTAAATCTTCCGTAAACCTCCAAACTTGAGCATCGTTTGTTTCACTTGATTTTAACTTGTAATTTTGTCAAATTATTGTGATTTTATTTTTAATATTGTTGTCCCCCTCCCCCCACCTTTTTGCTTGTTGATTAAGGAGAGTGCAACAGGGTAATTCTGGATTTTGAGCAATCCTTTTTAAGCTCTCCTGAGCTTTTAATTTATGAGTAAATGGATATTGCTATGGATAACGCTTATTTTTAAGCTTTCAGGTGTGTGATGAAAATAATGGAATGAATAGAGGAGCATGACTGTTTTACCTGACAGGGGTTTCCGAGAATGTGTACTCTTGTTCGTGTCCAGCTAGTAAGAATTTCACATTCCCTTTGAAAGACCGTTTTCTCAACATTAATGTAAGGAGAAAAAGAAAAATCGAATTATCTTCCCATTCTAGGGAATTGATTTATTTTTCAATTGTTTAAATAGAACACTCTGTGGATCCTCGGAAAGGGCCATTTAACTAAATGCAGAGATGAAGCGAGTAAAAGTATTTTCCGCTTTTCAGTTCACTTTTAGCATTACACCTGAATGCAAAATTCTCCAAAAATTAGAGGATGTCTCAAAAGGCAGTCCTAGGATTTTGGCTGAGTTAGAAAAGAAAATGATCTTGATGCCTATGATTCAATGAAACTCCAATGATAAACACTTAAAAGGCAATGAGACGATGGAATTTTCATTCCCTCAGAGGTTGAATAAATATGGCTCGTTCTTGCCCCTTTGGTTTGTCGTTATTGAGTGACATCTAGTAACGAAAAATACAATTTGAAACAACTGAAACGAATTTCCCCTCTCCATGATCTCTGATTTTTTTGTTTTGAGGCTTACAAGTGTCTCCAAATTTATGAAAAGCCCCAGGTTTTTTAATAAATGGGCAATGAAAGTACATAATGATTTTATTCCTCTTTTTTTTGTCCTTCTTTAAAGGGACTCCTTGTTTTATTCGAAGGGTGAAGTGATTTCCTGTCACTGCTCATTTCACTTAAAATTTTCAAGCCTTTGATCACATCTCATATCTAGTTTGCAAAAACGTAGATGATATTAGACTTTGTTAAAATAGCTTTTCTCTGTTTACTTTTGTCACTGAAATGTTTATTTTTATTCACATTAACCTCTGATGTTAGCTGATGTATCCAACTTCCTACTAAACCATTTTAATTTCTTTAATTTTAAACCAAAGATTTTTAACTTGTACTTTGCTCATTTCTGCCAATAATTATTTGATCAAAGTCTGTAGATTATTGTGAAGCGGCTTTTTAATTTCTTCCGTTCATTTTCAAGTACACGAATTTCCTTCGATGGATTTATTTTACACTTAATTTAAAATTTTAAGCACATACACTAATTTCCCTTTGAAGGAAAGAGTTGAAAAATTTGAGAGAAAATTCTTCAACTTACCCGCTCTAATTGTGATGTGTGCTTTTGCAATTAGTTATAGACAATCAGTACAGTTGGACAATTTATTTGCAGGTATTTTTTACAGAAAAATATATTTTTAAGTACATTTGGTGATATCACTTGCTCAGTATTATATCTTTAATATACATCATATTATTTTCACCTTCATACCGGTGAATATCTATTTCACGCATTAATGTCATGCTTTCGTAAGTCAATACTTTCAGTATCCAAGTATCTTCCCCTGTTTCTACTTTATGATGCACATACGTAATCTCTCATCATAAAATTCTCATGTAGTTTATGAAGAATTTTGATCGTATGCATCACTTTAGAAATTCTTGGATCAAAATTATTTCAAGACTACCAGTAATAATACTTGGAATCATCTATTACAAACGATCCATTAACTTAATGATTGATGTATCCTTTGAATAATTTTACCTCCTTTCTGTAATGTTATTAGACAAAATTAACAAGCTTCTGTAATTGTTTGCTTATAGCTAATGCTGTATCAGCTTGTGTTCGGACACTAGATTCTTGAAACTTGTTTCAGTAGTGTTGATCTTCTTGAGTTCAAGAACAACCATGGATCTTCTCAGAAACTTGTCATTTACCCTGCTTTTTGTCAATATCATTACACCTTCAATTACTTTTTTGTTTTTTATTTCCTTTATATATTTGTTGTATCTATGTAATTACGGATTACCTTTGTAAAATAAGTGTAAAAATGAAGCCTTAATACAATTGTTCAAATAATGAAAATCTCTCTTTTTCCTTCCATTTATAATAATAACTACAGTAATACCTAGATTTATGGAAATTCTTAGGACTCACGAATCGAGCTGTTAAATTGCGGAATCAGTTAATTTGAAACAATTTGATACCCTTGAAGGGACCAGGAGACCGATCCTGTGTAAGACCTCAATTTATCAGATTGCTATGAAACAGAGTCTACGATTTATACCATAGTTGAATATTGATATTAACACTACAAAAGAAGACATATATTGATTTGGTTGTAGATGGCCAGTCATATTTTACTCTTTTTGAGGATGATGGATCATTGTTATTACTCAAAAACTAGAAGTTTAGTTTAGTGCCAGAATAGGCAGTTCAAATTTTCTGAAGCCTTTGCTGAGAGTAAAAAATACAATGTTACTTTCAAATTGGTTTGATGCACTGTTAGCAAGTTATGTATTACTATCCTCACTCATCAAACAACAGAAAGTGCTCTAAATTTTCCATTCTTAAGTGAATTTCTCCTTGAATCATGCTTGCGGCTAGTGTAAAAACGCTAAACTGTGCCTTAAGTGAAAAATGTGATGGATGAATTATTCGTGACAAACAACTTAGCGGTAAGAATTAACTGAGAATGATTGAAAAAAATTTATTGTGAGTTTTTAATTTTGCGTAACATTAGAAAATTCATCAAGGAAACAATAAATAAGCTTGTACGTTAGGACTAAAGCAACAGACAGGTTTAAAGTAAAACATTTGAAATGGACTTAAAATATTATAGTAGGATTACATTTTGAGTTTCACGTTTTTGCTTGTGATGCCTCCTCAGCTTTAATTTTGGCTCCCATCGCATCGAAAATAGCTGAAAAAAATAAAGTAAACAAGACAGTTATTGAGTAGAATATTAAAAATTATTTTTTCACCCTTTTGAGAGACAAAAAGTTAGAGAATTTTTTCACAGAATTTGACATTTGCAACAAACTCTCATAAGTCTAAATTGCTTACTTTAACATGAGAGCGTTCAGAAAAAAATAATTCACACTTGCCCAGTATCAATAAGTATGTAATTGTCAAATGACTATGAAGGAAATTCGACTCATATGTAAATTGGCACAAAATGATTTCTAATTAAGCGACTAATAAAAGGTTTTCTGATTTTGGCAATGCCAACCAATCCTCATTCAGAAATTTTGAAGGTTTTCGCATTCAACGATGGTCGAAGTCTTGCCTTGAGTCAATTGATCTTTTGTTGAGCAACCCAAAATATCAAAGAACACCTCACTTAAGAAAAAAGATGGAATGCATTGATACCGAAAATTTAACTAGTTGATTCAATTAGTGATGTATGTGAACATAAATGACCACACTGATCGGTTTACAGACAGTAGGTCTACTAGAAAAGGGGCTACAAAAAGAAGGGCTACCTTTTTTGCTCTACAGTCAAAATGTCTTCATGAAAATGCCTATTAAAATAATGTCTATAGTAAAATATGTCTGCAGTATTAAAATATCTACGGTTTGACTGCCTACTCCAAACATGTAAAAGTATGTATTTATGTTGTCTAGTAAGAATCTCATTTCGAGTCACATTTTGCGAATAATTGATCCTATAAATATCAACATATGTATATATTTTATATATCTTAGCCACCGACCTAAAGTGTATCCCCAAAGACAGACAATTTTTATTTTATATATATATTTTACATATTTTTAGGGGCCAACATAAATATTTTGACATTTTCCAAGTGGGCGAACAAACCGTGGACATTTTATTAGCGTAGACATATTTGACTGTAGACATAAATTTAGTAGGCATTTTAATGTAGACATTTTGACTGTAGACAAAAAAAGGTAGCCCTTTTTTCTGTAGACGCACTTTCTGCATACCCACTGATCATAGAATGTGAACTTACCATCTCTGAGTCTACTTTTTTCTAAACCTATCTCTTGAATCTTTTCCATATTCTTCGTGACAAATTCAACCTTTCGTTGGAAGTAGTCCTTTGCTCCTTCGATATCCTAGAGGAAAAAATATGGAAAAGTTCTATGAATAAAAACATAAAATGATAAAAATCAAAACCGAACATGCTTCCCCATGACTCTTTCACATGTTAAAACTTTCTAAACCTACACATAACTTCTAAACCCCACTGGAGCCAACAGTGAGAATCAATAAATTTTTAACTCCAGCTGGCACAAAAAACAAAAATTATCGAGGGGGAAATTAATCATTATAGACAGGCTCATGCATAAGGCATATAATCAGTACCTATTTGCTTGTATGAAGTTTCCTTTCTATTTTGATGAACTTCTTTCATGCTTCTAAACTTCTCCACAAAAAAGAGAAGAAGAAGAAGAGGGAAAAAATCTGCTCATTGCGCACATCCCTAGATTGTAAGTCACCAAAAGATCAGTTTGGTACTAAATTTGACTAAAGGGACTTCAGATATCTGGCTATTTGAAGTGGGCATTATTACAAGCACGAACAATGCTAGTAACTTAACACTTCTGAATTTAGATGATTAGAATTTTTTGTAATTTTTGATACGACCACCATATTCTACCTCTACTTCTAAATGTCAATTGTGGTTCATAATTTCTATTGATGGAGAGAGGACGGTTGAATTCTTACCTTCTGGATGTAGTAACCAGTTCCAATATCAAGTAGAACATTATCTACATCTGATATTCTACCCGGTACATAAACCTTAAACAAATGTTAAGGTTATACTTTTCATTCAGAGCCCTCAGCAAAAGCAAAGTGTTATTCATTTTAAGAGAAATTTAAAGAAAGATAGCTTTGAGAAGAATGCATAGAAAGAAAGCTGATCCAAACAACAAGACAACTGATGATCAAGATTTTTCCCCCTATTGTACGGACCGCGTTAAACAGAAAGGAACCAAGCCACATTAGCTATTGCCAAATTTAACAGGGGAATTTGATTTTTTAGGAGAGAACGTTTGTGCAGATTCCTTCGAAAATTTTAAGGAATTTGCTATGTATTATGGAGAAAATTTATAGAAATTTGCACAAAAATCCGCACAACCGTTTTCATGTAAAAAATTAAATTGCCCGATTAAATTTGGCAATAGCTGATGTGGCTTGGTTCCTTTCTGTTTAACGCGGTCCATATAAAGAAGGGTTTATGACAGATCCTAAAAATTGAAATCAAGAACTTCTTGGAAATCATGGATAGTTAAGTTACAAAATTCAGCTGAGGCTCCTGTTTTTAGCCTTGCTTTAAAGTTAAGCAGAATACTATGCAGAAAAAGGATACAGATTTGGTGAGGGGAACCAAAATTTCTTTTCCTTTGCTATCCGGAGTGATTGCTTCCAAACTTTCTTTTGATTCCTGAAATTTGGTCTGAGCTATTTTGAGAGTTTGAAGAGAATCTTGAAATACATTGAGTTCCTGAAAAATAAAGAAGTATTCGAAATTGACATAATTGAATGTAGAAACAAACCAACATAGTGACTTGTGACTGACAAGTAGTTAAACATTACAAAAATCGTGGGTCCAAAATTGTGAGGCTTTCATATTTTTTAGTTCTGTAGGCAAAAGAGTTTCAAAATGTCTAGTGACAACATGAAAAAATGGGCAAAAGTTCCTCTTTACACACGAAAGATAATTATCTCTAAGTAGATTAAATGCGTTGATGAGGTTCTTTGTGAAATGATCCAGTCATGTGAGGATTGCATGTTTTAAATTTCATCTGACATCCACAGCGGCCAATTGTTGACCATGTATACTATGGTGATTCGAATGCTTCATTGAGAGACAAAAAAAAATTGGCGATCTGTTTGCAGCAAAAGCATGCATGGAATTCAGAAATAGAAATCATTCAAAAGCTCTCGAGTTACATGACCATGTACCAAAACAGTAATTTGCTTCATAGACTTCAATAAAAGTGTCTTATTAAAAGGGGATTAACATATATTGCATTTACTAATTCCATGGTCTGCACCTCAATTAACATTACCTAAAATGTGAGGAGCAGAGCTCTCCATTTTTTTCTGAAACTATATCAATGACAAAAGTGTAAGACCACATATCTCCGTTTGCAATGTTGCAGACTTTTTTTAAAAAATCTGATCAGCGTAATTTCTTGAAAAGTTCCTTGATTTTCCTTCTATGTTAACAGAATATTCTGTGCAAATTTCGAGCTTTTGCGTTGACTTTTTGCTCTTAGTACAACTAAACTAGGAGCGGAGATTTTGGAACACCGCAACGAAGATACATCGTTTCGCACTTTACCAATTGAAAATGTAGTGCATGGTTTAGGTTTGGCTCTTGGTGACAAGACACCTTCCTCATGAAACATGCTCCTCATGATTGCAATGATGATATGATTCCAGGGTTTCATACAGAAGGGAGGTAAAGCATGAGTCAGAGGAATAAACCCTGATCATCTACATACTTGCGTACTTCCGGAATCAGCTAAGACGGACAAAAAAGATGAACTTCGCTGAAGTAGGGTCTACATTAGATGTGCAAAGTTGTGAAATTATCAATAATTATAAATGCCTTCGTTTACTTACCTTGTCTAAATCTTGTTTCAGTGCGTTGAGGTGTTTAATTGGTATTTTTGAGATGTCAATCGTTTCCGGAGGAGCAGGTGTGCTTTTAGAAGCGGCCGTGCTGGAGCTGGACATTATATTGGACCAATAAGAGTTTCAAAGGGTAAGAACAGTTAAAAAAGAGGAAAAATAGAGAAGATGATGTTTAGCGATTCAATAAAAAATTATTTTACCACTTAAATTAAGAGGTGGAAAGAAATTTCGGCAGATGCGGTGCGGGTCCTTAGATTATTGTTTACTATTTATAGGTTAGATTGAAATGATTGTGTATGTGTGCGTGAATATGATCTGTAGATACGTGATTTCTGTGTGTATGTGTGTAATGTTATTGAAAAGTTGAACAAATCACCCATTAGACTGCGCTAGTAGTACAAAGAAGCGATAGCGCCCAGCGCGCCCAACGGGCGAAATCCGAACGAACGTCTTGACGAACGAAAGAGTTTGAAGGAACAGTTCTTGAGACGTAAACAAAGCATATTCGATCGCCCGTCCAAATTTCAGTGTTTTCGTTTCAAGATCGCCTGATCGCAATCGGTAAACGAGAGAACGTGAGGAAGAGTGGATCCGTACTCTACCAATTTTTGTGTTTCGTGTTTTTCTCATCGTGAACGCTCGGATTAACAAGGTTCTCGTCGCACTTCGATTTGCTGTAAATCTGTTCGGTACGTACGTTGCCTCAATTGTTTACTCTAAACTTTCATGCTTTTGCGGAGCTTACTTACCCCAAACAACCAGTTCCTATCCTAAGGTACAACCTCTGCTCTAACAGGGCTTCAGCAAGCTTGTTCGTACAAGTATCAAGCATGTAGGGAACTCCTATAGTGAGTATGCATCGAACTTCAGTTCTTCCAAAAGCGCAATGTTTAAATTTTGATGTGGTACGCTTTCCATTGAAATGTGCTTGCATGAACACACCTTGCATTGGCATCAATACAAGCATTCATCGCCCAATGCGAATTATGAAAGAAGAACTCAACACATTTTGGAATAAAGCAGTTCACTCAAATTTCTGACTTTATCATGATGTATTCAAATCTGCGCAGATTATGAATCAGTTAATGGGCATCCGTAAACATTCCGATATGAAGAGAATCTATTATGGGCAACACAGGAAAGTGCTGTTTGAAAGAGGTGCATTCACTTCAGTTTGCATTCCAACGCAGGTTTTAACTCTATCATAGAAATTTTAGTGTGTACCGAATAACGCTGTGTATTGAACCTGCAGTGAATTGAATCTGCTTGTTTGTCTATGTTCACACAAAGTTCTCCAATGTACAATTCCTAATGTGGATAGCAAAATCTATATTCTATCCATTTTAAATGTTTGTACAAACATGCATCTTCTAAGGCAGCCACTGGCACTGCGCAGCATGCCTGTACAGTAGATATGTTTGTCACGTTTCCTGCCAATGTGCTCTAACATAATTAATGCTGCCAAACCAGTTAAATACGCAAGAAAATGGCTAAGCTACGACAAAACTATGGTTTTTAAAGATCACTGAGGCTGTTGCTTCTAATGGGTTTCCTACTGAAATTTTAGGCTTCTCAGTGAATTGCGCTCACTGGAAAGCGGTGGGAATGGAAAAGGTGCCTGATGAAAGTTCAGTGCCACTTTCGTATGGAAAAGGTACCACACAGTGGGACACAAATTACTTTGGCATCCAAAGTGAACGTGCAATACACACCAGCCGAAAAACATTAGATGTCAAGCTTTCTACCGAGGGCATCTGAAGTTGGGCGCACCCTTGCTAAGAACGACTACATTAGTGATTACCATGTTAATGCTAACATATCATCAGGGCGGTACCATGTTGAGATCAGTGTTATCAAAATGGAACCAGGGAGCTTAACAAGTATTGTGTAGAGTACATAAGAGGGGAGGGGGGCCTGAGTCTGTTTTTTGAGGGGGAGGGGGGTCAAGCCCAGTCACACGCAAACTTACCATTTTTATTTTTATTTTAGAAAAAGTTCCATTCCAAATTGTTTTCCCGTTATTTTTAAGGTTTTCTCTGTTATTTTCTAACAATTAGGGGGACAACTCAGTCTTACATAATCCATAAGAGGAGTGGGTGGTGAGAGGTCTACGGATTTTTTGCGAGGGGAGAAGGTGGTGTTGAAAAATTGGTAAAATTGCCACACCCAATACTTGAACGGCTCTAAGACGGTAACACACTGGTTTCACAGTGATTTCTTTCACTAAGTTGATACAATGCAGCAACCTATTGACACCATCAGGGTTCAATTTGGACAATGTTGGTAACAATATGATCTCAACATGCCTCTAACGTAGTCGTTTTTAGCAGGGACACGATAGGTGCTGCTTGCCATACCAGAGCAGGTAGGCGTAACAGCACACTGCATCTTTTTAGAAAAAAATTCGAAGCTGGGGTGCAAATTGTTCTCGACCGCACGGTTGCTACCAAAGTGTGGAGGTCAAGAGAATTTTTTCTTATTTTTTCGAATGTTTGAAGATTTTCAAATATTGTGAAATAATGCAATTTGGCGCATACTCAATAATCATCTAAAAATTCACAAAATTTGAACAATGCATTTTGCGAAAACCCAGCGTGTTGCAAAAAATTGTAGAGGCCTAGAGCAATTTGCACCTCTGCAGTGTGTCAGATCACCCTATGGTGGCTGCAACAGTGCAGCTGCACCCCTATCCCAAACTTATTTCTTAGAATATTTTTTTTTTTCAACTCATCGCTGGTTCCTCTGCTTTCCAAAAATCAGGCATTTGGAAGTCACTGGGTTCTTCCGAGACCGTCCACATGTACGACTCAACGTAAGACGTATAAGATTTTAAAAAAAAAATAATCATTAGTGTTTGATGTGGGACTAGAATATCGATGGCCAAAGTGCGGAACCACATATCTCCGTTTGTGACGTTGCAAACTTCCTGCCATACTTTATTTTTTCTTCGGAAAACCAGTCTACGTAATTTCCTGAAAACTTCCATGAGTTTTCTTCCGTGTTAGCAGAATATTCTGCATCAATTTCGAGCTACTTAGTTGCCTTGATTCCCTTCGAAGAAAAAAATGAGGAGAGTAAATTTTGAAACGTCGCAATGGAGATAGATACGTGGTTTCGCACTCTGGTCATCGATATGTTGAACGGGAAGGTTTTTAAGGGAGATCATGGATGCCAAGCAGACCATCGTGCATGAAATTATGACAAAACAACTCATTTGGTATGGTCATGTCCAGAGGATGGCAGGAGACAGGTTGCCGAAGAAGGTCCTTGATTGGGTTCCTCCTGGGAGAAGACGCAGAGGGCACCCAATGAACTATTGGAGGGACGGGATTGAAGCAGAAATGTTAAGGTGCTCAATCCCCCAAGATTTGTGGTTTGAAAGAGAGCAGTGGAGGTCAGGAGTCGTAGAGCGCGAGAGAGTGCTGTAAAGCGACTTATATGTATGTAGGTTTTTAAGGTGAAAAGGGCCGTTGGTCGTAGTCAGAGGTGAGTTTGCAAGTTGGCTACACTATCATTTCCCCTTATTTCCTATAATTTTCATTTAGATCCATTAAAAATATCGATTTTAGGCGAGGCAAGCTGCCTCGCCCGGAATCGATTATTTAACATACATTTAAATGGAGAATAAACAGTTTTGCCAACTTGCAAGATTCGCCGGATCCTCGGACGAAAGCCAGCTCGGATCTGATCTGTCGGACTCCTCTCTCATCGTCAGGTTGACTGAACCAGGCATGCAGGATGCAGCAACGCTCTTCCTCGATGCCCAGCCGAGCGATTCAGATGACGGGTTCCCTCTGTCTATTATTCCTAATAATATTAAGCTTCCTATCGGGTTTTAGATCACCAACGAACTCGTCTAGGAATCCATTCGCTTTAGAAAGTGGTGGAACGCCCAGATTGCACCTCTCAAGTTCTCGTCTCCGCAATCCGCAACCTTCCGCGCCCTTTCCATCACGCGGTGCCGCGGAAAAACGCCGTATGAGCCCTCAGACGTTGCCAAATCTCCCCGATAAAATATTTATTTTTTGAAAAAAATGCGCGTATTTTTCCTTGGCATTTTCAGATAATGTAGGTAGTATAGATCGCGAACAAAAATGTCCGAAAAATTAGAAAAAAAATTTTCACAATTTTTTAGATATTTTATGAAAGAGCATTTGGCAACGTCTGCAGGCTAATACGGCGTTCTTCCTTAGCACGGTAGCATTGCTCTCTGCTGTCTACGATTTGCAGGAATGAAAGCGAATTTCCCTGAAGGTTATTCCCGACTCCAGGTCCAGGAGTTGTTTAATTTCAATCCGGAATATTGACATTGGTCTCATGCATGGTTCTCAATATTTACTGAAGTACGCATACCTACTCACAATATGCTCACGCTATTCCTACCGCCCTTTTTAGTGGAATTACTAAACTGTGCTCTTTAGTGATTATTTCTCCATTTTTGGGTTCTTTCAACTCAGGTGTCCAGAAAGCTCTTTGCTTTCACATAAATCGAGGTTACTTTCTTAAAAATACCCTTTAACTAAAAAAAAGCTTTTAGTACATATGAAAGGCCTGGTTTTTGTTAAAAAAAAGTAGCGAGCTTGCCTAATTTTCCATTTAAACCAACTTGTTAGTCGGTCTCTTTCACTGCAAACACCGCCGCTTCCTTTCAAAGAATGAAAAGAAAATTGAGAAAATAAAGTGGGAAAAAACTTCACTGCTTTCGCAAACAATTTCTCGTCCTCGACTGGTTTCACCAAAAATGCGAGATCGCGCTTTCCGATCCTGCATTTTTTGGATCCCGGTTTCAACTGAAATTCGATCATTTTTCAATTTATTTAAGATGCTCATCAAAATCAAGAGGATCTGACTAAGTTTTTGATGCACTCTTTGTTTCCTTAAGAAATATTTCAAATTTTGACAACTCTACAAATCATTGGCAAGGAACCGTTTGGATTTGAATCGTCCCGTATACAATTCACCAATTTTGTCACATTTCAAATAACTGCGCGTTGCGTCGTGACGTATTGCCTTCATAACTCCACTGATATGTACCGCATCATTTGTCCTAATCGTCGGGCCAAGTATCTGCAAGTATGCAACGCGTGTCTTGAAAAGGAAATGACTCTTAATTATCGCATCAATCAAATGAACGGCCCTCAGTGGCATTTTTAGTGGCATTGCGCGTACTCATGTCGTTCACCTTAGACTAAAAACTCTTTAGAATGATGCAAGGAGGGTATCCTCGGGGATAGAGGAGGGGCATGAATGAAAGAAGAAAGAAGGTAGGCGGAAAAGAACAATTATTTTCACTTTTATTTTAATATTTTTTTCATATTTCATTTGTTAATTATTGGTAATCTAGTTCTGAACGCAGTTGCTATCCGCATTGTCGTATTTTACAGAAATTTATTCCATGTACCGAAAAAATTTATTAAAAATCGTTTTCACCAAAAAAAAAAAAAAAACAAAAAAAAATAATGAGGACCAAATGCATTCAGTAAAGAGGAAAAGAAAAAAAGGAGGTCATTTCATTAAGGTCGATAGGATTAAGAGGAGTTCGAGCAATCGATACAAATCGGCTCTTTTCAACATAAAAAAAAAAACAACTTTTTTGAAAAAGGGTACGTTCTGGTTGGGCCACGCGAGCGCCATGGAAAAATGCTCCAGTAGTTGTGACGACGGAAAGTTTCCTTACTGCGACAAAATATTAGTTTGGACTGTTAAAAAAAATCCATTATGATGAAAGCAAATTTTGTTGTCGCACAGGGATGCAGACAGTTCTTTGACCCATGTAGATTTGAGCAACCAATAATTCAGCCTACTTTTTATGACATTGTTCGTTCGCTGTCATTTTCACCAGAAAATAGGGCCAAAAATTGAATGCTTTTGCATTAATTATTTCAAAAATCCAACGCTTTCGCACTAGTTTTGTAAAAATCAGTGCAAAGTTTTGCACACTACTCAACATCCTTGTCTTAAGTTTTAGTAGGAATTGGTGCGTTGAGCATTCACACTTTAGAATAAATCCATTTTTGTATTCGCGTAAACGAACTTCTTTCATCAGTTCTTTTAGCCTCATTAACTTGGTTGTACGAACCGAACATTCGGTGACACGAGCTGAAAGTTGGGTTTGACGAACCGAATAGTCGGGACGATATAGAACACTACATTCTCCCTCATTTTGTGGACACGCAATTTAATCTTCATGGAAGTCAAAGTATTTTTGATCACGTATTTCTCCCCATCCAACTTTTTTATTCGTGCGTTAAAGTCTCTGAGTCAGTCGAAAAGGGATTCTCCTTCATTTTGTGCCTAACGCAATTTTACCTCTTGGAAGTCGAAGTAGTTGTATCACGAGTTTCCCTGTATTACACTTTTCTACTCCTGCGTTAAAGTCTCTGATTCAGCCGAAGAGATAATTCATTCACTCCATCATTTTGTGGATTCACAATTTCACCTACTTGCGAAAGTCGAAATAGTTGCATAACGTCAGTTGCATCAAATAGTACGTCCCATCCAACTCTTCTAGTCAGCCGAAAAGATATTCTCCTTTGCTTTGCGGACACGCAATTTTACCGACTTGGAAGTCGAAATAGTTGTATCACGCCTTTCGCTCCATCCAATTTTTCTACTCTGCGTTAAGATCCGAGTCAGCGGAAAAGAGACCAAGCTGTTTTTTATTGTTGTGGATATGCAAGAAAGACTTGTTCTTCAACTGTAACCGGATCTGTGAAAGGGGACTTCATCTTTCTGAGGAAAACATCAGGAAGTTCGAACTTAGCGCGAAAAACGATCACGGGAAGCGCCTGCAAAACTGCAGGAATACTTCAAGCATCGCGCCGCCTCCCCGGTCTCACTCTCAAGTCTCGCTCGCGGACTCGCGACTGCGAATCGCGCCAAGTTCTCTGCCGTGCCAAGGAAAAACGCCGTATGAACCTTCAGGCGTTGCCAAATTTTCTTTGATAAAACACGAATTCCCTGGTAAACTTATAAATATTTTTTCACCAATTCTTTAGCGAATTTAGTTCGTACTTTGATCTGAAGTTTCTGAAAATTTCAAGGAAAAATATTCCTAATTCTCCTGAATAATAACAATTTCATCAAGGGAACTTTGGTAACTCTCGAATGTTCGTACGGCGTTTTTCCTTAGCACGGTCAGTTCTGAGATGTGCACGAAATATTTTGGAAATGCGTGTGGCAGCGCGCGTATCCATCATTAATTTTTAATTATTTACTACATTTACGTACATGAAAGCCCCATTATTGGAGCTATGGCACAAGTCAAAAAACACTAGGAATTACAATATACGATAATTAAAAATATAAATTACAATTCGGCAGCATTGGAAAGTGTACGCCAAAATGGAGCGCATTTTCGAAATTTTTTAATTTCGCTAATTTGATGTACTGAAAAAGTACTGAATTTCTTGGGAATGTACTGAAAAAGTCCTGTAAAGTAAAGCGTAAAAAAGACCGTTTTGAGCGAGTCGGATCCAAAACCAGCTATCTTTTTAGTTTGAGAGGTCATTTCAAGCTTTTTTAGTAGCGGCATCGTTCTTTTCGTTAAATATGCCACTAGAAACAGTTATCAATTCGCAAATCCCCGCACCTTGCAACAAGCCCATTTTCTGACTGTTTCGTCAGTTCGCGAACGACCGATCGGTCATTGATTCGGGAAAATTCTACACCCCTGCTGTAATGATACTCGACACAACCGCCTCATTGACGCAACGAGTATGTTTATTTTTCGATTATTTTACGGTATGTATAATTTTTCATTCTCAACGCGTCTTTATTATGACTGTTTCAGATGTCGCCTCAAGAATGACACTGCCCGTCTCGAGCTACCAAGAACTCTTGTTGCAAGTTCGCAACATCAAGCAAGAAACGCAAAAACTTCATGTCCAGTTAAATACCACCTCTTCGAAATGCACGGAAATCGGTAAGCAATCGCTTAGAGCTTTGAAACATCTGTTTTTTTTTATTTTAAGTTCATTTCGTGCTCTGCCAAGTGTTCAGTCAAAAATTTCCGTGTCAATGTTTAGGTACTTTGGGTTACTTTTTTTTGGTCAGATCAACCAAAAGGACTTGACGAAGTTTGTGTTTTATCGACCGAAACCTTAGATTACTCCGAGACATCTAGGGATGAGAAATGGCCCCTTGAACTAATCTTCATTCCAGGGTTGCAAACTTGACTGGAACAATGCAATTTTGTCCGAGAATAAACCTGCATAATTTTCGTTGAAAATTTGTTTAATTTTTGCATGAGAGCAGAAGAAAAATGGGTGAGATTTTCAGTCAAAAATCTCAAAATTCTCCCGATAAAAATGCAATGTGCGCGGAAAAATCTGGCAACACTGAAATATAGTTACGTTCTTTCGTGAGAGAAACGACGATATGTGATCCAGGTTCGATCCTTGCTGCTTGTGCCTGATTCTTGATGAGGTTGCACATTTTCAACCCTAAGATTTGGTCAATATAACGCAAAGAAAAACCAACCGAAAAATATTAACCGCAAGTTTAGGCAATGTGTGTTCTACTTCCCGTATAAACACAAAATGTCCTGTTACTTTCTCTTACCGTGTGCCAGGTATGGAACAGTTCATCTCAATGAAGCTCTTGCATGGGCCAGGAATTTGCTATTTAAGAATTAATTCCTCTGTAAAATATCGCGAGAAACACGACGGTGCCATTGGTTTTCTCTGAAAAAAACTCCAGAGCTAAAAAAAGCTATCAAAGTTGAAACCGTAATGGAGGGGATATCCCACGCTACCCTGAGAGTCCACCCTATATCTAAACAAACTCTCTATGCAAAGGCAGGGAGCAAATACATCAACAGGATTGATTGCCACTTTGTTGGGGGACTCCAAAACTGTAAACACGGCCACCCTGGTCATGCATTTGCTCCCTTGCTCCCTATCTTTGCATTGAGAGTCTTGTGTGTCTTGAGTGTCTTGATATACTGCCGTACCAAGGAAGAACGCCGTGTGAACCTTCAGGCGTTGCCAAATTGGCTTCGATAAAACACAAATTGTCTAGTGAACTTATGAATATTTTTCTTCCAATTTTTCAAATAATTTTGCTCGCAATTTCATCGAAATATTTTGGAAATTTCAAGGGGAAATATACACGGAAAAAAATCAGGGTAGGGTTCGGCACTACCTATGGGTAGTTTTAGGGTCGGTAGTCCTGAGGAACAGAACATGTATTCGTCAACGCTACCTCTCGCTGTCCGTAGCGCCTACCCGCCGCTTGACTGCAACACACACGGCAAGCTTGTTTCCACAAGTAGAATTTCTCTTGCGGAAGGCTAGAATGTCCGGGATGCGTATGCGCCGTGGACTGCTCGACTACGTCATCGTATTCGCCTCGGACGAGGAAAGAAAACATGGCTGCCCCGCGTCGCGTTGCCCAGTCCGGCGCTTTATTTAAAGTAATAGTTTAATACTATGAGGAAAGAATCAACACCCAAAAACTCAGATTTTCCTTGACATAAGTCAAGCTGGCCAGGTTGGCCTAGTGGTTAGCGTGTCTGACTCTAGACCCATAGATCCCGGGTTCGAATCCCGGTGGTGGCGACAAATTTTCACCGAACTGACGAGTGAATCTGCAGAAACAGATTCTACTCGACCTTAATCCCTGAAAATTTGAAAGCCGGAGCTATGGAGCATGAATGTTCTAAAAGTCTCCCTGATGCCCGTTGACAATCAAATAATTTCTTTGTAAAAACTCGTGTCTATAGCTAGCTATGGCTTCCTGAGCAACAAAAAAAACAGGAAGAAAAGCCAAAATAAACTGCAAGAAAAATTTAAAAAATAAAAAATTAAAAAAAAAATAAAAATAATTGAAAAAACTATATTGTGCGCAGTGAAATTATGCTCTACGGGTATAATCAGATTTTTTCGCACATTTTGGCAACTTTGCATCAAGTAGGCTTCAGCCCTACCGGATCTATCCTTGGAGCCTTCTGTTTCTGTGCCTACGCGCTGCCAGATCTGTTTCTGAACGTCACGGGTCATCTAGCGTGGAACGCAAGCGCGAGGTAGGCTTCAGCACTACCTTGGCTTACGACTGCGAAATCAGGTACCGCGCGGTAGTGTTGAAGGGCAGAAACTAGTCCTCAACCCTAACTCATTTTTTTCCGTGTACATATCTTTCCTCAAAGACGAACATTTTATCAAAGGGAATTTGGCAACTCTCGAATGTTCATACGGCGTTCTTCCTTAGCGCGGCAGTATGGAGTTGGACTCTCAGGGTAGCGTGGGATACCCCCTCCATAACAGCCTCAACTTTAAGAGCTTTTTTCAGCTTTGGATCGGATTTTAGAGAAAACAGTGGCACCATCTTGTTTCTCACGAAATTTTACTTGGGAATCAGTACGTCCTTCGCCAATCCCTGACACATACAGGATCTCCACTTTCGCGGGCAACGATCATCCACTATTCGCTCTATTGGAGTAGTATAAACTCCAACAATTAAAATCCAGGGATTTACCTCTGCTCTTTCGGCGCTTTACAGTCTTCTTGAGTAGGTCGCGCTTTTGATGAATTTTCCTCCCGGAGGATCCAATTAAGCACCCTACCATCCGCCAGAATTTCTGTATCTGAACGATTTCTCTGCATTTTTTCTCTGCTGCCAGGCCAAGTAATCTTTGTTTGTTTCTTGTGGGGGCGCAGCCCCTTTTCCACGTTGGCCACCGGACGGGTACGACGGTTTGGGGGTCGGAGGTTGAGGTTTGGGGGCAGGAGGTTGAGATTTAGGGGGAGGAACTTGAGGTTTGGTGGCAGGAGGTTGAGATCTGGCGGGAGGGTTTTGAGGTTTGGTCGCGGTGCCTACTTGTCCTTTGGTGCCGTAATTGAACGACTGTGGCCCGTAATTGTTGTAACCGCCTCCGTAATCGCCGTAACTTGTCGTGCCGCCGTAACTTGTTGTGCCGCCGTAACTTGTTGTGCCGCCGTAACTTGTTGTGCCGCCGTAACTTGTGCCGCCGTAACTTGTCGTGCCGTAACCAGTTGGGCCGTAACCTCCGTATGGAATAGGTCTGGATGGAGATGGTGCTGGACTTGTGTTGCTCGTCCTGAATGTGGAACCAGGATAGGCACCAGGTTGTCTGTTAATCTGAGAAGGAGCTCTAGACGGCGGCTGCGGCGTTCTGGATGATGATCTGTGAAGTTAGCAGAATATTTATATTAACTACTATAATATATTAACTATATTTATATACTTTGTCATTCTTAAAATATAATAATAATAATAAACCCGTCCACCTTTGGGCGAAACTAGGAACTTTTTTTCCGGGGGCCGAAGAGTACTTCCTCAAGGGGGTCAACGAGGTACAGGATAGGACGCGTTCCCTAAAGGCGCAAAACCCTAAAGCCGTAGCTTGTCGTGCCGTAACCTCCATATGCAACGCACCTAGATGGAGATGGCACTGGACTCGGAATGGACCACTAGACAAGGTACGAATTTAAGCGATCTGATACATGTTTCTTGACCAGAATTTCACGTAAAAAACGATTCACACAACGAAAATTACTGAAACCAACTCCTAACGAAGATATTAACGTTTTTATTTCACATTGGTTACGAGGAATTTGAACTGCCCGCTCACAAGAAACTCAAAGCTCTACGTGAGTCAAATCGCCCACTATAACGGTTTTCAGCAAGCTTCTCAATCGAGTGTTCATTTCCCACCATGTGTTGTCCAAACTATGAGCAATTTGCTATAGCTGAGCCAAAGCGTCAAGATTGAGGTTGCCAGATATATTATATCGCAGAGACTATCATGATAATGTTCAGCGCGCCATGTGAATCACGTAGAGCATTGAGTTTTAATGAGCGGGTGGTTTGAATTCACGCATCAGGAATCATTAAATATCTTTGTAAGGAGTTGATTTCGGTAATTTTTGGTGTGCGCATCGTGTTTTACGTGCAATTTTGATTAAGAAACATGTATCAGAATGCTGAAATTCGTACCTTGTCTAGTGGTCCATTCTCGGCCTGAATGTGGGACTAGGACAGGCAGCAAGTTGTATGCTAACCTGAGAAGGAGCTTCAGCCCTCGTGAAAAGGCCCTGCGCCTTGTCTTGTGACCTCAGTGAGAAATGCATAGCCCAATAACGCAAAGGGATAAGTTCGAGACTCGAAATCCAAAATGGAAATCCATAAATGAAGGAAAAGCATACTGTGTGATGTGAAAACTCAAGAGTAAAGCACAACGCCAAGGGCGCAAAGCGCCTTGGAGGGGGATGGGGGGTTGGAACCGCGAAGTTGACAGGGGATGTATAGCTATAGCGCCCTAGTTTAAGAATGAACACATACCTACATGATTTTTGTGAAAGCCACAAATTAGGATTTCATGCGAAAACTTTGGGTCGGCCTCGATGATTACTCTTTGAAAATTTCGCATCTTAACGCGGAAAATATATTTCTAAAAGAGGAAAAAATCCCAACTAAGACGACTTGTTCATTTAGTTTGAAGAAAACTCTAAAAATTTTACTCGGATACCAAATGATTTTTCAATGTTTAGGACCGGCAGCGCTGTCAATGAATATTTCGGAAAATTCACCATGTCGTGAGAAATATCATTAGTAGTTCACTTCCTCAGCGCCGCACAATGGATCGAGACAATGGAGGAGGTCGGACAAAATTTGGAAACTTTAAAAACTCTTAACTCCGTTCATACGAATTTTTGAGGTTTGAAAGCGGTTCCATTGATTTTCTCGTAAAATTTTCTTTCAAAAGCACTCCTTGAACTTGTGACGGAATAAACATCATAATTTGCAGTTTTATTAAAAAAAGTTCATGTCCGAACTCTCGAATTGACTCGATCCATTGTGCGCCGCGGGTGAAGTGGTGAGCGCGATGAGTGCCGCCTGGGGAGTCAAAACGCCTTCACTTGCGTGCGTATGCAACACGGACATCCGTGGAGCTCAAATAGTTGCATCCAGGCGTTATGATGAAAATCGCTGAGTGTTCGCTGCAAGAGAGACCAAATGAGGATGCTTTGCTCGTTGCTCTAACGCCGCAACGTAATTCAAGCGTCGTCAATTGTGCGGGTGAAGTGAACTATCACTGATTTTTATCTTAGCATTGTCGATTTCCGAAAAATTCTATGATCGTTGAAATTATTGAAACGTTGCCTTCCTGAAATGTGGACTGCGGCCCCCATCATCACAAACCCAAGAAAAACGAATGCGGTAGAGTCGTTTCATGGAAACTTTCAGCATTTTTTTTCGGGGCGCACTCTAACACATTTTTTATACCAGATTCCGACCACAACAAACCATAATCCAATTTTAAATTGTCATTTTCTCGCTTATTCATATTTCTGACCGTCAAGATCTAGAACGAGTCGATTAAAACAGTTCTCACTGTTTTCTCGAATTTCATTTCTGGCTTTTAAGTCTTTTCGACAATAAGCGATTCGATTGGGGTGTTCTCCACGACTATTTTATCACGATTTATTCGTCATACTTGTTTTCCTATTCTCTGTGTCGGATATTCCCTTCCCTGAATGTATCTTTGAAGCGCTCGAGTCCAACTCGTTGAACGCAATAAAGCGGGCCTGCCCGAAAGTCGTTTTCTGGTCCGTTACGCGTCCGTGGACATAACGCCCATGCTAAGTGATAACGCCGTATGAGCATTCGAATGTTGTCAAAGTTCCTCTCAAAAAATATTTATTTTTGAAGAAAGTTTTTAACATTTTACCTTACAGTTTTCAGACTTTTTAGATCAAATTACCAATGAAATCCTTTGAAAAATCGGAACAAAAATATTCACAAATTTTTCTAAAAAATTGTGATACGTCTGAAGGAAATTTGGCATCGCCTAATGGCTCATACGACATTCTTCTTTAGGACGGCAGATGTATATCATCGCTCCTCCGATTCCAACGTAAGGGCGTACTTAACTATATTTTAGGACGAGACCTGGAATCCGTATAACTCCGACTCTTGGCAGCATTATTCTGGGTGTTTTTTCCATGAATAGTGCTTTATTCAGCATGACGTCAAGGCTTTAATGACAACGATTTTTTGGGGGGGTTGGATTTTGTTTTCATTTTTTGGCTTGAGTTTTTGCCTTTATGTTTCATAAAAAATGCTCGCACTGACAAGTTTAATAAGCTGGAAACTTTCTCTCCTTGATTCTTTTTTCGGTGTGCTGTTAGCATACTTAGTAAACAAATTTTTTTGAACACATTTTCCCAACTTTTTTTTATCCTTGAAACAGAACGAACAAATGGACCGAGTTAAACAGAAAGGAACCAAGCCACATCAGCTATTGCCAAGTTGAACTGGGCAATTAAATTTTTTACGAGAGAACGTTTGTTCGGATTTCTTTGAAAATTTTAAGGAATTTGCTTCGTACCATGGAGAATTTTCACTGAAATTTGCACGAAAATCTGCACAACCGTTTTCATGTAAAAAATTAAATTGCCCAATTAAATTTGGCAATAGCTGATGTGGCTTGGTTCCTTTCTGTTTAACGTGGTCCAAATATAGTACGAATGGATTTTTTAGAATACTTCTCTTTCAATATGATATCAGGCTCAGCAGTACAGAACCAAAATCGAACTAATTTCGGACCGAAAAGTCATTTTAATCGAGCCATTGTTATTTCCGTCGTCGCTTCGGTTTCGGTTCATCGTATCTCCTGAAACCAGACTACAGTTGGACGTATTTCTACCAAACGGAACTATTTGCATTAAGACATGAGCCCTGAGACCCATAAGGATATGTGTATAACAAGGCTCACGTCATAATGCACATAGTTCCGTTCAGCAGAAATACGTTCAGTTCACAGTTCGGCTCGCCAGAAAATACCGGTTCATTCCGGTCTTCGGTTCGGTTCACAGCCATAGCCCTGATCTCATCGATGAAGCCCATCGAAATTCAAATTTCGGGGCTTGAGCAATTTTCAATAGTGCACCTTTGAGGAGCGTTCAGCGAAGAGGAACCACGTGACATGAATTTCGAAAAAACATGCGTTTCAGTTCTCAGAAAGGCTCGGTGTAAAAATTACATCTCATGTCAACTTTTCGCACTACGAAACACTTTTGTGCACTTTAGATTTTTTGTCGCTGTGTCTTTCTTGTTAACATGTTGTGTCATGTTTTGAGCCTCCCCGTGAGAATAGATGTATAAATAATTTGTCACCTGTTTTGAAAACTGAATGTTTTTTGAGGGACAAATGTGCTCTATGGCCGATGTCAGAACTATCCCGAAAATGAACCTAGAGTAAACATTTTTGTGTATCGTCACCGCATCGAGGTGTGATTCGGATTTTATCATTTTAAATGAAACAAATCCACGGGGAGAATAGAATCATGTCAATCGAGCGTTTGATTCAATCTTGAAGTTACACTTCTAGCCCAGAAATCAAGTCAAAAGTACGGACAAAAAATTTTACAAACGGATTGGGAAAATCGAGCGATAAAACTTTTTCGATCGCAGCTTAAACTTGAGTGCTTAATAAACTTCAAATTTTAATTATTTGCTTTCGAGTTATGAATCTACTACCCGCATGTCCATCCGATTTATTGAAAATAACACGAATACAAACACATCTTTAATGTTGTATCGAAAAGGTGTGTATACACACACCTAATAACCTTGAAATAGAAGAATGATGAGAATATTGTAGCCATAATAGCTTAATTATGTTGGTTTTATATATGCCGCGAAGCACTTTTCGGCTGACATAGCCATCTGCAGGCAATACCGAAAACCAAACAACAAATGAAGCCAACCCCGAAACAATACCCTAATAAGTACAGCATATTCTACAAGTAGTGTCTTACACAGAAAATCTTAAATTATTTCTGGTCCAAGAATGAGAAATTAGATGAGCAGAGAAGGCAGTGAAAGCAAGGTAGCAGAGAGATATGATAGCAGAATTCATTCTTTTGTTTCAATATATTATAAATACCTCTAACACCAATATCCAATATGTTTAAATATTAACCTTGGATTCACCGAAATTCTTTTTATTGAAAATTGTCACTTAAAATTTCCCATATCGGCTCACATTCTACGAGTGAGGATGAAGCAGGTTACGCTTGAAACAAGGCGGCTGAGGCAGGCCGAGGCTCATGGACCGTGGATTTTCTTGAAAAATTAGCGACCTGCTTAACTTTGAAGATCAGTGTCAGTCATATTTCGCTCACCGGCGCGGCGCACAGTGGATCGAGTTAATAGGAGAGGTCGAACAGAATTTGGAAACTTTAAACGCGTGTAACTCCGTTCATATGAAATTTTGAGGTTCTTAAAGTGGTTCCATTGGTTTTCCTCGTGAAATTCGCTTCTGAAAGCACCCCTTAAAGTTTAAAATATGACAAAATAAACATCAAAATTTGCAGTTTGAGTCAAAAATTTGATGTCCGACCACTCTGATTGACTCAATCCACAGTGCGACGTGCCACTTAAATCGCGAAATGAGACTTGTAAGCCCAGTTTACGTTAGAAGCATTCGGACCGGACGATCCAAGTACGTCCACGCCGCTCAGTGGATCGAGTCAATTCGAGAGGTCGGACATGGAATTTTTAACTAAAATTGCAAATTTTGATTTTTAATGTATCACATTTTAAACTTTAAGGGGTGCATAGAGAAGAAAATTCCTCAACACTGGAAAAAAAAACACATTGGACCTAGAGTCCAGACTCTTGAAAACATTGACAAGAAAAAAGACTCTTGATTCAATCAGATTTAAGCTTAAATCAAAAGGAAATCCGCTCACATTAAGAGGCTTGGTTCTTGATTTAAGCTTAACTCTGATTGAATCAAGTTTATTTTTCCTTGTCGATGTTTTTAAGAGTCTGGACTCTAGATCCAATGTGTTTTTTTTTTCAGTGAAGGAAACCACTGGAACCACTTTTAGGACCTCAAAATTTTGTATAAACGGAGTAGTAAGCGTTTTAAGTTGCCAAATTTGTCCGACCTCTCCTATTGACTCGATCCACTGTGCGCCGGGTTGGTTCGACGAAACTTCCTCCGCGGGCATCCTCAGTTGCCTCTCTCCGACTATTGGTTGCCCCCCTCCTTCCATGGAATATAAAAGTGATGTTGCGAAGGAACTTTAATTTCGAAAAAAAAAGAAAAAAAGCACTGACAATAGCCCTACAATAAAAGGAAATTTTGTTGATTTTTTAACGCTGCAGAAGGAGGAAAATTCGCCAGATAAGGCCGAAAAACTTCTCGTCGCGGCGCGGTGGGTTGAAAGTGGGGGCGTGTGACAGTGGAGAGTCCCGGAGAATACATATGTTTTAAAAATGGGGAGGCCGTAGTCAATGAAAGTAGATGATACAACTATTTTTAAAATCATAAATTACTTTTCAAAATAGTCCTCGTTTGAGGCAACGAAACGTTTCAAACCTTGCGTGAAATATCATGTCAAAAAAATTGTTTCAGATTCTGTTTTTTGCATATCTGTTCTTCTATCAGGCTCTGTTTTTAGAACAGCCTCCCTTTTTCCTTTGTCGGAGGAGAAATTTTTCTCCTTGAGGTGTCTCCTTAAATTTAGATGTGGAAAAAGCTGCAAAAAACACGACCAAGGCTGAGCGTAGAGGATGTGATAACATCTCGAATTCGAAGTTCGAGAGAAAGATTTCCTCGGGCACGTGGAGAAAATGTTGTATCGTGGTGTCATGCTGCATCAAAATGCAGCCTGTAAATCCTCAAACTAAACGGACTTTCCTTCAAAATTGCTCAGGGTTTTAGTTCGAGGGTTTAGTTCAGGGTTTAGTCAAAAAACAGCTGTAATAATCTTGCCTTCGGAAGCCGCATGACCTGTCTCTTTTTGCGACTTTTAAGGGTCCAATTTTTCCCCCCTGATTAATCAGTTTTTTCTTGTATCAATGTATTTTCCATACCGTAAAGTGTCTGTATACGAGGCTGGGCCAAATTACGATCCTCGTTTTTCACGATTAGCTACCCAATATTTAGCGTTGTTTTCATCACACTTCATGAAGCGCCTAGTATCAAAACCTGCAATCTCTACTGCGACGTCTAAAAATTCGGCAGATGTTTTAATTTTTCAAAGGGAGTAATCAGTAAGACTTCTTGCGTAAGATACTGTCTTAATTTTTTCGCCAACATGTAGAAAATTCTTGAGAAAGTATACGAATAGAAACTCAGCTGCTTTCTGTATATTAATTGAAAATGATCGCCGAATTTTTAGACAACGCAATGGAGATTTCAGGTCTTAACACCAGGCGCCTCACATCATCTGCACCAGGTTCCACATTAGAGAGCACTGTACAGCAACGTATTGCGGATGAAATTTGCGGTTTAAGGAGATTAGTGAAATAGCATCACAATTAATAAATAATCTGATTTATCTCATGTACTTTCCATATCTGCAAGTTAGCATTACTTCTTGTTCAGCCCTCAAATCTTAGAAACCTGTGCGTTCTCAGATTTTTACCGTCTTATGTTACTTTTTTACACTAGTCCTGACCATTTTTATCAGTTGAACTTCATTCACCTTTGTCGAATGTCAAATGTTTCTCTCATCGATTATATTCGTACGCATTGTGTGAAGCGAGTAAATTTACAGCACTTGCGAGACGGCGCATTTTAAAATGTGTTTCTTTCAATCGGTTCGCATGATTTTAGCGGGACATAGAGTCAATACAGAATTCAGCCCTCTATAGCATCTTACTTTAGTAATTTTTTACGATTTAAACCGATGTGTAGCAATATAGTTCACGCGTTGTGGGGGCGAAGGCAGGAAAAAGCAAGAAAAAGCGGGAATATAAGCAAATACATGCTTTTAAGAAATGTTAAATGTATGGAAGATTACCCTTTTTTAGGTTTTGTGCCGTAGCGTTCCTCGATCCATTGTTTCTGTTCATTTGTTAGTTTGTTAATTGGCCACTTTGTCCCGTCGCTGCTCTTCAACTGGAAATCATCCTTGGAAACATCGGTATTTTCGTCAATCTTAATATTAACAGGACAATCGCTCGACGGCAACCTGCATTCAGAAATTTCTTTGCGATTATTTCCGCCGAAAAAATCACGCACATGTCTGATTAACTCTCTCAAGTCGAGGTACCTAAAGTTCCTTCGTAGGAGAGAATTCGTTCAGCGCACCAGTACTGAAGTTCAAACAGTCTCGCTTCGTCACCTTAAACCTTTCTATTAGCTAATTGTCAGTTCTCTTTGATGACGTGGTTTACGAGGAATAGTCTTACTGTATAATATGAAATCATATGACTAACGCCATGGTTGCCTCAGTCAGGGAATTTAAAAATGTCAGGGAAAACCGGAAAATATCAAGGAAAATTTGTTAAATCACCTTCATTTGCTTTCTAGAATGGGTTTAATGTTTCGAACAACAAATTTTGCCTGATTATGATTTTCAATCATGCCTTCTGAACCATCCGTCATATCTTCATTTGTCAGGGAATTTTACCAAAATGTGTCAGGGATTTGTCTGGGAATTTCATTTTCTAAATTCTGTGGCAACCCTATAACGCACGCTCAGGGGGGTTGGGCCGCCAGGCGGTCAAGTGAGGTAGTGAGATAGACGAAATATTTTTTGTGTGTTCTTTGCCGTGACTATGCAGAAGTGGCAAAACTACAGTGCGCAACTATTCCTGCTCCAAAGCTGCTCATATTGCCATCTTGTTTATTGAAGGCGAACTTTACAGGATGCATGAACCACTGGACAAGGTACGGATTGCATTCTGGCACATATTTCCTAACCAGAATCACTTGTAGAACGCGATTCTCGCTGTGAACATTACTTACTGAAATCAACTTCTGACCAGATATTAACGTTCTTATTTTGCATTGGTCACGAGAAATTTGGTCACGATTTTTATTTGGTTGTGAGAAACGCAACACTCCGCGCGAGTCAAATCGCGCATTACAACAATATTGGGGTTTTTTTTTAATTGAGCGGAATTCCATTCTCGTCCTGTATTGTCCAAAGTGTTAACAACGTGCAACAACTAAATCGAAGCACCGAATTCGAAAATACTTGGTTAGGAGTGGATTTCAGTAATTCTCGTCGCGCTAATTGTGTTCTACGTGAAATTTTGGTTAAGAATCATGTATCAGAGTGGTTCGTACTTTGTCTATAGTGGCCCATTAGAGGAGAAATTAACGTGTGTTCTATGCCATCAGGGTTGCGTAAGGGGGAGTATTACTGCGGGCAACTAATCATGTCCCACAACTGCTCATGAAAGGCCTTCAAGGTGATGGCACTTACCTCCTGAATATGTTTGATCAAATCCGGCTTTTTGGATGCAAATAGACCAGAAATCAGAAAAAATTTATGTTTGACCCCATCCCCTCTCCCCTTGCCATCATTTATGTCAAGTGCATGTCGAATAGCCCTCTCGCTATGGACGGTTACTGCCCGCCATGATTTTAAGGGGCTTGGAAGACAACAATAAGCTCAGTGTTTGAAGCAGTTGAGATAGTAATGAGCTCAACTGAAACTAGTGCAATACATTCTGTGAAGAATTCAGCTCTAAAATCCAATTTTCACGGAGAAAAAAACTTCGTGAATGGGAACCGAAGTTGAGGTCATATGGATCTCTGAAGTTTTCGGATCACGTATCCGAAAACTTGAGGTCCAATTGTCGAAGTTCGGGTCAGACTTCTGAAGTACTTCGGTATACACCGAAGGGTTTAGGTCACACACCTGAAGTACTCCGGTGCGTACAGAGAGCTTTAGATGTCTGACCCGAACTTCGGCAGTTGGACCTCAAGTTTTCGGATGCGTGATCCGAAAACTTCAGAGATCCATACGACCTCAACTTCGGGTCCCATGCACGAAGTTTTTTTCTCCGTGTTTAAGCACCAAGAAGTGAGTTTTAACTTTTTTTCCGCCACTGAGCTCCACGTAATTTTGAAACTTTAACCGCATATCTCCTGAAATAGGTAGCAAAAACTGCACTTATCCCACTCTTCCTCTAAGCCCCTGGGACGAATTTTTCAGGGTGTCTACCGGTACCCAAAAGTCCCCAATGTCCTTAATTATCCCCGATTTTGGGAGGATGTCCCCGATATCCCCAAAAGTCCCCAATTTTCTTGTTCAGGTCCCCAAAAAATGACAAAAGTCGTCCTAAACACCGGCATTTTCAAATTTTCCCCCCAGCCGCGGCGTCGCGGTATAACCAGGAATAAAATAACTGAAGTGTTGCTTGGTTTTTTGTATGTTTTCATCGGTTCAACATGACTTGTCAAATTAGTCGTATAATATACGCTTTTTAACGCTATAACTAGCTCCCTTTCTCTTACTATTTCGGGAAAAAAGAATCCCCGATTTTCTTGAAAAAAACTCCCCTAAAAGTCCCCGAAAGTTTTTTGGTTTTCCATAACTGGTAGATACCCTGCTTTTACTACAAGGTAACTTACCCGTATGTGATAGAGGACCAGCAGGCAAAAGTTCTACCGTACACCAAGTAATAAGCGTAGTGTTTACAGTTGCAATTTAAAGTGTTATACGGTAACTCTACGCCCCTTAGCCTCAACGCCAAAGTAAAGGTTTTCTTCCAGCCAATGATTTCTTTCTTATCGACTTCCTTTGTTTCGAACATATGATTCTTCAATCCATCGGGCACATTACTCTTGTCAAGTATCCTCCCTTTACACCAAAACTTGTTCTCGTCAATTACGTGAATGTCAAATGCCAGGTATTGGGACATTGCTATCATGTAGTGGTGCGGTGCATTGCAGTTCTTTTCTTTGCCC
This sequence comes from Bemisia tabaci, assembly GCF_918797505.1. Lineage (NCBI taxonomy): Eukaryota > Metazoa > Arthropoda > Insecta > Hemiptera > Aleyrodidae > Bemisia > Bemisia tabaci. Next base: position 57,732,756 of record NC_092796.1, read on the forward strand.
AGCACTGAGTAGATCAAGAAGTCACCCACGTCAAATTTCAACTTGTCCATAGTTATAGCGGTTACGGACTGTGTGGATGCTAGCATCCATAGAACCAGAACCGTCGTTAAAATTCCTGCAAAAGTTTCAAAGAATAATTTATGAATGAGGGGTAGCTGGTAAACTGAAACGGGCGAGGGCAATGGGTTATTCGCGCTGGTCACATAATCATGTTTTCATGCTTGGTTCTTGTAGATTAGGTCAAAATAATAAGATCCGTCCAACGTGCAACCGTTGCCTACGAGAATGGAGAGGCCGTATATAACTACGTTTCTGTGACGTCACGCTAGTAGATGAAACTCGGCCACGGTTTAACATGTGTTCTTTTGGGAGAATGCCTGACGCGTGTTCCTTTCGTGCTGATATCCTCTCGGGGGTTGATCTGATGCAAAAATCCATAAGTACCTTTTCGAAAGAGGATGAAATTTTACTTTAGAAAACGAACTAATCCATTTATGACATTGTCTAATAATCGAGGAAGTGAAAGCTCAATACCGAAGAGCGTTACTCCACTCAGATTCAAACGCGCCGCTCGCGCAAATCGTCGCTCCTCTGACGTAAGGGCGTATCTCGATTTCCACGTGACCACTGTGCTTCGTATGACGCCGTTCTTTCTGGGGCTCATAAGGAAATTGAGATACGCCCTTACGTCAGAGGTGAGCTCATTTTCGGGAAACAAAAATACGCGTTTACGGTTTCCTTGGTAACCTTTGTTTGCTATTAGCTGATGTTTTATTTTCCATTTCCCAGCCAAGTCGACGGAGTTTATACGCCCTTTCTTCATTAAATACATTTACTAACACCTGAGCGATTTTCTAATACGACAGTATTAGAACTTTCCCGCTTGTCTTTTTTTCTTTTTTACTTCTTCAAATAGCCCATGAAGGCTAATCCTGCGCTTTTAGTCCCGTCCCCCCTCCATCCCTAACAACCAGCCCCAGGCAACCCTTGTTTGAGACCATCAAAGTCGGGTCCCCTGGCCGGGAATCGAAGGCGGGACCTCCCGATCATAAGCCGTGGATAGACGATCAAATTCCGAACCAATTCCGATCAAAGTAGACATGCTGATGACTGGTGGTCACCATCTACCATCACATTTTGACGGGCCATTCTTTTTTGTTCAAAGTAAGATCAGAACGGAGTGCCACCATTCATCATTTCCTGTCACAGGAAACATTTCTGCCAAGTTTTCATTTTAAAATGAAGCAAATTAATGAGTTTAAGACTGATGACTCCTGACACTTTGATGCTACTTTGATCGGAATTGGTTCGGGAATTTGATCGTCTATCGATACCTATAGAGCTAGCGCTAGAACCACTACACCATAGGAGGCCGACAAAGAGAAAGATCCCTTTTTTAAAGATGCCTTTTATAATGATGTCTTTTCTGATGTCTGCACGATTTATCTGCAAAAATAGGTACGCGCTCCATGTCGTTTTCGAAGTTAATTGTGGTGAATTCAGACCTCACCCGGATCCTTTAAAACAAGGATGCAAGAAATGTTTTGTTTTCTATTTTCTCCTATATTTCCGAACTGTTGCATTTGCGCAAACACAGAATCTGTCGTCTAGCTGTAACACGCGCCGATTTGTACATTTTTTTTACACGACGGCTGTCGAGAAACTTCAGGAGTCTCATGTAGTGCAAGACGTAAAGAACGAAACATCCATCAATTAATTATCATCAAGTAAAAGCGATTAGTTAATTACCCGAAGCACCGAAGTTCCGTTTCTTTTTTAGGGACGTTCCTCGAAACGTTCAAGTGAACGAAGCATTTTTGTGCATAGTAAGGTCGCAACGAAACTGCGCAAAGCTGGTAATTGACTCCAAAGGAAATTTTTTTGCACTTCACGAGAATTTGCAACGGCAAATTCATGATGATAATGGACCTGCCCACAGCAGAAATCCGCTATCAACAGAAATATATCTATGCTCGCAATGGAATTAATTTGGTGTCATGATTATCTTTTTAGTTGTGGTCATTCAGAAATTGAGGGAGAATAGGGTTCTGGCAGCACTGTGTGCTACTATTCACTGCAATAACAAACTACCACTAGCACTGTTTGTATTTACTCATACAGGGTGTCCCAAAAGTCCCTTCCACCCCCTCTAAAATTTTACCTAATTGATATTTTGAAACGAAACTTTGGGGATGTTCATCGATCAATGTTAGCTACTTTTGAGGCCCCCCAAAATTTTCGGGCCCCCCCGTGGGGAGGGGTTGCGGACCCCAAATTTTTTTTTCAAATAGCAACCCCTATCTTGTGATACCTCATTCAAAAGAACATAAAAAACTAAGAATTTTGGCGCAAACCGCAGATCAATATCTTAATTTTTGACCGAGTTATGATAGGTCAAAGGTCAAATTTGACCTATTTTCAAAAAATCATAACTCCGGTTCAAATTATCATAATGAAAAAAATAAAACGGAAAAATTTACCAAATTGTAAGCACTTTTAAGTAAAAATCACAGAAATTACTTCAAACTAATTTTAAGGGGGGTTTCGGACCCCCAAATACGTCAATTCAAAGGTCATTCAATTTTCCCCCGAAATAAGCCAATTTCCCCCAGATTTGCCTCCACATTAGTTCAATAAGGTCAAAATCAGTTCAACATTACGTTGGCAAGTCCCCAAATTTCGGGAAAAGTTTAAAAAAACGAAATTTAAGGTGATTAAATTTGACCGTTTAAATTTTTTTTTTAAACTTTTCCCGAAATTTGGGGACTTGCCAACGTAATGTTGAACTGATTTTGACCTTATTGAACTAATGTGGAGGCAAATCTGGGGGAAATTGGCTTATTTCGGGGGAAAATTGAATGACCTTTGAATTGACGTATTTGGGGGTCCGAAACCCCCCTTAAAATTAGTTTGAAGTAATTTCTGTGATTTTTACTTAAAAGTGCTTACAATTTGGTAAATTTTTCCGTTTTATTTTTTTCATTATGATAATTTGAACCGGAGTTATGATTTTTTGAAAATAGGTCAAATTTGACCTTTGACCTATCATAACTCGGTCAAAAATTAAGATATTGATCTGCGGTTTGCGCCAAAATTCTTAGTTTTTTATGCTCTTTCGAATGAGGTATCACAAGATAGGGGTTGCTATTTGAAAAAAAAAAGTTGGGGTCCGCAACCCCTCCCCACGGGGGGGCCGAAAATTTTGGGGGGCCCAAAAGTAGCTAACATTGATCGATGAACATCCCCAAAGTTTCGTTTCAAAATATCAATTAGATAAAATTTTAGAGGGGGTGGAAGGGACTTTTGGGACACCCTGTATGTGCTGTAGTAAAAATAGTAAAAATACCCTGAAACTACATTCAGGTCTTCTTTCAAAACATTTTCACACAGGTTGATACTTAAGTTTATGAAGATAGTTTGCACCTTTAGTTAAACATGTTGGTGAAAATGGTCTGCAATGAGTGCTTGTCTATTGAGAAGAAGGACGATATGTTAAACATCCCAAAGAATTCAATATTCAAAATAGCATCCCAAAGATTTCAAAATCCAAAATCGTAGGATTTGATTCTCTGAAAAATATCCTCAGTGTCTTGATGTCGACGTAATTTATAATTTCTCATATGATTCGAAAGTAATTTTTCATAGCATTTCGTAATGCACCATTTAATTTCTACGAGCTTGTCCGATAGCTATTTTTTTTCCCTATTTGCGTTGGAGTTTTTTTACAATTTTAAACAGTGGCACACAATGGACTACTAGACAAGGTACGAGTTAAAGGATTCTGATACATGTTTCTTAACCAGAATTTCACGTAAAACACGACTCGCGTAATGAAAATTACTGAAACCAACTCCTAACGAAGATATTAACGATTTTATTTCACATTGGTTACAAGAAATTTGAACTGCCCGCTCACAAGAAACTCAAAGCTCTACGTTAGTCAAATCGCGCACTACAACGATTTCGGGATCTTCTTTATCGAGCAGTGTTCATTTCCCATCATGTGTTGTTCAAACTTTAAGCAATTTGCTATAGCTGAGCCAAAGCGTCAAGATCGCGGCTGCCAGATTTTTATTTCGCACAGACTGTCATGATCACGTAGAGTATTGAGTTTTCATGAGCGGGTAGTTTGAATTCACGCATCAAGAATCATTAAATATCTTCGTAAGGAGTTGATTTCAGTAATTTTCGTTGTGAGTATTCTAGGTGCCGGTAGCCACCCCGGCCCAATCCTAAAAAACTCCCCCTAAAAAATGACGACAAAAAAAAAAAAAAGACGGGTGGCTGCTGCCTTACTAGTTTTATCGTGTTTTACGTGAAATTTTGGTTAAGAAACATGTATCAGAATGCTGAAATTTGTACCTTTTCTAGTGGCCCATTTTAAACAATTAAAAACAACCCTGAAGGGAAAAAAGTGACACAAGGTAGAGTGACCCAAAGTAACCACGAACACGGACATTTTTAAGTGTTTACCTTTTAGTGTGCGACTCTCAGGATGTGCCGGCGGAGCTCCTCGCTGAGGTTCGAACATTTTAGAACTGTGGTTTGAACTACGAATCCGAGCACTGAAGCTTGCTGAACACCAGGTCCTCAATGCGCACGAGGCTGAAACTTCCCGTCGATGAGGTGACTGAAATGAAAGCGTTCTCTTACATTTTCAAATTCGCCATATCGGTGGAAACATTACACTATCCATCGCATCAGGATAAAAAAGAACCCGTCAGTTTTTTGTCGGATTGCGCCTCAACTCCTTCTGACGTCAATGGTAAAAAAGATCTATCAATACCGTCAGGCTTTCTTCTTATTTTCCAACCCTCGGCCAATTAAAAAAAGTCTTAAGCTCCAGAAATGAGAGTTCGAGAAAAACAGCGAAAACTGTTTCAATTGACTCGTTTCAAATCCAGGGAAAATAAATGTGTTGGAGAGTGCAACCGAAAATCGGATAGTGGTCGCCGCAATAATTATTCCCCGTCCAAGCGAAGAAAGAAGGAAAATAAGAATTGACGCGTGAGTATTTTTGAGAGTCGACGGAATTCTTTCTACCTACTTTCACCGTTTCAAGTACAATTTTTCGTATTTTAAACCGTAATGTGCGTAAAAACTATCATTTACACTTTCTCATAAAATGCAATGATGACTTTCACACTGATTACTGCACTACTGATAATCGCTTACGGAAGCAAAAACTCCCTCAAATTTCAAAAATGAAGACATATTTTGCCTGAAAGAATAAATATTTACCCCCTCGTTCTTGAAAACGCGAAATGGCTACGTGAGGGATTCAAATTGGACTGCAACCTCGAATACTGGATGAAATACAATTTTTTACGTTTTGATCGAAATCCTCTCCATTTGTGCGTACACCTACCGAAGTTGTGCGCATACGCTGCTTAACTTATCTCCAAATATCGTTCGCGAGTCAAGAGCTGAGAGCGAAACTGGAGCCGTCCCGTTGTCGCATCGGGAAGCCGGCGCGGCGCAATGCTTGAAGTATTCCTGCAGTTTTGCAGGCGCTTCCCGCGATCGTTTTTCGCGCGGAGTTCGAAGTTCCTCCGCAAGAGGAAACTTTTTCGCATGTACAATACACAACAATGAAAAGAAGTTTGGTTTATTTTCCGCCGACTCAGATATTAACGTAGAGCGTTATTAACGCGTATTAACGTTGACAAGTTGGATAGGGCGAAACTTGTGATACAACTATTCTGTCTTTCAATAAGATAGAGTTGCATTTTCTGAAAATGAAGGAGAACATAGTGTTCTATATGGTCCCAACTATTTGGTTCGTCAAACCCATCTTTCAGTTAACGTAACCGAACGCTTGGCTTGTATAACCGAACTTATGAGGTTAAAAAAACCCGATGAAAGGAATTCAGCGACCTGAACCGAAGGTTCGGTTACAGGAATAAAAATAAATAAGGCTGACTCCCTGGTCGCTCGAAACTGCGTTGGCAGAAGAAATTTCTGCACTCCTTAATTTAAGTGTCATCTATAAAATCCCATTTGTAAATCGGCCTTAAAAATTTTTATGATGGAAGAAGAACAGTATCGAATGTGATGAGAAGCTTTGTTGCGATGCAATGGAGACATATTTTCGTTATCCTCGATTACGCTGCCTACTAGGCTATGCTTTTCTTCTTTTTTTATTTTTTTCAGAATTTCACCTGTTTTTCCAATATTGAGGAATAAGGTGATTCGATGGACGCCATATTTTGTGTCAGAACGGCATGCGATATATCGCATCAATTGGTTCTATTTTTTCTGCTACTCGTCATTTTTCTCCAACTTTGAGATCGCAATTCTTTTGTCAGGAGACTAGACCACTCACTTACCAATTGTAACAAAGAAATTCAACGTAATAAAGGCGTGGTTTTTTTTAGAGAGAAAACATCGCATTCGATACTGATATCGAAACTGCACTCGAATGCGATATTTTCTCTCTAAAAAAACCACGTCTTTATTACGTTGAATTTCTTTGTTAAAATTGGTAAGTGAGTGCTTTAGTCTCCTGACAACAGAATTGCGATCTCAAAATTGGAGAAAAATGACGAGTGGCTGAAAAAATGGAACCAATTGATGCGATATATCGCATGCCGTTCTGACACAAAATATGGCGTCCATCGAATCACTTTAAGAATAATTATGCTAATTGGTGGGTTGAGTACAGCCCTATTGTGAGTTTGGACACTGGGACAGGGTCCAAATTTCCAGATTACAATGTTGCAATGATTACAATGTTGTACTTTACAATGTTTATTCATACCTGGGGGTACGGGGGAGCACAAGGGACCATGGTAGGGGGGGGGGGGTTGGCAATGGGGATGGCTATGCTATGAAAAAGGTTTTTGCTAAAAATTAATGTCTAGGGCAAAACAAAAACAGTGAAAGAATTTGTGGAATTTATCCTTTGCGTGACTGATGGATCTCGAAATTTCGGCTGTTCAAAGATAATTTAACCTTTAATTTCTTGACAAAATATCGTGATGTTATATACTCAATGCAATCCAGAGCAGACGGTATGAAATATTCTTATGACTTTTCGATGTTATCAAATCGTGCATCTTCGTAATGATCATTGTGAGAAGGATTAGGAAGAAAAGGAAAAAGAAGATCATATGATTTTGAAGAAATATTTTGTTTTGTGGTATATTTTTTCAAGAAATTCAACTCCAGAACTCAGTTTCTTCCCTTGCGGCACGAGCTTAATTTTTTTCTAGGCTGTACGTAAACAACCCCATGTACATTTCATTCTTGGCATGCACCATGGGCCAAAAAATCATTTTGATCGACCACGTGGTTTCACGCAGTTGAAATTAGAGCTGAGGGTCGTCTAAAGTAACAATGTAAGGTAGTTACACTCCGACCAATTCTCTCTGTGTGACTATTCGCCACAGATTTGCAAATATTCAAAAACTCTTAAATTTTTAATCGAAGGGAAATCGATTACACGAACCTTTCGCAATCGAAAGAGGGTTGAAAGTGAAATCGAAAATCTTCATAGGTCCAGGGTGTTTTCCACACTTGCCAACCCTCGCCTGATAAATCGCAATTCGCTTCATGAACTGGACGTATTTATGCGAAAAGGAGATATGTGGAAGTGGAAAGATGGGGTGTGCTCGTTAGTGGTCGGGCCATAAGAATGAATGGGGAATAATCGTGCGCCAGTGACGTCAGCGGCAATGAGTGCGCACTCTAACGACGGGGAGATGGTCGTCGGGGCGCTGTAACTCGTGAGCCCTGTGCACAAGGCTCTCTTGCCATGCCCGCGGCTCATGAGTTAGCATATTTTGCCGTTTAGCTCCTTTTGATTTAATAGAAAATCCCGCTTCTCAATTTTCTCAAAAGGAGCTATATCCACTTTTACATTGTTTCTTATGACCCAACTAACGAGCACACCCCATCTTTCCACTTGCACATATCTCCTTTTAGCATAAATACGTCCAACTGATCGTGAGTGCGTTTGGAGGCCATGTTCGACGCAAATCCCCGCGAGACAAAAACAAGCGGAAAATTCCAGCAGTAATTTTTGGATAACCGCCATCTTCGCAACTGAGTCATCTCAAAAGAATAAATACAAAAAAATTGTATGTCTCGTACCGCTGCGTTTTTTTTTCAACGCTATTTAAAGGACGCAAAGCCACCGACAACGTATCACTTTCTGCTGTTAGAAATCCCAATATTCTCTCATGTGACGTGACTTACGGAAAAACACAAAAATGGATTTGAAGCAAAGGGAAAAATTGCATAGAGCTACGCCTAGCCAATTTTCACCCAAGTTCTTCGCGCGAAAATGCGTCGTAACATCGTGTTGACAGAATCACGAAAGTTAGACTTTTGCAGCCTTCGATTTCCTTCAGCATTTTATCCTCAACTATGCGGGCACTAAAGTAACGTAGTTAGAGCGCGAAAGCTGCAGAATGCACCCAATAACTGTCCTGGCAAACGCGAAGTTCAGTAATTCATATGTCCTGCAGCCTGATTGGTGAAATTTTGTGTTTGTCGACCGGTTGAGAAAAGATCAGGGAGAATGGAGTTCTGTGATTGGTCGGTGCTCTGAGTTGTGCGTATTGACATGCCCATGAAGGGTGTAATCGACGAGAAGCTAAAAGCACCTCTTGAGTTGCCGATACTTTATCTATCCTTTCAAATCTTACCCTACTCAAATCCTTCCTTTATCAGCACGACAAGACACAAGATTCAGGGCACCGACCAATCACACGTCTTCGTTCTCCTTATATTGTCTTTTCAGATTAACAAACACAACATTTCACCAATTAGGCTGCTGTACAGCTCAAGCAGTTGAAATGAGGCTGAAAATTAATGTAAAGCTGAAAAGATTTTGTACTGACGAACAATCTGAGTGCGATAGTTCCAACCCTTCTAACCGTTGCCTGTTCTTTCCTGTGTTCATTGTATGAAAACTGATTTTTTTGTGATTTGACTTGGAAGTTTCTCACTGTTTAAACTAATGACTGCTGAAAGTTAAAATCTGTCGATCATCCTCATTAAAATCAATTCAAACTGACTTCCGACGTATCTCTGTTGGAGCGAAACTTTACCCGAAAAAGAAACGCAGTTTAAATCGTGTTCCCGTCGCGTCGTGTGAAACAAGGTTTTAGAAATGATGGCAGTTCCATCGATTCGACACTAGTTATCGGTGTAAAAGTTTAATTTTTTTTTTTTTTTTATCACTCATCTCAGAAAGTCCTCCAGGCTGGATCACGAATTCCCGTTTAAAAGTACCGACTTCAAAAAATGGGATTTTTTGTCGTCAAGAGTTAAATTACGCCACATATTGTGCGTCGCGAAACCTCTGCTATCGTGATGGAAGGGGTGAAGGGTTCTGAGCAAAGGCTCACAATCGGACCAGTAACTAGTTTTGTGACTCATCCTCAATAAAACCACGAAAAAAAGTAGAACTTTCCACGATGACGAATTGCAATGGAGGTGCACGGTTTTTGGAATTCATGCCGATTTGCGGTCCAGCTTTAAATCCCATATTCTACAATGATAAAGAAAAGCGGCGTTATGTATGTAAAGAAATAAATATCCTCAGAACACAACGCCAGGTCTTTTAAACTTCAATGCAAATAGTTTGTTGCCAAATAGTGGTTCTACCACAGGAGGGCGGTGTTTAAACGTTTACTTTTTTGGGCAAAAATTCCTTATTTTTAAATGATACCTATTGTGAGAGGAGAGGTAACATGAAGACAACGCTCTTTTCCTCTAGATTCGTTAGGTATCTATTGAAGAGGAAGAGAGGGTGAAAGAGAGAGAGCGGAATAAAACAGGACAAAAAACAAACCACGAGAAACGCAAAAAGGATTTACGTGCTTCCTGGATTTATTTGCGGGAGGAAGTACCGGCAAGTTGATGACGCAAGTATTTCCGCGCCTTTCATGATTCGAGGGAAGGTCTATCCAGGATTGAAGAATTGCCGATGAGCGCGGAATTTTCCACCCAGCGCTTTTCCCAAAACCTGACAGTTTTTCTTCTTATTAGCTGCGAGCTTTTGAAAGCTTCAATCGCACATTTCCTTTATTGGTCAGTAAACCTACCACAAACTAAACGGATTTTGAAACTTTGGAAAAAAAAAAACACACCGAATCTAGAGTCCAGACTCTTAACAACATCAACAAGAAAAAATACTCTTGATTCGATCGGATTTTTGCTTAAATCAAGAACCAAGCCTCTTAATTTGAGCGGATTTCCTTTTGATTTAAGCAAAAATCTGATTGAATCAAGAGTATTTTTTCTTGTCAATGTTTTCAAGAGTCCGGACTCTAGATCCAATGTGTTTTTTTTCCCAGTGAAAGTAGTGTCGATACGTCAGGTTTGTACTTGGTACGCAAAAGTTTCGCTCCGAGGAAAGCGTTGTTATTTTTTCAGTGCGTTCTCAAAGAGGATCGTGCAACCAGGGTTGATAAGCAATCATCCTCTAAAATTATATTCATCCGTCTGCGATAACAACGTTTGTTTTGACGTTGAAATATTACTGGCGCGGAAGCAGCGCAAAAATAACAAGCCGGTAACTGACCTTTGCTCTCCCTCTGACCTTATCCATAGAAAGAGAAATTAATTGCCAGGCATTTGCACGCAAATTCCCTTGGATTTTCGGTCGCGGAGTATTATTGAACATCACGCGAGCTGGTAGTTGGTGCATCGTCGACGATGCCAAACAGAATGGGAAACGCTCTTTTGATCTGACCTCCACGAACTTAATTCCTAGTAACTCTTAGCCACATGTATTTAAGGTGAATTCATAGTTAGCAAATATCGAGGTATGGAACAATTTTGCCAAAATACTAGTCTCTCTTTCAATTTATAACAGAACACGGATCCAGGGGTGCAGAAACTTGACCGGAAAACGGGGCCAACCGGTCGGCCCTAGTCCATTCCCTTGAATTGGGGGGGGGGGGGGGGGGGGGGTGGGGGCTGTGAGGGCGAGAGAAATGGATTTGTTTTTGGCAATGTGGGGAACAAAACCTTCAAGCGCACTGTTTTGAGGCAACCGAACGGTCGATTGCATTACTTTAAGTGTCGGGCAAATCTCTATGAAAACTTGAAATGGGGGAACCTACATTTATTTTGGGGGAACCCTTGAAAAGTCTCTGCCCCCTGTACGGATCTATAGCGCACGAAAATACACAAATAATGAAAGGCAACCGACATTTTGTGTTAATGTGAGAAGTTATAACACGAAGTAACTCGAACGTGCTGATTATATTATTTGGTTAGTTTTTCTTTGGGTTGCATTGACCAAATCTTGCGGTTACATTGATCAAATCTCTCGGTTAAAAATTTACAACGTAGTTAAAAATCAGGCGCGAGACCTCAGGCTCATACTTGGATCACATTGGTATTAGTCCAATGCCTTCTAGACGCAACCTCTGAGTGATATCGAGAGGAAAAAGAGAACGGTAGTTCAGCAGGACACTTTCTTCATCTCCAGACGTCTGAGAGTAACCCACGATGTCGGTCGGTTTAACCAAAAATTTGGTAAATCAGCCAAGTCCTTTTAGTTGAGCTGACAGATAAAAGTAACTCAAAGTTATCCATAAACAGAAATTTTTAACTGTGTACAGTTCAGCTGTTTATTCCCCGAAAAAACCGTTAGTAAAAGCTGAAATAAAGCTTTCGAGTTTCCGCTCGCAAAAAAAAAACTGTTCGGTTTCATTGAACGATTCGGAACGAACGTGTCTCGAATTAACTGTTCGGTTGCAATATTTTCCGCTCGCATTTTAGGATTTGCAAAGTATATTCTCTGGGAATAAACATCTGCAATGTGCCTCTGCAGGTGCAGTGGATGCGTTTTTTGCCAAAAATCTCGATGCTTAATTTTTCCGCAGTGGGTTCACCCTAACCGAATTGCGTTTCAAAATTACAGCGATGCGCGATGGGTCTGAAATATCTAATATGATACACCTGAGTATTACCCTCCTGACTACCCTAAGTACCCTGATTTACCCTCAGCTCGACTGAATTGTCTCAATAAGTGTTACACACGTCTATGTTACTTATATATTTATAATTATTATTTTTTTTTCATAAAATGCCAAGCAAACGGCCTTGTAATTTTTCAGCCGCATTTGCATATTCTCTATGAGTCAAGAGAGATTCGCAGAAACTATTAGAGTATCATGTCGGTAAGTTCTCGGTCGAAATGAGTTGAATATGAGTAGTGAAATAAGTTTTTTTTATAATGTACGATGCAGTCAGGCTGGTTCTACGTATAGCCGCACAGTTTTTTAACTTATAATTTCACACTCTCTTTTCGGGGAAGGAGAAGAAGATTCGTGCACTTACTGCCAACTGCCAGCACGTATTTCAAATTTTTTCATCCTTCTCTCGTTACGTCAAACGTTATTAATGTAGAAACTTCGTCTCACTTCTTCCTCTGACGATTGGAGACTCATGCGAATATAGAATGGCTAATTCTATCGGTGGAATGACACGGAAATGACTTTATTTAATCACTCTTACAGGTGTCGAACATTATTGTAAAGAAATACTTCATTATCACCCGTAGAGTTTGGTGTAGATGGAAACAACAACCAAGGTCTTGTAAATTTTAAATTTATTTTGCCATAAATTTGTAAAAATGAATATGGCCCACATAAATTGAAAATTTATAACACCTTGGTTGTTGCTTTTCAACATACCCGCATACCACACTCATAACAATGATTCAATACAATAGTCCTGTCAAGAAAATAAACGTTTTATTTCGGATTTAGGTATTCTCGTGGCCCACTCGCTGATATACCTAGAAGTTTTCTTGAAACTCCTAATGCACCAATTTTAAGAACGTGGATCACTTCTGATCCATTGTTATGAAGCTATATTACCAAATCAAACAGTAAGAGGGGCAGTAAAACCCTGTCATAGATGGGGTTTGACACGACAGTATGTCAGCACCTACCTTTCGCAGGACATCGCGAAACCGAGTTACTGGACTTATAAAGCTGTGTATATCATTCAAGATGTACGGAGGACTTCTGAATTCACTAAAATCTATGCCACGCCAATCCCAAGTCTTAATTCACGCAAAATTACACACATCCGTAAATTAGGCAACACATATCACGGAGGCGCAGACCGGAGAGACTCGAGTCTTAAAAAAGTTACGTGAGATTTTTTAAAAACTTGAACGAAAATAAAAAATCGTGCGTTAACTTTTCTCTGCTCAACTTTTGAATTGCAAAAAGAATGCGAAACGCATTGCCTCAAGAAAGTTTTGACTACTTTCAGAGTCGCGGCATTATAACGCTGAGCAGCCATTCCAAACAGTTTCCTGGAAATTTTGTAATAACCCCGTATGACAAACACAAAAAACTGTTATGTCATTTTTAGGCACCTGCATGCTTCTTGTGGACGTATTTCTGCCAAACAGAACTACGTGCATTAACACATGAGCCCCAAAACCCATAAGAATAGATGCATAACAGGGCTCACGTCATAATACACATAGTTCCGTTAGGCAGAAATACATCCATGTTATTGTCTTGCGCCTCCCATCCATCCCTCTTTCATATACGTCCTCCCTTGCATTTACACTCCATCCAAATAGCACAGGCTTAAACTTAAGTAATTTTCCGGGTGTGGCATGGCCGCACCGGAAAATTTTGGAAAATGGCTCTTTCTTGGATGCAATTTGAGTCTATTTTCACGCAAAATTCATCCGTATGCTAACTCTATCAATGATCATCGTAAAACATCTCTAATGCTTTCCCTTTTCCCTGTCGCATTATGCAATGATGCTTGCAAAGGTGCCGGCCAGTTTGAAGGCTAATCTATTCTGCAGACTTCCGGGATTCTACTTTAAATCCTTAATAATTTAGTAGCAAGGTTTATGTTAAATGTATGTAAAGCTTTATAATAAAGGAAGGAAGATCAGATTGAGAATGTGCTTCGGGACCTGTACTGCCGTGCTGAGCGAAAACGCCGGATGAGCATTCGAATGATGCCAAATTTCCTCTCGGAAAATTGTAATTTTTGAAAAAAGTTATGAATATTTTTCCTTAAAATTTTCAGACTTTTCAGATCAAAGTACGATCGAAGTCCTCTGAAAAATCGGGAAAGAATTATTCGTAAATATTCCTAAAATTCATGATTTTTCGAAAGAAATTTGGCAACCCCCGATGGCTCATACGGCGTTCTTCCGTAGTACGGCAGTATAACCTGAGTTAACCTACCAAGGCGTCAACGACTTGAAACAATGGACCGCAGTAGACAAGGCTCAAATTTCTGCATTCTGATACACGTTTCATAATCAAAATTTCACGTAAAACACGATGCGCACATCGAAAATTACCGAAATCAACCCGTTATGAAGATATTTAATGATTCTTGATGCGTGAATTCAAACCATCCGCTCATGAAAACTCAATGCTCTACGTGACTCACATCGCGCGCTAAACGTTATCATGACAGTCTGTGCGATATAAAAATCTGGCAATCTTAATCTTGACGCTTTAGCTCAGCTATTGCAAGTTGTTCATAGTTTGAACAGTACATTGTGGGAAATGAACATCGCTTGATTGAGAAGCTTGCTGAAACCGTTGTAGTGCACGATTTGACTCACGTAGAGCTTTGAGTTTCTTGTGAGCGGGCAGTTCAAATTCCTCGTAACCAATGTGAAATATAAACGGTAATATCTTTGTTAGGAGTTGATTTCGGCAATTTTCGTTACGCAAATCGTGTTCTACGTGAAATTCTGGTCAAGAAACATGTATTAGAATGCTTAAATTCGTACCTTGTCTAGTGGTCCATTGCCAAAAATGTTAAGACGCACGCAAAGCAGTGGCGTGGCGTGAATTGCGATATATCGATTGTTGTGCCATTTAAACCTATGAAAAAAGATCGATTATCAGGGTGTTCGCAGCGAACACCTTAGTAATCGATTCTTTATCATAGCTTCAAATGGCGAGATATCGATAATCGATTATTCACGCCACGCCACTGACGCAAAGAAGCCATTCAACTAATGCCCTGAACTTCTACCGCATGGTGGACAATGCTCATTGTTTCGACTTTCCAAGTTACCGCTATCTTTTAATTAACCAACTTGCTGGAAAACGTGCAATAACATACACTGAGCTCGAGGTTACAGTTGATGAATTTTTTCAAAAAAGTAAACAATAAAAGTAATACGTATTTTTTTTTAAGAGTTGGTTGTCTCTCCACCAGGCGCGTTAATTTTGCCAAATCTTAGAGGAGAAAAACCATAAGAGTCGTTGGCAAGAGTCAACATTTGCCTTAAGAGGGACTGAACTTAGAAAATTCTCATAGATTACCTTAAAGTTGATAGATAATAGTTGACTAAAATTACTTTAAAAAATGGTAGACTTTTAAATGCCGGAGTAACTTGACAACCACCCCTACTTTATGAACTAGATTTTGAATGATTTATTTTTTGCTCTAATACATGTTTCTGAACTCACGTACGTCAAATATCCGTTCTTTTCTATTACTATTCAACAATACGTTAAAAAAGCAAAAACACTAAAAAAAACATACCTTTTCAGTAGAATTTTTGTAATTAAGGAGCGAAAACAACGGCAAGGGATCAAGTAGACAAGCGCAATTAAGGCAGGATATTTTCAGCGTTTCTTTTGCTGGATTAACAACGAGTGAAAGATGCAACACCTATAATGCGCGCAACTATTCGTGCTCCCTAGCCGCTCATATTGCCATCAAGATTATTGAAGGCGAACTCGACAGGATGCGAGGCACGTAATTCCGAAGATTAATCAATGTTTGTCTCTCGCCGAGACACCGCGGAAGTGGCATAACGACTGCGCGCAACTATTCGTGCTCCCAAATCGCTCATATTGCCATCACAATAATTGAAGGCGAAATCGACTTTTTATACGCTTCAATGTATGTATGTATAAAACCGCTTTTATAGCGCTCTCCGGCGCTCTGCGACCCTTAGCCGCCAAAGTCCCCTATCCTCCCAAAGCCCTCTTCAGGGAGTTGGCAAACCCTCATTTCTTCTAAAACCCCCTGTCGCCAACCTTTCACTGGGCGTCCCCTTCGTCTCCTCCCAGGAGGAACCCAATCAAACAACTTCTTTGGCAGCCTTCCTTTTACGCTTCAATACTATCCCTATGTGAATTTTTCAAATTGAGTGTACGTTTGTTTTTTTTCCAGACAGCATGTCTTCCATTGGAATTTTGCCGACCTCCCTTAATCACACTGCCAGTGTTGAGTAAGTTTACTCGTTCAACGTGAGTGTGAAAACTGTGCGTAGTAGATTGCGTGTAAATTAAGTAGAGCTGCGTTCTTTGGTCACTTTTTCAAAGTCTTGACGGGACCGCTACTTTCTGTGTTGATGCAGTGCTTTGTTAATTGCTGTCGATGTCCAAGCTTATTGTTTGATTTCTTGTAGATTTGTCATCCCAGGGCTTGAATTTTGTGTGCATTTGACTGTGCTTAAATTGGTTTTCAATTTTCTTTATGACAGGTTGGCAGGGAAGTTTTAGCTCATCGACGAGTGTTGCACTACCGTGCGTAAGTGCCAACGATTTCCGGTCTCTGTGCGTAGTGTGTGACGATCTGTGTGACGTTTCATGTGGTAGGGTAAAAAATCACTTAACTGAGATAGATACGTATTTTAAAAAAAAGGAAAAAAGAAGAGGGGAAAACGCGGCGCTCGCAGCATTTTCAATCCATGTTTGCTACTTTTAGAGGCGTAGATTGACTCATGTGGCGTGCAATATGCTCGGTAATGTATTGCTCAATGCTTTATAATTAGTGCCCTTTTTTTATCTTCGCTCAGAAGAGAAAAAGTATAGTCCTTCGAATCCATTTTTGCCAGTTACAATGAGCCTTAAATTCACTAATGCGAATAATGACGTGTGCATTTTCCCGCTATCCATTTGCCAATCCCTTAAATGCATTTTTTATACATTCTGCAGGATGAAAAAACGTAATAATGAATTTTCAGAAATTTCCAGAATTTTCTGAGAAACTGGATAGCAGAGTCTTCCTTTGATTGCTGAATTTCATCCATCTCGACTCGTTAGCTTTTATGAGTGGAGTGCACTTCTAATCTGCTGTGCTAAGGAAAAACGTCGCATGAACCTTCAGACGTCGCCAAATTTCCCCCAATAAAAAGCAAATTCACTGCGAAAATTGTGAATATTTGTTTCCAAAATTTTCACACTATGTTTTACGCAATTTAATCTAAAATGTCTGAAAGTTTCAAGGAAAAATATGCATGAATTTCGTCAAAAATACATGTTTTATCGAAGGAAATTTGGCAACTCTCGAATGTTCATGTGGCGCTCTTCCTTAGCATGGCAGTCATGTTCGACGATTCTAAAATCGGACACATATTTTCTAAGTGGTCAAGTAATAATCTTAGTGGAAAAGAACACAATAATATGGGAAACCAAGGCTAGAAAACAAACAAAATGCCCGGAACGGTTTGGGGTGTAGTTTCAACCCTCCCCCCCTTTAAATATTTTGCCATTTGATTCGGCCGTTCGTGGAAGTGTAAAATGAGACAAGGGAAGGCATTCATTAGCGCATAGACGAATGAGCGGATATTTATTCCGCCGCCCGTTTGGGATGCACAGTATCAAATCCGATTAATTGAGCTTAACGAAAATGTATTATTCCCCAGCGTTTCGTTGGTATAATGTGTGTTTTTAGGGTACTGAATAAACTAGATAATCAGATCTTAAATTTGGTAACAGCTCCTTAATAATTCACCCTCGCACCAGCTTAATGCCGTTTTAAAAATGACGCGGTAAAGTCGTCAAGTTTTGGAAATGTCGAAGAATGTCCAATCAAATACCTGGAAAATTCAGAGAGAAAATTACAGCGATAAGTAAAGAAGAAAAAATCCCACTAGTAATAATAATTTTTGATATTTTCGGAAAATTGACGCAATAAATAGGGAATTGTCGGGATGAATTTTGTTTGTAGAGGTTTTCTCTTCTACTCTCCAACTGGAAATCTAGGACGGCCAGAAAAAATGCTATCAATATTAGTGAAAAACAAAATGTGGAAGGGAGGAATTTTTGAATTTCCTGCGCGAGCTGCATTTAAAAAACGCCGCAATTAGCTACGTGTTATTTTTTTATTTCAAATTTAGGGGGCGCATCCACCTTGTAATGAAAGAAAATAAAAATAACGTCATCAGAGTCCTACCGTGGCCGTCACGAAAAGTCGTACTGAACTTCTTTTGGCTCTGTGGGGAAAATTGAAAATTCCTTAAAAAAAAAAAAAAAAAAAAAAAAAAAAAAAAAAAAAAAAAAAAAAAAATTGAAAAAAAGTGCCCTTTGGGATGTTCATTTGCTCTATAAACTCGGCTGAAGGAATAGATTTCCATCATCAGTTTGTGCTCATCTACCTTGATTTTTACCGTATTGTTTAGGTCCGGTAAATAATTATCATTTTTGTAACACTGATTCGACGATGCTACGGAACCTAACAGACGCTGTTAAGGTGCGGACTGTGCCGTGCCACATCGGAATTGCTTCAAAGGTCACTCTTGTCGTCGATCTTCCGACGTAATGGCGCATCTCGATGCCCGCACGAGACCCAGAAAGCATGGATTTATATGCAAAACAGGGCTCACGTGGAAATCGAGACACGCCCTTACGCCAGACGGGCGACGATTCATGTGGCTGCGTGGTCGAGGCAAGTCAACAACCTTGAATGCGCCTAGGCCCCATCTCCGAATTCCTACCATATGGTGTTAGCCTAAACCTTCATTCATTGTTGCAATATTTTAACCAGAAAGCAAGCCAATATATTCAAATGCGAATGAAAATATCAATAATATGAATTTATTTTTGCGTGTGCATTATTTATGTATTTTATTTAGCCGTTGCATGTTTCTTGCCGAAGAATCAACTTTGTACTGACTTTCTGCCACAGTTCAAAACAGATGCTCGCTCCACCCACTGCAATTTTTTACAGTGTGCCCAAAAGTTACGCATCACCCGTCGTAATTTTTTCTTGATTCCGCAGGGTGATCCATAAGTCTCGCACCAATAGTATGTACCAGGCATTATTCTGCAGCTTTTGCACAAATTGATATAGAGCCTTGAATTTCTGTGAATGCTCCTAGGTCAGAGGAAACGACTCCGAGGGACCACTCTCCTGAAGAAGCTCAAGAACCCGAAAAAGAGTTGCGGTAGTCGTGCGAGAATTTTTGATCGTCCTGTGTTATCGACTTGCGCAGTTTTGGGATTTTCATGGGAACATTTTTTGGGTCAATTCTCGGGTCGGTAAAAGGGTGACGGGAGGCGAAGGGGCAACCAGAATATATCAAAAGCACAACCATATCATCTTCCGGCGTATCATTAGCATGATAAATGAACTCCATTTTGTAATAAGAAACTAAAAATGTCTGACCCATCCGTATAAAAGCGCACCAATCTGCAAAGAGAAACCAAAGGCACATTCGGTGTTTCTAAAGTGAGCCAAGAATCGCACTTCATTATCGCAAAATGTAGTCCAAATAATCGATCCTATCGCAAATTCGTAACTCATCGCATTTAGGCCCATCGAAATTTTAAAACTTCGAACTTTTGGGGGTCAAGCTTGTGGTAAGAGCAACGGAGACAGATTTCTGGATGAAGTCGGCAGGAATTTCCACTGAGATCGCGTACGTAATGACAGAGTGCGTCAGATCATGGAAAGTCGAAAATGACATCGTATTCGACGTCATGACCAAACAGCTTGTCTGGTACGATCATGTCAACAAGATGACGGATCAGAGACTGTGAAAGAAGATGCTTGATTGGGTTCCTCCCGGGAGGAGACGAAGGGGACAGCTAGTGAAAGGGTGACGACAGGAGGTTTTAAATGAAATTAGCACACACCCCCTGAACTCCCGTGAAACTCCCTGACAGGCTGTGGAAGGACCGGGTACCGTGGCGGTTTGGCGTCGTAGATTGCCATAGAACGCTTGAAAGCGACTCTTATGTAAAACTTTTTCACAACCACTTCTCCAACAAAAACTTGAAGCTCTTTTGTTAATCTTTAATTCAAGATGACGGCATAATGGCGATCAAATTGTTGAAACTTTCATCGTCCGCCATTTGTAAAAAAAAATGAACAAAAAAAGTAATACACTTTGTGCTATTTTTATTATGTTCTTTAGAATTGTGACTAACCTAAGACTTGGAATAGGCTCAAGGGAAAGTAGACCCCTTTTTCCTCATAGGTGGAAAATTTATACCTCACAAAAAACGTAATTTTTTGTGATTTTTAGGAATGTTTTAACGTCAAAGCGAATTTCCCCTTCCTTCATGACAAATGTCTGCCTACGTTAATGGTCTGTCTTTCAAAGTTTCCAGCTGTCTGGACTACTGAGACAGTCAGGGAAATTCATGGAATCCATAAGAAAAGTTCGCAAATAGCTTTTAGGGGAAGTCAAAAGGAAAAAAATGGAAGAAAAAAAGGAAGTGGAAGTTTTGTTCAAAGGTCAGAGAAAGTCAGATACTTCTGAAATTTTTGGATTAGGAAAAGGCAAAAAAAAAAAAGTCGGGTAATCGGGTAATGAAAAAATTATGGAAAACCTATTTTTTCTGTGAACGTTTCTTTTATGAATAGTAATTTCTTTTAAATTATCATTTTATCTTTTAAAAGTGAGGAGTGCGAGCTTCATCCGATATTTTTGTTCAATTTTCTTATTTATTGCATTTTTTTTCTGTTTGCGCAGGTCAGTGCCATTGATGACCTCTGAATCGAGCATGTATAGTCCCTCACATTATTCACCGGATCGCTCAATGGTAAGTGTCCTGTTTTTGCTCACAATTAGTTCGGCGTGTTCAATGCATCAATTCGTCGTGATAGCTGTACCTTAGGGATACAGTTGGACTGCATTTTGCAATTAGCAACTATAATCTCCGGCTCAGTCTAGAAACAACGTATGCGCCATTAGTTCCCCTGTACATACAAGTGTTTTTGCGGATGAGCCAGAAATTGTAGTCCCTGTTTGCAGAATTTAGTCCAGTTTATATGTATACAATAATTCACGAGAAGTGCGCGGTTCTGAGTAACTTTCGACAGTTTCGACGTATAAACTCCTGTTCACTCGAACGATGGCTCACAGAACTTTCAGCTGCGCACCATTTTTCGGCCCTTTTTTGTGCGCAGACGGAACAAGTTTTAACTCAGCTTTAACTTCATTCCGCCAAAGTTCCGAGAGCTCTGCGCATGTGCACAAAGCTCCAGGAAAATCACGTGAAAATGTAAGAATTATTTTGGAAAAAACAACGATTAGGGGACTATAACATCGATTGATAGGATTCTAATTTCACAGCATTCTCTCAAAAAGTTAGGACATTTTGAAAAAAAATTTAGAAGTGTCTCTTTGAAATTTTACGTTGGTAGCCGAAAAGTTTCCTAGCCGTCTCACCCTTTTTTTTATTTTATTTTATTTATTTATTCATTTTATTTTTTTATATCTATATACTTAATGTCCTAACTTTAAATTTACGAGAAACATGATATCCATTCCTATCGCGGGGAAAGATAGAAATATAGGATTTCCTCTCCCTTTGAAAGAGGTGTGTCAGAAACGAAGTGACTGAAAAGTAAAATCCGTCACGTAAGATCCGTTTCAACTCCATATGAAGAGTTGAGCCCGTTCGGTGAGAGCGAAACTAACTCCGTTAAAATAACTAAATTGAAAACTATTTCAATTATGCTTTGGTAAAAAAAAACACACATTGGATCTAGAGTCCAGACTCTCGAAAACATTGACAAGAAAACGGACTCTTGATTCAATCAGATTCAAGCTTAAATCAAAAGGAAATCCGCTCAAATTAAGATGCTTGGTTCTTGATTTAAGCTTAAATCTGATTGAATCAAGAGTCCATTTACTTGTCAATGTTTTCAAGAGTCTGGACTCTAGATCCAATGTGTTTTTTTTTACCAGTGTGTCTTCTTAACCACCTGTCATACCTTCAATTGAGATGTTGCATGTGTGAGGGATTTGCGATTTGACTATTGATTCTTATGTAAAAGTTCGCGAGAAACACGATGGTGCCACTGGTTTTCTCTGAAATCATCTCCCAAGCTCAAAAAAAGCTCTCAAAGAGAGGCCAAAATGGAGGGGATATCCCACCCTACCCTGAGAGTCCACTTCTACATCAAGACAAACTCTCCATGCAAAGATAGGGAGCAAATACATTAGCAAGGTTGTCGTGTTTTCAGTCTTGGGGTCCCCAAATAAAGTGGCAACCCTGCTAATGTATTTGCTCCCTATCTTCGCATGGAGAGTTTGTCTTGATGTAGACGTGCACTTTCATAGCGTGGGATATCCCCTCCATTTGGCCTCAACTTGAGAGTTTTTTTTTTGAGCTTGGGAGATGATTTCAGAGAACACCAGTGGCACCATCGTGTTTCTCGCGAACTTTGACATAAGAATCAATGGTCAAATCGCAAATCCCTCACACATGCAACATCTCCATTGTCAGGGAATCTCACCAAAATGTGTCCGAGAAATGTCAGGGAATTTCATTTTCTAAATCCTGTGGCAACCTTGTAATGAGTTATGAGAACATTACCGAATTGACGGAAAACTGAAGCGCAAACGTCATGTATCACCCTCAGTAATTAATTTATATGTAGAGCATTTAACAGCGGATTAAAGCGGGCCCCCCCTGCGTGGGACAGCGGGTCCCACGCACCTCATTTTCCGCGAATAATTTTTTCCCTCGCCGTCGATGCAATCATAGTCGGGAGGAAAAAGATGATTGGAAAGTGAAAAAAGTCATAACGGGGGCATCGCCGAGCAAACGGCAGACGAGGGAAAGTCAAGCGCAAGGTTCATGGAACGCCCATAATATTTGATAGCACGTACTCGCCCAGCGGGACTAGACGGAATCCATATTTCAGCCTGAATAATAATTGCAGGCGCAGTGATGCAGCTACAACTCCCCACTGCAATACAAGCGCCCCCCTCTCCTCCCCACGCCATCTCCCCAATCCTCGGAAAATCCTTTCGACGCTCTCCTCCCCCCACCCCCCACTCCCGTTTTATTCAGCGGGAAGTTAGCACCGGAAGAGTTAGGGGGCTGCCTGTGGGGGCGGGGGGCAAGGGGGTACAGCTTTCCTTTTTCGCAATACCGCGCCATCACCACCACTATAGTCTAGGTCACTTACACCCATCGTCAGCCCCTCCAACCCCTCTTCCATCCCCAGTTTTGACGTGATCCGGAGCGAGCGCAGTTCTCGGCAGCCCCCCCCCCCTGGCCCCCCTCCTCACCCCCGTTGAACGGTGACCTTGAGCTTTGATCTTGCTTCCGATCGGTTCCATTGTTGCAAAATGGTCTCCAGAAGATATTTCAGGTGGATTGCATTCTGCAGAAAGGGACTAGAAATTAATTTTGTTTAACAATTTGCAGCTCGTGATTTGGTTGACATAAATCGTCGAATGGGTTGATTCGACCTAGAGCACCGATTCAGGGAGAGTGCGGGCATGTAGGTAATTTTGAGGTTAGGTGATGGAGCTCTTAAAGGGCCCAAAAAAGCAGCCAATTTTTGCATGCCTGTTTCTAAAATGAGCCAGAAATATTGGTTCCATTTCGCAGAATGTGGACGGTTTAAATTTTAACGGAGGCACTTAGCAACTTTTTCTAACCTTTAGAGGACCACGATGTGCGCGTTTTCTGTGAAATTTCTAGTCACTTTTTCTAACCTTTAGAGAACCGCAATGTGCGCACTTCTTGTGAAATTTTTTAAGTGTGACATTTCGGATGGAAAAATTGGTCATTTTTTTCTAAATCTGAGACAACCGCCAAAAAAACAGAACGAGCATTAGCGTGACGAATTTTTTTGAGCTGAAGCTCAAATGACAACTTAGAACCATCGTGATCACTTAGACCTGAAAAGTATTGCAGTCAAGGTCTACATTATTTTGTGGATTTCCTAGATGGAAAATAAACTTGTGCTTTTTCGATCCGAATTCAATTTCATCATTATAAAACCCATTTGGATCCATGCTCGCGCGATCCTAACTTTTTAAAGACTTTTGAAATGATTTTCTGGGAAATACAATTTACTGTGAAAGGAAGCAATTATGAAATTAAGAAATTTTTATAAATCTTGATAAAGACCTCGATGAAGAACGTTTCCGCGAGTGAAATCATACGGATTTTTTCAGATTAAGTCCATTATTTAAAAAAAATGTTATGTGGTAAGGAGGAGTAAATAATTCTTTCTTAGTTCTCCAATTTTTAATTTTTCCCGATTTCTTTTCATTTACTTGGATGCGGCGAAAACAGCACGATTTAACGGCGTGATTATCTCAGTTTCGTCAAAAAATCGACCTGTGCCTTTTTGACCCTCACACTGCCGTGCTAAGGAAGAACGCCGTATAAACCTTCGTGCGTTGCCAAATTTCTTTTGATAAAATACGAATTTTCAGAGTAACTTGTGAAAATTTTCCGTCCGATTTTTCAAGGAATTTTCTTCGCAATGTGATCTAAAGTATTGGAGTATTTCAGGTAGAAACGTTTATTATTTGCCTCAAAAATTAATGTTTTAGGAGGAGAAATTTGGCAACCCTCGGATGCTCATACGGCGTTTTTCCTTGCAGTTTCGTTGAGTTCATACCTCTAAATCCTCCCAGCAGTAAATTGAGATTCCCCCGCTTTTTAAGCGGTCGACTCGGCAAGTACTCGTTGGTTGTCGGCGGGCGAAGAGGGGTGCGAGAGGGGGGCAGCGAGAAACTACCCCCGTGCGCAGGTCCCTCTGCAACTTTGATCCGCCAAGCCCAGGGCCTCCTGCATCCCCTACTCCCGCCGCCCCCTGCCACCCCCCTTGCCGCCCCCCGCGAAAGCTTCCGTATGACCTTTATACGCAGCGCCCATCAGTTACTCAGGGCTCGTCTTCCATTTTGTGTGCGACGATTCGAATCCTCCACGTCGGTTCCCTCAATTCAGGGTCCTCAGGCCGTGGTATCGACCCCCGGCGGGTAGTCCTAAACTCGATGCAGTGAAATATTTCAGTGTTCAGTGCGGAATAGTTCTAGCGTCTTCTGAACAGTGCGTCGAGCCTGGATAATTCGAACGTTTCCTCGTGGTCGACTTCTCGAAGGGAACGCGCCGTTTTCGGAAAATGTGTCTCCTTTCGGACTGTCAGTGAAATGTTGTGGAATGTATGTTCGCAGCTGAGATATCATTTACCTAATATAAATAGAAGTCCCTTACCGGGTATAATAAATTTGAATTGATCTGGAAAAAACCACCCTTACATAATTTTCTGGGCAAACTTTTGAAGAGGGCTCGAATAAGTGGTACTAGTCGAGAGAACCACTCCCCAGATTTTTCCCAACAGTGATGTGTCAAGGAAGAAGGAAGTTATAATTCGCAACTCAAAATTTCGTTTTTTGATATCCGGAATATGTATAAAAACAAGCATGCAAGAAAATATTACCCTTCTACTTGGCCGTATGTCCTTCAGTCAAGCATTGTGTGTCTTGTCCATGTCTCATCTCTCATAGGGGCCTTTTTGAATAACTGAGCGTTCTTGGTAGTAAAATTAACTCCCCCATGAAGTTAAAGCAACAGCTCGAATTGGTTAGAGATGTTTTTTCCCAGATCAAATCACCAATTTCAAGTCCCGGATCTGCCACTTTCTTGAAGGCGTAGCGCTAATTTTCTCAGGAATCAGTACCTCATCTTTTTTTACTGGCAGAATACAAGCCTCATAAGGATCAACACTTAGGAAACATCCAACCCCTCTCCCAGCAGAAGTTGAAAATACAAAAGAAGCTGTGAAATTAAAGTTCTTTTGGAAATGAGAGATCGTAATTGACCCAGAGCCCTTGAGAAACATCATTGAAAGTGAAATTCAATCGAATTGCAAGTCAGGCTCTTGTCGCGTTTGGAAAGTCTGCGTGCGGGTGTTATTCATTTCAAAAGTCCACGTGTTGAACACAGGACAAGTCGATCATCCTATAGACTTTAATTTTAATCGATTAAGTCTCGCCGATCTGTGGGCTGATCATTGAAATTGATAGACAAAGAAGTCATAGGGAGTACGGAGCGATCTCATTGGTTGAAACGGGTGGTTCTTTTAGACTAAGGGGGAAATAATTTACTAACTGCAGGGTCTAGTTAGTCTGTCCGTTAGTTAGTCCATTACTGAACTGCTTTGTCCATTCATTCCAACCATCCACTTCCACCGGTAGGACCGCTTCATTTACCCTATGGCTTCGCTGTTTGTAACTTTGTCTATAAATTTCAATAATCGGGCTAATGCTGGACAGTGATAGTTTAAAGAAATTAAGAAATTCGATAAATTTGAGTTTTCCTCAGGCCCAGGCTTGTAGCTTTGCAACTTAAATAGTTCGTTCGCTCTTCCATTTGTTCGCTCCCTCGGAAAATGCTCAAGTTACAGACTGTAGGTACTTTTTGCCCCACCTGGCGCTCAGGTCGATGTCGTTTTAATTGATTGAGACGTCAACTCCTCCCCACTCCCTTTATCCTCCCTTTACCCTCCCCTATGGCTAATGCTCCCTTCCGTATTGCCCACACCCTATTCCCACTCATCTAGATTACTTGTATACATTGTATACATCGTCAACATTGATGTCATCTACGGCAGTTTTCGAACCCTTTTAGAAAGTTGTTCTTTTAATGTGCATATACACCATATGACCTGTCATTTTAAATGCGGACCCTTAAATCAAATGAACACCATCATCGGTGTATTTAAGGGAAGTGCGGAGAAGGAATAAAGAATGAGGTTTGCAGGCGGAAAAAATGTAGTGTTTTCCCCTTCTCGTTCGATAGAACTGCATCCGTTCACGACGATAAACGCAACATTCAGGAGTGATGACTTTGGCTTTAGTCCATTTTCAACGCTCGAGGAGTTTACAAGTAGCGGCTGAACTATGACAATAAATTGACTGCATTTTGCAATAAGGAACTACTATCTCTGGCTCATCTATGAGAGGAGAAAAAAGTTTTCCCATCTCTAAAAAAACTATTGGCACATGCATTGTTCTAAAACGAGCCAGTAGCAGTTCCTTATTGCAAAATGTGGTCCAAATAGTCCTTAAGGTAGCGTCGGGTGAAAACCATCGTTCACGGCAAGGCATTTTCTTTTAGAGGGAGATCCAGGATGAAAAAGCCATTTCTTTGTTTCGTCGGAAGCCTATATTTATAGTAAAATAAATTATTCTTTTCTTCAGTATGTATCGGAAACGAGGTTAAAAACCAAGATAGACATTTGGAAATTATTATTTTTGATGAAAAACATTACTTGCAGCAAAAATGTTTTTGAAAGAAGCAGACAATTTAATGTCCGTGACGAGAAACAACGGAAATTACTTCTAAAATTGTCACAAAAATATTTTATTGGACTTCGGTTATACCAACTTTGCGTTATATTAAACCCTCATGAACTTGGATTTTTTTTTAGGATCAATATTTGATGAGAAAATTGAATTTTAAAATTGTTTCTCGAAGTGCATATCCGAAACGTTCAACGTCCGTGATGCTCCATTTTTCAGTTTATCTCTCTCTCTTTCTCCCTCTCCCCTCTCTCTAAGCATTATATTGTATTAAATGAAACTTTGTGTGAAACTAAAATGTAATGGCCGTGACAGAAAATAAAGTCCCGTAGTTGGGTCGCACATTTTCGGATTCACCGTCCGAAAGCTTCAGAGATCCATATAACCTGAACTTCAGGTCTCATGCAGAAAGTTTTTTTTTCCGTGCATGTAAGGTTTATTCGGAGCACCTGAGAGTTTCGATTTATTCCAGAAAGAATGATGTAAGTAGGTACTCTCTCCCCTTAAAGCTGTCCCAGCGGTCATGTCAGTGCGGCTATCGTGCAAGTTAAGATTTTAATTGCCTAGCTAAAACTTTGCAGGCAACCGAGCTTCTTTCTTACTTCCGCCCCTCGATGCAGCATGTTTTTGAGCGCCTTGAAGTCTTACAAGTTCTCAGCGTTTATGCAATCGACCATAGGGCAAGCAACGAGTTTTCATCTGCCGGCTTATCAGCGTGACCTAGAGAGCGAATATGAATATGGCGTGTCTTGATATTTTGACAATATCAATTTATCGGTCAGTTAGCGAATTTTGACGGTAATGCTAAATTGAAGATCCACCTTATCATCGATCCCAGTATTTTGGCGATTTAACAATTTTCGTCTTTCTTTGCTACTGTCCACGACCTAAGTGACAAAATTTGGCGTTTCCCTTTCGAAAGAACGTAACTGCATTTCAATATTGATAAAATTCCCCTCGCAATTTGCATTCTCACCGGAAAAATGTTGAGCATTTCTAACTGGAATTTCCACCGATTATTTCCATAATATTTTGTGAAAATCAGAAATATTTTGGATAAAAATTGCCTAGATACATTCTTCCTCGAAGTTCAATTCGACGTATTTCTATCAAACGGAACTGTGTGCATTAAGACATGAGCCCTGAGACCCATAAGAATATTTGCATAACAGGGCTCACGTCAGAATGCACGTAGTTCCGTTTGATAGAAATACGTCAAATTGTGTGAGTCAATTTTGCATTCTTGGAATAGAGTTATACGTTCCTTCGACGACAAACAACGAAAAGTCGCGGAATCAATCAGGCAAAATATCGGTAGCTAAAATGCCGAAACGTCGTTTCTCCATTGCGGCGTTTCAAAATTTCAGCATCAGGAAAAAACATCAGGGACTGTCCAATTCTGACTTTACGCGAACTTATTGTTAGTATGGGACCAACATGAAATGCATATTTTTACTCGGTCTCGTGAGGTGAATGCTTGAAAAAATGGTCAAAAGGTGTCTTATAGAAATTATTTCCTTAGCCGTCACTTTCGATTAACGGCGAGAAATGAAGACATTCAGTTTGATAAAATGAGTAATCATCGAGGAAAAGGAGTTTTTCCAGAATAGTTTCTTCTTCAGCTGGAAGCCAGGAAGTTTTCTCCGTTTCCTTCCCAATACGTCATCGCCAAGTGGAGTTAAAACATCTCATCTGTGCCCGCAGATAGTCCTGTGAAGTCAAGCGATTTCTCACTACCAGTCAACTGTGCAAAACCACGGCCGGATTCGGGAATCTCTGCTCATTAGGCATCATTTCTGGTGTCTCAAGTCTGCTCCTCTTTACTCCGGCGAAAAAATCAACGCTGCTTTCTCTGTAATCCATCTGTCTATAGACGTTCACAATTATTTGTCAGGTCATTTTAAGCGCTCAGCCCAGTGCTCCTATTCCATGTCCGTCAAAAGTTACGGGATTCGGAACTTTTTTGTTCCAATTTCTCCCACTCCACGACCGTCAAAAGTTCCGGGGTTCCATCTAGATTTATTAAAAAGTTCCGAAAAATTCAAAAGCTCCGGAACATTTTGAGAATTTCAAAAGTCCCGGGAAAAATTCAGAAAAACCTAAAAAGTTCCGGAATTTGGAACTAGTTCCGGGAAATGTTAGCACTGGCTCAGCCGATTGGGAGCGCTTCTTGATTTCTGATTCAAAAGGAGGGATGAGAGGTTGTCTTACGCGTGTCTTAAGTGAAGAAGGTCCAAAAGTCCGCCATAGTACCTAAACGGCTCCTTCAGCGGGAAAATCGGCGGGGAATATTGTTAAATCATACATTTTTCTCTTATGGGGCACGTACATCCCTCATAAATGCGGGAATGAAAACTCCAATAGGCTCGTTAACGAGGTGGACGTGCGAGTGCTGAGGCAATAAAAGCGGGTGAACTGGATTTGCACCTATATTATAGGTGGATTGCGATTCTCAGGGCGAACGCTCCGATAGGGGCACCTAGTTTAACAGGATCAATGGGTTGCGCTGGAGACATCGCCATTACTCGTTCAAGCATATTCATTCATTGTTGTGTTTCTCGCGGAATGACCTCTCGTATCTCATCCCTCATTCAATCGACCAACACCCCCTTCCCCCCTTTTTTCATCGGTGTGTCTATCGATCATCTCTCGAACTTGTCAAATGTTGCCCGAGCATTATCTATAAACCATATGAGTAGCACATCATCGTTCGCAAACAGTAGAGGAAAGATTCGTGCCATTAACAATATGGCCAGAATTGCCTTGCATTAATATTCCTTAGGCCGGCAAAAAAATCGCTGCATCAAGGAACTGTGCATTACGCTAAGTATTTAATTCGTAATAACAGAAGTTTCTTTGTCGCAACGCAATATTTCTTGTTTTCGCCACTGAAAAAATACATCGCACACAGCGAATAGACTTTCGTTTTCACGAGCAAAATACTCTGCGCATTAAGCCGTTTCGTTGACGCAAAAAAGTCCCTTCTCGACTGAACGAAAAACGACTAGGGGCTGTCCATAAGTCACGCCAAACATATTTTTCAATTTTTCGACCCGACCCCCCCCCCCCCCCCCCACATATCCAACCGTCATTTAATGCAAGAGCAGCCCCCCCCCTCTAAAATTAATTACGTCATCCTTGCGTACCCTCCATGTTGTGTTCTTTTAAAAAGGAAAAGAATTGCGGTCACAATACATATGTTACTAGCTGAAAAATTAAACAACGCAAACTTTATTGTTTTGAGAAAAATTAGAATTAACTATTCAAAAATCGTAGAAATTGAGTTAAAAATGAAATAAAAACCAAATTTTGGTCCTCAGGAAAGCTTACGTCATCCTTAGATTGACCCCTCCCCCCTACTTGGGTGACGTAATTTTTGGACAGCCCCTTAGAGAAACGTTGCTCTTTGTCATAATGAATCCAATTTTTCTGTGGCGAGGTCAGTGAAGGCGAGGTAAAAAGAAAAAAATTAATTAGCATCCATTACTTAAAGTTAAAAATGCTGGCAAAAATAATTTTGACAATGAACCATGAATGTAAAATTCTGTCAATTAAGGTAGGAGCCTCTCCAAAAGTTACGTCCGGCTACACGTTCCAGCACTGACATGACATTATAATTGATGTAGGAGACCACCTAGATTCTGCTGTGCCTCCACCGGGTGGCCCTTTTGATCCCTTTTCGTCGTCTCCCTTCCTACCCCCCGGAAATAGACAAATGTCGCGTAACGTATGGTCTATTTGATTCCATTTTCCTGAACGGTCCAACTGGGCTGACTAGCTGTTTTCTATTGCGGCTCCCTTCTCTCCTTCTCTCTCTCGCTCCCACCCCCATATATCTCAGTGACGAGGATTTCCCTAGCTCCGTTTGTTCTCTCCAGTCTCGTCAAAGAGTTTGTCATTGTCAATTTTTTTACCACCCAGGTTCTCCGTGACGTTGGCTCGTTTGAAACAGTACTCAAGGTTTGTCGTGTGGTTTGTCAGTCTTTTCCTCTCGTCATCCATCAGCTGTCAATTCGCGATAATGTCCTGTTCGGTTACAATTTCAAGGAAATAGTTTTTCACATCGTGTTGTGTTTGAAAGTTGCAATTTCAAGGAAATAGTCCTTCACATTGTGTTGTGTTTAAAAGTTGCAACAGTCGCTGAAGCGCGTTGTGTTTACCCATCTATTTTATTAGCTGTCAATTATCATCGCCGTTGTGGATTTTTATCTCGGTGCTACAAAGTGGTCTTCTATTTCGGCAGTCGAATGATCGCATAGTGTCATTTTCATGCAATCATTTCTTTCTTCTTCTTTCTCTCTCTGCAACTCTCACAAATTTAGAAGTATAAAAAATGGGGAGACCTCGGCATTGATTTAACGTCGTCAAGTTTCATGTCTCTCTTTCGTACGAGGGACGAGTGCGGAATGACGCTTAACAAGACGTTAAGCGCTAAGTATCAGAATTACCCACAAAACTTTTGGAATTCGATCCGCTCATTCATCTTCCATTCCATTCGTTCCAATTTAATCCATCCTGCTCTGTTGGCTTGTCATCACGTAACCGTGACATCAAAAACTGTCTATAACTGCATTGAAAAAACAAAAAACAAAACAAAAAAATACTCATCAAAACTTTAGTTTCCATTCGGTCGATTTCATGTCGTTGCCGGATCAATCAAAAAACCTGGGCGTCTACAAGTTCGGAAATAGTACTGATTTTTAAAGGGCAGTCCTGAAATACCGAAAAAGTGCGGAAATTCCGCAAGAAGGTCCGGAATTTTTTTTAATTTTTGTCGCAATTTGAGCGAGAAATTTAAATGTTTGGAATTTTTCGAATTTCGTCACATGGAGGTACTGAAAAAGTACTGAATTTTTCTGTTGAGGAGGTACTGAATTTCCCGGGTATGTCCCGAAAAAGCAATGTAAAAGTACTGATTTTTGGCCAGTCTATTTTAGTAGACACCCTGAAAAACTTCCGTTCATTCTAACTTCATTTGACCGAAATTCGAAAGGCTAAATGCTGTGTCAACAGAGCAGGGGGTAATTTACAAGCGAATCTGTTTCACACGTCTGTTCCTTTCGCATGTTGTCTAATATTAACAGCGTGCCGATTAAAATAAATAAATAAAAATCACTTCTAAACTCCGAAGCTTGATTGTAAAATGCGAAATACGAGACCGCTGTCTCGGTGATTCCATTTTAAGCCGGTTTCTCATTAAGAGACGAACTTGGTTTGAGCTTGAACTCGGGCTGACCGTATTCGCAGACGCAGCCGTGACCCTCGCCTCGCGCCCATCTTACGCAAAGAGCGAACTTTCCGCCATCCGTGAATTCCGGCGCCGGGTATCGCATCCGGAAGTAACCGTTTCTTCCCGATGAAATTCAAAGCGCGCCACGCACCATATCACCGTGCCGAAGAAGAACGCCGTATGAGCCTCCCGACGTTGCCAAATTTCCCTCTACGAATCGCGTAATTGCGGAAGAATTTGTGAATATTCTTCTTTCGATTTTTTAGAGAATTTTGTTCGTAATTTAATCCGAAGTCTCGAAATATTTCAAGGATAAATATTCTTAACTTAATTCAAAAATGAATATTTTCCAAAAGGAAATTTGGCAACATATGAATGCTCATACGACGTTTTTCCGCAGCACGGCAGCATAGCACAGGGGGAATATCAGTCTGGCGCTTGATGTGTTGGGCGCATCAAGAAACATTTTAGTAGCTTCAATAGGTATTTTTTTTAACACTTCCCTCGTGCAACAGATGTCACTAAAGTTTTTCGTAATGAAATGTGGAAATCGGAAGTCAGTCGTGAGTAGGAATATAGAAACCGAATGACTCACGCAACCGTATATTAGTTGAGAGCGAATGTTTTTACGTTAAAAAAATAAAAATATTAATTTTTACGTATTATTGAGGCTTTTCCACTCCCTTCCATTTTCTCACTCAACCACGTAATAACTTCGAGCCCTCTTTTTCATATTACCCTCCTAGTTTTCCACAAGAAACGGGTCAATATCTGTTTTGATAGGGGTTTTTCTCCTCCTCTCTCTCTCTCTCTCTTTCAGAACTCTAATTCCGCTATGCTTCATCACTTGACCCCCCCCCCTCCCCCTTTGACCCTCCATCGCCTTCTACCTGACTGTTCCCCTATGCAGATTTCCACTCCCCCCTCCCTTTAGTAAGTTACGAAATAAGTCTGCCCTGCTAAAGAAGAGCACAGTGCTAATGAAGGGTAGATTATCTGAGAGAAACGACCTAGACTTCAGCTTGATTACATGCTGTCGCGTTTTTCACTGTTAAATTTTTCAATTTTTCTCTTCATTTTCCATAATTTCGTTCCTCTAAACAAGGAGATAAAAATTGTACGGCACAAATACCAATTTTTACCCCCATACATTATGCTCTGTCTTAGCAGGGTTAACTTGAGTAGCCATTTTACACAATGAACTACAGACAAGGCACGAATTTAAGCATTCTAATGCATGGCTCTGCTCCGAAATTTTACATAGAACACGATTTGCGCAACGAAAATTACTGAAATTAACTCCGAAGCAAGGTATTAAAGTCTCTATCCAGTATTAGTGACGGAAAAATTGAATTTCCCACTCGCATCAGGACCGGATTTTGGGGGTGGTCACATGGGCCGCGGCCCATGGCGGCAATTAGGGGGCGGCAAATTTTGACTTTTTTTTTAAACGTAGGTATACAAAATCGGATTCAGAAGAAAATTCTAAACGAGAAAAGGCGACAAAATCTCTCATTTCCTGAGAGTTTAGTAATTTCTAATTTTGTCGTCTTTCGGCGATACAAGAGGCAGCACCTTCAATTAGTCGAGTTAAGAGAGAAACCAGGACCCCAATTTGGCCTGGAACGGCGCGGCGCAGAGTGAAATGATGACGAGGACTTGAGATTGAACGGAAAAGCCCTCGCCGCGGCGGTCGGCGCGTCACACATATTAGCGCCTACAAGACTGCATGAATACTTGACGCATTGCGTCAAACACAGTGCGGTCAGCAGCGGTCGGCGGGGAAACGCATGGCGCCTACAAGAGTGCATGAATACTTCACGCATTGCGCCAAATACAGTGCGGTCAGCGCGGCGCGCGGCAGCGGAAGTTAAAATTATTAAACCACATTTATGTTTTGCACATTTTTTTGCATAAAATGTGTCCAACACGAGTACACGTGTCTTATGCAACCCGCCCCCTCCGGCACGTTCACTTTAAGGTTTTTATTAAAGTTTCAGAACGAATGAGAAGGGGGCGGCAAAATACAGGCGGCCCATGGGCGGCAAGTAGGTAAATCCGGCTCTGACTCGCATGAGAAACAATTTTCTAATAGAATCAAATAACGCACTTAAATGGTTTTGCGAGGTTTCTTTCCCACCCCGTGTCGTTCACGGTTTAAACATCGCACAACAGCTAAGCCGAAGTGCCGATTTTGAGATGGTTATATCTTCATACCGCAGAGACATCACGGTAAAGTTTTCGTGTGCGATTAATGTCAAGTCTATTATTGTTTTTTTTCTCTTTTTTTCTCCCTCCTCTTCTTCTTCTTCTTCTAAGTGAGAAGAATTTATTCAGCGGGAATCGTTAAATCGTTGAATCTTCGTCGAAATCGTTGTTAAGAGTTATTTTTAGTAATGTTTGTCGTACAAATCGTGTTCTACTCGAATTTCTGATGAGAAAACAGGTATTAAAATGCTTGAATTCGCACCCTGTCCGGTAGTCCATTCTCGATCGACCTTCCATTTGGACTGCATTTTGCAATTTTGAACTAAAAATTCTGGCTCTTCTGGAAAAAAAACACTTATGTGCATAGGGAAACTAATGGCACACACGTTGTTTTTAAACCGGGCTAGAATTTACAGTTCCAAATTGCAAAATTTGGTCCATTTCATCTACTATTCTGTTCCTCATTCGCCGCACGCAGCCGTGAAGCAGAACTCCGAACCGTAAAATGTGATCTGAACCCCTCAAAACTCTAACGGACTCTATACCGAGGTGGAATCACTAATGTCTACTACAACGTGCTTGAGCAAACCATCGCGACTACCGCGGCGGAAGCGGTCCTCGTCGGCGCTGCCGCAGCCCTCGGCGGGATGGGCAGGGGCGGCGCCCCCCGGCGGCGGGGCGGGCCACCCCCGGATCCGCTCGTGCGGGCCGGAGGGTCGCGGTCGCGCCAAAAACCGCAACACGGAGACTTGACGTCCATCGTGGACGACAACGAGGAGAAGGTCTGGCGCTCGAAGCTCATCTCGGAGCAGGACCTCGTCAACTGCAACCGCTCCGACTTCAACATCAACCTCAACTCCATGACGGAGCACCTCTGCGCCATCGAGAGCGACGATAATATCAACCTCTGCAATAGTTTGCCCGTCTACTTGCCGTCCAAGAAGGTATGATCCCTCAAGCGAATTTTATTTAAAGTTCCGAACCTCTTTGGGAAGTTCTGTCCCGGTTTGTCTCGTCAATCACCAACACCAGTGGACACCGTTTTTTCCAAATTTGACCAATCAGACCCGTTGGTTTTCGAACCTGTTTTAGAATCATGCCGCAACACACGCTGAATTTAGCAGCTGAATGTGGAAGTCAACAGTCATCGCCCAACGGCTGATTTAGCAAATTCGAGTTATTTTCATCCAGATATGTATCAAATCTACTAGAATAGTTCAGACAAATTCAACATTAGTCCGATGGTTGCTGAGAATCGTTGCTGAATTTTGCGCGTCACGCAAAATTCAGGCATCGGGCCGATGACTTCCACATTCGAGCCACATTCAACTCACACATTCAGCTTCCCACATTCAGCGTGTGATTGCGGCACCAAAATCACGCACCAACGTTGCAATTCGTTAGTCACCGATTTGGAAGTTCCGAACTCAAATAGAGTGGCAGCTCGGAGGTCCGGGCTTATGTATGAGATAGTGTGAATCTGTCACAGGCGATGGGCCACCAGACAAGGTCTGAAACAGAAATAAACGTCTCTCGTTTTCTCTTCAAAACTGCACAACGAAATCGATTCGCACAACGAGGAGTCCGATTATCAACTTCTGAGTCAGATATTAACTAGTACTTTTAACCGTCAGATGGGAGTTAAATTACACAAGTAACGTAATTTCTATTTTTCCATGTAGACAGTGTTAATTGTTAAACACTCTATCGTATTTTGGGTTGGGTTATTCATTTTCCCTTGCAATTTTGAAGAGAACAAATGTTGCGTAGTGCTTTAATTTATACTTTCTCCAGAGGCTCATTAGCAATCGCTATAGCACCTAGCAAGTCACTAGCGAAGAAAAAACATAAAATTCAGAAATACCAGAGCAAGATTAAAGTACTGATAATTTTGCCTTCAACTCAAAGAAAAGCGTTTCCTCCGTAAATGCATGGTAGCATAGGACACACTCATTCGAGCCGTGTAGTGAAATCAGTGTTCATAGATGGGTTTGGGTCGGACAGGCAACTAAACTAACTGCGCGACAAGGCGTAGCGTATCACGGCGAAATGAAGGCGCTTCAAGCGAAGAATTTAATTTCAAATCTCCATTATGTCTTTGATATCGTTACAATTCATCGGAACACGAATGAAGTAAGCCGCTTGCAAATCGCCGCCTAGGTGGGGGGGGGGGGGGGGTTAGATATGAACATACGACAGCCTAGAGAATCTAGCCATAGAGATTATTTCTAACATCATTTCGCGCAAAATAAAACGCCCAAAAAGATCCAGTAATTGAATCTTAGAGATTACGACAAAGCTCAAGAACGATAAATCTCGACTTTTGAGAACAGCATGGATGAAGTTTGCCAGTTAAGTTGCCGTTTTTCAGCTTTAAGAACGATTTTCAAACGCTCGTTCGGAGCTCCTCAGAATGAAGTGTAGAAGTTAGAAAGATGGACGATTGAAATGAGGCGCTTGCTGTTGGAATTTGCTCTCTTGGTCTAGATTATCTTCTGTAAACAGAGAACGTCCTCAAGACCCGGTGAAGGAAGGATCGAAAAGGCATGATCCGCAAGGAGGAAGGACTTAAGTGGCGAAGCGTAAATAATTATCGATATTTTCCCCTCCCTGGTAAAAATTGGCAGTAGAATCTGTGTTCCAAAATACCATAGACCTAAAGCCGGCTGTAAGATTTTCAATAGCTTCTATAGCCGGATGCACAATTTCTTATAGCCTTTTATAGCCGATGGCGATTAAGCCAGGCGATAAAGTGTGTGCTAAATGTTACTAATAACGGATGCTAGGACCTATTGAGTTTTTGGACTACTGCTCTATTTTCGGGCCGTAGTATCTTGATTTATTTTGCGCGGAAAGCTGCTTACTTTAGAAGGATGCCCGCCATTCGTAATATGTTGGAGCGTCTTCAATTTCGTATGATACTGTGCAATACCTCTGGTGTGAAATAGTTGCTTCAAGCGCCGTCGCACGCTGCGGCGCGGCGGGCGGGTAGCCAGCGCGAAAAGCGCATTAGCCCCTACAAACCTAACAGGGATACTTCAAGCATTGCGCAATGCGTGAAGTATCCCTGTTAGGTTTGTAGGCGCTAGTGCGCGCTTAACTCTCGCAGCACGCCGCTCCGCTCTGTGTTAGGCTCCATTATATAATCCCGCGGAGTCAGCGTTTATAGCACATCCTGTATGGATTATTCTCATTTTACGAAGTAAAGTAACGAATAAAAAAAATATGTATTAAAGGAAAATATAATGTGTGTTTTGTAAATATTATGCGGTTCCGTTACAAAACTTAATGATTTCCAAAGCGCACGAATTTCTACACAATTTCTTATAGCCTTTTATAGCCGATGGCGATAAAGTGTAAAACCCGGCGATAGGAGCTACAGCCCGGCTGTATACTTTTTTTATCGCTTCGTATAGCCCGGCTACATGATTTGTTCCGCTTTCTACAGCCAGCTTTATGATTTTCTATTGCCTTCTTTAGCCGGCTATATAAGAATTCCTATGGTATTTTGAAACGCAGCTCCTATCGCCAATTTTTACCAGGGCTTTGAAGCCATGGTAAAGAATCGATTATTAAGGTGCCCGATGCAAATACCCTGTTTATCGATCCTTTTCCACCAAGGAGTCCTGCTTTCATCGAAATTTATACCTTCTACGTATACTCGTAGTATCAAAATTTAGCTATCCGTTTCCAGCTCTCTCTCTGTTCATAACAAATTATATTAAACGATGAAAAATTACATTTTTCAGCTATTTTATCAGGATTGCTTCTTAAGGGGGGGGAGGAGAGGGCGGAGGGGGTGTATTTTTTGACGTTAACTTGAGCAGATATGTCATGGTTCAGATTTTCTCTCACTTGTTTGTATGACTTTAGATTGAAATATTCCAAATATAAAATGATTCATGTCACGCTGGGTAGCACTTGCGTCGAACAATTTTGATGACCTTCAACTTAATGACCAGCAGTGCGCGCATGCACGCGTGCAATGCGACGTGTTGTAATGCTTAATAAGAGGGGGGGGGGGTGACCCGCGACGCTTCATTATCACCCCAAGTAGACGGTAGATGCTCCAAACCTTCGGACGTAATAATTCAAAGGTGTACCCAGTCGCATTATTATCATACCCATTTTGTCAAGTGAATTGACCCGTGCTGATGTTTTAATGTCCATGCACTGATTCAGAATTTTAATGCTTTGTTTAAGCTTTCAACCTAAACAATTCATCGAGTCTTGTGTCTTCAATAATTTCTTGAACCTTCCCTATAAATGTTTTTGGAGTATATTACTTCTTCCGTGCCAAGGAAAAACACCGTATAAATATTCAAATGTTGCCAAATTTCCCTGGATCGAACATGTATATTAAAGGAAAGTCATGAATTTTTCGCCTTGACATTTTCAGAACTTTAGATCAAATTACGAACGAACTTCGCTGCAAAAATCGGAATAAATTTTGTTACAAATTCGCCCGAAAATTCGTGATTTGTCAGAGAAATTTTGCTATGTCTGAAGGCTCTCAGACGGCGTTCTTACTTAGCACGGATTCGAAACGAAGCTGATCCTCAATTCTAAATCAATTCTCCGGAAATCTTTTCCGGAAAAAATTCCATCCGATGTTCCATAATGGAGAATCCAGATTATTCGTATTAGCATTGATAGTAAGAAAAAAGTTATCACTTACTCAATGTTTTTAAACATTGAAAAAAATACGGAAAATATTTAATAGTCCATATGAATATTTATCAGGAGTTATAATCTTTGAGAAATTAATTGACCATTTCCCCAAATTTTCCCCCTCTAACACTTGCCAACTTCAATAATCTTTAATTTTCATTTTCGCTAGGCTAACCTGTTAGGAAAGCAGTTTGCTTTTAGGTTACATATCTATTCTTTTGTTTGAAATGAAGAAACAAAATTAAATGGGGGAAAAATTATCTTGTTCTAATTTTTATAAAGTTATCAGTTTTTTTTGTTTCCCTTTTTTTCTCTCTGTTTTTATCTCGCCATTAGTGACAAGAAATTTGAGTGTCAGAAATTTTTTTTCTAACAAAAGCAGTTTCAGAAGTAATGAATCAAAATTTCTTTAAAAAATCAATCTGTGTTCTTGTTATTTTTTGTTTTTTAATCGTGAAAGTTGGGATGTCTTGGTTTGAAATCAACATGAGTTACTGTTTTTAAAATAGCTCAGGTACTTACTCTCATCGATATTTTTGGTTCCCTGAGAATATTAGATCAAGTGGCTCTTCGTCTGTGAACTTGTTTATTTTAATAAATAGAGTTGAAATGCTGTTTTTCCAGCGACTGGTAATTGATTTCTCAATGATTTCAGTTGCCCGATTCAGAACACGTTTTTTATATACTGTTTGCATCTCCTAAGTACTGCATTCCTTATGATTTGATCGAACTCTGTGGCTGAAAAAAACTCCAGAGATTTCTTACAGGGATACTAATGTTTCCTCTAATTGGTTTTGTTGCAGGAAGTAATGAGTGAAAGCAATGAAATTCTTGCCAAAATTCTCAGTTGGATGAATAAAGATCAAGTATGCAGTCCTGACATCAACAAAACGGATGGCTGTCAGAATGTATCGGAGGTAATTTATCACCTCTAACTTATTTCAAAAGCAGATGGAGCCAAACAAAACCCGATGATTTTTTTTTTCCTAAAGTCAACACTTTTGTTTTACTTTTTCTAAGTGTCAATTTATTTATAGTTGAAAGTTTTCAATCTGTTCTTAGCATCAAATGGAAATGCTAAAGATCGAAGCATAGAACATACATGTTCGACAGCAATGTGCAGTCTAGTAGATTGGTTTATCCTCTTTGAACCCAACTTTTTTTTCTCTCTCTCTCAGGAATTGATCAGGTAAAAAATATAATACAGACAACAACTCTTAACTTTTATCATTAATTCAATAAAAGCATATTCCATCAGCCTCAATCAAAAGTCATCTACTGACCTGTTTCAAAATATTTTTTACTGGTTATTTTTGATTCTCAGGTAATCTTGAACGATAACTTTCCTCCCAACCGACCCAGTCTAAATTTCAATATGTGGCGGAGTGTTGGTCCTGTTAGCGCAGATTCTCCCAAATTTGTAAGTATCAGTCTATTTTCCTCTTAGTCCTCCGTGTAATTTCTCAAGGAATACCAAGCTGAGAAAGTGTGAAATTTGAAGTTCGAGGGTCATTCTAAACAGAAGTTCCACTTTTTTGCATCTTGTGAACTGGAAAAGATAAATTGAATTGTTGGAAAGGAAAATTATTTTTTGGATGAGCCTCGTGTTGTGTTTTTTGTCATTATGCTTGTATGTAGCATTTTAATTTTCTCAGATACAAATTTTCTCCCTTATTTTTTTGTTTGCTTTAATTTTATCTTTTTCATGACTCATTCATGAGTTTTATCTGCATAATTATCCTAATAATAATAATTTATCAGAAATGAGGAGTGCTTGCAATTTTCTTTGTGAATTAAAATTTCTGTCTCTTTCCCAACAGGATGAAACAATAGAAAAAAGGAGTCACAGTTTACAACAGCTGGGTACTAAAGTTGAAATGGTGTACAATTTACTCTCAATGCTCAGCACTCACGACAGAGAGAAAATGACGAAAACCCTGTTACTTATGACAAATTCACCAGACAGTTGCATGGCAATGAGGAAGTCAGGTTTGTTTATACATCCTCATTCTTTTATCTTTGTTAATTAAGCACCAGACAAGGTATAAACGGAACCACTTAGGTATAAACCATCAGTGGTTTAAACCTCAAGGTATAAACCACTTGTTTTCTCTTCAAAACCTCTCGTAGAAAACGATGCACACATTGGGAAGTTTGAAAATCAACTCATGAACGAGATATTACCTAATATACCTAATCTGATTACCAAGGTATACCTAACATGTACCTATCTTTAACACGGATGAAATGAAGGTTAGATTATACACATGACATCATTTGTAGTTTTTTCATTCAACCTATGCTAATTGTAAACAATTATTTCTTGTTCAAGAGTTGATTTTCACAATGGATCACTAAACCTTGAGTTTTTTATTTAATATTCTGAAAGTACTAGATGAGTAGATTATGTAGAGATTAATTGCATATTTTTGGAGTCAAAATCCTGGATAAGCCTACCTCTAAAAATTCCAAAGACTCCAAAGAATTTCCAACACTGTGGAATGACAGGAAAATGATAGCTTTGAAGTACTGCGGCAGTCAAATCACTATTTTCTCTCATTCTCCACTGATTTTTGCTAAAATAAAACTTATTTAAATGTGGAATTGCCATTCGGTTACTTCAGATAAAATGAACGAGATTCGATCCTTCTATTTCAAAGGTATAGTTTCAACTTTCCTATCGTTTTCCTCACAAGTAGTAGAAAGACATTTGACGGAAATTGTATAAACCGGTGCCTACCTCTGACTGGTGCCGTATAATATCATTCAATTCAGCGCAGAAGCAGGGTGTTTTAAATTTGGACTTTTTGAACTGCGTATTTCTTGGTTTCTGAGTTATTTTTTCGTTATTAATGTGCGCATCGTTTTTTACGCTCCCTTTACTTTTTGGAAAAGTGTATTCGCTTCTGAAAATTTGTTCACGGTTTAGTGACCCATTTATAAAATACGGGGGTTTGTAAAATCAAACTAGTGTCAATTTATTCTTGCAGGTAATGGAAAATTTGCACGCAAAAATTTTATTGCTTCATCTGAGAGTGCCTAATAAGCTGAGTTCGCAGTATTTTTCATAATTTTTTCTGACATGGGAAATTGTATAAAAATTGATTTAAAAGTGAGATAATTTGCCGTCTTGTGACATCATCTGGCGGAATTTTCCATTTAAACACATGTATTTTAGCAGACTAGGTTATTTGGCCATATTTCCTCCAATAATTGTCCAATTTAGAAACCAAGGATATCCTCGTGCTCAGTTTTCCTAGTAGTATCACTTTAAATATGAAAATCACAAAATTTCAGACACCTGCAAATTCTCTATTAGGGAATTTCATTAATAATATTTGCAAAAATCAGAAAGTCGAAAATGAAATTTTAGTAGACTACCTGTCCATGTATTTTACTGGTGGTATGTAGTGTTCCCTCCCTTGTTCGATCTTCTGAAACTATCATAAGTATCCAATTTTTTCAGGATGCTTACCGCTTTTAGTGCAACTTTTACATGGTGGGGATGAAAGTCCAACCGTTAAAGAAGGAGCTGCCCAGGCACTTAGGAACATCGTTCACTCTAACTCGGATGAGAAACAAGGAAGGCGAGAGGCAAGAGTACTCAGACTTTTGGAGCAAGTTCGGGATTATTATGAAAAATTACCTTCCAATGTACCACCAGACCCAGAACAGCAAGGTAAATATTTTTTCACTCTATTCCAATAAATTATTTTTCATTAGTTCTCCTCTGTGCCCTTTGAAGATTTATGCAACTTTTTTTGAAAGTCCTCAAAACTGCTTTTAAGTTCTTGATTTTATCGAGTAGAACTTTATAAAAGTCTTGAACTTCGATTCAACGTAGTCATGAGCATAGGTACTGCTGTTCCTATTTTTGTCATGAGTTAATGAATCATTTGTAACCGATTCTCCTCCTAATACTGGAAACATAATAATATAATCTGAAGTAAAATGAATGCAGTATGAAGTAATATAAATCTAACATGGCTTCTGCTTTTTTTCCGAAACAAAACCAAATTTCAATTATCTTGCCTTTTTGCCTGATCTAATTCTAAATGGTTCAAGACGAGACATTCAGTCATGATTTTTATTCCTTTACTTTCTTCATTTAACCCATAATGATTCTTCTTAGTCATGCACCCTCCTGCCAGGAATTTTCTTTTTTTTCCTTTTTCTGGGTTTGTCATTTACAGATAAGATTTTTAGATTAGCCTCAAAGATTTTTTTTTTCACGCAATACCTTGGTTATCTAATTTCTGTAGCTTTCTCTCTTCAAAATGTTCAATAATGACTGAACTCATGAATTTATTTGCCTTTTTTCCCTTCCATAGATGACAACCATATTGGGCAAGTTGTAGCAGCCCTAATGAAATTTTCATTTGATGAGGAACACAGACATGCGATGTGTCAGTTAGGAGCTCTCCAAACGATCTCAAAATTAATTCTTGTAAGTTATCTCATAGCATTTTCACTTACTTTCATATCACTTGAAAATTTCAAATTATTGGGTTATTATTCAAGTTGAGGGTTATTTATAATTCTTCGCAACAGGTCTTTGCAACAAGGTCAACTGAATGCGCTAATTAGAATTTTGTCAAATTTTTCAGTT
Source organism: Bemisia tabaci (assembly GCF_918797505.1). Lineage (NCBI taxonomy): Eukaryota > Metazoa > Arthropoda > Insecta > Hemiptera > Aleyrodidae > Bemisia > Bemisia tabaci. Next base: position 57,776,745 of record NC_092796.1, read on the forward strand.
GATTTGCAACTTGCACTCGGATGTTTGCTTAAATCGTGAAATCCTATTATTTACAAGAGACCAAAACTGCCGACCAAAGAAAAAAAAAACTGTCAGTACCCAAAATTCTTGGAGTATACCCACAATTTGGTTGTGAAGTCAAGAACTTTTTTTCAATCCTGCCTTAATTGATGAAAATGTATTTTCCTTCACACAGTCAAAACTGTGTGTATGTGAGAATCCTTTATCGTAATTTACAACTGGTTTTATAATATCCAATCTATACTTGCAGGTGGATCACAAAGTTCATGGCAGTAACACAGTTAACCAGCATTCAATAACGTTGAGACGATTTGCCGGTATGACGATGACTAATCTTACCTTCGGGGATAGTGCCAATAAATCTCTCGTATGCTCCATGTCATCCTTCATGGCTGCCCTTGTGTCACAATTGGAATCACCAAGTGAAGACTTGCGCCAGGTATTCTTTCAGTTTTCCTTGAATAGAATTTAAAAATGTTCAATTCTCAAAATTTGAACCTCTTCTCAAAAATGTGAGACATTGTTTTCACTATTGGTGACATTACTTTCTACGTAGATCAGCAAATAAAATATACGTAATGAACCATCTGTCAAAAATGTCTATGATTTTAGCAGTATAGCTGAAAGGATAAACTTATCTAAGGTCTGCAGGTAATTGTATATGTGTACAAAGACATGCATCAACGAATTTATTTTAAAATCCGATTACATAGCGTTTTGCTAGGATATTTTAAATAGCTGAGATTAAATTTTTAAAGTTTTGTAAGATTAAACTTTTTAATGTATAACAAAAATGTTTCTATTTTCCTCCAAATTTTTTCTATCAACCAAAAGATCCTTCTTCTCTATATTCTGTGTAAAAATTCCAGGTGACAGCAAGTGTCCTGCGAAATTTGTCATGGCGTGCCGATGAACGCAGCAAAATAGCGCTCCGTGAAGTGAATGCCATTACCGCTCTTGTAAAAGCAGCAATGAGGGCAGAAAAAGAATCAACACTTAAGTCTATTTTGTCTGCCTTATGGAATTTTTCTACCCATTCCCAAGAAAACAAGGTATTTGAGCCTTCCTTAATCTCTTTCTTACCTACGTCAATTTACTGATATTCTTATTTGTGTAAGAAGTTCTTTAGAGTTTGTCACCTGAATTTTAACCTCGGGTTTATGTTAAAAAGACAGATTTTTAAGCAGTTGTGCAGAAACTGTTTTTAGCAACTATTTGAAAAAAAAAAAAAAAAAAAAAAAGGTGATAGAAATTAGAATTTTAGATGTGCTTTTTTCAAAAATTGCAGTCTCTTTTTGTGAAGGAATGATACAAACTGCTCATATCCTCAGTTATAGAAGATCAATAGAAGAATGATAGATATCGCCCGTTTTCATCTGTGTGAATTTTTCCGTGTCAATTTGACATCGTAGTGATTATTTAATGCGATTAAACCCAAGTTTAAATGGAAACTTTTTCTATCTTTTCCAGGCTGACATCTGCGCAGTTGAAGGTTGTCTTCAATACCTAGTCAAAATGTTAACTTACCAAGCACCTTCTAAAACTTTGTCAATCAATGAAAATGCTGGAGGTATCTTACGAAATGTCTCCTGTCAAATAGCTGTGAGAGAAGATTACAGGTTCGGTATTCATCATGTATAATTTTTGTTCCTGCTATGGGGGCACTTTCATTGAATTTTCCAACGAAGTTTAAGATGACTTTTAAACTCGTATTTAAAAAAAATGGTCACAGTAATGGTTTTATTTGCTTAAAGCAGGAAAAAAACTCACAATCTCATTATCAAATTTCGACGTTTTTACTTGCTTTCAGTTTGATTAAAGCCTCAGATCACTTTTAGTAAAATCAAAATTATCCAAAAAAATGGTAAAGAGATCCTTTTCGTATCGCCCAAGAAAAAAACTCAAATCCTCCATGGAGACCTCTCAAAAGTTTACTCATGAGTATTTGTTTTCTCTGATTTCAGACAAATTTTACGTGAGAACAACTGCCTAGCAACCCTCCTTCAGCTATTGCGATCACCAAGTCTTGCGGTTGTCTCGAATGCCTGCTGTACATTGTGGAATTTTTCAGCCCAATCAGAAAAAGATCAGCAGCTTCTTTGGGATTTAGGTGCAGTTCCATTGCTACGCAGCTTAGTTAATTCTAAGCATAAAATGATTTCCCTTGGATCATCTGCCACTCTTAAAAATTTGTTGGCGGCGCGGCCGGATTGGGATCCTTTCAACAAAGCTAACAAGGGTAAGTTTTTTTAACTTTTGGCTTTTATTTTGTGTTATATTATATGATATGGTAATAATGTAATATACGCACAGTGAGATGTGAGAACTTCATTTGGACTTACCTTAAATATACAAATGCTAACTGTGTAACTCTGAAAAAGATGACGAAAATTTTCTAGTATTACCCAAGTTGTACCTAATTCTTGTAGAGGGCATGTAAAGCACACCAGGAATGGCTAGTAGAAAATGAAGACTCTGAGAAATAAATGAAAAAAATAATCAAATTTGAAATTCACATTTTAAAAAAGAATTAGCAAATTGACTCTTTTTAATACCAAAAATAGCACACACAAGAGCCAAGTTGCCAGTTTTTCTGTATTGATGTGTTATCATAGTAAAGTGAAGACCTAATGCGTCATGAGAGTTGCATTAGACTGTAGAATAAGCTGACTGGTCTTTTGCTGATTGCATACTTTTGTGATATTATACTGATAATATGATATGACAATGCCTTTTTTTATCTGTCCCATTCATTTTTTAATCTTACAATCATTCGGCGATGGAAGGCGCACTTTTTCAACATCTTTCTGTTGGTTTTTGCATCTGAGTTGTTCCAGTAGGATGCCTAATACCTCTAATTTAACAAGCCTTCAAAAATTTGACTTTTCTAAGTATGTATTTGCTTTACCTTTTCGCAGGAATGCCAGGTCTGTCAATACGAAAGCGCAAGGCTTTTGAACAAGAGTTGGACGTTAATCTTGCTGATACATGTGATAATATTGAAGTGGATGAAGAACGATGGGATGGAAATGTAACGGCCACAAAATCGACTCCAAGCGCTGGACAGGTAAATTATTCACTAGTCGGCAAATTCTAATGCAGATTACCATGATACTTCCTTTTCTTATACTTATTTTAAACCCTTTCACAACTAGATTAGAATTGCAAGCGCAGAATTCTCTCATATCACAAAAGGGAAAAATAAGATCATTTTTCTAACTTTTTGTTTTCATTTTCTTGTTTTATTTCACAAGAGTAACTAACTTGACTACAATTGATAGCTACTACTATTTTTAAGGATACTTGAGGATTTATGCACTAAGGGAAAAAATCATTGGTAACATAATTTAATTAAACCTTTTCGTGTCTGTTTCTTTTTCCACAGTATGCTGAAACGGATTTAGATCAGCCAACAAATTACAGCTTGCGTTATGCGGAAGATGATTCCTCTGAAAAAATTGTGGATCAAGAAGTGCCTCGAACATACTGTACGGAAGGCACACCCTGTAATATTTCATCAGCAACTTCGGTCACTGACCTGAGGCCCAGTGCAACAGATGGAAAAGGCATAGATGAAGAAAAAGAAGTGTGCACACATACTTCTCCTGCGGAGTCTCTTCACTCGATTCCGAATCACCCTGAATCACGAACACCAAATGACATTAATGATGGTATGAGGAGAATAGTCCAGTAATGATAACAAGTAAACTGAATAAATAAAATTGAGCCGAGATCTTAAATGCTTAACTTGATTGCCTGTACATTTTTAGGATATTTTCGATTTTTTTTTGTATGTTTATCATTGATTAGTTTTTCTTTGTAGCTTCACTTTATTCCTCAGTTCTTAGCAAGTAGGAAAACTGGGGTGTCCTTAGAAATCATATCTAGTAGGAAAAATTATCAAAAGTTCAGGGAAAACCATTGGTAACTAAAAGAATTCTGTCAATAGTACCGACAGACTAGAATTGAAATTTTGGCTGCCTAAACGGTTAATTTTTTTCCTATCCCTAAAATAATGTAAAGAAAATTCTAGGAATTTGACTTTGAACCTTGTACCCTGATTTTAAAAATCCGTTTTATTTTCCCAGGGAAAAATATGATCATGGAGACACCACTCATGTTTTCTCGTGCTAGCTCTCTAGATTCCGTGAGCACCCCACCAGACCATCCAGATGATCGTAGCTCAGTCGTAAGCGAATTCAGGTAAGTCAATCTTTTTTAAAGATTTTACATTTTAGTTCATCGCTCTCTGCTTTTTTCTGCCTTTGTTTCCTCTTTCAGCTTACTTTTCAGCCGCCTGCATTAACCTTAAAGCTATTTGTGAGCATTTTTTTTGTATTTGCCAATTTCTATTTCGCTTCTTATATGTAGTATTCTCAGTTGCATTTCGTTTTCAGGACACATTGGCAGTAGGGAGATGCCTTGGATTGTTTGAGGAGATTTCTCTATCCTTTGTTGATTTCCTCTCTTATTGTATCTCAAATGTAAATTTAAAATAGTAGCCTAGCGTTTCAACTCAGTGACAAAGTTCTAAAAGATTCAATGTGGCAGAGACTTTTAAAGTAAGCATGGTTCCCAAAAGAGAGAATTTTTTTATCTTAATCTATCTGATGTTGGCTTTATTTACCTTCTTATTTTTTCACAAACATTACACAGTTTTAAGTATCCAAACGTGTATCAGTTTAATATCCTCACAATAGTAGGAGGCACCCTTCCCGAGTTCTAATGAGCTCTGTTTTCTTACCTTTTTTCAGGTTTGTATTACGTTTAGTCTATTATGCGACCTTATTTTCAACTTGCTTATTCGAGCCCATAAGTGCTGTTTACTACCCTGTCCCGATGACTCACAATCCACTTCTTAACATTCAAATAAAACTGGATCAACTTGCTTCTCAGCTCTTGCACGAAAAACCGGTCTCAAAACCCTCTAAAACTTTAGAAAATACATCTAGGGAGATTCACGAAATTATCTCTGCAAAGTGGCAAAACGTATTTATACAATCAAACATCACTAAATGGCTATGTTTGAATTCAAAGAAATCAGCTTTTCTTATTGGGCTGCAGGCTAAGAGCTTTGTATTTTTAAGTGTCCGAGACCCCTCAAAATTATCAACTGTCAATTCTTCTTTAACGAAAGTGTCTGTACTTGGGGAACCAATTGTCGGTGACACTTTCAGGTTGTGGAATATTGATCTGAAATTAATGACTTTTAATCTTTTGCTTGTGGTTAACACTGATAGTGACTATTCTCTGCGTTGGTATCAATTTATAAATGATCAGGCAGTGCTTCATAGCGTATTTGCTTTGCCGGAACCGGTGCATCATGTGATTGTTGTTCCCGTAAGTCTGCGCTTGATATCGTTGCAAAGCACTCAGACGGAGGATAAAGCGATGACTCTGCGATTTTTCTTGTTTCCGTCAAATATCTCATTAAATGCGCTTACTATTACCTTAATCCAAACATTAGTTGTTCCTGGTCTGTGTAGAGACCCTCTATTTTTACAAATCCATCAGAATAGTTTCATAATAGTTACCTCGATCACGAAAGGAATGATCCATGTTTACTCTCACTCAGGAACGAACAATGAAATCTATTTCCAAGTCTGCACAAAAATTCATGTAGTTGGCTTGAAACATGTGGCTGTGTTTCAAGCCAATAGTTTTGGTTATTTGGCTGTTGTAGGAGATGTGTCTCAAGTGATAAAATTTACGCCTTGTAGTCATGTAGAAAAATTTGTGATGCATAATTGGGTTTTCAAAAGTTTTTTACCAATACCTGTTCCATCTTGGAGAACAAATGACATTTTATTAGGGAAAACAGCTAAGTCCTTCAAAGTTGCTGAATTTATCTCGTCTAATTTGACGTACAGGAACATTAATTTACTATCCTCAAGCAAAAATTCGATGATCCAGCTGTTGCATGTTATTGATTTTCCATCTTGTGCTGTTCTTCATTTGTATGGTAAAGATCTATGGATATTTTGCCCGACACAAATGAAGGGGACGATGATCTTGCATCTTTTGTTTGGTAAGAGCCGTCGAGAAAATTCAGTTGGATCAAAATTACATAAGTTGATCATTAGAATGACTTCCCTTCAAGCCAAAATAGACACACAACTTCTCGATGTTTCAGAATTAATGAAACAGTCAGAAAAAATTCTAAATACGAGGGGTGACATCGTTACAAGTGCTTGGTCCTTTGATTCAATTTCATCCCACTCGGTTTCTTTAAAAGATAATTTCTCTTTTATAGATATTCAAGTAAATGATCTCAAATTCCGTGAAACTCAAAGACTTCGCATTAAGTTGGATGAGGTTTTGTGGAAATCCACCAAGTTTCAACTATTCGAGCTCACTAATCATATTCAAGCATTTAAAGACAAGCTGACAGTCAATAATGATTGGGCATTTCAACAAGCGTCCATCGTACCAAGAAAATTTAGAGGAGAGTTAAAAGTAACCGGGTTTGCTTCATTCTATCGCTTGATTGTCACAGAAAGTATAAATGGCATTGCATCCCATGAATTTTTTGAAAATATTGTTCGCTTGGATAAGCCAAGGAAAATAATCGGCCCCAAAATATTTACCTCTCTGTATGTTGAAAATCTGATAGTTAATAAAATTCTGAATGTGTCTGCTGAACAGTTGTTGTTTGACGATGTTTTTCTTGATTTAACAGGAGTAAGTTTTGAATTCAAAGAGCTGAGAGTTCTAAGCAATGTTACTGTTAAAAAGAGCCAGTTCATCGATCAGTTACAATTCGAGAATGTTTTTCAGGTCAATATTCCTTTTCCTGGGAAAGTTCATTTTGACAGATTGGCCTCAGAGTTTGTTTTTGCCAAAGAGTTGAATGCATCTCTAGATACAACCGTTTTCAAATGTCTGTTTCATGAGAATTCAAACCTATCCTTGTCAACCCAAGGTGTGGACAATTTTCTCTTAGGACCATCCAATAATTCTAAAGGCCTCATTCAAACAAACGAAAGTTCCCTCACTTTACCATCAGCTCCATAAACCTTCCAATGTTTATTGTTCAAAACAGGCGTAGAAGACAAGGTTTTCCCGTATTTTTTTCTTGTTTGATTCAGTAGCTTAGATTTACTTTATTTTAATTGTTTCAAGTCTCTAGTCATTTCTGTCTCTCTTTTTTTGGTAATTTAGAAAATTTCTGAATTACCTAAGTCTGCTATAATTCTATGAAGCTATTTTGAAACTTTATGAAAGAAGGCGTAAGAAATAGAACATATCGTGCCTTTTTTTCTCCGTTGATGCGTTAACTTAAGTTTTTTGGCCTGCAGCTAGTAGCCGTACTTTTGTTATTTTTTTTATTTTTATTGATGGAGTTCAGTCTCTTGTCATATTTAGGTACCATAAAACTAAGTGCATTTGTTTGTTAATCTTGATAAGATATTATTATATTTATTAGCAAGGAATCAATAAAAAAGCTTGCAAATTTTTGTTGAAAAAATCCTCTTTGTATAGTTTTTCTTTTAAAATGCATGATGTATACCTTTTTAAAAGAAGTTTTTCGAGGCTAAAACTTGTAGTTTTTATTATTTTAATTTACTTTTCTATCAGTAGCTTCATTTTTTTTTCTTTTTTCATTTTCCTGTTTTGAAGTTTTTTTGATTGTAGTTGGTAAGCATTGCCTCGTGCTTTGGTCTGTTAAAGACATATACTGTCTATCAATTTTGTTTGCTTGAAAATTGCTTGGTTGCATTAACTATGACTTTTGCCTTCATAATCCACTATTTTGCCTACATTTAAATAGATTTTTATAATAATTGAAACTAATGCTTAGATTAAATGATCTGCCTTTGCAGGATTTATTCGTTTAATGAACAATCAAAACTTTTCTCACTTTGTGTATCATTGTTGCCAACATTCAGGAGTTTTTTTAATAAATGTAGTATAATCTCTGCATTCATTTGGCGACTTAAAATCTTATAACTTGATCCAAAGTAGGTCTGTGCCCTTTACAATGATGTTCTTGAGTGATGGGAGACATGGTTTGTTTTAATACAGTGGTAATAATGATGTTTTCAAAGGATGGAGCTTTGAGTGGCTCAAAAAATTAATATTAAAATCATTTTCAACGGAATCTAAGACATCTGGAAGTAGAGGAAAAAATCATTATGTACACTAGTCGTAGAAATTAGAAAAATATATTTTCACTGTTAGGAAACAGTATGGAGCTGTACCGAATATCACGTTCAAGTAAATAATAATTCATAGCTTTTTCTCAGGAATCTGAAACCATCAATGCACAAAATCTGTTTTTTAAAAATTGAATAATATGCATAAGAACTTTTTCAATTTAAATTGAGTTCTAACGTTTTACAAAAAAAAGTGGAAAAACCTCTTTTCTAAAATCAAAGAAAAACTATTCGAACACAAAAACTTTTATTAATTATATATTTGTTTTTGAACATGAAAACCTAATAGATTGAAAAACAAAATGCCTCATATCTAGTGACGAACCGCTTTATGGGGACTTCAACATCCCATCTGGATTTAAATTCTGATTTTAAATTAAACTGGGATAGAATACCTCTTTGATGAAGAACTGAAGTAATAAATATGCATCAATATTTTTTACGCAGATCTTTATAATAATTTGCTAAGGCTTTTGATGTCATGCATCATTCTGCTCTCTTTATGTCAGCCTGCAGTCTGCTTTTGCTCGTGTATGTCTTGTTTTCCACTTGGTACTTTTTACTTCAGCTCGGTTCATCATTCTTTTGCCCTTTTTCAACTTTTTCTATAATTTAAGTTGCAACTAGATGTGTGCGTAGTTTTTCTGTTGCGTTTTTTTCATTTATTTTATCTATTTTTATTATTCCAGCCGCATTACAAGTGGCATGATATCGCCGAGCGAGCTACCTGATTCTCCTACTCAAACTATTCCTCCAAGCCCACAAAGCTTGAAACCTCCCACATCAATTCCATCACTGCTGCCGAAACCAATTTCGCACAGTGTGTTCGAGGATACTGTGGCGTCTTTCAAAGACGAGAATACTCCTATCCAGTTTTCCACTGCTACAAGTTTGTCATCGTTGACTTTTGATGATGATATCAAAGGTGATAAACTAATAAATTATGCCGTACCTAGCGGCAATGAGAAAGAACTGGCCCCAGTGAGTGAGGAAGAGGATGATGAAGACTTGCTAAAAGCCTGTATCAGGAGTGGCATGCCTAATAGTAATAGCAATCAGTAAGTATTTTTCTGCTTTCTTTTTATTTTTTTTTGGTTTTTTTTTTTTGAATTTGAGCATGATACAAAGCCTAGTCAACAGCTGGTAGAAAAATCAATTATCACCAACCTATTAATACCATCATCAACGCTTTAGGCCACAAGAGAGCAAAAAATTAATGAAATATATAAAATCTCTTAAATATCTCTATAAGAAAATGATTCGTATAACATCAGCTATAAAAATAACGTTAAGTAATGAATTTTCTCTGAAATATAAAAATTTTGGTCCCTGAAAAAAACCCTAATGGCCCCTAAATATTGATCAAGCTGGCCCAAACGGCCTGTGAATACCACAGGATCATTCAAACACTGCTCACAACTCAATTTGACGGTCAAAGACGAGCAAACTGGAACAGATTAATCCTGTTAGCCTGCACATGTCTTTACCTAATTCATAAATCTAATCTTTGGTAAATCTGTTTATCCGCAGCCATTTGTCTGATCACTTACGAAGAGCAAAATCAAATTCCCCAGCCCAGATCCCACCAAGTCCACAAAGTCTGAAGTCAGCTGCGTCTTTGAATACTAGTGATATTCAACCCATACAACGCAGTGTCTTTGAGGACACCATTGCTACATTCAAAGATGAAAACACGCCCGTCCAGTTTTCATCAGCCACAAGCCTAAGTTCATTGACGTTTGAAGATGAAATCAAGAACGAAAAAGGTCTAAACATGCCCTCTAACATCTCAGCCGAGAAGGATCTTACCCCAGTGAGTGAGGAAGAAGATGAGGAGGCTCTGCAAGCATGCATCAAGAGTGGCATGCCTAGTCGCAGTTCCAGCAGCAATCAGTAAGTTCGATGATTAAGTTCCCCTTTTGTTTTCATATTCCTGTTTTCAGTTAGAATAAAGAATTTAAGATTACAATTTTGCAGGGTTGCAGGATGACCCTGCAAACTGGGAGGATTTTCTAAAACATTTTTTAATTTGCTTAATCTATTTTTTATATTTTGCTTAAAAAAACTCAATGAAAAATGGAAAGACCATTAAACTGAACTCTGTTGCAAAAATTTTTATTCGCAGCCTTGGCCTTGAAAAGCCATGGATCAAATTCCTTGAGTTTTGGTACCTGGGAAATGTTAAGGTTTTCTTAGTCATATTTAAGGTAGCCTCATATCTTTAAATGAGAGCCTCATGTACTTTCGTGAAATTAAAATTTGAACTCTTGGTACCATCACTTAGAGAAAGAGAAAGTACAAAAATTTCAAAGTCTTCATCACAAAATGTTGGTGCATCATGTGAAAATAAATAATAATCATCATCAAATTTTGACAATACAAAAGGATGGCACCCATGTATGCTGAATTTGCTTTTGAAAGTAACCAACCGCTCTTTTTAAAAAGCTGCATTTGCAAATGTGCTGTGTATATCCTAATAGCAGAAATTTTTTTCAGAATTCACAACTCTGGATCCAAAATTGTCCTTGTCAAACCATGCCAACGAGTAGCAGCGAAATTAAGTAACGTACCCATCAGAACTGGCTTGAAGAAGCCCGTGAGTATGCCAGCGATGGCAGACTGTGAAGATGACTCAGTCAGAACGTTTTGCACGGAGGATACTCCAGCGAACATCAGTCATGCAGCCTCACATTCTGATTTGTCCATGCTCTGCGCCTCCTCAGATGATGGTTCTGACTATGAAAATATTCTAGCCGAGTGTATTCAGTCAGGCATGCCACAAGTAAGTTTTATCCATCCATTGTCTGTTGATCTTTAATAGTTTCTCACTTTCTAACTAAAATGTTAAATAATTTAAAATACTGAACCGAAGTTCTCCGCGGAAAAGGAATGTTAAGAAGGTTTTCCTGAGTCTTTGCCTGAAGAGGGGTGAATACCTTCCATACCATGAAACTCAGTTTTTAAGTAATAATCCTACAGATTTTTCTCAAACCTGGAAGGTATGTTCTTCAGGCAACATAGCACATATGAGAGATGTGATTGTTAAAATTGGTCACTGAGCCATCGTCAAGCTTTTTACTTTAGTAAAGTCCAGTATTTTTGGTCAAATCATGAATTTGTAACTATGCATTCTTCATAATCTAATTTACATCGTGGTTTTCATCATCAGGAATGCTAAGTAGGTATGGTTTTTTCTAGTCAAGCTTTTATTTCACATACCTCTTAATATCCCATATCTTCAAATTATATCTGTTTGAGCAAAGAAATGCACATTTTAAAACCTCGTTTCTTTTTTCCAGTCTCAGAGGCGTGTTGAGCCATCACCAGAATCAAAATATACTTCACCAAAACACAAAACTATGTTCAACGAAAGGAAGATACCAGAGCTCTCACCCTCCAATAAACAAACAAGCAACTCCTTCAATTCTTCCCGCGCCTTACCATTGCCTCGAGCAATAGTCCATCCACGGGAACTTCGAGAAGTTGCAGCACAAGATGAAATTGAATGCTTCGCCACGGAGGGAAGTCCATGTAACTTCTCAGCTTGGTCTTCATTAAGTGATTTGACGGTTAATTCCAAAAATGAGCAGCCGCGTCCTGTCTCATCACCTGTACCTAACAATGAGTCGCCTCCAATGCAGTCCTTAGAACACACTGGTAAGGCATAAATAATTTTTTAGGATTATTTATTCAGGAAGAGTTCCTTATGAACCGGTATCAACCTGATTCTTCATCATGGAATTAAGTCTCTATATAAACAGTGAAATTGCAAAAATGGGCATCTCTGTTCCGGTGTTCTAAAATCTCTGCTCCTGATTTATTTTTTGAAAAGAGACCAAACCATTATAATTGCTTGAAATTTTCATAGAATATTCTTCAAATATAGAAGAAAAGTTACCGAAGTTTTCAAAAAATTACTTTTGATTGTTTTCCATGCAGGGAAAGGTGTACGACAAGAAGTCTTCAATGCCGCAAATTAAGATACACATTTCTGCAGTTTCACCATCAATATGCTCCCAATTGAAAAAATAAACTGCTCAGTTACTAAATTCAGCAAGTGGCCCCTAACTAAAGTCTGCCTTGTATTTTTCGACTGTCTAATTCTTTGTTTTTGCGATAATCCATAGAAACTGCCCTCAATTTTCTAAATGCAGATTTAAGTTCTCTCTACTAGCACTCTCTGGACCTAAGTTAATTCTATGTGGTTAACCACCAAAAATGTTCAATTATTGATGGGAACAATGGAATAAGATATTTAGAGCCGAAAATAGAAAAAGTTGAGCTTTGTCAAGATTTAAGCCTTTTTATTTTTCTGGCACAAAAGACTTTATGAAGCCCACGTGAATTATGAACTTGTCTTTCTTGCAGGAAAGTGATGCTAGGCTCTAAATGTGTCGTTTTTGTGGAAATTAGAGCCGTTAAACGATAGGCATTGAGCAGGATTAGTAGAAAAGGCCTTTTAAGAAGTAAGAATGCGAGTTTATTAAAGTGACATTCCTTGGTTTACCATTTATTTATTCCAAATTTTCTTCTATTATCATTCTTTGATTGTTTTCAGATAAAGATGAAATCACGGTCATCACAAAGCAACTTTCTGAATGTCAGATGAAAGACTCTTGTGACACTTGGAATGATGACTCAGCGATTACAAAACCTACCGAATTTTCCATGAAAGAATCTTGTGGCACATGGAATGAAGACTCCACCTCATTGCCCAGCTTTAACTCGCCTCTAATCAACAAAAGCATGGAGGGAAAAGAAGTGATAAATGTAACAGAGCCAACAATTAATACCACAGAAGAGCAAGAAAATAAACAGCCAATCGCTACCATCACTCCTTTCATTGAAAACCGCGAGTACAATGAAGAGATTCTCTCAGATTCCCATGTTATCGAACTAGAGGCTGGAAAAATAACTATCATCTCATCTTTGGACATGGAGCATAGCATGTCGTCTATAGATCTTGAGTCTGTTAAGCCTCCATCGATAATGAGTAGCTCTTTCTCGATGACGTCCAGCATCACAGAAAATGGAAGTCTAGGAAAGAGTAATAAAATGCGTAGCCTACTTTTCCGTCGAGCATTGGGAGACTCTGTTAGTTGCAACATTGAATCAACCAAACCGCCATCATTCCTGGAGGAGGCAAATTTAGTAGATCTGGAAAATTCTATTGTTAGTGTTGCAAGTATTGTGTCCGAGGTTGTCGATTCGCCTCCACTTTCTCTAACAGAAGATCTTACTGTTACGGATACTTTTATGACTTGCAATGATATGACTGACTCATCAACCAGTGGTGGCATCACACCAAAACAAAAGAGGAGTGGAGAGAGAGACAGGTAATTTATACATTCCCTCCACAAAAATTAATTTCCCCATTTTGCTGTTCCTTTTGCATATTTTTTTTTTTCTTTTTCTTTTTTTTCTTTTCATTCTCCAAAGAGGGAGCACTTCCAGTAGGCAATATGGCAATATAACTGAACAAGCCATTGGCCAAAGTCAGCGATACACTTTCAGATTAATTGAAAGACTTTCCATGAAGAACGGTCGTAGATTACTGCACTGAATTAAAAATCATGGCCTACTTAAAGTTTTGTATGAAATTCGTAAATATACCAATTAAGTTTCTTGCAGGAGAAAGTCTGAGGGTACTTGTAAGATTTGTTGTGTTAATGTTTTCAATCCAGAAAGTTGAGCAAGACTAGCCTATTCTTCAATCAGTATTCAGTGTTTTGGTCTAATTGGCACTTTTTAGGGCTATTCGTATCGATGGTGAAACGGCACAAATGTGTATCTCGGAAGCGGTGATTACTGATGCAGTAGTCTCTGCTACTGTTTTATTTTGTAAAAAGACCCGATCATTATCGTGGTGTGAAATTTTCACAGAATATCCTTTAGATAGAGGAGAAAAATCACCAAAGTTTTCACGAAATGACTTACAGTAGTTTTCTATGTAGAACTTAAAGTATGACAGGGAGGTTTGCAACGCTTTAAACTGATAGTACCCATTTCTGCAGTTTCACAATCTATATGGAACTTTGCGAATGTAGCATTTATTCAGTGAAGATGATATATACTTACCTGAAACACATGTGACTGAGAACTACTTAAGTGCAAACTTAGAAAATGGTAATTTTTATGAAATTATCATGATTCATCTCAAATTGGTATATATTTAGGTTTGTTTCCTCTTTGTCACCCTAAATTTATATTACCAATGTGCAACAGCTAAAATCACCATCTCAGTTAAAGCTTTTTCTATTCCTGTTTTCTGTTCCTGCTTTACTCTGGAAGAAGAATTTAAGCAAGCATTGTGACTTGAAATTTTTACAGACTGATCATAGAGTTCTAAAGAAGAAAGACAATTTCAAGCCTTAATATTGTTTTTCTGCTAAATTAAAATTAATGCGCAGAAATTTTAAAATGTCACAATGGAAATGCCTGGTTTTGGGGCTCAGCAATCTTTATGCTATTTAAAAAGTACAGACTTCCTCTATTAAAGAGTATATTCTAGCCATGTTTTCATCTGTTTCTCTCTTAATGTTTTCAGGTACAACACTTACACAATCCAGCCAGACAAGAGCAGAGAAGGTTCCGTTGAGCCAGGTGTCAAAGAATCGCAAAATGAAGCGGCAAAGAAGATCACCCCAAAACAAAGACGGCAAACAGAGAAAGACAGGTTTTTGACACGCACTATCGGCGATGGGGACTTTATAGACAACAAAAATGAAACCCTCATGTTATAGCAAACTTGGACAGTAAACTATCCCCAAAACAAAAGCGGTCCGCAAATAAAGACAGGTACTTAACGAGGACTCTCAGTCGAGACAACAGTCTTGGGAGTGACACTTTAATACCCATTGACAATGATATCTTAGATCCTGATACAGTGACTAACATCTCAGATTATGAGTCTGAGGAGGAACAAGTTGTCAATGTGCCAAAACCGTCAATTGCAAAACCGGTTAAAACAGAAGCAATTAAGAGCGCAGAGACAAATAAGAGCACAGAGACCAAAAACAATAAAAAAAGTGGTATTCCCACTTTCAAGAACAAAACCACCCCCAAAATACAGACCACTGAGTCACCAAGTAAACCACCCTCAACTGGAAGTAGGGTTTCTCCGAAAACCCCACCTGTAGACGCTGGAAGTAGGACTCAGAAAATTCAGCCCTCAGAGCCAGCGAGTAAGATCGTAAAAAGTCAGGTAAAAAAGGAAATAACCACAACTAATGCGGTCCGACCGACAAAACTGTTACAACCATTACAAAGACAGGGTACTTTTACAAAAGATAAACCAGTGACGCCTGTTTCTGGTATCCCTGTTTTGTCTCCGAAAACTGCTAGTGCCAAAAAAATACCAACGAAGATTGCTTCTCTAAGGTCTCCAACGTGAAATTGAGTGTGTCCATTTTAACCAAGTACAGTTGAGCAAGTTGATCTTACTTTACCCTTAAGTTTCATTTCAGTTTGTTTAATTGTACACATTTTTGAAGCCCTGAGGAATAGAGTTTGGCTTGCTCAAAGAACGGGTCGTAGATTTTTCAAGGACACCAGTCATTTTTTTTGTCACCAATGATCTTTAATGCAGCCTGTATGAGCACAAGTAATCAGATTTAGTCGGTTGCTCTTGTTTTTTGCTTAACTTGAATATTTTCCTCCCTCTAAAGTGTCAACTTTCTCAACTCACTTCCTCATCTTCTTCATGGCAATCCTCTATGAAAGTCCTGCAAAGCCATCTTTCTATATCCTTTTTGAATATATGTTTCATGTAGAAAAAAAAGGTACCAATGTACTCGTATCCTTAGTTAGCTGAGTGCTGAGGAATGAAATGCAATATATATTTAATTAACGAAGTTTAATTAATCAAGATTTGCATTTTTATTTAAGTAAGTTAGGTATTCTTAAAAATATCTATTGTGTAGTTTTCATATCATTGAGATTACCCATGTAAACTGTTTCTTCTATTATCTGTCGATTTCATGTAACAGAACAATATTTTGTGCTTCTGAGAATGTGCTATCAGTGGGGACTTTTATGATGATTGTAGTAATTTTTCCCCCTTTTGGCATGTACCTAAAGATTCTTATGAATAGATGAAAAAAATATTGTTCTCTTCAATTTGATTATCTCTCGGGTACGTACAACAACCAGAGAGGCAAAAAAATTTCCGACTGAATTCACTTTCTTCCTCCTCATTCATTATCATGCCCTCTTTTATCACTTATATTTTAGCGCTAAGTTAACCCTTTTAAAAAGGTGTTGTGCCTGCATTGTGATGAAATGTGCAAAAAGACTTCGTAGTTTAGGTTAAATTTAGAACATTCTTTGTATGGCTGGAATCAGGTTTTTAGTTTGTAGGTTTTGTTTTGTTTTCCTGCTTTTACGGTTACTTGAAGTCAGTGAAAAATATTGTATATTTTTCACTCAAGGGTCTGGTATGTCAACAGGTACTTGATATTTTTAACTTAATGTTTGTGAATGAACTGTAATTGTTCAAAACACGTGAAAACCTCATGTACTCGTCGGTAGTAAGATGAGCATTTTAGTCAGATTTTTAATACTTGTGTCTTTTATGTAGATTATGTTGATACATTTCCTTATGTAACTTTATTCCTTTTTTAGCATTATTTTAAAAAGTGTACAGATATTTTTCTATGAAAGTGTATTGTTTGAAACCAGCCAAGTTTAATGGCTTTTTCCCCCCTGTTCTTACTCTTCCTTCCTAACCAATTGTAGATAGAGTGTATTTAATTTGATACCTTTCATATTCTGATCTTGTCACCGATGTTTGAAGGAACTGTACTCGAAGATCTTATATCATGTGTTTTTCGTCAGCACGTATTTAAAATATTTAGCAAGTATTTTCTCTGCAATATGATATCTTTTTTTATTCATCCAGAATTAGCCCTACATCAGGAACTACATTTTTAACACTTGAATAAACAACACCCGGATTCAAACTCTTTAGTGTTCCTTTTCTTCTGTTTAAATGTTAATGCATGTAAAAGAATCAATGTAAGGATGTATTTTTCTCCCCTTTAAACATTTCTTGTGTACTTACTTTAAACTATCTACTTCGGAAATCATTTTGTTTGCAAGTAAATTGTGGAATGGACCTCCAGGTTCAAAATATTTGCACAAGCACAAATCTATCATGATAGAGGTGACCTAAAATGTTTGCAGATTTTTTTCTCTGTGTATTTGAATGTTGAATTGGTGGATTGAATAATCTTACTGGTATGCAAAATGTTCAATTAAAATTATGAAAGATGCAATACTTGGCGTTATCATAACGTCAAATCACTATCATTGTTAAAACTTGACGACAAGAAAACTGGCGGATGGAGGGTAAAGTTGCATAAACGACAACTGCCTTCCTTGGTCTGTTTTTATGAAAGTTTTACTGCAGGCCGCGTTTATCATATACGGTACCCTCTATCAAGTGACTTTTGGATTTTACCAGGTTGGTCTACTATTTGCAACAAAACAGTTCTTCCCTCCTTTTGCTGATAAGCAACTTCCATAAATATTACAAGTGTAAGTAATTAAGTTATTTTCTTGCAAACTTATTTATTTTACTTAAATTGTTCATTTTGTTATTTATTGTAAGATTTAAGAGTTGTTTTATTAAATATCATTTTTTAATGACAACAATTTCATAATTTCTTCGTCCTTCCCACGTTGAAAATGTTTTTGGTGGAAAGAAATAAATTGCAGTTTAGCGAAGGGCATTATATTTATAAAAAATTATCACATGAAAGGACTTTTCAAGTCTTCCTGGATTGATAACATTCATTCTGACGACTTACAAACTAAAATCATAAACAAACAAATGAGCATTCTCGAAACATAAAAATTAAAACGAAAGAGCCTAAGCTTAAAAGAACAAAGCTTATTTTTAGTATACAACACTTTGAGAAGTAAAAACTTTGAACGATTCTCCAAGATTGTGCTGATGTTCGATGAAAGTTATTAAAATTTGATACAACGAAAAAAGGTTTTCTATGTGCACAGGAACATTTGAATTTTAAAATACAATGTTGGAGCCATTCATCTTTCTGACTTGAGTTAATTAAAAATAATAATAATAAAAAAAGAAAATAACAAAAGTACTCTCCACTTTTTGCTTTAAAAAAGTGATATAATAAATTCAGGAATATGATTCCTGCCATACAAAAAGAAATCTCTTTCTCAACCCTTGCTTGCATGCTTACCAGAGGCATTGAGGCAAAAAGCTTTCAATAAATTACATATGAGAACACAGATCTGAGGAGCAAAAGTAGCAGATAAAATGCTCTCCTCTTCGTCCTCCCCTCCCCTCCTCACAAAAAATTGTGCTTCTAAAAGTTTTTCCATAACAAGACGGAACAAGCTTAAAAGTAATGGTAACAGAGAAAAAAAAGAAAAATCGAGCTGTGTCATGTTTGCGTTAACAAAAATACAAAAGCAAAATGGGCCAGGAGGGAATAACAGGAGGTGTGCTTTTAGGGAGAATTTTACTCTCAGAGGATGATTCATGTATGAAATCTTAGAATTAAATGAAAATGGAAAGAAAGTGTAAGTTTGCTGTAGGGCAGTTTTATAATCAGATTCCGTCATCAGATCTATCAGGACAAATATACACTTAAAAATTCAAGAATCATGAGGTTCCCTGTCATACAGTGAAGCAGTGAAAGGAACTCTGAATATTGGCTTTGTTTCCCACATGAATTAAACAATGGACATAGAGGATTTTATCCAGTTTCAGCTTGGCATGACTGTGCTCAAGTAGAATCATCAATTAAGAATAAAATGCAGTTACAGAACAAAGCACATACATTGTTGCATTTTCTATGATAGTATCGCAAAATTTTCATATTTTCGTTCATCTTTTGTACACTAATTTGTGCCTCTTAAATTAGCCACGGTTTCCAATATTTAGTGCATATACCCGCCACCAATGGCCAGATAATTGTATTTTTACTGAATTTAAAATGAGTCAAATCATCAAATTAACCATGAATGTCTATAATTTTCTGTTAATTATATAAAAGAATTGATCAACACTGGCAAAAAATTTCATGTAATAATATAAGTGATTGACAAATAGAGCTCAAGTCTTGAGTTGCAGTCTTAAGTACACGCTTGTTCTGAGTGAGTCATGCTCTTGAACAAGGCATCTTTGATTTTTCCACCCGAGTTCATCCTTTTACATCTATCCTATTGTTTCTTTTCACCCTCTTTTTTAGTTATTTCCTCAATTCATATTTCTCGACACCTTATTCTCCGACCTACTCCGATTCCTAAATCCCTTTTGTGGATACAAATGGTTGTTGCAGGCGCCTTGTGTTGATCCTGAGGTTTCGAGGACCCATTAGAATCCTTTAAAATGAATAAATGTGTCTGTGGATTCTTTTAATAATTGAGAATAAAGCCATAAAACCAACAGTAATAGTAACCGATAAAAAGTTAGTAAATGTAAGGGAGGCATGCCTGTACGTTCTTGAAAAAATGTGTGCGATTCGAAACAATCATTTATAGAGAAGGTCATGAACATAGAGCGACGACAAAAGGTGAGTGCAAGTTAGCTTTCGAAGTCATGTGAAGTCACCGGGTACAGCTTTAATCGTAAATACCTTGGAAACTAATGTATGATTCACAAAAAGCTTAAAATTTATTCTACAACTAGGAACCAGAGTTGGGCTGAATATCTGGCTCCAGCCTGATATGATTTCTGCGGGTATCCATGCAATGGAGAATTTGCGCAAAGATGTTTTATTGCTGCATCAGAGAGAGCTCAATGAGCTGCATAAGCAGTATTCGTCATAATTTTTTACTGATATGGAAGATTTTAGAAAAATAGATCTTAAAAGAGAAAATATGCTGCCTTGTAATGTCATCACACTGTGTTTTCCATTTAAACAAATGTATTTTAACAAATTAGGTCATCTGGTCATATCTGCTATAATAATAATTAATTTTAGAAACCAAGGATATTCTACTGCTCAGTTCACTCAGTGGTTTGATCTTAAACATGAAATTCCCAAAATTTCCAACACCTGCAAAGTCTCCATTGCCAGATAATCGCGTTTTCAGCCCGAAAATTTCTTTTCGAGAAACATTGATAAAAGAGACTGGATGCAACATCTTAGTTGATTATTATGTGTACCGAATGGAGTCGGCTGGTACGAATTCTTGACTTACAAGCACTTCCTCTTTTTCCTCCACTATAGCTCGTGGAGGCATTTTCTCCACATCTTTTTTACCGTTGGCAAGCAGCACTGACTTTAAATTAAACTGATTATCACTTAGTCGCCCACAATGCTATTAACAACCTTAGAAAAGAAGAGGAACTCTAAGTTTTTTCAGAGAAAATTAAATTAAATAGGATCCAACTTCAGCAATAATGCTGTGAGCAATGTAGCACCTTGTTCTTTGGTCTGCCATTGGACACTGTCAGTATCCGAAAGCGAGTCTATTGATTTGCTTAGCCCTGTGTCAGGCAAAGGATTGGTCTTGTATGAGCCTGGTTTTACAAGGACTTGGAATGCAGCGTGGGCTAGGTACAGTTTTTTCGTCTTTGGGTCACAGAATCTGGAAACAGACAAATCAAGGTCTTACTTATATGATCATACTTTTAGAGGAAATTTAAACTTTTAAATTCAAGTGTGAGTTTGTATCAGTAAATCTTCAAAAAAAATCAAATTATCATTTAACTAGAAATAATAGAAACTTTTGAAGGAAAAAATTAGAAAAAATTAGAAACAATAAGAAAAAATAAATTCAAATTACAATAACATCCTGAGCTCTTTTCTGGTGGTCTTGGGATAATTTTTTTTTTTTTCGGTTTCCTTGCAGAATAGTGTCAATCCCGCACTGTTATTTTACCCTGATGCTTACAGTATTTAGGCCACATTTTTGGTGGTCTTTATTTCTTGCTTAATGTTGTTTCATATTGTTTCATTTGCCCAAAAGTAGAGCGCAACAATGCATGAAGAAAGTAATATTTCAAATTGCATACTTACTCATGCTTTTTACTGATGAGAGGGGACGCAACGTGTTTTAAAGTTGGAGATAAGATTATCTGAGAGGCATCACATTCGTTTTGCTTCCATTTAAATTCACTATGAGTATCACAACTGCCTAAATTTTCACCTGAAAGGATAAAAAAATCCTATTAAAGGGTCACTGAAATAAACAACGCAAACATACAAAAAGTGGTGCTTTTATAAGGTTCTTGGATTGGAGTCTTTGAAAATGGCCCAATGGAGCTGAAATACTCCTTGCAAATCGCATGACAGCGCGATTCCTGAGGAGAGCCGCACATAACAACTGCACACGTGGCAACATTGCTTCGAAAAAAAGATATCGTAAAAACTTTTTGGGGGAAAACTGTGCTAGGCGAAAATGCGCAAAAAGTTATGGCAATGGATAAATCTTCAGATCTTTACTGGAAAGCCTGTTTGTCTTTCATCCCACTTACCAGGTAAAACAGACATAGAGGGAATAAAGGTAGAAGCCAAACTATATTTGAACAAAATTTGGAGACATGAGAGTAAAATTTGAATTGTATCAGAAGAGAGAAAATGCGACTAACTTCTATCTTATGGGTGGTTTCAAAATAAATTTTGATTTAAGTGTGAATAGTTTGGTTAGAAAAAAATACTCACAAGGATCAAAAAGCTCTCCTTGCTCTAAGACTTGGCGAATTTGTCCTAATGAAGCGCTTGCATAGGCTATGTGCCACTTATCACAGCTTAATTTTTCTACAGTTGATGGTGAGGTGAGTTTGTGAAGCGGTAATTTGCACCAATTAGAAGGGACGGTTCCAGGTGGTGGCTCCTCTTTCAGTGAATTGTAGCTTGGTGAACAATCAGAACAAAAGCAAACGGCTGCTGTGTCGCTTTGAAAGTAGAAACTTGGTAAGCAAAGGGTTGCTTTCAACCGCAAACACAACTTTAGGTAATCACAGTTGGAGAGAGGTTTGAGAGGAGTTTCAGCTGCAGGTGACATCACAGGAGAGCCGTCATCGAATGAGCGTGTGACATTTACGCTCTTCCCGCATGTAACAGGAGTTGTTGCCGTTGATTTTCCACTCGATTTCCCCGCTTCAGCGAAAGAGGTGTTGGCAATATTGAGACTCGTTTTCTTATCACAATGGGATGCTGATAGCCACGATAGTGTTGCGTTTTGTACCTGCTCAAGATGCTGCAAAGACAGGTTTTCATTTGATGCGATTGATTTAGGATCAAGTTCATCATCAGAATTTTCAGTTTTTAGTGTCAAAGAGGAGGCAGAGGCGACAAGACAATTCTCGTTTGTTTTGACACTTTTAGAAAGCGCTGGATCATCACAACACAGCTCTTGATCAGAATTTTCGTCGCACTGCTCCTTCTCATGGCTTTCGAGGTCAGCCTTTTCACAAACATCGACAGGTTTCAGTTCTTCTGGTACACTTTCGGGCTCCTCAATTTTGGTTTCAACTGGGGCACTCATTTGACTGAAGTGTAATGGTGAGTTGATGATTGAGATCTGGAAACAAGAGCAAAAGAGCCGTCCTTTAATTTAGAGATTTATGAGTTAAAAGGTTGTAAAAGTGCTTAACTTAGATATTGTGTAATGTTTCTTGATAATTTAGACTAGGAAATGACTGGATTATTGAACTGATTAGGTGTGGTTGAGGAACACTGAGGAAATAATTTTGAAAGTCTTTCAGCAAGAAATTTGTGGGCTCATAAGCTGAGTTAGCAAGGAACTACTTTGGCGCTCTCAGCTACAGAGTGCCAGCCCAATAGATTTAATTTAAAGAATTATGGCCTTACCTGATCACACTGTCCATAGAGATCAATAACAACATGACACTTGTAAGGGATGTTTGTGGCGGCAACTCCCTGATCAACACCATTTACAAATAACCTTAACTGAGATTCAGCATCTACCATCACTCCAACCGTCTGCTTTACCGAAAGTTTGTCCAGATTCGGTCCATAGTTTGACTTGATCTGAAATGGAATTAGAGGTTAGCAAAAAAAAATACAAAAAAGAAGAAAAAAACAGGGCCTCTTCAGATTTTTTATGAATTTCTATATTTTTATACTGTCAAAAAAATTGACTGCACCCTGGTATCCAGGAGATTTATGCTCCTCTAAAAAATTCTTGATTAGATCACTGCATAATGGTCTTAAATATTTTACATAAACAGAAAAATCCGGCTTTCAAAATTTTTGGATATTATTTATTTTTCCTAATGTGAAATCTGAACAACGATTCCACCTGAAATATCTGCGTTTCACTCCTTGCGCAACAAACTAAAATCTCAACAAAATTTTAAGAGGAAATATTGGAACATTGTCTGCCATCCCAGTTGTATTGACTGGCATTAAGGGGTTCCGCAAGCATCACACCAGTTTTTTGGACTGGGATGCAGCCATAATTTTTAAAAGACGAACTTACTTTTTCTCCATCTTGGAAAACAGAATCAGCACTAATAATCCAAGCATTTTTCTTGAAACCTAAAGCTGTAGGTGGTACCGGAAACTGTGGCTCATTAACGACACCTAGCATGATGGAGGATACCCATCGAGGATTAAGAGACTCAAGGACCATCTACATGAAAGAGAAAAATTCCAAGGTAAAAAAAAAATCATGCTACATGCTATCTTGATTATGGGGATCAGCTTAGAATAATTTCAAAATAAAATGGCCATGCTTTTTTCTTTTTTCATTGACTTGTAAGTTTACTTCCTTTTCTTTGAAGGGTTCATGCGAAGTTACATATTTTTAAATATGTGTAGAACTATACGAACAGTTTGTTTCAGAAAATATAGCTCTGTCTAAAACGTAAGAGGGAGGAAGATGTTCATGATGCCAGGATATTGAGGATTTCAAGAGCAGCTCAAGAATACAAAATATTTTCCTTTAGCTCAGTAAGGTGACTTTCTAATAATTTTAACAATGCTTTTCAAAAACTACTATTAAAAATTTCACTCACTAGTCAGATTAGTGAGGAAAATTTTTAAAAGTAGTACTGCAAAAGTATTTTTAAAATTATTTTAGCACACTCAGTCCTGTAAGTACTTCAAAAATTTTTTAACTATCATGACTCTTTAATTTCTATCCATTCGAATCAGGAAACTTGGTCTTGTACCTGGAATAAAGTGCATCGCGGCAGGGGTTTACTGCACACAACAACACCATTATTGTAACTGGTTTCACGCTTTATTGTGATGCCATCATTGATCAACACTATATTTTGGCCCGTTATTTCCTTGAAAGAAAACCAGCAGTCCTGAAAGAGATAATTACGGATCAGTAAAAAATCTACCACTTACAGATCAAAAGACACGATATCCAATAAGGCATAATGTACTTGTATGTATACCAACCTTGTAACAAGCAGCAAACAAATTGCAAAATTTAGAGCTATAGATGTAAGATAAAACGAGAACAGGAATAGAAAGTAATTTAAATTCACTGACAGAAACATCACTGTCCCTTGTCCTTTATTTTTATTGAATGCTAAAACTTGGTGACGGAGTAACATAAAAAACACAATATTTTTGAAGAAACATGAATGCTGGGGAGGAAGTTTCATCTTAAAGAGAACCTAAAGTTCTGAGAAAGGATAGAAAACCTTTCAAAGCCAAAACAATACAAGAAATGGACAGAAGCTCCTATTAAGTTTCAACAAAACATGATTTTCAAAATGTATACTCTCATTAATCTTCGCAACATAAGTTTCACAGGTTCTGGATACCTAGTTTTTTAAAGAGACAATGAAGTTATAAGAGTTATGTGTCATCCTGGGTAAAATGAAACAAAAAATTCTGACGATGGGATGAGAAAAACTTACATCGCTGAAGATTTTTTTGATATCACTTTCCAGTTTATTGGCAAAGGAGCATTCTTCAGTTCCTCCCCTGAAAGAAAATAAACAAGAAAAAAATCAGCCTGATAATTCTTTCTTTAAAACAAAAACATCGAGTTACATAATTCAAAGAAAAATAAAATAATAAGAAAAAGAAAACCAGAGAATAAAACAAAAGGTGATGATTAGATATATTTCCACTTGAATTGAGGCAAAAATTCTAGGACAGCATAACTCTTCAGATATTCTTCTTTATTGACGTACCTGGAAGCATGGTTTTCTATCAATCAACAAACTTTTTTATTAAATATTTATGCAAAAATTGGAGGTTCAGGCCGTTTTGAAGGGGCCTTCTTCATATCTCATTTGTGAAGCTTCTTGTCACAAGGGTCAAACCCAATCTTCTTGATGCACTCAATTCAGGAAGTATTCGCTGCCTAATGGCCCTAATTTCTACAGGAAAAAATTGATAAAATTACTTTTTCAGTTACCATTGTGGAACAGAAAATTCATCCAGAATTCAACCACCTTTGAATTGCAATAAATGATAAAGAAAATAAAAAAGCTTCTGTAAGCACAAACCTGGTTGGAATATCAGCAACGGTTACTTCTACAACAGGACCGCTTTGACACGAGGAGCTTTCATCTGACTTCAAGCTATCAGCCATTTGTGCTTTACTAGAAGCTAGCCGCATGAGAAATACATCAGTAGACTGGCTAATCACGCTGACAGAGAGAGTTCTTCCACTTAAGTCCACGATAGCATAAAATAATGCCTGCAAGAAAGTATATAAAGAGAAGGGTAAATAAAAAAAAATGGGGACATGGTCAACGTAATTTTCTTTTGGGATCTTTAACGGCAAGCCCCACATTAAATTGAATAATACAAATTTATTTTTTTCCTTTTTCCTTGCTTTCCCTTTCTTTCCTTTTTTTTTTACTTTATTTTGAACATTGCTATAATTTTGCACAAAAAAATAAAAAAAAGATTGCAATGCTCATGCTGTCACAGGCTTGCCTCCCGATCTTCAAAACCTATTTTTATGGCCTTCTCAATTTTCAAACCTGTTTTCAGGGCCTTCCCATTGTTGCACGTACATCGCATCTCTCAAATTAAACTTTTTTTTTAAACACAACGTGTGAATAGAAAAAAACTCGCACTTTTAAAATTAGGTTATAGTACAATTAACAAATGAAAAATTGGCAATACATTTAGAAGATTATTGATGTGAGCAGAAATGAGTCTGCCATACAATAAAATGACATATTTAGGCTAAAAGGATTAATATGCATAGGGCTTGCCTGTGATATGGTTCCAATTAGCACAGATATGTCCAAATAAGCCAACAGGTACCAGTGGCGTGGCGTGCTTTACGATACATCGATTGATACGCCACTCAAACCTATGAAAAAAGATCGATTATCAGGGTGTTCGCAACGAACACCTTAGTAATAGATTCTTTACCATAGCTTCAAATGGCAAGATATCGATAATCGATTATTCACGCCATGCCACTGGCAAGTACATAAGATGAGCAAAGCCTCAGAAGAATACTTTTGGTTTCTATAATTTCCTAGGTTATGTTACATTCACAAATTGATAAACTACTGAAAATCAACGTTGAGAAATTACCTTTGGAATATTTTGTACCGCAACACCACAGTCAATATTGTCGATATAAAATCGCAAAGTTTGATTACTACAGAGTTTTAAACTGACTAGAGTACCGGATTCTGCCCAATCCAAGCTTTGACAATACCTTTCTCGAAGAATCGTGTTGTTATACCAAATATCGCTTCCTGTGAAGACAAAAAAATGAGGGGCAAACGTTCGCATGAATTAACTTTAAAAAGAACAGTATCATGAGCAAAAACTAAAAATATTGTATTTTCTGACTAGAATGCACTATGTTCCACATTCAGCAACTCATAATGAAGCAGTTACATATTTTGATGAAATCGGTGAACTGGCCTATTACTGAACTGGTTTCTTTCTTGGCTTTAGCCAGTGTTTGAAACTCACAGGCGCCACTGCGCCAAATGCGCCCAAGAAATCGGTCATGGCGCCTAAAAAATGAAGGCTCAGCACCAACATGACCCCTAAAAATTGCCCCTCCCTTCCAAAAAAAAAAATCCTAATTTTTCTGTTTGGTGATTTTTCGAAATTTCCCCCAAGTTACAGTTACTAGTACTGTAACGAAAACATCTTGCGTCTAACTTTTCACTAAATGCGCCTTGATATATAGCACTGGAAAAAAAAAACACATTGGATCTAGAGTCCAGACTCTTGAAAACATTGACAAGAAAAAATACTCTTGATTCAATCAGATTTTTGCTTGAATCAAAACGAAATCCGCTTAAATT
This sequence comes from Bemisia tabaci, assembly GCF_918797505.1. NCBI lineage: Eukaryota > Metazoa > Arthropoda > Insecta > Hemiptera > Aleyrodidae > Bemisia > Bemisia tabaci. The sequence goes on from NC_092796.1 coordinate 57,804,132, forward strand.
AAGAGGCTTGGTTCTTGATTTAAGCTAGATTCTGATCGAATCAAGCGTACTTTTTCTTGTCAATGTTTTTAAGAGTCTGGACTCTAGATTCAATGCGTTTTTTTTTTCCAGTGTGGCAAGAAGTCAATCTGGCCCCTAAAAATCGAGCTTGATGCGCCACATGGCTCCTGAAACTCAAAGGTGAGTTTTGATCACTGGCTTTAACAATCCAAGTACAGGTTGGACTATTTGTTGCAATTTTTATAAATTGAAAAATCTAATAGTCAATATTTTGGCAGTACCTAAAATCTTCATCTCCCAGTATTTGTATGTTTAAGATCAAAAACAGTGGGCTAGGTGTCAAATTAATTCAAATCATTATATAATTACTCTGGGTTAGGAAAAAACTTTCAGTAGGGGTAAAGGACTTCAGCTACAGCCCTCAACAATTTAAAATCTCATTTTTATCCATATACTGATAGGATTTAAGCAGTGCTCACCTTTCAAGAACCATACAGGCTGCTTGAGCTGGTGAATGGTGGAGGGTAGAGCTGTTTTCTCCGCAGGCTGCATTGTTGTTATTCCGATTGCGAGTGAGCCCGCTAGTGCCGTATCACACTGATCTATTTGAATTGTGAACACCTGATCCTTCATGACAGGACAACTGGAGAATACGAGGCCATAATTACCTAGGCTAATTCGCGTTGCCACGGTATTATTAACATCGAGCTGTATGTGCTGACTGCACAATGCACTCAACCTGGAATTAAATGCAATGTTCGTGAGAAGTCATGATACATTTTCAAAACAAACAACTTTCCAGACAGGAAAGAAGAATTACATGTTTGGCAATCTAATCTTCTACTTCAGAGTGTCTACTAAAAATTCATTTTGTATTTTTCTGATTTTTTCCTAATCTTTGATGAAATTTCCTGATTTTTTGCACAAAAAAATTGACATTCATCTGGTTTTACCAACCGACATATTCGATTAAGTTTTTCATTTATTCTTAAGCTAGATTCATAAAATTGAAAAATCCTTGATGCACTCAGGATTCCCTAATCTATGACCACTCTTCCCAGTAGTTTTCTGATTCTCTTAATGACATTGAATTTTCTGATGGTTTTCGGTTTAAACTTGCATTTGGCATAAATGTCTATTTTATATTTTATTGCACAAAAGGCATTGAAGATGATGCAGCTTAAAAATACTGCCTTTATGCTCATACTTTTAAGGGAAAAGGATAATAGGAAAAAAGAGACCCTTTGGAGGGAATTGTCTTAAGATAAAATTTGAGGAAATTTTACTCTTTGTATCACTCTGAATTATGGTTCCAGAGTGCTTTTGTAGATTCTATTTGGAGTTTTGAAGACATTTGACTCAGAATTTTGGTATGAAATAGATACTGCTGGAGGAACATGCAAGTAGAAAGAAAGGCGAAGAGGAAATAAAGTCAATAGGTAATTTGAATGACGCAATGAGTCACTAAACAAAGTCTGAAATAGATAAAAACATCATAAGAGGCTGCACAAACTTTGCAATAATCTATTACATCATGATTGCATAAAGATTGTCACAGTTTCCTAAGAATAAGAGATGAATTTCCTCCTCCCTACACCAGGGCAATAAATCAGTAATTCATGATGATACCTGTGAGTTAAATGAGATGGAATGTGGGTCTTCTTTTTGACTTCTGGTTCTCTAAGGATAGGGGTGAATGTATCACCAATCTGAGAGGCTACAGATGGTGATGACGTGTCGGCATCATTGCAGTCCGCATCTTGTCGACCTTCAGGTAAACTCACAATTGATACCTAGAAAAATTTACAGAGTTAATACTAGTCTTGCTAGGGACGAGTTCTATAGGACGCCGTTCTGTTGTGAGCGGGTGATTGCAGCGCATTCTCGCGTAGGATCCTAGTCAACTCAGAGGATCCTTCCCCGAACCTCGACTCATCCATCGCCCGGTCCAAAAGTGAGGTTAAGCCGGAGATTGAAAAATAACACATAAGGCGGCTGAATTCTTGAAAAATAAGTATATTTTTGGCGTTTTTCGACCCCTTTCAACCAGGAACGGCTCGCCGCATGCAATAGGACGGTGAAAAATTCGATTTTTTGCAGTTATACGCGATCCTACGGATTTTAATGAAGTCCAACAACTGATAACAGCAGTGAGTTGCGAGGATCCTACGCAAGATAGCAGCACTAGTACCTGCTCACGAATTTTTACATTGACTCTTACGGGAGTCCAGGGTCCTATAGAACTGGTCCCTGGCAAGACAGGAAAGCAGATGGGTTGTTACCAGAAGTATGCATTCGTGTTCATTTTAGGATTAATTATAAAATTACAATTTAAAGTTGGGCCAAAACAGGTTTCATGCGTAACTGAAATCAAATACTGATCTTTGATACGCCCTAGATTTAGATACTGGATATTTTGTCAAAGTATGCCACCTGATATGAATACAGTGAAATCTCGCTTGGTAAAATTCACAAGGGACCAAGACAAATTCGAACTTAAGAGGCTTTCTGTCTGAACTGCTTTGCTCCATAGCACGAAGTAGGACTAAAAATTCAAGGTGAGCGATTTCAAGTAACTTATAATTGATTTTTTATAAATTTAAAATTTTTTTTTAGTGAATTTTTAAATTTTAATTCTAACTTTCAAAAAATTATTGAAGCATATCAAAAGTCACGAATTATTGCGGAGTAAAGGGACCAAAGAAATTTTCGACTTACACTGGATTTCGTCTCAACTGCAGTTTGACATAATAAGATTTCTCAGTACTGCTACAGCTGGAATTAATTTATTTATATATGGGGCAATTTTTTTAAAATCAAAATTGAAGCACAAAAACAAAAAGGTACCTGAGCACATTGTCCATACAAATCAATGACAGGATATACATTCTGAGGAACTGAAAAACATGCTGCTCCTTGGTCGATGCCATTCAGGTAGAAGTGCAAGGATGTATCAGGATGGCGCATCATCCCGATCACATCTCCTACTGATAACGAATCCAAATTAAGCTTGTAACTGTGCCTGAACATAACGCCATCTTGCATCACAGTTGCACCTAAAATGGATAAAATTTATAGAAAAACTCAGTTAAATACTGACTGTCCTTAATTCAGCTGGTTACAAAACCCGGTTTGATAATAAAACATTTCAATTAATTTGCACACAACTTCTGAGCGAATCTGAATTACAGCGGGTGTTTCATTCTATTTTTTCATAATTTAGAGATTCACATTTGTTTCAAGACAAAATTCAAAGTTCATTTCGAGGCTGAATTATGTAAGAGAATACTCCCAACGAGTGAGGAATATTTTGACCCAAGTAAAGAAGCAAGAAACGAATCTTTAACCATTATGCACTAATATTATTATAAATTAATGCTGAATAATTTACATGTTGATACTAAAGCGTGTCATTGGAATCAGCTGATAGTGTTGATGTTATGTAAACCTAAAGGAGGCAGTTAAATTAATGTATTAAAAAATTTTTGTCCATTGGTGATTAAGCTCTTTTGATGAAATTCACTGTAAGCATTGCTACAGAAATTTAAAATAAACAATGAAACATCTAAGTTTCGTGAATAGTACATCTGTTGCATTTTTGCCTTGTCGTTTGAGTCAGTGAGGAGGATTAAGACAGTTAGTGCCTGGCATTAGCAAAAACAAGATGATGACTGAACGAACAAAAAACCGCACACCTCAATCGTAACGTTTAAACATCTCTAATTATTTTTCAATTTTTGTAATGAAAACGTATCAGAATGTCTCCTTGCATACATGTGATTTTTTAATTAATAACATGAAAAAATTCTTAGTAATTTTTACAAAAACAATTGTTTAGTTTTCCTTTAACAAATTAAATGAAGGAATGCATTTTTTTATTTCAGTCATTGATATACTTCGTAAATCATTGAGACCAACAGTTAAAAAATGTAATTTCTTTACCCGATAGCATCCATGTATCATGGTCTAGATCAGTCATGGTCCCAGGCAACTCTAATTCGTCTGGTCTAATGGCTGTAACACCTGAAAGAATAAAGTCAAGATTGAGGTGAGTTGTAACAACGATGTAAAAATTATGGACAAGACTCATATTAGGACTCTGAAAACTTCTTTAGAGTAGTTCAAAGAGTTATATGCGTGCAGTATTTTGTTAGAAACATGGAATATATAAAACAACACAGTCGATTAGATGAAATCAACAAATTGAAAATTTCTTTTCTTTTGAATGATTGAATTTTTTAGAGAAAAACACATGAACATTGCCAAAAGCTTACTAATTTAAGTATTTATTTTCAATCAGCAAGCACATAACTTCTACCTTTTCATAAAAATGTGCAAAATTAGAGAGGTTATCCCAAAAATCTAAGGTAAGAAGGGCAGAATATTTGCCATGGCACTTTTGATGCGTACATTGCACTGTGTATCAATTTGTGAAAGGAAATGTTGAGGTTATTACCTGCTTCTATTGATCCACACCATCGGTCTACCAGTTTTTCTATGACTACTGCAAACATTTCATTTTCTTTCAAAGTTCTGTTGCTTATAACGATAGCTTCATTGAATTCATGTAGGGCTTTTGGTCTTGAAGCAGTGCGCCCACCATTTGAGACTCTGGCATTTTTCCCATGTAGATAGTGAAAATGGAGATCGCTGAAAAACCACAAAAAAAGATGGATTGATTTAAAAAGAAATCTGATGTGATCTGCCATTTTGGAAAGCTGATGAGTCATTTTTTCGTTTTCACACAGGTCCTAGTTTTTCTTTCCTTCTTTTTTCAATCGACTTTTTTCAAAAGCACTCATGAGGCACTTATAACATTTGGGGGATAAATTTTCCATTGCTAAAAATTCCGCACTTTTCCCCATTTATCATCATTTAAAATATCCAAGGTTTAGCAAATAACCTGGCGACATTGTTTTTGTAACCGGGGACTAGTGTTTTTGGCTTATTAGAGAAAGAACGTAGGTCTCATTAGTTTCTCTATGCAGATAAGTGCTTTCATGGATGAGTCAGAAATATTGGTAGTAAAGAACAGTCCAGTTATTCTTTGAAGGCTTATTAAACGTAATGAAGATTTTACGAGGCTGATACTTATCAATGGCCAAAGTGCGAAACGATGCATCTCCATTGCAGTGTTTCAAAATTCTCCCTCCTATTTTATTTTTCAAAGAGGAGCAGCCTAACTTAATAGCTTGAAATTTATACAGAATATTCTGCTGACAGAGAAGAAAAATCGAGTAAGTTTTCAAGAAATTAGGTAGTTTACTTCTCCAAAGACCAAAGAAAGGACTGGAAAGTATGACAGGAAGTCGGCAACGTTGTAAACGGAGATACAAGGTCTCCCACCTTGGCCATTGTTCTTGGTATTGATTAGTTGCACTATTTGTAGAAAAATCCACTGGTTCAATCTATTATAAGTTGAATGATAAGAAACACAGTTCGAAAATGGCTAAACTTACACATGTTCCCCGAAGACATTTGGAGAGCTTTGTGCTGGAGATGAGCAGCAACAAAGAAGGTTATAGTCAACGATAGTTGCCTGCGCAGCCTGACCATAGAGGTCAATGACACCATACACTTTTCCTACTGGAATGTTAGTTGCAGCCTCGCCAAGATCCACACCATTTACAAAGAAATGTAACGCTCCATTCTCTTTAACGATCACTCCAACTCTATCTCCGACCTGAAAAAAAGAGACAACGGTATTTCTGGAGGGTGATCTCTTACTGCAAGAAGTTTTCAATGATGGCGTTTGATCTTTGTCTCTAGATCTACAGGGTGGAATACATTGCACACTTTCCCTTTCAAAATAAGCACTTGAAAACGTCTTCAAATAGACGGCAAATGTAATTTTTACAGAGAAACAGAAGACAAAATAAATATTTTAAAAAAAGGTGCCATTGTGCACTCTGAATAGGAGAAACTCGAATTGGATTGCATTTTGCAAAAAGGAACCAGGAGCACTGCAATGTTACTAAGATTGTGCAACTTCTTCTGTCTTGGAAGAAAAACCTGATTAACAGTTTCTATTTTACTCGCTAAAAACTGTTAATTTAAGTCAAAATTACAATGTAAATTTCATATTTTTTCATGGTTTCAGTAATTTTATTGCAAAGGATGAAAATGCACAATCTTGGCATCATCGCAATTCTTCTGGTACCTTTTTGCAAAATGCAATCCAATGGATTGGAGATTTGCTGAAATGAAATCATGCAATACGGTAGGAGGCTTCATATAAAATATTACAATTACCTGTAACTGATCTAGGTTTGGTCCATAATCATCGATTATAGTTACTCCATTTCTCATCACTCCATTTCCAGTCATCATCCATGTTCCAGACCTAGGCATTGAATTTATGGTTAAAAGTTTAAAAAACCAAAGGGGCTAAATCAGGGGTTCAGGAAGTAGGGCTGTCCTATCCGTTGACACACAAGACGATAATGCATTGAACGAGGGCTCTCACAACTCCAATAAGGCTAGCGGTTTCCGACAGAATCAGAGCAAATCAGAGCACTTGGCATATCGGTATAAGATGGAACCAATAGCTTACCAGTAAGAATCATTTGAACGCACCTTCTCGATAGTTCTTTGATTTTACACAAAATGCTCTTTTTTCCCTTTGATTTAAAGTTGGTCAAAGAATGTGCTGAATATCTTTTCCACAAAAAAAGACTGTAGGACTTAGTGTGCATGAGGTATCAGGCTTCATTGTTCTTTCACAGAAACTATTGCGTTTGACAGTTTTTTTCACCAAAGCAGATGCGCTTGAAAATTTTCGTTCGACAAAAACAATGTTTTAGACAAAAAAAGTTTTTAAATATTTCCTCCAAAACTAAATGCGCTGACTGTGTGCCCTTCACAAAACGCAGTGAAAAACTAGAAAAGAAAACAAAAAGAACCTTGACTGCTTTCACAAAAAAGTGCTGGAGGGCACTTCCATGCTCTAGCATTTTCTGAACTTTACAGCTAAATACTGAGATGAAAATCTAATGATTTAATTTTAAATCAGCCTGGACATAATATCCAGTTATCTCATAACAAAATGAGCTAAATCATCATACTACTTACTTAACATTTGTCATAGTGGACGGGTATTCTAAATCTTCAGGGGAATGAGTGGTGACACCTATTTCAATTGTCCCAGCCCATTTCGTGACCATTTTGTCGAGTTGGACTTCAAATAGTTCATCTGGTTTCAAAGGACGATGAGTGAGAACAACAGCATCGTTAAAATCCTCTAATGCACTGTAAAAATAGAAACATTTCTAAGTTTGAATACAATGTAGTTAAATGATTTCCTTTAAGACAACCTATTACAATCTAAAAAGATTTTGCAATACATATGGAAATTGAAATAATTAAACGTGTTACTTTCACAAAAGAGAATATTACTGAGCTTTCATTGAATCCGTAGAACAGGAGGAAATGTAGCTGTGAGTAAGAGGCTGGTTGTGATATTCATGTTACAATAATGGGTCGGTGGAGAGGAATTTTTGCAGGGTCATGGTGTAGTTTTTCAAGTGCAAAATTTCGTGCAAAACGCAAAAAGTTCATTAAAAAGTTCAAAAATCATTTTTACAGGAAGGAAAAGCCAATCAAAATCCGACAGTCAAGTAGATGTATCAAAGTGATGCCTGAATATGGGTTTAGCCAATCAGCAAAAGCTGTTTGCCCTACCTAGCTACGCCACCAGCACCTGATAAAAATATAATTTCAAGCAGGTCCCCATTTTGGCATTTTCACAGGCCCTTTTTTTGTCATTAAAGGTTAAAAAAATCTGAAAAATTTCTAGTGAGCTCAGTTCCGTCTGTACTTCTAGAAAATAGTAAAAAAAGTAGGGGCCACTGACTCATGATGAAATTCAAATTATAATGAAAAATTAGAGGCAGCAACACATACTTGGGCCGCAAGGCTGTGCGATTATTACTGATGACACTTGCATGAGCACCACACACAGAATGAAGCATCAGTCTGTCTGCATTATCTTCTTCAGGGAAATCTAAAGAATATAGAATTCAAAAAGTATATCAAAATAAGACAGGTATTGAATTAAAAGCAATCAGTTAGGGTCCATGCACATTTAACTGGCAAAATCCACATATCTCATTTTTAGTGTTTTTAAATCTCAGCTCCTATTTCATTTTTAAAGCAAAAAACTCAAAATCCTTCCTTCAAGTTTAAAGAGAAATTCCTTTACACAGAGAGGAAGAGCACAGCAGTTTTTAAGAACTGCTGTTGATCGCTTTCCCATTTAAAATATAAAATACGACAGGAAGTCTGCAACGTCGCAAATTGAGATACACAGTTTGGATGTTTCGCCATTGATTTGTTTCTAGGATTAAAAATGTAGGGCATACATATAAAAATCTCAACAATACTTGGACACCCAGTATGATTTAATTTTGATGACTGTTTTTAAAATTTCCTTCAAATGAATTTTGAAGATTACTGACCCTGAGTGACCAGGAATGCTTTGAGAAACGGAGATTATTAAGTGCATAATAAAGGAGGGAATCATCCAGAAAATTTATTATTAATAACTAAACAATGAGTAAGAATTACCGTTAGATGATTGGCCTGGCTGTTGGTCCATGAGGGCTGTATTCCTCCGGGTGATGAGATTTTGCTCCTCTCGTTCATCACGATCAACTATCGTTACCTGATGTTTGAAAAAAAAAAAATATATAAACAGATTTATATTAAAAATTTTCACATTGATCTAAGCATTTCAGAGGTTATACTTAAACTAAAAGGATGATGATAATATGGACCGCGTTAAACAAAAAGGAACCAAGCCACATCAGCTATTGCAAAATTTAACAGGGAGATATCAGTTTTTACGAGAGAACGTCTGCGCAGATTCCTATGAAAATTTGAAGGAATTTGCTTGGTATGATGGAGAATATTCACTGAAATTTGCACAAAAATCCGCACAACCGTTTTTTTATGTAAAAAATTAAATTGACCGATTAAATTTGGGAATAGCTGATGTGGCTTGGTTCCTTTCTGTTTAACACGGTCAATATAGTTTGAGCAATTAATTATTTTTGGTAACAATAGGCACAGATGGGTAGGGCTGTTCTATCGGTTGTTGGTAAGCTACCGAAACAGTTCCGTTAAGAAAAAGTTACGATAACAGTGCTCTTGCCGATAGCGATCAGAATTTTCGGAGCTGACGAAAATAAGCTGTTGCCATTTGTACATCTATTTCATGCGCCGCCGTGCCAGGCAATCTGATAAACCAACGCACGAGGCAACAATGCATTGAGTGCGAGCTCTCAAAAATCTGATAAGGCCGGTTGTTAACGATATCGATAGTGTTCCGGCAAGAATTCGTTTGAACACCCCTACACATAGGTAGACAAAAAATCAAGGTCTCTGTGGAAAAAAATCGTACAGAAAATAATTGCAAGTTTGCTAGAAGTAAATATTTTCAAGATTTGACAAATTCAATCTAAAGGTACTGTCTTATCACTTTTCAAAATGTTGAGCCCTTCCAGTGAGACACAGTGTGTAAATATATCACATGACATAGTTTCGTTGACTTAAACTTGAATTTGTCCTCAAAAACACCAAAACGCAAAAAAAAACATTAAAACCTTTTATTTTACACCTTGGCTGATTCCTGGAACAGCTAATTTTTTAGGATGACGTTATTTTTCCTTACCAATGAACCGTTGTCTTATCTGTTTATTACCGTACCAACAAACACATCGCAATTGGTCCATGCTTAGGTAATAGATGAATAAGTTGGGTATTACCTACAGATTGGGCGTTTTCAGTCTCAGAAACATCCACCATGAGCAAATAATTTTGCGCATATGGACAGTGAAACTACCAGACATATCTCGATTTGCGACTTTGTAGACTTCCGGTCAAACTTCATTTTTTAAATGGAAAACTACTCGACGTCAATTCTAGAAAACGTCCGTTATTATCCTTCTTTGAGCGGAGAAAACTCTGTGAAAATTTAAAAAAATTATATAAATTTGTTCTTTTTAAAAAAATAAAATGGGAGTAGAGATTTTTTAACACCGCATCCAAGATACGTGGTCTGGTAATTTCACCGTCAATATACCTTTCAAATATATTGATGTAGGATCTGTCCCAACCTTACTTTCGATTATTTTTTGAAAGATTAGGGCACTTGCAACGTTTCACAGTATCTTCAGATTCCATTTTTAATTAAAACAAGTCTACTACTGAGAAAGAAATAAATTAACTTTTTTCTCTTTCTTTTTCCTAATTCGCATTGTTTTTTGCAGATTGATTCAAACTTAGAACTCACTTTCACAGTCCTTCCGTAAAGATCAACCACTCCATAACAATATGGGGGCACAATTCTGGCTGCCACTCCTTGATCAAGACCATTGATGAAGTAGTGAAGGGTGCCATCAGATTTTCGCATCATCGCAATTCGATCGCCAATCTAGAATAAGAGAACACCCTCAGATTCATAAAACTCGATAAATAATGGAGACACATAAAGAGGAATTTTAATTTAGATATGCACAATATTTTCTTTAAACTTTAAAGAGCTGTAGCTTAGTGCTATTTAGTTTTCTGAGAGACATGCAGAGAAGGGCTGGAAAATTTTAACTTTACATCAGAACAAACGATCATTTGAATTATGTTAACAAACCTAAAAACGGCCCTTACCAAGAACTTTTCAGAAATTATTAGATGTTACCATTCACATATTTACAGTCTCAAAAAATTAAGGAGTACTTTATGCATTAAAAAACAAACTGACGATTCATCTAGGATCTTCTAATGTAAATTTTGGCAGTTCTTGCGAATTGGCAACACTGAGTCCCGTTTACACAAATGCAAGTGAAACAATCCATTAGTATTGATACAGGCTTTTCTACCTGGAACCAATAAATCATGACGGATATGTCTGGAGGAAAAACAGTGCTGCCAATTTTTCAGAATTCTCACTGTTTAAATTGGTACACAAAAAAGATCCTTGTGTTTCGCTCTTTTAAAATTCAGATTAAAAACTAGAATAAATAAATAAAATAAATGAATGATGCTGTTTAGGGCACAAGACAAGAAAAAACTTACTCGCAAATCATCCAGATTAAATTCACCATATTCACGCCGAGTTCCTTTACCATTAGTTAAAATTCCACAACCAGACATCATGATAGTCCCTGAACGAAGGTTTGTCATTGTGGCAGGAAAGTCGAGGGCATGTGGAAAATGCGTTGTGACCCCGACTTCTATACTTCCAGACCATTTGTCTACGAGTTTGTCTATTCTTATCTGTGAGCAAAATAAAATTCACTTGGTCAACAAAATATTCTCCCTGGAAGATGACTGTTCCAATGTTACAGAAAGTTTACACAACTAAAGTCTGATTTTAAGTGGAAAACATAACCAAGAGGATGATATGATGTGTTTGTGTGGTTTTTGTTTTTGTTGGCAGAGTTTATTAAAATCCTAAATATTACATACAGCTTCTTTATCATCTTCTCATCCAGTTGGATAGCATCCCCCGCTGCTTAACTACATACTTGTTAGCGCTATGCTATTGCGCATAGTTATATGTCATAGCTTATGAAAAAAGTGATAGCTTGGCTTTATTCACTTTAGATCTAGTATGCGTAAAACCTTACATAAACTTCATCAAATAATTATTTTCAGTTGATCTTACTTATCAGAAGTATACAATGCAGACTTAATTTACAACTTTACACCTGGTGTTTTGATGCTACTAAAAACTTACATCCAATATTTTCAACAAGCAAAAAGCAAAAAAAGATGGACAACCAAAACTTGCAACCCTTCTGTTGCGGCATTTTACACATTAACAGTGAATACATCTCCTACAGCCTGTTAATTTTAGTTTATGACTTAAGAAATGTATACAGTAGAAGGTTTTTTCTTTAGTTTCTTCTTTACTTTAGAAGAAATGTCTGCTGTTAATGTCTCCCTGATCAAGGATGCACTCCACGAAAAAGAAAATTTACCTCGAATAACTCATCATTTTCAAGGGGCCGATGAGTCATGACAACACCATTATTGAAGTCATCAAATGGACGCAATCTTTCAGCCGTTCTTTTATTGAAGGATAATTTTACGAGCGAACCAGTTTTTGAGTGAAATCTGGACAGAAAAAAATGGCAAGGTACAGAGATATCCAAAAATTAAGCAAAGTTTCTTGTAATTTCTCTCCTAAAGCGCTTGAGGGAAAAGCTTCATGATCTCAGGCTGTCGAGGATAACTTTCTGAATTATTCAACTTTTAGGGCTCTTGAGAGGACACCAACCTAAAAACGAACCTCAGCAAAAGATAATTTTTTATGCAAACCGCAAGTTTCTGGATAATGCTATTTTAAAATGGATTGCATTTTGCAAAAAAGAGCCAAGAACATTCCAATGTTGCTAGGATCGTACAACTTACATTCATTGCAATAAAATTACTAAAATCACGCGAAAAATTATATTTACAAAGGCAATTTTTGCTTTGAATTTATAATTTGTTAGGAGTAAAGCTTTTGTTTAGATGATCAGTTTATACTTACAAGGTGAAAAAAGTTTCACTATCACAGCGACATTGGAACGTTCTTGGTTCCTTTTTGCAACGTACAATCAAAATGGTGGACAGTTGGATGTGTTTCTGCTAAACGGAACTGTGTGCATTATGACGTGAGCCCTGTTATGGGCGTATTCTTGTGAATCTCAGAGCTCATGTCTTAATGCACATGGTTCTGTTTCACAGAAATACGTCCAGTTAAAAATTTAGTGTGCTTCAATTACCACATCCTTATACTGTTCGTCGAACAAAGTGCTGCCTCAGATTGTCTGTTTACCATATTCCATTAACTACATTATAAAAACTGAGATCAGGTCACCGCTTAATTTTTCATCAATCTTTGTTGTTTTTTGCAACTGAGAATGAGCCTATGACTGTCGAAAATGTCCTACTGTTTTAGTATGATTAAAATTTGGCGATAAAAACCGAAAATTTTCTTACTTTCTTTATTTTTTTGTGACAAAATGAACGTTGCCGAAAGATAAATAATTTAAGAGCCGTGACCTCTCTTCTCTAAGGGGGTATAAAATATCCTGTGGTATAGATGGGTCTAATAAGTTAGTCCTTGAAGTTCTTTTGTGTGTGTTCTATTATCTTTCTATCTTGTACGAGGATTTGAAACGTTCATATATTTTAAAAAATTTTCCTCTTTAAACCAAGTCAGTGCAGTTTGGCATGACAACAAGAACAACAATAGTTCATGATTCTTATGAGAGTGACTTAGTTGTATCCTGTGATGAATAGTTAGTCAACTTTCTATCAATCTTTTCTCTCAATTTTTTCTTAAAACTACGGATTTTTTTACATCATAAATATTCAATGCAAAAAAGTATCATTTTCAATTTACATTATATTTTTCCTTAAACAAGGGAGAGAAAAAAACTTTTCATACCTTAGTCTATCGTTGGCTCGTTGCCTTGTGAGCTGATTGAGGGAACTTGACTGCGGAATAGTCATTTTAATATCTAAGTTAGTGACCAGATCATTAGTTGCTGTAACAGGTGTCATCAGCTCGTCAACGGGAGATTCTAAAAACTCACGATCCAGGTCGAACTCTTCGACCCAGTAGTTAGAGACAGGAAGGGCGGTAATTTGTGCGGCTTTGGTGAAAAGGTCCACAACTGCATACAGCCCAAGAGGGAGGTTTGATGCAGCAATCCCTTGTGGCACACCATTTATATAGAACACAAGGTCTCTCTACAAATAAAGATCACAAAATTAGAATTGAAGTAAAAATGAAATTAGCTTTTGGCAACACATTAAAGCTTTAATTCACCCTAAATCTTTAACTAGCCTCCAAGACTCCTAGATATTCGTAAATTTTTAAGAAAATCAAACTAATGAAATAATCATTTCCTTGGCATATTGACTTATTGATGGGCCTTAAAGGTAGATTCTCTGAGCAGGACTGCAAAAGTTATCCAAAAAGCTCTTTATCTTAATTGTTATGTATTGGCTACTTTCAAATGCTCTTCATGTATTTTTGTTCTTATGTTCATCTTGTGTACACACATCTTCAAATCTGTACTTTGAAAACAGTTCATTTATAATCGATACATATAACATCATTCAATATCTCCTCGAACATAATACGTATTAATTGTACAGGTTCTTTAAATTTCAAGCAGGAATATGTGTGAGTACATACTAAATGCAATTTACAGAAAACTCACAGTTGAAGTAACCATAACGCCAACCAGGTCTCCTTCATTAACATCATTGAGATCACCAGTGTATGAATCGGAAACACAATCTCCATTATGGAATATGAACGAGTCCCATAAGATCTAGAGACCACAAAATTAAGAGAAAAACAACTCAAAAATTTTTTAACACATTTTTTTGCTGCAATACGGAGATACTAAAAGAATTCCACTCATAGGAGTCAAAGTCAGATAGTGAACACAATAAGGTATGTAATAGAAATTATCAAAAATTGTTAAAAAATTCACTTCGTACTCATAGCAGCTGCATAACCTTTGGACATAGGGAACGGTTCTCCCTGAAAGTCTTCTAATTTTGTCTGAGACAAACTAAGAGGCGAAATGGAATTTTACAAGGGTTTTTTCTCTGAAGTTTTCATTTTATGTTTGTAAATCCTCTGCTTATGTCAAGAGAGTTAAGATCAGTAAGGACTATGGGTTATACACGGTTTAGAGTTCCCATGAAAATATAGCCTCAAGTGAATACTTGCGCTTCCTATTAGCTCCTATTATTTCATTGGTTTCTCTTTAACTTTATTAAGGCATTTTGACTGACAAGTTAAATCTTCTGTTGGTCATAACAATCTGAGGTGCAATGGGTTCTTGGTGTTTTAGATTTAAGAGCCACTGATTCTCTAGGATCGTTTTTTAAGGATGACTTCATTTTTTTTTTTTATCCTACCTAGCTCATTTTTCCATTAATATTTCATTCAAATTATCCCCAGTTTTGAGAGTCAGTAATGCACAATTTTTGCATTACCAACCTGGACTGCTCATTTTTGAACCCCATGCCCTGTTCATGAACCGTTTCAGATAACTTTGTCCTTTTCACTGTCAGTAGGAAAGGGATAAGAGACTGTAACTCCATGAGATGCTGTAACCGAGTGCAGTTTATTCGGAAAAGAAAACAAGCAAGAGTCAAGCTCATGCATATGACACTGACAAGTATAAACATAAACAACTACAAGGAAAACATTACAAGCAAAGTTCAACATTCACAGCATGTAAAGAATAGGGAATTTCCTATCCCGTGCATACAGAGGAAGAGGCAAAGTTATCTGAAACAGGCTTTATTCATGGTATTCTCAATTTAGAGGGTTTTACCAAAGGGTTCCATTATCCATGGGTTACAACACCTTTTTGTTAGGATGACCACCATGGTTGTCATCAACATGATGTGATTAACTTGAAGTCACAGGCATCTTTGAATAGGTGCTAAAGTGAGGCTTCAGCTATGAGAGAAAATGGTATATAAAAGTATAATTTACCCAAGTGTTCCTTTGTAGATCTATAGCATTGGCAGGAACAGAAGTAAGTTCTGAAATGGCTCCAGTCACACCAATTATTACACTTCCCCGACAAGAGTTAGTCTATGAAGAAAAAAATAAAACAAACTTTTTTGGTCAATTCTGTTATAAAGTAATTTATATTCGTGGTAGGTGTATACTCAACAAAAAAATACATAAATCAATTGAGCATTGAATGATAATAACTCCAAGGCTAGTTGCGGCTTACTGAATTATTTTACAACCACTGTGTGACAACCCTTAAATAGACCTCTAGCCAGATTAGTAAGCCAATTTACTGGGAGGCAAAGAAGATCTACTACCCTCATGATTTCGAGGATATTGGAGGCAGGAATTCAAACTGAGGGATCTTTTGTCTCATCAGTGAGTGGAGCAACTAATTAGGCGCACAACTTTTTGGAATCAATATAACTCAGATCAGATAAGTGGGCAGTTGTGGCTTTTGACCATCATAATTACAGAGGCGGCCAATATGGGTACCTATCGATGTGCAACAGCAATATCGCCCTCCGTCAATTAATATTAGTCGACTATGATAGAAGTGTCTGTAGACAGGAGGCAATCACCATCCAAATTGTCTGCCCAATTTAGATTACTTTCAGATGATTGAATGGCACTGAATATTGGTGACGAAGACATCAGATGTGTAAACTTTGTCACACCTGGGCAATCACAACTACCTGATACAGCAATTCCAAAAGCACTTGTATCAGCAGCAAAGACAATTTGACTCCAAAAATGAATGATTTATTTACGTTCAGAAAGGATATTAATACAGTTGCTCCGGCTTAGTGGTCTCAGAATTCGTTGTACAAAAATTAGAATCGGCACTCTGGATGCTATAGTTTTGCGACTCTCTGATTAACGACCACACTGTGAATTGAACCATTTACGGTGGAAACGAATATTGTTTACTGGCTTTTGGTGTACCCTGATCTTAACTTAGAAAGTATAATGAAATGAATGTTTGCCCTCGAGTATCTTCAATTGAGACGTATGGACTTCCTTTCATTCGCTTAGTGGAGTGAAGTGAAATTACCTTCTTATCTATTCTGACTCTGAAAAGTTGATTTTCAACCAATGGAGTGCTACTAAATACGACACCATGATTGAATTCAGAGTTATTTCGGCTGGCAGTGCGATTATTGTTGCTGAGGATAACTTTTTCTCCACATTTGGTGTGGAACATGATAGCCTGCTGATAAGAATCAAAACTACACGAATAAAGCGATTATCACGGATCTAAAAGAACACACAGTCATTCTAACACTTAAAAACTATCCTTTGAAATTAACTTGCGAATTGTCAAATCGGAAAATTGAGCAACTTTAAACTTTTCCATTTTAGCTCATGTTTTGTTTATGATTACTGAACTTTTTTATCACACTTGCGCTGCGCCCCCCTTCCGCCCTCGCAACTCCGAACAGACTCACCAGTCAACAGTTGCGCAAAAGAACGCGGGAAATTTTAAATTTCTAAATTTCAAAATTTAATCAACACTATTTAATAACTGGATAAGTTATGCATAAGTGTTTCACAATCCGGAGAAGAACTTTAATCTGAGTTTGAGATATTTATGGCAATTTAAACAACGCAATTCAATTCCCTATTTTCAGTTTGTTTACAGTCTATCATCCTATCATCCTCGAAGATTGTCCCTGACTTGCCATTTAGAGGTTATGTTATGACTCCCTTATCATATCTTATTTCTTATCAGTGCCCTGCAAGATTTCAGGTAATTTTTATGATTTCAAAACACACCAGCACGAATCTCTCGCAACTTTCTCCATTCGCAACTCTTCTTCAGTCAATTTTAATTGGAAACATCAATTTTAGTTAATTGATGAACATGCCGTAGAGGAATTTTAATCCTGTGGAGGCTGCTCTGAAACGGGAGGCCCTCACTCACAATCTTTTTATTAAGTAAGTGGTGGCCAAGTTCATTCTCCAACTGAAAAGAATATAAGGAAGAATCATCAAGGAGGTATTCGACCATGGATATTTTGTCTGCTGCCGTCATATCTTACGGGATGTGGTTCATCCTCAACAGTGTCTACATTGAGGTAAATTAGTGTGCTTTTTTCACACCGATCAATTTTGTGGCGTAACGTATTTGTCACGATCAAGTATGCAATTATCACACTCAAAGTTTATGAAGAAGGCATAAACTCCTGAAACAGTAAAGTAAGAGCAGAAATTGTATAACACGACCATTGCGCTCTGTGGGTTTGATACTTTCATGATTGAAATGTTCTTGGGTTGTGACCTATTAGTATAAAATCACTATTATGTTGGGTGAGCCCTGAATCGCTGCCGATTATGGTCTCTCAGTCATAAAAAACAAAGCCCTAAAATTGAGCTCAGCTCATTGTCATAACAACTAAGTCCGACTTTAGATGCAGGTGCTCATTAAGGATACGCATCAATCGTCCTAGTCCAGAACCTCGTATCTCTTCGATGATGTTTAAAATCCTTGCTCCTATCTTATTTTTAATAGGAGAAATAATCAGCATCATTCCTTGAAGTTTGTGCAGAGAAGGAAAATCACAGCAATTTTTAAGAACTTTGCTGAAGTAGTTTTCATTTGAAAAATAAAGTACCTCTGAAAAGAAGTCTACAATTTTAGAAACCAAGATGAGACTTGGGAGTTTCACTGTCAATTCATTGATTAAACACTTATTTTTGTACTCGTCTCATACTCAATGGAATACTCATTTCATTTTTGATCTCCAAATTCATTGATTTTTACCCAATAATTTTAAGACAGTAAAAAAAAAAAAAAAAAAAATTATTGTGCAGAAAGTTGTATACTATTGCACAAACAATGATTATATTACTTGGATTAGTGCGCAGGTTTAGTAAGTACAAATAATTAAAAATTTAAATGACTGCTATGCATCTGAGAGGTATCCAAACGGCACAGTGAAGCTCTTGGAGCCAACTGCCCTAAGTGGACCATAGCTCTGAGCAGATCTTCTTTTCCAATGGTTTCTACTTTTCAGATTTAATTTTTTACTTTCTCTGTCCTCTTTCAGATTGTTTCACCTTTAATCTTCAAACGAACAAAAGACTACCGAATGCCCATCATTTCGTGGGAGCTGCTGTTCAGCGGATTTTGTTTTGTAACCTGCTTGAACAATCTTCCCGCCAGTGACATGTTTTCAAGTTTCACTTTCAGTAACTACCATCTGCCTTCAAATCTGAGCTCTGCATTCATGATAGGAGGATTCATGCACAGCGTAAGCAGAAGTGTAACGTTGAAGGGCATCAACAGTTGCTTATTTTGGAGGCAGATTAGTCTCTCTTTGCTCTCCACTTCTGCTTTTAAACTGGGGTAAGAATCAAAGGAGGTACTTACCTATATTTCAAATATCACTGTGGGTGGTTGAATGTGCAAAACCAGGATAAAGACATTACTCGTGTTCTTATTACCTAATTTTTTCATGAGAAAATAAACTTTGATAAAATCATATTGATTTATAGATATCAATAATATTAGAAAAATGTATATTGATGATAAGTATGAGTCCCCTGGATTAATATTTGAAATGTAACAAAAAACGAAAGAGGGCTGCAGCATAATTTGTTAATTATAAATAACATGCAGACTCTTTGAATTCTAAATAGTTTTCTCTTCAAAGAATTGGGGACTCATTAAATAAAGAATTGCTCCAGAGATGGACCAGCTCCTAATATTTCTGGGGACACAACCCTCAGAAAAAAGGATTAGCTTTTCACTTAAGGGAACAAGAAAAGGTTCAAAAGAGGCCCTAAAAAGCCCTCCGAGGTTCCTTCAAAAGTGCGTAATATGGCCCTATACCTAAAGCACAAAGGGGCCCCTAATTGGCCTTGGTGGCTAAAATTGAGGGAGCAATTCCCCTCTTGCCTCTCTAAACAGTCAGCCCCTGATTTGCATTGATTAATTCGTCGATTGGCTGACATAAGGGCGTAACAACACATTGAGATGAGCCCAGAAAAGCTTTGAATTGTATAGGGTTCATTACAAAGTGTAATTACGCCCTTATGTCAGGTAGGCGACGAATTGATGAGTAAAGTTGACTGCACAAACATCAAAATGTACCAAAGAGTTAACTAGGTAATACGATTTAATCAATTTATTTTTGACAAAATATCTTAAAAAATTCATACCGAAGCTCGATTCTTCAATAATATCTCTTGTTTTCTTTTTCAGGTGTGTGGATTTCTTATTTAAGGCTGTTCTGGTGATTAGTATAATGGATCAACTGTTATGGTTCATTCGAGCTCTGTGCAACCTCGAGAAAATGGATAGTGAAAAAAGTTGGATCTTGTCCATTATGTCTACCCTCTATTGCATTTTATGGTAACCAATTTGCTTTTGCATCCATCTAAAGTAGGTAAATCTAGTCCTCAGTCACCTGCAGAACTTGAAAAGTCAATTACACCATATTAAAGGCAGTGTGTCATAGGCTTTTGGTCATAGGAAATTACTGGGACTTCAAGACAGCTCTCACAGATGGTAACTGCACATATTATTTTACACCAGCAGCTCTCAAACTTAAAAGCTAGGGGACTCCCCAGGATTTGTGAGGCAGCCTGAAGCCCTCCTGTACACTTAAATCAATATCAGTCAGAATGAAAACACACCATTTCTGATAAATGAAAATTTTCAAGAAACAAAAAACAATGAACAGTTAATGGAAAAGTCGATCGAAAAAGAAGCTGTTAGGTGCGGAAGGACAAGTACTTAGGGACACTTTGAAGACCCAATGTGCCATAGATGTGCCATCTTCTAAGGCTTTCACAGAAATTGGGGAAATTAAATGGAATTTGGGTATTGTGCAGTTTGAGTTGGTGTGTTTTCATTTTCACTAATTCAATTACCTTTTCTGTTTTTCCCTTTTTTTATTTTGCGCTCTTATGAAGTAAGAGCTAGTGAGTCAGTGTTGTTAGTTATAAATTCCGTGTTGATAATTTAAACTGATGGATTTGCAAAGTGATTGGATCTGCCAAAACGTCTAGTTTTTATGCCCAACATTAATGACAATATTTCTCATTGAAAAACAGTGTGTGTGTAACATCATCCACTGTGGTTGTACATATCTTGGTTTCTTCCTCTCATAAATCAGTGGTACATAATTCGAACTGGATGCTAAACTTTTAATATTTATAAAACCAAGGCGGAGGAAACCATGGTATGCAGCACCATGGTGGATAGCGTTCTGCGCCACGTTCTTCGAAAAGCAGCATCTCCATTAACAACCAAACTTTGCGTCCTAATGGATTTTCTCAGTTTTCGCTGAGCAAGAATTTGATAAATCAAAACATGACTGTAGAAAGCACAACTCACCCATTTTTGTTGCATGTCAATGCACAGTCATAACTTATGATTTTGTAAGAAAAAAAGAATTGCAGAAAAAAATTATTTGACTGAATTGTAGTGTTGGACACCTCTTGCATATAAAAACTGGAGCTATCTGATGTCTTCTTTCTCAGGTGTTTTGTGTACTTATTTTTGATGCCTTCATACATGATAATCCCAGCGGCTTTTACAAGAACGAATAGTGAGAGTATACCACATTTACTCGTCTTAAATTTAAGCCTTTGGATCTGCTTCCTATGTGAATTCATAAATTCGGTAAGAATCTTCTTTTAAGTCACCTAAAACAGCAAACCTGGACAATATAAAATCAACCATTGTTTTGAAAATAAGTATCAAAATCCAAATATGTAGTTAGTATAAAAAATCCTATTGCAAAATGCGATTATCTTAAGTCTTAAATGTCTCCGTATTTTTTTCTGCAATGAGGAACACACAAATATAAACCCAATCAGATCGAAAATTCATAATTAAAAACATCTCTACCTTCTTTACTTGTAAACCTGTGACATTTTAAAGTATCAGAACTTTATTTTCAACCATTGGAGAATAAAAAACAAAGAAAAATGAGTTACAAAATTATTTTATTTGAAAACCAAGACTTACAAATAAAACAAACAGGCCGGGTGCAGCAAAAAATGTTTGACTCGTCGAGAAGCCTTAATCATCCATGATCCATTGAAGAGGTTCTCTACATTTTGCCTGAAAAGTACAAAACAATAAATGGAGGTTTAATTAATTTTATATTCTAAATCAAATGTGCTTTAGGGCTCTAATCAAAACTTCTGCTCTGTTTTTCAGCCTGCACTGCAAGTGATAAAAGAACTGTTCCTGTATCAGACAATTAATGTAGACCTTTTCACTTTTAAAGAAAACTTCCTTACAAGGTCAAACTTTGTATTGTTGAAAAAGCAACTTGAGAAAGAAAAACAGAAAGTTGAAAGGTAATTCCATCTTCCTTTTCTCCCATTCGATGAGGCGAAAGATAATAATGTTCAGAGCTCTAACCTCTATCTATCACTTACTTTTTTTCTTCTTTTTTTTACACTGTTAATTTCGTTAGGTTAAGGCACAGTACTTAATGCTCGTAAGTTTCGCAATTGAATCAGCGAGAACAAAAACACACCAACTCGGTAACACAAAAATGCTCAATTTCCATTAAAAACAGCTAATTTTCATGAAGATCATTGAAGTTAGCGCATCTGTTCCAATTTTGACCTTTAAAGAGTCCATAAGTACTTGTCTTTCGGCAGCAAAAATCTTTTTCTTTGACTAACTTTTCCACCTACTTTGCAGTTTTGTATGCGTCTTGATTATTTTAATTTTTCCGAATTGGTGTTTTCGTTCTCACTGATTCAATTGAGGGTGGCATAACATTCTGAATGGGAATCCAATCCAGCACCTTTAATGAATTGTTGCTGACTTGTTCGCTAACTTGCATGTCTTAAGCACTACATTTTTACAATCTTTGCCATGCAAATACACGGCTATGTTGGAGCTACCAATTCAGTTCAACTATCTCTAATTGCGCCAAAGGCTAAATGATTACTAGGAGGCTACGCCCCCTCGTCGCTACACGGCCCAACCTCCTAAAGGCGTTCTTTGATATCAAAGAGTCGCCCGGCGGCGCAGTTTTATAGCCGCAGCGTTAATAAAATTCATATTTTCATATTAAAATGTGCTCAACAAATCTTGGCAAAACTTTCCTGGCAGAAGTAGTAAGTGCCTAATATACTATCAGTGCTGTTTAATTTTTTCTTTATTTCCATTTTTTTTTCGTTTCCGATTTTTATCGATGCGTCTTTCTCTTTTAGCCTCTTATCAATGTTGGTTTTATTTTTCCTCTAAAAAATTACAATATGAGGTATATTTTACAGATTTATTTTTTTGATAAATAAAGAAGAAAAAATTTGAGATCAAAAGCATGCATTTCACAATGATTGATTAAGGAACCATTGCAGTAAAACAATGCAAGATGAATATATGTTCATAATTAAAAGGTCAGAGAGTCAGGGATCGAACCCACAAACTGAGACTTAAGGCAGGAAAGCTTGACACTTTAGACAACTGGGCCACGGCCCACCTCAAATTTTGTAAAGTGGATCTTATGTTCACAGACGAGAGCTAGAGGGCAGGCTACTACTCGGCCATTGCGTAACTTTCTACGCAACAAGGCAGTTGTGGTGCATGCTCACTTTTATAACATGATTGTAAAAAAACCTGGTCTTATTTCCGAAACCTAATTAGAGCGGGCTCATCTAGGCACACATCACTTGTCAATAACTACAAAATCATTGAAATTGACCCAGTAGAACGCCCAAACGAACTGTGACAAAAAATAAAAATTTACATTGTGTATGTGGGAGAATTCGCAACTGTACCATGTAATATAGAAGAGCCTGGGTCATATTTTCAAAATCTGAATAGAGCGGGCCCGCCTAGAGACAATTGCCTGGCGATAGTCCAAAAAATCACGGAAATCTGCCCTACAGAACGCAGGAACTTAGCGTTACCAGATATGCAAAGAAAGGAATTCTCCGAGTTTGAAGTATAGATTGAATAAAATAATATATAAAGTATTTCCTGAATTTACCTGGTAAAATTGAGTTAAAGTGGAGTGCTGTGATCAGCCAAAGCTGAATTAATCCTTCTGTTACCATGCCCATTTCATGACAGATCAACGATGAGTCATCAATAGCTAATCAAAGAACCAACGAAAAGTTCCACCTGATGAAAACACTTAAAAAGTACATAATAATATTAAATCAACCAATCACAAGCGTTCTTTTCCATCCTTATGTTATCCATGGAAAAAACAAAATTTCCCCTGAATATGTAATCGTTTTTATTTTATTTAAATCCTACCATCCAGGAATTTTTCTTTCATTTTATTTAAATGGAAGTTTGAAGAGTCTTAATGAGAAAACTCAGAGCTTGCTATCATGTCCAATTGCGTTTAATTCTTCAGAACAATTCTTCCATTGTCAAGAACCCATTCTGGAATTCCCCAGAACAATTTTATTTTGAAGTGAAGCTCCTTAATTGAACTTGATTAATGATTCATCATGTTTTTTCCTAGACTGCAAAAAGCTGTGCCCAAACAAGAAAACCAGGAGCAGAAAATCAATAAAAAAATGAACCCTGGGACTGTCATACAAACAATTAAATGTAAGTACAAATATTTCAGTCAAACTGAGAAGGTGAGTAGTAGAATCTGCGCTCATCCACCCATGTCTTCGGATATTTGGACTTCATTTTGCAAATAGGAATCACAATTTCTGGCTCATTCGCAAAAACATGTATGTACATAGTAAAACTAATGGTACATCTATTGTTTCTAGACGGAACCAGAAACCCAGATTGTAAAATGCAGTCCACTTGAATAAGCCTCAGGGATTTGGAATTGTAGATTGAAAGAGGACACTTATTTTTTTTTGAACACAAGTCTTAACTTTACGCACCTGCGAAATGTAAAAAAAAATTCTGTCTCTCCAGACCTAGATACTGAGCATAGTGTGGGATATTTGTTACAGAATTCGATGTTCAGCAGTCATTTTTGTGGGGGGAAAAAAATAGAAATTACACTGGCCCAGATTTTTGATCAACCACTATTCACATTGATTGGGTCAATGGGGTCCTAAATGCTCCATTTTGCTTTAACATAAAGGAAAGGTAAGGAAAACACTGACAGATTGGGATGATTATAGAAAAAAAGCGTCAGGCAGCCTTTAACACTTACAGTATTAAAAGTCTGCATGAAAGTACAAGTCACTGCTTGGTAATGCTCACTAGCGGAGGATCAGAAGTGGCCACGTCAATACTCAAATGGTCCCAGTCCAGCTGATTGTTCCCGGTTTTTGCCGAGCCAGACAACATGACAGCTCAATGCTCACCTGGAATCTATCAGTTCTTGCAATAATTATCAGATGCGTTGATTGACTATCTCTTACATCCTTCAACCTGTTACAGGTTACATGGCAATGAAGAGGCGGCTGAAAAATGTTCGTGAGAGAGCACAGTTTGCAGAGACATCAAATAATCCCGAACAAGATCAAGAGGACTTTATTGATGAGGATATTCCAAACAAATCTGAATAGCCTCAGGATCCAAGACATGGAGCCGACTTCATGACACTCACTTATAAGTCATCTAATGGATGTCTTCTTTTGGATAGCGTTAAGCAATAAAATCACTCCTTCATTACGGTGTTCCAAAACATTAGTCTCCATCTTAGTCTTTTGGAAAGGAACGAACTAACATCCTTACTAGAAAATTATTGTAACTCTTCTGGCCCACTTAAAGTTCATCTTTATAAAATCTTTGTCGATGATGGCTGGATTCCTTCCAAAAAACTACAATTTTGAGACATCCCAATGAAGATGCGACCATCTTGCTTACCTCTATCCACTAGGTATTACCAATTAAAAGAATACTGCTTCAGGTCATTCTTGGATGACAAGAAAGCCAACGACAGCCCTGCCTCATAGAATGTATCGCGCAGACCTCCTATTTATTGATACCACCCTTTCAATTTACCATAAGAAGTTCCTTAAATAAGTTATAGTTTTCTTGGATAAGTCGTCCATTGCCCTGGCTTCAATTTTTTAAGCCAATCTGTCTAGTCAAACATGCTAAAGATAAAAATTTATTTTTGCTTCTCAATTATTTTGAGGATTTAACACTTACGGCAAACTTCATTTAATTGGGGCTTATCCATCCTGAGGAATTATCCCCGACGAAGTTGAGTTTTTTTACATTGCTATCATATCATATACAAGATTCAGTTCAGGGGATTTTGTCCCAACAAAGGGCAGTTGCCTGTAGTACGTTTTGTATATTCTTCGACAATGTAATCATGGATTAAACATATTGTTGATGAACTCCTGAAAGTGATGTACTACCCCCAAATCTGGCAGCCCTCTTGCTGTCAGCCGGTAGTCTTCTAGATTACCCTATTTACCTCCTGTTCTTGCTGGTGCTAACATAACTTTTGCTTACTAATGTTCTTGTTTTCTGCATAAATATCTCAGTTACTTCCGGAACATCTTCAGAGTTACTGCGAAAACTAAAACTAAGGTGAATTTAAGAAATTTCACAGAAAACCACCGCCTGACCCCTGATTTCACTGTGCCAACCTTCCTAATCCTTACTCCTGAGTTAGCCACCACTACAGCATACATAAATAGGTGGATCTTTAGAGTTTTCGAAATTGCCTTGAGACTCACAGTGCTTTAGAAAAAACTGTACACAGGAAGTCAGCTGCGATGCTAGGACTCTTTTTCTGTACTTACATAAATCCTGAAATGAAAGAGCTCATACCTTGTGTCCTTCAAGTTTTCTGTCAAAACAATTTCACAAATTTTTCCTGTTGGTCTTTCCTTGTTTGAAGAAGTGTTGCCCCAAATTATGAAAGAAATATCTTCACCCTAAGGTCTACCAGTTCAATGACCTGGGGAGACATTTATCAGGAAAGAGCAAGAAATATTATTAAAGAAAATCAGTCTGAGCTACTAGGTCATTCCCTCCATAACTTGAAGGAAAATTTTTCAAAGACCATGTTTCAATATTCTGGACTGTCCATGCATCATAAAATAGTGGACATCCTGACCTAAAGACACTGTTCAAAACTTAGTCGATTTGAGGTTTCCTTGAGATAGAAACTCCTAACCATTGTTTTTGTTTTACCTTAGGTACTAAGAGATTATTTAAAATTCCTCGATCTGAGGACTCCTTGAGACAGAAACTCATAACCCTTGTTATTTTTACCCTAGATATTAACTATGTTCATTTTTGTGTGTGATATTTTCAAACTTTGTTACTTCAGTCTTTCATTATGTTTAATAATTCTAATAAATTTCGAGAATAATTAGCTTCCCACATAGGTCTTGCGTTTCACACCTTTTTATGCTATTCTTCAAAACTACTGACCTGTTGGAGGAAACTGCACATGCAAAAATTCAAATTTCTTAGTTTAAAGATCCTAATCTTTAAAAATAAAATTAGAACCATTTCACCATGATTATAGAATGCTACGCATAATTACTACTAATTTTATAGAGTTACTAGAATGTAGATCTACTTATGATAAAACTAATAATCCCTTAAAACCTCTTCAAATTTACCCTACTAGCCTTTTAAATATGCAAATGAATGATCAAGTCCATCACAAAGTAATTGCTAGTTAGCGGACTGTTTTGAGTAGATACTAGTACTACACGTAATGAGGCATCGACAAAAATGCAATGATACAACAGCTTTTTACTACACGTAATGAGGCATCGACAAATATGCAATGATACAACAGCTTTTTCATAGAATAATCAAACAATTCACTCTGATGGTTCTGAGAGTCCATGTGTGGCGGGAAGAATCTCAATGTAGTTTATAGACTTCGCGGGTGCTATGTCAGATCCGACGGAGAATCTTACAATGTTGAGATATCACTAGCTCAGGGACAGCTTTTCCAACCAAAGTTGAGAGCAACAACATTTTGGGTGAAAAAGCCTTCCCTTGCTAGTTTTCATTGAGGATAAGCTGCTGAAGATTCAGGACTGGTGATAAATTCTGTTGACTGAAGAATGCTGCCTTCAGGATAAACGTTGAAGAAGAAGAATAAATCCAGCTTAATAACAGCTTTTCCTACCAAAGTTGAATATAAACAACATTTTGGGAGAGAAAGCTGTCGCCTAGCTGGCGGAATTTGCTAAGATCATTTTGAGTCAGCGATGGACGAACCAAACTGAAAGTTTGACAATGAGAAATTTCAGTCAGCAGGCAGTTTATGATGTGATAATAACTGAGGCAACCTAATACTTGCATCGAAAGATGATAAAAACTAGGGAAACCATAACACAGCATATAATCATGAGTACCTTACAAGTTTATAGAAAAAATATTTTTTTAAGCGAAAAATTCTTGGGTGTGAACTTAGTTATGGAGGCGCAAAAAAAATTACTTAATCCTCCACGGCATAGTGTTGGCTTATCCGTGAGAACAAATACCTTGGCATTTTCAGAATCGGATCACTCCTCTGTGGCAAATGTTGAAAGTTACTTGTTTATTTCTTACTAAAATTCTAAAAACTTCAGAAGAAAAGCGACTCTTCGTTCTCACAAAAGCTGAAATATAATTAGATTTGCGTCCCCTAGAACCAATGATCCAAAATTAATTCATGCCTTAAAGTCTGAATTTAAGCATGATTAATAACGAAAGTTATTCCATCTTGGCCCTACAAGTGTCATTAAAAGAAAACCCTAATTGGGGCAGCCATCAGCTAAGAACTGCAGGAATCCATTCATGTTGTCGTCTTCCAAGTAGTCCGAACTGAAGGGAAAGTCACCTTGACCACAGCTGTTTTTACCAAAGTTGAAACACAACAACATTTCGATACAAACAGCCGGAGCCACAGCGACAAAAACTCACTGCGATTCGCATCCACAGTGTGATGAAGATACCTCGTATTTGCTATTGCTATTAGCTTACTGCTAAAATACATTACATACTTGACTTAGTGATTAAACAGGCAAACAAAAAAAAAATTTAAAAAAAAAACCTTAGATAAGACTGGAAAAACTGTACAGAAGAAAACACATCGAAAGTGAAACTGGAGAAATGCGTATCTAGGTTTGTGGTCTTGCAGACATTCTGTCATAAATTATTTTCTAAATGAGAAATGTTCTACTCAACGTCATGTCTTAGAAACTTGAGTGAGGTTTTCTTGCTATTTAAAGAATATCCTGTGAAAATTTCAAGATATTATGTCGCCTTTTAAATTATGAGAAGGGAGTGGAGAATTCGAAACTTCGGTACCAAGGTAAACACTTTTCCAGTTTCATTGCCGATATCGAACGGATCTCTTCTCGTT
This sequence comes from Bemisia tabaci, assembly GCF_918797505.1. Taxonomy (NCBI): domain Eukaryota; kingdom Metazoa; phylum Arthropoda; class Insecta; order Hemiptera; family Aleyrodidae; genus Bemisia; species Bemisia tabaci. The sequence goes on from NC_092796.1 coordinate 57,832,908, forward strand.
TGACAGAAAAAATTAGAATACAGAAATTCGTCTACAATTTTGAGCCCACTACAAGATGGCGTAATTTCTGTCTGCGCACAACATAACAGAGAATTTTGAATACTAAATAGGTTTGCGGTTCCAGGGTAGGACAAGTTATACGGTTTCGTATAAGGTGGCAAAAAATTTCGTTTGACATGACAGATCTGATGCTGACGAAACTTGATACTGTTGCTCTTTGCGTCAAAACGGAGAAGAACTGTTTCAGACATTCTAGACGATACGTTTATTTACGAAGGCTTAAATTTAAGATAACCATTCAATTTTATACAAGAAGGAGCAACGTATGAGGCTAACATTCTGGCTGATGCAAACTTTGAGATAGTGCATTTACGCGGCATATCAATGCTGAACTGATCTTCTTCTTTCCAGTGGCGGACTGAAGCTATTATGGAACAGTGTGTGATATTTAGAAGTCGATATGGCGAGCGCCGGATTCTTTTCCCCTTTAAATCTGAAAGTTTTTTGAGGCTTTTGCAGTTTTCGTAAATACGAATGCGAAGATGAGAATCGCTTAGTGAACGCGATTCTAACAGGTGCAATGATACACGCCACAGCAAACCCTGAAACCGCTCCTTGCTTTGTACCGCAAGGTATGAAGGTGTTTTCATGGAGAATTTAAGAAACACATGTTCAGATTGTTCTGATTTACAGTCGACGGTAGAGACAATATTAAGCATATAAGCGGTGAAACACCCAAACCACGTAGAAATGACTGTTTGCAAGGTTGCAGACATCATTTTTTAAAATGGCAAAATGCCAGGCGATATCTCGTTAACTGCTGTGATCTTTGCCTTCCGGGCCGGGAAAATTAGGTACGAACTTCAACGAACTATGATTAATTCTTTTTCATTCAAAAATATAATTGAAGCGCAGATCTTAAAGCAGACATCATTTTTTAAAATGGCAAAATTCCAGGCGGTACCTCGTTAACTGCTGTGATCTTTGCCGTCCGGGCCGGGAAAATTAGGTGCGAACTTCAACGAACTATGATTAATTCTTTTTCATTCAAAAATAAAATTGAAGCGCAGATCTTAAAAAACCCCAAGTGCGAGATACGTGGTTTAAGAGCTTCACCATAGATACATGCTTTCTAAAAACAACACAAAATAAGTACTCAAAGGTTTGTACTAAAATCAAAAGTAGATACTCGGCCATCTTCAATTTTAATTATCTGTCAGATCCATATACCTACTTCAATACGGCTCTTCGTTTGTTTCCGTAAAACCTTCATTAAAAACTAATATAGGCCACCCACATTACACTTAAATCAATTAGTACCTGAACTACTTCTCCATCAATTAATGTTTGAACCTCATATTATTTCGCAGATTACGTTGAATAACGCCAACCAAACTTATTTTCAACAGTAAAAAAACATACTTAAATTAACCTTACCATATACGAAGTCATTACTACCTTATGTATACAATATAGATTTTAGTTTCTCAATTGAATCGGCAAAGACAAAAACTACGCTCAAAAAAAAAATAAAAAAAAGGATTCGTGGACGTGCAAAATTTACGTGAACCTACTCAAGGAAAGGGCGCCATTGAGCTTGCCCCTCAGAGAAAGTGTATTCTACTTATCTTTACGGCTCTTTACGCTATTCCTAAAATTAAGGCTCTAATGGATCATTGTTGAACTCGCCGATTCAATTGAGACCAAGTGACAAAATTGCGTGGTCTCACGTCCAATAACATAAGCCGGGCGCACACCGTAAAAAAGGCTTCAAACTCTGCATGGACACCATTTTAACCGAGGAAAATGAACGAATTGCGAATTCTTTCTTGAATTTAATAAGAAACTTGGATTGTATTTTGCACTTAGGAGCTTTGTTATCTGGCTTATCTGTAAAAACACTTATGTCCACAAGGAAACTAATGAACATGCGTTGTTTCTAAATTAAGTCAGAAATCGTAGTTTCTAATTGCAAAATGCAGTCCATCGGGTAGATTAAACCAGGCATTAGCAAGAAATCTAAGTTTAGTTTACAGATGTCTCGACAAGTTACAGATTTGCATGATTTCTTGATACATAGCTGCATAATTGTTTGGGTAAAAAATCAAGACAAGAAATGATCGAGCTTTGCTAAGCATTATAACTATTGGGCTGTACGATGCATTTCTAGTTATGTAAAAATTTCGCCAAAAGAATGTCGCCCTAAATAGATCTTTTAATTGAACTGAGATATGTAACAATTACGCTGAAAGGTAAAAACCACGATTCCTTGCCATACTGCCAAGTGTGTGCGGCGCTTAGCGGGCTTATTGGAAGTGAGGCCACGAGATACAGGTATAACTCCGTGCAAACATTTTACTAGCTACGTAAGTTTAAACAAGCCCCAATTTAGGGGGGAAAATCATCACTGTCTGATCTGAATTCAGCAAAAAAAAAAAAAAAAAAAAAAAAAAAAAAAAAAAAAAAAAAAAAAGATGGAATTTACTCAGGACGTAGAGACGTAACGACAATATGCAGGGTTAAAAAAAATGCACCACAAATTGTTATGGTTAATTTCATGACAGGACGTAAGCTGAATCAAGATTCAATATTTGAAATGAAATCTTTTACTGAAGACCTTTTTTTGCTGCATTCAGTCAGATAACAAAGCAATCGTAAGGAAACCCGCTTGACACATGCTCATCCGCCGAAAATGGAAACCAATGTCAACTGCACTCTGCAATCCGGAACTAAAATGTCTTGCTCGTACTTAAAAACGCCTATCCACACAGGGAAACTGATGGCACATATGTTGTATCTGTAATGAGCTAGGAATTGCAGTTCCTAATTGCAAAGTGTGGTCAAATGGATAAGTTGCGCCTGGTCTCAGAGTCGGGTTTTGATCCTTGATTCTTGTCGATCAGCTAAGAAAAATAAGATCCGCCCAAACAGCAACTTCCTGCTTCCAAAATTAACCAAGGTATTGCGCTTTGACGAATTCGGTATATGCCTGAACTCACCGCGGCAGTGACGCCCTTGGTTTCTTCCACCTAGCTTTCATATGAATTGCACGTTGAGTAACCAGTGTAAATGTGTATCCTTGACTGATGAAAGCAAGGTGGAAAAAACCAAGGGAGCCACTACCGCGGTGAATGACGTCATAAACCGAATCCTTCAAAGCACTGGAAAAAAAAAAAAACACATTGGATCTGGAGTCCAGACTCTTAAAAACATCGACAAGAAAAGATACTCTTGATTCAATCGGATTTAAGCTTATATCAAGAACCAAGCCTCATAATTTGAGCGGATTTAAGCTAAAATCTGCTTGAGTTAAGAGTCCTTTTTCTTGTCAATGTTTTAAGAGTCTGGACTCTTAATCCAATATGCTTTTTTTCCAGTGAGCGCGATATCATGGTTTATATTGAGCACAGAGAGCTGCTGTGCGGACGAATCTTTACTCTTAATTATTTTCGGCTAATCTGCGAGAAATCATCAAAACACGATTCTGTGGCCAGCGTAACTGACCCTTTGCACGACACACATCGGATCGAATCAATTAGAGAGGCCGGGCATGATTAGCTGAAACTGCTAATTTTGATGTTTATTTCATCACATTTTAAATTTCAAAGGGTGGTTTTAGAAGAAAATTTCACGAGATGACCAATGGGATCACTTTAAGAACCTTAAAGTTTCTTAAAAAAGGGAGCTCTGAGCGTTAAGAGTTTTCAAATTTTGTCCAACCTCTTCGATTGACTCGACCCACTGTGCGACGTGCGGCGGAATGAACTAGGTCAGCGTGTTAAAGTAAGCAGAAAACAAGTATTTTTGGAGAAGATAGAGACAGATTCAGAAGAAGTGTTGCCCGAGATCCTGAAGCAATGACAACCGACTCACTACCGGCTATCTTTTACCAAAGTCTCCGTAAAACCAACTTTGAGGAAAGAAATAGCCGGGGTTGAGCCGGCGCCGTGAGAGCACTGCGAAGTTGTGGCGTCGCTTGACTAATCATAAAAATTCGAAAACCACCGAATTTGTGGCGTCGATCACTAGATGATAAGATAATTTACAATAAAAAAATGGAAGACAACCGTCATTCGATGGATACATTGACGCAACCCTACAATTAAAATTTTCTAAATGAACTAGCAATATGTAGCAGTCGGAACCAATAAGAGGCTTATTTACCGGACGTCAGTAAAAGTATCACTAAACGATAAAAATATCACCATTACCGGTTATGGCTGCTACTATATATCATGTGGAACATGACTGTTACGGTAAATTTTACAACCCCCTTCTAAGTAGGATTTCAGCTAATATACCTTTGTAGAAAGTCTCAGTACATGGCAGCGTGGAAACACAAGAATTATTTCCTTAAATAAAATCCTACCGTAATGAGTAAATGTAATTCATTCATTTAATTAATTTTTCGGGGTTAAATCCTTCAATTACAAATAAAGTGCATCTAATACGCCGTGTTAAGGAAAAACGCTGTATAAGAACCCTCCAACGTTGCGAAATTTATGATAATTAACTATATACTACATGATATTTTGTTGGGAAATTTGTCGACGACCCCTAGTAAGTTTCCAGACATTACCTCTCAATGAAACTGAAAACTTAGAGCTAATTATTTCGTTATTTCGTTCCGTTGAGAATTAATACCCGAAAAGCTTATCCCAAAACTTTCAAAAAAAAAAAAATGAAGTAAAGAGTTAATTAAAATAAATTCTGCGACGTTCGAAGGTTCTTATACGAGGAAAATGTCATCAACGGAAAGCTTGAGAATCATACTAATAATAATATGATGATAATAATAATAATATAGAATTAAATGGAGGATGAAATATTATAAAAAGGATTAGGATGATGAGTAAACCAGCTGAGGAATGACCCAAGCAATCGCTTTCTGTCTTGTACATTGATTATCAAACTTTCCGATATAATGAAGATCTTCCTTCAAAACCTATGAAAGGAAATAATGAAGAGCTTTACTTTGAAGTTCTCCGAATTCTCTAATTTTGGACGGACTGAACAGTCGCGGGGATATGAAAAAGTAAAGCTGGGGAAGTTCATGAGCTACATTTTGAGAAGATTTGAAGACTTAAAAATAGTATCGAATGTTACTATTATAAAAAAAAAGGTGGAAATGCCCCCCCCCCCCCCCCCCAAATAAAAAGCCAGGAAATTAAAGCAGCGTGCAAAATAAGCATGTAAGTAGATGGGATAAAAATAGAGATTTTGAGTGATCCTGTACTGTTCTTGATAATGAAGTTACTGTACAGCTAACAATAAGCATAAAATACAAAAGTTGTGTGAGGAGAAAATCTAGATAAGCCCTCCCCCCTAGTTTAAAATGGTACTATCCCGGATGCCCTTGAGTTACGATGGTTATGGGAGAAAATGCACAAAACGCTCACTTAATAGAGCACAATTTTATGAATGTTTTCAAAGTTATGGATTTTCATTTAGGAGTACATCACTTATATTGATTACAGAGGGTTGTAACAGTGACTGAAAGCTCGATTTTTCACAATTAATAAATTGAATAAAGACGATGAAGGTAAAGGATTACAGCGTGCTGAATCAAAACAAGAGACTTGAAGATAAAAGCAAGGTACTTTTCTTCGCCCCTTTAATTTAAAATTGATCGAATGTAACCGCTTGTGATGAAGGACAGTAAACACTTTGAAAACTCATGTAATATCACTCAGAATTGAACAGAAGAAATATTTTAGAGGCTAAGTAAAATCACTCAAAATATGAGACGGGAGGCCCTGTGTAAAAGTCACGAAAGATTACTCGATATTCAACACTTTTCTACTTCGAATTAAGTCATAAGAGATGCAAAAGATGAAGATAAAGAGAATTATTGTTTCAATCGAACTGCAAGCATAGAAGGAAGGCAAAAACAGCAAAAAAACAAACGCAGTCGTCAGTGACAGCTTACCTTAAAACTCAAATGCGGGATGACAGTCTGGCATATGCAGCGAAAATCGGCGAAACCATTTAGAAACCGGGAGCACACGACGCGAACTTCGTAACATCAAACTACAGCAGTAACTTTCTTTAGCAAATTCAACGACACACAAATTAAACCTTCAATCTAACTTCATAAACTATAAACCGAGAGGAGGATCTCAAGGGGGGGAAAAAGGAACTGAATATGAAACTTATTAGGAGAGAAATTAAGAATTAGTACAGATCTTTATAAGGCGTGCTTCAGAGGCTTTCACGGATTAAAGGGGCAAAAACTCGATGCATTTGGAGAGTACTCGAGATCAAAATATCCAATTTTGAAAATTTTGGCCTATGCTCGAATATTTCGAATTTATTGGATTAACTCGCTGAATTTTCACGGATAAATATAAACGGTTGAACTTTTAAAGCAATTATTTTTAACTTCAGGAAGAGCACTGTAAATCAAAGCATTCGTTCTCACTTCGAAAAATGAACACACACGCGTTAGAATAGACTAAAAATATCGTGGATCATCGAGACAATCTTAATATTAGTAAAACTTATTCACGTTAAGATCACGAAAGTATAGACTAAAAAAACCTATTGGTCAAGAGGACCTTCCTATCAGAACGATTATGGGGAACTTCATGAATAAATTTACACTGGAAAAAAAACAAAAACATATTGGATCTTGAGTCCAGAATCTTAAAAGCATCGACAAGAAAAAATAGCCTTGATTTAATCAGATTTAAGCTTAAATCAAGAACCAAGCCTCTTAATTTGAGCGGATTTCCTTCTGATTTAAGCTTAAATCTGATTGAATCAAGAGTATTTATTCTTTTCAATGTTTTCAAGAGTCTGGACTCTAGATCCAATGTGTTTCTTTCTCCAGTGTACGCAAAATTACCGATGTACAGAAGGAACAACGAACTGATGGCTTATGGATTAAACTTGAAGAAAAACCGAGCCCGAGTCGAGATTTGCAAAATTTAACACTGACACTTGTAAAAATCACAGCTGATGGTTTGGGTTACGAAGTTGTCGGAGTAGAACTGAAGTGCGCATCGCGAAGAAGACGAACATGCCACCAGGGTCCTCGGAGTGGACTGAACTGGTGGAGCTCGAGCACCGAACTTAAGGCCCGCCGGCGATGAATTGACCTTAAATGATTCTCACCCGCGGTACTTCACTCTTCAACCCCCACCGCGCAACCCTTACGGCGGCCAATCAGCGCGCGGGACTCCTGCTGGCCACTCCTGGGAAGGGTCTTCATTGGCCCGCTGCAATTTATCAATTTTGCGTGGGTACTTTCATACATCCGCCGATTTCCTCTTCCTGTTTTCTTAATTCGCTTCCTTTTGGATTCTATTTCCTCCCTTCTGTTTCTTGATCGCATCTTCAAAATATTACTCATGTACGAAGAGATGAAAATTTACAAAATTTACCTTTGATACATACTCTTAAGCAAATCTGCACATCTTGCAAATCTGCTGGTAGGTTAAAATTTTCGAAAGGCTGAGAGAATTTTACAAAAATAATTTTTGGTACTTATTTTTTAGTCAGATAGTATACGAGGAATTTAAAACAAGCCTATAGAATTCGACAAAATCATTCTCAAATAAGGGATGCATTGACACTTTTTTTTTTTTTATAGAGTTAAACATCACAAGAATGATTTCTCGCTAAACTTTCACGTTGCTAGACATGGCAGATGGATCGAACATTTCCACATCCTGATAATTCCTTGTGTTCCAATCGATGGATGGGTCACTAGGCTATGAACGAATTTTGACTTGCGAATACATTTTTCTGAAGATAAATGACGCGTAATCAGTGGGAAATGAGAAAAAATTGCAATTTGACTGACGCAGTACATAACCACCGTTAGTAACCAGCCATTCTGGTGCGTTTGAAATGTCTTGCAAGTTTTTGGATTTATCAAAAGTAGTTTTCTCCGCGATTTTGGCTCCATAAAAATGCGGAAAAATCACCACAATACCTACTCACCGAGTATACTTTCAGAATATTAAAGAAAATAAACAATGTTTAGTGACATATTGGTTAATGAAATTCATGATGTTTAGCGTTCAAAAAAGAACACCGTGCGCCGTACACTCATTGTCAGTTGGACTACATTTCGCAACGAGGAGCCACTATTTGGACTATATTTTGCAATTAGGAACTATACATTTCGGCTCGGTTTAAAAACAAAGTATATGTGCCATTAGTTTTCCTATGCACATATGTGTTTTTTCAGATGAACCAGAATTTATAGCTCTAAATTGCAAACTGCAGTTCATTTCTGGCTCATTTTAGAAACAACGTTCGTTCCTTAAAGCCATTAGTTTCTCTATGCAAATAGGTGATTTTACGAATGAGTCAGAAATTGTAGATCCTTATTGCAAAATGAAGTTTAGTTTGAAGTGGATCGATGCTTAGGTTCCGAAGGAACTATTTTTCAGTCATTTTAAACTTTAGTTGACCCACACTGGAGGGAGTCAATAGGTGAAGTCGGATAAAATCTGGAAACTTTGAAAGCTTATATTTTCAGAAATATGGAACAAAAAAGTTTTAAAGTGGCTCCATTGGTATTTTCGTGAAATTTCGTTACAGAAACACCCTAAGAAATTGAGTTTGTGACGAAATAAACATAAAAATTTGAAATTTTAGTCAAAAATTCCATGTCCCACTTTTTCTATTAGTTCGTTCCATTGTGCGGCCACTCATGTGGACGGTCATACATTCAGCCCTGAAGGCCCGCCACAAGGGGGGGGGGGGGGGGGATACTGGGTCCTTGGTACCGGGGCCCGTGACTTACGTGACAAACCACTACGAATTCATGTGTAACCCTTGTCTCGTAAGGAAAAGTGAAAAAATTACCCTAAAAATTCCGCAAAAGGTGAATAAAGTTTCAAAAACACGCTAGGGCACTATAACATTTTTCTTACTTTTTTAGAGATTTTCAAGATTTTGAGTATATGTAGAATGATATTTTTAGTAACTGTGTTTCATTTTCTTCCGTTGTCGGATGCTAAGAGGCTCCTTTCTGGGCATCCTCGACTTCAATGTTTTAACTCCCTTGCCATAAACGTACGAAAGGGGAGTCCAGGGGGGCCCGGCTCCCCATAGAATTGAAAATTATCATCTGCCCCCTCAAAAAAAAATTTATAGATGTTTTGAATGCAACAATTCGAAAGTTTTTGGTGCTGAAAGTAAACAAAAAAGCCGTAATTATTCTGCAGAAATTGATGGAAAATCTCCATCATAAGAGCTTCATAATGCGTCCAAATAGATTTAAAATTTCAAAAATTTTCCGGGGAAGGCCCCCCCCCCGGTGCTAGGGGCCCGGGCCAGAAAATTGGTACCAGGGCCCGAGATGGGATGTGGCGGAAATGAAGGGGCAATGAAAGTTTCTAATCTACAAGTTGCTTCAATTTTATTTTTCCACCTCCACCCTTGTCTGGAGCATAGAACTTTTCTTCCGCATTATATCCAGGCTGAGGAGTTGCAACAGGTGAAAAAGTACAGATATCACGCCTGAAAATGGACTAAACTGTGCAAAACGGAACTGCAGTTTCTGACTCACCCGCTCAAGCACCTATTTGCAAAGAGAAACTAATGGCACATACGTTGTTTATACGAAGAGCCTGAAATGATAGTTCCTCATTGCAAAACGTAGTCCAAATTGCTCTGCACGCCATGTGTGGATGACAGACTTCATTGCGCTTGTTTTTTCGGAAGCATGAAATTCAATTAAGAAGAGGAATAATAAAAATTAATAAAAATACAGAACATGCAAGACGATTTTTTAGAAACGCAAATGAACACCAACACAGGATAGCCATAATTTCTTCATTTTTAAATTCCCTGACTATTTTTGGTTTTCCCTGACTCCAATATTTTTAGATTCCCTGACATTCAAATGAAATTTCCACTATTATTTTTTTCCCTTTAAACTTCACTGATTCTGCTCAACGCAGAACGCCTTCAATTCTCTGATTTTTATCGGTAACTGCAAATTCCCTGACATCCCCGGTTTTCCAGACCGCCGGTGACCCTGCAAAAGCATCAGGTATGTGTCCTGATGTCCTTCCATAAGCAAGGCGGCTGATCACTTCATAGGCGCAGATGAGGCGTCATTTTTTCTATCCACTCGTTGAAGTCTCCGGCTAGGACCAAACAGTCGCCGCGCTAACACCACTTACTTGGCAACCGGTAACCTTAGAATCTTTACTTATCAGGATGTCTACTAAAACAGGCTGACCAAAAATCTGTACTTTTACAGTACATTCACAAAAAAGTCAGTAACTCCTCAACAGAAAAATTAACTTCTTTCTCAGTGATTCCATTTAAAGAAATCCGAAAAATGTCGAAAATTAGAGATTCTCGCTCGTATTGCGACATCAGGGTGTCTACTAAAACAGGCTGGCCAAAAATCAGTACTATTACCGTACTTTTTCAGTACATTCCCAAGAAATTCAGTACCTCCTCAACAGAAAAATGCAGTACTTTTTCAGTACCTCCAATAGACAGAATTTGAATTTCTCGCTCAGATTGCGACAAAAATGACAAAAAAATTAAACAAATTCCGGACCTTCTTACGGAATTTCCGTACTTCTTAAGTACATTCGGACCGCCCTTACAAAATCAGTACTATTTCCGGACTTTTTGGAAATTCCGGACTCGTAGACACCCTGGACATAAATGACGAAGGCACTCAATTTCATTGGTGGTTTGAAGATTAACAGACTGCACACTCGCGATGTTGCAGGCAAATACTAAGTACTCACAGAATCAATGCGCAGGGGATTCCATACTTTCCAGGCTTCATTAAAAAACACGCGTCGTATGAAAGAAAAAATTCCGAACTTTCTTGCGGAATTTTCGCAATTTTTAAATTCTTCCGGACCGCCCTTGAAAGTCGGCACCATTTCCGAAATAGTAGACACCCTGCTTATACTTCAATCAAAATAGGACAGGAAGCGTTATTTTTCCTATCCGTTCGTTGAAGTCTCCAACTCGGATGGAAAAGTCACCACGCTGATTCCACTTGCATGGGGCGGTGACCGTTGCATACTTGCTCATTCAAAAAACAGCCCTTATTTCCTAAAAGATTCTGATTCTAACTTGTTCGATGTTGAGTTTTCCCGTAACAAAAAAAGATGTTGATGACCCCGATTTTCAACGACGTTCTTATTTTTAGACATGAACACGGAATAAAGTTTGCTAATTTACTATATTCCCGACTAATTTTACAGCCTGACGAAACTGTGGTTGTGCCATCCTGAGGTATAATGGATTCGGCCGCATTTCTGGTTGGTGCCTAGCGCCTTTATCAGCCGAGAATACGGCTGAAATTGCCTGAATAAAGATCTGAAAGCGTATTTCAGCCAAAATTCCGTGTGTATCAATGCTATCAATAGACGTTTTTCACATCGAGTGCACTGCCTGCACTGGAAAAAAACTGCCTGCACTGGAGTCCAGACTCTTGAAAATATTGAAAAGAAAAAATACTCTTGATTCAATCGGATTTTTGCTTGAATCAAAACGAAATCCGCTTTAATTAAGAGGCTTGGTTCTTGATTTAAGCTAGATTCTGATTGAATCAAGAGTACTTTTTCTTGTCGATGATTTTAAGAGTCTGGACTCTAGATTCAATGTGTTTTTTTCCAGTGTGGCTTAGACGAACTTTATATATGTTACGTACCATCTCACGTAGAGACTTCTCCACGTTTAGGTTTCATAAATTTAGGTTTTCGTCATGATTTTTACAAAAGATGAACTTAAAAACTTACACTTTACAAGAAAAGCTCGGTTCAAACTTGATACTGCTTGAATTTGCAGCGAAGAATATGTTTCATCTTTCGAGGTTGATTTCTCAAGGGACGAGGAAAAAAATGCTTAGGATATGAGAAAAAGTAGCATACTTTCAGCAGTATTATTTTCAATAAGAGAAAATATTTCTTGGCAGCAGATTTTAGGTTTTTCAAAGAAAATTGACGGATTTTTAAACGCTTGGAAAAAGTCGCTTTATGAAGAAACGTTAAGAATTCTTTACGTGAGATGGAGATTCAGAGTCTTGCCAACTCTTTCCACTGAGATTTGCGTGGCGTACACTGGATACAACCTCCCTCTTGTCAGTTCTTTTTAACGCATTTTGAACTTTCTCGAGTCGGAATGTTAAAAATTTCCATCGACTTCAAAATTATCGCTCTTCAAAATACCGTAAAATTCGGCACTCAAGAAAGTTATCCGGGGAAGTTGGCAACAAGGCATGGACATCCTGTCCTATTTTGACCAGTCGCATTTTCTCCATTATTTAAGGTGCTTTCATGACTTCCTCTGATCGAAATTTTAAACATTTTCATTAGCTTCAAAATATCAAAGTTCAAAAAACTTAAAATTCCCCGCTTAAGATGGTCATCAGGGGAAAATGCAAGGTTGTTAGAGTTTCTTCATCTTCAAATTCCCTGCCTTTCCCCTGACTATTTTTGCTATTCCCTGACCCCAAAATTTTCGAATTTCCTGACCATCGAGTAATACTTCCACTTTGACTTTTTTCCCTTTAGATTATACTCACTTCTGCTAAACGCTAACACATTAAATTTCCTGACTTTTCCCGGTTTTCCAGACCGCCGGCAATCCTGAAAATGGCAAACAGACGTAGATTTCTAGATCCTTTTTCAACTAGTCGCATTGCCTCTATTATGTATTTATAACGCGTTTACAATTTTCTCGGACTGAAATTTCAAAAATTTCCATCATAAGCATCAAGATATCTTCGTTCAAAAAACTTAGAACTCTCCGCATGAGATGGTCATCAAGGGAAAATGGCAAGTAAGTATGGATATGAAAGTTTTCCTAACCAGTCGCAGGGGCTCTATTAATTATAATGCGTTTTTAACTTTCTCGGATCGAAATTTTAAAAATTTCAATGACGTCAAAATATCGTTCTTGTTGTTAGAAAAATTTAAAATTCCCCGGTCGAGAAGGTCATCTGCCGAAAATAATAAAGGGCATGGATAAAAAGTCTTTTTCCAACCAGTCTTGTGCGTTTCATAATTTACAGCACGTTTTTCAATTACTTGGACCAAAATTTTGAAAATTTCTGTGGGCGTCAAAATAATATGCGTTTGATTAACCTAACGTCTGCATACCTATGTTCAAGCTAATACTTAACAATAATCCTATTGCAAGGACCCCGGTTATTTTCATAAATGCATCGGTTGAACTCCTAATTTATGCTGGAATTGTCAGATTTCCTATGATGGGCTTATACTAAAGCCCCCCCCCCCCCCCGTCTACCTGTTTCGATCAGTTTTGGAAAGAAACCTGTGAAGTACATTGATTTCGGTGTTGGATGCCTTTCAAGCGCACTGTTTTATAGGGAGGTACAATATTATAGCTTACCTTTTGGGGAAGGAAAATTACAAATTGGAGAAGGCTAAGTATTTATCTCTTTGCACCTCTGCCTCATACGTTAACAAGTTAAAATGATTAAATTTATCGTTAAATGACGTGCAACAAATTTTAAGATAATTTACGTAAAGGAACTTAAAACTGTTTAAGATATTATTCTATGATGCTCGCTTCTACGGATAATTTTTTCTTACAATGACCATTTTGTCAAAAATTAGCAAGAAATTATTTTTTTGCCCCCGAGTCCTAATGGATTTAAATCAAACAAGCAAGAATATTCGACTACTTGCCTGGGATTTTGATAAAATGCCTGATTTGACTATTTGCCTGCGACTAATAGACTTTGAAACGTGACAAAATTTGACTGCGTTAAGCGAGAAGGAACCAAGGCACATCAGCTATTGCCAAATTTAAAGGGGCAATTAAATTTTATACACAAAAAGAGTGAGGATTTTTGTGAAAATTTCAGTGAATTTTCTGCATTGCACGAAGAGCAAATTCCTTGAAATTTTCAAAGGAATCCGCACAAACGTTCTCTCGTAAAAAATTAAAGTGCCCAGGAAAACTTGGCAGCAGCTGATGTGCGGCTTGGTTTCTTTCTGCACAGGAAAAAAACACATTGGATCTAGAGTCCAGACTCTAAAAAACATCGACAAGAAAAAGTACTGTCGATTTAATCAGAATCTAGCTTAAATCAAGAACCAAGCCTCTTAATTTAAGCGGATTTCGTTCTGATTCAAGCAAAAATCCGATTGAATCAAGAGTATTTTTTCTTGTCGATGTTTTCAAGAGTCTGGACTCTAGATCCAATGTGTTATTTCATCAGTGTGCTAAACGCGGTCCAATTATGGAAGCCTAGATCTATTCTGCCGTGCTAAGGAAGAACGCCGTATGAGCATCCGAGAGTTGCCAAATTTACTTCGATAAAATTATTATTTTTGAGGAAAGTTATGAATATTTTCCCTTTAAATTGTCAGAATCTTTAGGTGAAATTGCGAATATTATTATCTGAAAAATTGGGAGGAAAATAGTCATAACTTTAGCCGGAAATTTGCGTTTAATGAAAGGAAATTTGGCAACGCCTGAAGGTTCATACGGCGTTTTTCCTTAGCACGGCAGTATTCCCACCCCAGCCTGACATTTCCCGCTTTCCTCCAACCGTGGCAACCCTGTGCGAAGACGTTACTCCTGTCCGGCGAGAAGCCAGGAGCAACGTGATTTCTTTGTCGGGAAACAGGTGGAAAACACCCTGACGTCCGCGGCGTCGCCTTTTTGCCCTTTGCCCTGGCTGCCCACCGCTACCGCAGGCACCATGGACACGGCGAAAGTAATCAGCGTCTCCTGTGTGGACGACTACCTGGGCCGCGGAGGCTCCATCCCTCATTGTCCACGTCCTCGCGATGCACCCTCGGACCGGCAGGCACCGATTCAACGGTGGCTGTTGACCCGGGCCCGGCCACTTTCTAAATTCCCCAAAATCCGCCCTCCAGATTCCCCGCCGTGGGAATCCGTGCCAGGCGCGACGGCTCTGCCTCACAATGACCGCCAACGGCCGTTGACCTATTTCCGAGGCTTGCCGAAATCCGCCGCGCTGGGAATCAACCCCTTGGATCCAGCGTTTTCCCCGATAAGGAGCAAAATTTGGCCTGATGTAGATGTCGCAGGCAAATAGTAAAATCGGGCATTTTGTAAAATGCCTCGGCAAATAGTCGAATACTCTTGCTCAGATTGAATTTTTTATACTCATCATAATTTTGGGCAAAATAGTTAATTTTTCCTGTAAGTAAGAATTCGCCGCAAAAATGCATATCATACAGGAATCTTTCACACGATTTTTAGCTCCTGAATGAATATTTCGCTTGAAATTTCCAGCATGACACAAAACACAGACATTTTTAATATTTTACCATACAAGCATCAAGCATGTATAAGCATCATTTGAGGAGGAAGAAACAAGGGGAGTTCGTAGATTTGATGAGTTATGTGAGCTCTTCGCCATAAATTTACAAAATTTCGTTAACTTAACTGTTAAAATTTGGCTACCTACCTACGCGTTTGATAAAATGCCATATTTGCCATAATTGCCATATTTGCCATAAATGCCCGCGACATAGATACAAAATATATGCCTTTGGTTACCCGGTGCTCATGGGTGCCATTGACGGATCCAGAAAATCGGCAATATTATTTTTTCTCCATTTCAACCTATAGAAATGCATCGATTCTTGAAGGGGTCAGGTGCGCTCTAACAAAGATCGATTGTTCAACACAGGTTTAAATGGAGGAAAGCAAGTGTTGCTAGATTCTGGATCCGCCTCTGATGCGTGCTTTCATGGATGAACCAAGAAGAATGGACCACTAGACAAGGTACGAATTTCAGCGATCTGATACATGTATCTTAACCAGAACTTCACGTAGAACACGATTCACACAAAGAAAATTACTGAAACCAACACCTAACGAAGATATTAACGTTTTTATTTCATATTGGTTACGAGGAATTTGAACTGCCCGCTCACAAGAAACTCAAAGCTCTACGTGAGTCAAATCGCCCACTCAACGGTTTCAGCAAGCTTCTCAATCGAGCAATGTTCATTTCCCACCATGTGTTGTTCAAACTATCAGTAATTTGCTACAGCTGAGCCAAAGCGTCAAGATTGAGGTTGCCAGATTTTTATATCGCAGAGATTGTCATGATAATGTTTAGCACGCGATGTGAATTACGTAGAGCATTGAGTTTTAATGAGCGGGTAGTTTGAATTCACGCTTCAGAAATCGTTAAATGTCTTTGAAATGAGTTGATTTCGGTAATTTTTGTTGTGCGCATCGTGTTTAACGTGAAATTTTGGTTGAGAAACATGTATCAGAATGCGGAAATTCGTGCCTTGTCTAGTGGTCCATTGTATCATACTGCAAAATGTTCTCAAAATAACATACACATAAGCAACTTGGCAACACTGGATTTCCTCCATTTAAACCTCTGTTAAATAATCGATTCTTGTCGGAGCACCTGGCCCCTTCAAGAATCGATTCGTTTCCATAGGTTTAAATGGAGAAAAAGCAATGTTGCCAAATTGCTGGATCCGCCAATGCTGAAAATGTCAATTTATTGAGTTAAAAAAACGCTGTTTTGCTATCGTTTTTATAACTGAAACTTAACGATAGCAAAGCGACGCTCTTATATTTGGAAAAAAAAAAATCTCGTCGACGTGGAACGGCGCTTTAAGTCAGAATGATATCTCAAGAATTGTTTTTCTTTTCAGTGTACTTCCAACGGAAAGTATAAAACGTAGTCACATTGTCAAACGGAAGGGGGGGGGGGTGGATGGGGGACTAAAACTACAGTAACTGTTGAGAGAAAGAGGATATCTTACCTTACTAATTTTGTCTCCTACTAGATATACCCGGCTCCACCTGAGAGAGATATCCGTTCAACGCCTCTCATCTCCACGCTGAAACAGATAGATTTCATCAAATTATTTCCGTTGATTGAAAATGAATGTTGCATTACATAGTAAGCGGATGATCACATCGCACTTTGCGAAAGATGGGAACCCCGTTGATACCTCACAGCAAACAAGTGATGAAACACACTTAAGAGAAAATATAGCCCGTGACACCCTGTGGATCGGTTAATAACTATTAATGTTCCTTCGGACTAAACTTTCTGAGTTGATAAATCGAGATATCATTATACAACTTCGAAACAATCGCGAAAAAATTCAATCTTAATATCGCAGAAAATCGATATTTAAAACCGATTTAGCGGATTGACTGCAAAAATTGAGTTTGCGTTTCTAGTTACGCAGGGAAACGCTAGTAGTATCGCATTTTGCATCTTTTTAATCTTCTGGAAATTATGCTGGAAAAAAAAGATGAGAACAAAAATTTGCAATGGACCACTTGACTAGGTACGAATTTAAGCATTCTGATACATGTTTTTTAACCAAAATTTCACGTAAAACACGATGCGCACAACAAAAATTACCGAAATCAACTCCTTACGAAGATATTTAATGATTCTTGATGCGTAAATTCAAACCATCCGCTCATGAAAACTCAATGTTCTACGTGATTCACATCGCGCGCTAAACGTTATCATGAGCATCTCTGCGATAAAAAAATCTGGCAACCTCCATCTTGACACTTTGGCTCAGCTATAGCAAATTACTTATAGTTTGAAAAACACTTGATGGGAAATGAACATCACTCGATTGAGGAGCTTGCTGAAACCGTTGTAGTGCGCGATTTGACTCACGTAGAGCTTTGAGTTTTTTGTGAGCGGGCAGTTCAAATTCCTCGCAACTAATATAAAATAAAAATGTTAATATCTCCGTTAGGAGTTGGTTTCGGTAATTTTCGTTGCGCGAATCGTGTTCTACGTGAAATTCTGATTAAGAAGCATGTATCAGAATGCTTAAATTCGCACCTTGTCAACTGGTCCATTGTGAAAATTCGAGCCTCATGTTTCCAATGAATGCTTTGTCCTACAAAGCCAGGACTTTTTTTCTCGTCCATTTGTTTCCAAAAAGCAACGCAACTTTTTTTACCTAAAGATCATCGGATTCTAAACCAATTTATTTTCGCTCCACCCTGGTCTAACCTGTACTTGACGGGGAGGATTTGGACTGCATTTTGTAATAAGGCACTACACTTTCTGACTCATCCATGAAAACATCTACAGGGTGTCTAGTATTTTTTAATTTAGAAAAATCCTGATATTTTCCTGAAATTGTATCAAATTTCTGAATTTTTCATTTTGAAAGTTCCTGATATTTTCCTGATTTTTCTCGACTCCTGGCACGGCAAGCAAAAAGCAGTAAGACTTTCTCCGTTGAGGAGATTTGCGTAAGAAAAATTCCTGATAAAACGTCCGATTTTTCCGATTTTCCTGATGCCCTGATTCTATCTGCATAAGGAAATAAATTAAACGGACGAAGTAAACTAGAAACCATACACTGAAAATACTTAAAAATAGTAACTTGGCAGAAATTCGATTGTATTTCCCGTGATGTGACTGTATGTAATAGCGCCCATAACGCCACAAACGTCACCAACCAACACCTAAATGGAGATATAAGCGCTAGCAAATATTATTTGGATCGCATTTAGAAAAAAGGGACCAGCGCGATTACAGTGTTGTGAAAATTTTGCTTCTTCATAATTTTCTGAAAAATCTTCAAGAATGACAAAAAGTTTTGGCTTCCCACCAAAAAAATTTGCAATTTTAAAGGAAAATAATTGTGTAAATTTTAATACTGTATACATTTTGAGTATTGTTAAAAGAAAAGAAGAAGTTGCACGATTTTGATAAGACTGTAATCGCGCTGGTTCCTTTGTGCGAAATGCCATTCATTTGGTACAGGTACCACATTCTCACAGTTGCGCTCTCTCCAAATACCTAAGTACTTTGACCACGCGTATGATTCAAGACTGGATAGGTAAAATATTCAAAACTAGGGGGCAGAACCCCAGCCACTACGCAGCCCAACCTCCGTGAAATTGCTTCGCGCCCTCTGGGGCCCGCACCGTGGGTCCCCGTAAGTTGATCTGACTGGCGCAGGCACATCTAAGGACTATTTCATATTAATATCCGCAAAAATCATGAAAATGGGCACAGTAGATCCTTCAAACAAACTTTGACGAAAAAACGAACATTCACATTGTTTAAATGGGAGACTTCACATCTTCATTACGTAATTTAAAGGCACCTGGATCATATTTTAGGATTGAGCGGGCCCATCCAGGGGTTACAGCCTATCTAAGTCTGCAGGAAATCGACCCAGCAGAATGGTAGAACGAACTGAGCCAAAAAATGAAAATTTAGGGAATCTGAGAGTTTGTAGTAATGAAAGCAGTGGAAAAGAAGAAGTTTCAGGAAGAGAAGCGAACACCGGGAAAAAACAGGTACTCACGCAACGAAAACAACGTCCTTAAAGTTTCGGGTTAAATCCGATGAGCTAAAACCACACGAAACACCTGTAATACATGCTGCTTTATGTCGAAGAAAAAAGTAAATGGACAACCACGAAAAGCGCGACAAAGAAACACGACGACGCCCAGCTTCAGGGAGATAATCCGCGCCGACAGCTTTCAAGCTCCAGATGGACGCGATGCGATTCACAGTTGTCAAACTTTTCAACTCTAAAGCAAGCTGAAACGCTTAAAATTCCACGAGGACTGGAAATTCGGCATCGATGAAGTCCAAAATCCATTTTCAACATTCGTGAATAGCGTCCTATCACCGTTCACTCGATGCGCTGACACCTTCGTCCTATCTCGGACCATCAACCGCAACTTCGAGGTGGGTCTACTCGAAAGAAGTGATAAGAACGCTTCCATCACCAAATCACTATTCGATAACACAGCCCCGAAAATTGCCGGTCAGTTTTAGAACACTGAAAAAACTCCAGCCGTGGAAGCCGTACTTACGGACTACATAGACATACCGTCCGCGTTCCGGGCTCAGAGGCCGAAAGTTCCGGGCGTAGCTCCGGCTCCAGTAATTTCGGCCTCTGAGCCCGGAGCGGACGGTATGTCTATACAGCCCGTAACTTTTTTTCAGAGAATATGCGTTGTTAGAGTAATCAAAGACAGAAAGCTCAGAGCGGTAAATAAATCTTTTTTCACTTAATTTTCTACCGGATTTCAGGGCGTGCTTATCTGAATCTTTCGTTTAATATCAAAATCATACCTGCTCTCTCCTTCTAATGTAAAAATTAGAAATCGTTTCTTTTCGAAAATGCTCAACAAGTAAGCCTATCTCTCATCGAACTTACAATTAGCTGATTCTTGCGCAATTTATGAAAATTTACGATTCCTGACTTCAACTTAGAGGACATGCGTAGATATTATTTGATTTTCATATTAGATGGAGGAAACTAAAAAATTTCTAATATGCACGTTCTAAAATATAATGACAATTGATTTTGGTATTAACTACTGAGCGCTTTCGTTAATACAGCCTAACTTGCCGACTTCAGATGACTTCAACAACGCATTTAAGCTGTTTAAAGTTTCATGATCAACTCATGTGTATTTTACGGCGCTAAATTCGAAAAAAAAAAGAAAAAGAAAAAAAAAAAACCCGACAGCTTTATCCTTTACGACATGATTCTTCCAAGCCTTTTCGCCGTGACACTGGTGGTAAATAGAAGCAGTATGGAAAAATATTATTTTGCCGTGCAGCCCTGCTAAGGGAAAACGCCGTATGAACCTTCAGGCATTGCCAAATTTCATACGACACGAATTTCCTTGTAGGTAAACTTATGAATATTTTCTTTCCAATTTTTCGAATACTTTTGCTCGCAATTTCACCTAAAGTTCTTGAAAATTTCAAGGAAAAATATTCTTAACTTTCCTCAGAAATGAACATTTTATCGAGGGCAATTTGGCTTCTCTCGAATGTTCATACGGCGTTCTTCCTATGACTTTCAGGACATCGTTTGTCGAAGAGAACAAAAATACCTCATCTTTTTTTCCCCCTGTCGCACAACAATTTTTGGGAAAAGCTATTGTCAGAAATGTGATAGTGAAAAACGCGGGTAAGGTGCTCATAGCCATAAAAAAGATGTGCCTGGAATCAATTCGGGGTAACGTCTACTGTGGTGTAAAACAAAGTGTACTTCACACCATGAAGAATAATAGCCTGAATATATTACAATCGAACTTTTTCATGACTGTTCATACATATAGTCCCGGTTTTGCTTTCCATTCCCAGATTTCTGACAGTGTATGGGAAAATTTTGAAAGGACAAAAAATCCTAACGCGATAGGGGAGATGACGGTTATCACTTTCGGATTGTGCGCTAAGAAAAAATAGGAATAACTCCCTGGCCAAAAAGCAGTTCAGTTCTTTCCCAAAGATCGCCTACGAGGTGCCAAGTGCCTTTAAGGTTAGGAGAATAATATCAGAAAGTTACTTTCTTGCGATGATGAACCCGGTTTTTCTCCGTACGCGAGCATCAGGTTACATGCGGTAAACAGACCGCAATTTGCAATTGGGAACTACTATTTCTGGCTCGTCCGTAAAAATACTTACGTCCATAAGGACTCTAATGGCACATACGCTGTTTCTAAAATCAGCCACAGATCCTTCCTTGTTGTAAAATATAGTCCATAAGTAGTTTTGGCTTCACTTTCGATACGTTCAAAACATTGGGTACCTAACACTTCAACTACCACCATTCTTTTTTCGCACGTTTAACTTATTTTCGGGTAGTTCGGTCGAATCAAAAGGCAAAATGAGCCAGTTCAAATGCAGGCGCGCTCGACTGGAGTGATAGTGCTGTGCGACAATGTTTATACCTACTGGTCATTAATTCAGTGTTGATGATCTAGTTTTAATGATGAGCTAATTACGAACGTCATTAAATTAATGAAATCAATCAACATTCACGCGTTAACGTATATTAGGGCTGTCAACATCGTTTAGGTGCTTCCTAAATACCTAGTACGAAGAACTCAAAAAAAAAAAAACGTGGGTTTGCTGAACGAAAACGAATAGATTATGACTTTTTTCAAGAAAATGATGTTATTGCACAAGCTGGACTGATTTTTTGTTTTTGATTTGGCCTCCATTTTGAGACACAGTAAAAATTTAATCGGGCTATTACTGTAAGGCAGAGTAACGGGATCAACACAAAATGTGATAAGAGCAGTCTAATTAAGGTGATTCAACGGACGCCATTTTTTTTGTCAGCGACGTGCGATATATCGCATCAATTCGTTCCATAATTTCAGCTACTTATCATTTTTTTCGAACTTTGAGATCGCACTTCTGTTGTCATGAGACTGAAGAACTCATATATCATAGACTGAGAAATTCAACGGAATAAAGGCTTGGTTTTTTTAGGGAAAAAATACCGCATTCGATACTGATATCGAAACTTTACTCGAATGCGGTATTTTCTCTCTATAAAAAATACCACGCCTTAATTATGATGAATTTCTTTGTCAAATTTGGTACATGAATAAGAGTCTAATGACAAGAGAGGTGCCATCTCAAAATTCGAAAAAAATGATAAGTAGCTGAAATTATGGAACAAATTGATGCTATATATCGCACGTCGCTCCGACACAAAAAATGGCGTCCGTTGAATCACCTTAAATGACTTAAGGTTGAACGCCCGGACTGCAGGGACGAAATCTATGGGCCAAATCTCGGGTCGATTATCCTGAAAATTTACTATCCAGAAGTGCAACCCCTGTCACAGCTACAGCCCCCGCAGCAGTCAGGAAAAGCATAATTTTTCATGAAGGGTGGGGACATTTAGGGAACGAAACTCATGACCGTTAAAAATACGGACTATAATTTTACGCGTTAAATGCACGCAAGGCCTTAAAAATATTGAATCTCAATTAAATCAAATGGATGGATATACCAGATCTCATGCTGGGCCCAAACTCGGTGGATGAGTTTTGGATATGTTGTTTGGGACCGTTCATGACGTAAAATATTTGAAGAGGATCATCCGATTTGGGCCCACCATGATGGTGTGGAACACTGAAAATACGCACATTTTCCTGAATTTACCTGAGAAACAAGGTGTGGCCATCAGCCTAAACTTTTCGGAAGAGAAAAAATGGACCACATTTCGCAATTAGGAACTACAATGTTTAACTCATTGTAGATACAACATATGCGTCATTAGTTTCCTTACGTAGATCGGTGTTCTTATAAATGCATGAGCCAGAGGTTGTAGTTCCGTATTGCGGAATGCCGTCCAAATATACTGATTCTTAAAAACTATCTAAATCAAGGACAGTATGCGTGAAACTCTGTACGTCAACCGTTTTTAGGGTACAAATTGGGACTAAATTTTACACTAAGGAACTACAATCTCGGCTCATTTCAGGCGTGCAGAATTTTCCCAGCTGCCACACTTTTACGCGCCCGCCAGCCGGCTTTCCACATTTTTCTCATCAGTTTTCCGCAAAATTTCCCACCAATCTTCAAAAAGATGACGTGTTTTCCTTTGATTGTAGACTTGCGGCCCCTCAAGATGGTCCCTCCTTCCATGCGCCCTTTTCTGTACCCCTGGCTCATTTTAGAAGCAAAATGTGTGTCATTAGTTCCCTTATGCACATACATACACTGGAAAAAAATACATTGGATCTGGAGTCCAGACTCATTAAAACATCGACAAGAAAAAATACTCTTGATTCAATCAGATTTAAGCTTAAATCAAGAACCAAGCCTCTTAATTGAGCGGATTTCCTTTTGATTTAAGCTTAGATCTGATTGAATCAAGAGTCCTTTTTCTTGTCAATGTTTTCAGGAGTCTGGACTGTAGATCCAATGTGTTTTTTTTTTTCCAGTACATAGGAGTTTTCACAGATGAGCCAGAAATTGTAGTTCCGGATTTAGCATAATCCAATGGGATTAGAGCGCTAAATCTGGCAGCGTAGTTGCTGTCGACGTCGGGGTTTACCTAAGATTGGCTACGGGTGGAAAGAGGCGAGCTAGACACAAGGCGCGGGATATCCCTCTGACCGGAGGCGGGTGAGCCTGGCGACGCCGGGGAAACGTGCCGCGGAAGTGGTGGCGGGGTCTTCCGAGTTCCGACAGTTCCGAGCAGTGAGCGTCCGCGGATAATGGAGCCGGCACGGGGAGGCACCGGCACCGGGAATCAAAGCAACAACCCCGAGCCGGAGGAGTCTATGCTAATCGGCATCTCTCCGCGATCAGGCTGTCGGTGGAGTCCACAGCCCTTCCGCGAATTTCCACTTGCTGCCTCGTCCACATTTCCACGAAGGGAGCATCGCGAATCGCCAGCCTAGCGGCATCTCCTTCAGAACCCGCCGCCTTGAGTACGGTCCTCCGCTAAATTATTTCAGAAAATTTCCTTCGTTTTAAACGACGCTGGAAAAAAAACACATTGGATCTAGAGTCCAGACTCTTGAAAACATTGACAAGAAAAAATACTCTTGATTCAATCAGATTTTTGCTCAAATCAAAAGGAAATCCGCTCAAATTAAGAGGCTTGGTTCTTGATTTAAGCAAAAATCCGATTGAATCAAGATTATTTTTTCTTGTCGATGTTTTTAAGAGTCTGGACTCAAGATCCAATGTGTTTTCTTTTCCAGTAGAGCATAACCGATGTGCACAGCGGCCTGATTTTTAACGTCCCTTGACATACGGCCAACACACATTAGTAGGGTTCTCCGCCAAAATAATTCAGAAAATTTCCTTTGTTTTAAACGAGCATAACCGATGTGAACTGCGGCCTGATTTTTAACGTCCCTTGACATACGGCCAACACACATTAGTAGGGTCCTCCGCCAAAATACTTCAGAAAATTTCCTTCGTTTTAAACGAGCATAACCGATGTGAATTGCGGCCTGATGTTTAAGGCCCCTTGACGTACGGCCGACACACATTAGCCCTGTAATGCAGTGCACTTCGACTGGACCGCATACTGCAATTACGAACTGAAATTTCTGGCTTATTCGTAAAAACACTCATGTGCATAAGGAAACTAATGACACATACTTTGTTTCTCAAGTGAGCTGGAAATCGTAGTTTCTGAGTGCAAATGTAGTCCCACTTTCTCGGTAGGATTCGAACACCGACACAGATAGGGCTGTATTTTGTTATATCTTGCCACCATAGGAGGGTTTGCGATTTGGGCCATAATCGTCCCCTTTGTAGTTGACGATGCATATTGAACAAAAATAATCGAGTTTTGCCTACACTCACATTTTCTGGCTGCGAAACAGGGACCTGAAACATGGCTCCGGAGCCCAAAATAGCTGAAAATTCGCGTTTTCCGCGGCTCCACCTCAGATTTTAACCAGGGCCCAACGGCGACGGGTCGTGGGCTTTGGATATGATGTCAGGGATACCTGAACACGTAACATACTTGGATATGATCAACCGTTGCCTTTGGGTCAAAGTTAAAAATCGAACTTTTCAAACTTATGAGCCCGTAACAGCTGAAAATTCCCGTTTGTCCAATGTTCTATTCAGGTTCTGGACTGAATCCAGAACTTTTCTTCGAATATAGGGAAAAGATTCATACAGCCTATCGATATTTAAGAATGTTGTCACAAGTCACTTGAATGATTTTTAGTTTAAAATGAATTTCATACTAATTCACGTATAGGTAGACATGTCAACTCCAGATTGCTTGATCCCTTGCCAAATTCGATTTTGAACTTCAGCCCAAAGGCGACGGTTGATAGTATTCTGGTATGTTACGTGTCCAGGTGTCCCTGACATCTTATTCGAAGCTCACGATCCGTCAATTTGGGCCCAGGTCTAAATCTGAGATAGAACCGCGAAAAACATGAATTTTCAGTTATTTTGGGCTCTGGAGCCATGTTAGGTTCCTTTCGCAGCCAAAACATGTGAGTATCGGCAAAACTCGATAATGTCTGTTAATTATGCATCGGCAACTCGCAACTGCCAAATATAAAAAAAATTCCCGATTCCGTGGAGGGGCCGATTTCAGCCGAAATTGCAACCCATCCGTTAAAATAGTCTCAATAATTAGGCTGCTAGACCGAGTTTGCGATGGTTTCTTAGGTTTGGCGTAATCTGCGTACGATTGATAAGTTTCAAAGAACCATTAGATGGTTTATTTTGTGGGAACCGAAATTTCTGTCTCCGGATTAATCATTTAAGGAATTTTCGTGAGAAAAAACATTATCTAAGACCTTATATTAAATTCTAAAGTCCTGATCCCGATGAACCATAGTGGGTACATTGAATTTCGTTGCAAATCGAAAATAGTGCTATTCATTTTACTTAAAGGTTCTGGAATATAATTTCCAGCGCAAGAACATTTTGTCAATGATCAAGCTACAAACTTAAATTTCGTTTTCTCCCACAGAATAATTCATCTTATGGATAGACTTAGAAATACAATGATCGTGCCTAAAACGCATTGCAGCAACAATGGCGCAGAAAATTTTACCGTGAAATGGGGGATCCCACGTAAGAACGAGAAAAATGGGGGAACCCTCCACAAAGGGGGAGGTATTTTTTTTCTTCTTTTTGCGAAATGGTCGACAAAAAAATTCAAGCGCGGTGTTTGGAGGGAACCAAACTGTCGATCGCGTTACTTTATGAATCGGGCAAAATTTTGCGAAAACTTGAAATGAGGGAACCCTTGGAAGTTTCTACACCCCTGTGCGGCAAAGTTAAGAATCCAACTTAACAGAAACGCGCCGAGCCGTATTTTGGAAGAAAACAAGTTGGGAGTGTGGTTTTGGATGTAACAAGTCGTAAATTTTATCCAGTCTAAACCTCAAGTCAAGAAAGAGACGGGAAATGAAACCTAATTTCAGTAGAGCGATATTTGTTGAGTTAGATTGAAAAATTGGATATAGAAATTTCAACAGAACACAGGAAAGAAAAACACATTGGATCTAGAGTCCAGCCTCTTGAAAACATTGACATGAAAAAGGACTCTTGATTCAATCAGATTTAAGCTTACATCAAAAGGAAATCCGCTCAAATTAAGAGGCTTGGTTCTTGATTTAAGCAAAAATCCGATTGAATCAAGAGTATTTTTTCTTGTCGATGTTTTTAAGAGTCTGGACTTTAGATCCAGTGTTTTTTTTTCCAGTGAAAACGCTCTCCAGTGTCCTGAAGAACAAGTGAGGCATTGGCAAAGTGAGCCAAGTCCGTTTGGCTGATGAGTCCTATATCACGCAGAAAGATCCGCGTTATGGGGCTCATCAGCAAAATTGACTAAGCTCCCTTTACTTCAAGATACCTCACATTACGAACAGTTCTCATTTTTGTGCAAAGAGATGGCTTTTAGTTACATTGTAATTCGGAAATTGTATAACCTAGGCAGGATGTTTTCGACCTAAAAACTTTAAATGTTCATAACAAATGGTTCAAGCAGTGGCGTGGCGTGAATAATCGATTATCGATATCTTGTCATTTGAAGCTATGGTAAAGAATCGATTACTAAGGTGTTCGCTGCGAACACCCTGATAATCGATCTTTTTTCACAGGTTTGAGTGGCGTATCAATCGATATATCGCAAAGCACGCCACGCCACTTGTTCAATGGTTTGACATTCTTGGGCGGTTTTTGTGCCAACATGTTTGCATAATACTCCTTTATACTCTGGTTTCAGTACCAATCTCGATTTTCAACTTTCGTGCACGGGTGCAGAAAGTTCACGAACTAACGACCGATGGGTCGTTCGCACATTGTGTAAGCGATGGGAAAATTGCATATGCACTTTCCAAAGATGTGTATGCGCGCTGCTCTACGTATTTTCAAATAGCTTACGCATCTTCAAACTTAGCGCGATTTGCAAGTCAAGAGCCGAGAACGAGACTAGGGATCGGATCGGGGAGACGAGAGAGATTCTTAAAGTATGCCTAAAGTTTCGCAGGCACTTCCCGCGATTGTTTTTCGGGCAAAGTTCAAAGTTTTGACAATTTTCTTCCGGAAGATGCGGTCTCTCTTCACAGGTCCGGCCTCAATTGAGGCGTTGGGTGCAGAAAGGGCGTTTCTCGGTTGTGAAGCTTCAGAATCTCCGCTGCTAATTGTTATTTTAGAGAGGAGACTATTCGGCAAATTTTCTGAAATTTTTAGTTTTCAGTAGGTATTGTAAAATCATTAAGAAAATTCCGTAAAAGTTTCGACGAATTCCATGCATTTGCTTTAATTATAATGAATGAAACGTTAATGGAGATCCGATACACCACAGCCATGAAATACCCTTTTTGCACCTGGCACTTCAATTGGACGCACTGGAAAAAAAATCGCTTGGATCTAGAGTCCAGATTCGTAAAAACATTGACAAGAAAAAATACCCTAGATTCAATCGGATTTTTGCTTAAATCGAGAACCAAGCCTCTTAATTTAAGCAAATTTATTTTTGATTCGAGCGAAAATCCGATTGAATCAAGAGTACTTTTTCTTGTCATTGTTTTCAAGAGTCTGGACTCTAGATCCAAGCGACTTTTTTTTCCAGTGCGTATTTATGCTAAAAGGAACTCTGTGCATAGGGTGTCGCCGGAACATAGTTCCTTTGAGCATAAATACGTCCAATTATGAGGCAACAATATTTTTTCGCACATCCACATCAACAATGATAAGACGTTTGGTCTCTTTTCCGATGTGAACGCGTGATACAACTATTTCGACTTCCAAGCAGGTAAAATTGCGTATCCACGAAATGAAGGAGAATCTTTTTCGGCGGCCTCAGAGACTTTAACGCAGGAGTAGAAAAGTTGGATGGGGCGAAAGTAATGCAGAAAAGGGGTAAGAGGTGTTCATATTACGGATGGCTTGCAAGGAGAGAGGGGGCGGTCAAAAATCGGCCAAAATTGGGCACCTACTACTTGAGCGGCCCCTAAGTATGCGCTAAAACGCTTCAAGTGCAACTTCTTTTCAATGAAGAACTAAAGTCTTTAACCAAGCTGACAAGCTGAGACCCCCTTACCCCTAAAGTAGCTCACGAAATATTTTGAACAATTGAAATCAGTCTGTATGAAACTGTCGTTAGAAGCAAAAATAGTTTGTTATTTCAGGTTAGGTTTTAAAGGCAAAACTGGTTGGCGGCGACTGGGTTAACTACCCGCGGATAACTTGAAAAAGCTTGTGACAAACCGAACAGCGTAGAATGCGCGCTAAGGAATGAATTTCAGACTTCATTTAGAGCCTAGCACGGTTTAACCGTTGAGAAAATATTTCCTCAGGGATTAGCTCTGTTCGTCGTTCCTTTCACGAAATAACGTAACGTCAATGTTGCCAGATATTGCCGCGCAAATTGCATTTTCACCAGGAGAATTTTGAGCATTTCCAAGGGGCCGTCGTCGCCGTCCCTACAATACGTACACTGGAAAAAAACCACATTGGATCTAGAGTCCAGACTCTTGAAAACATTGACAAGAAAAAGGACTCTTGATTCAATCAAATTTAAGCTTAAATCAAAAGGAAATCCGCTCAAATTAAGAGGCTTAGTTCTTGATTTAAGCTTAAATCTCATTGAATCAAGAGTATTTTTTCTTGTCCGTGTTTTAATGAGTCTGGACTCTAGATCCAATGTGGGTTTTTTCCCAGTGTAACGCACTTTTTCGGCATTTCTGATCCCCTCTCTCCTTTGAACGATTTTGAGCCTGGGGTCCCTAGGTCCCTATTTTTCAATACGTACAAACAAAATGGCGTAAAGCTCTCCTCAACCCTCCGCCCCTTCGAGCGTTGCGTAATGTAGGGACGCGCCCTAACAGAGGATTTCATTATTTTCCTTCGCTAGGAAAAAACACATTGGATCTAGATTCCAGACTCTTGAACATTGACAATAAAAAATACTCTGAATTCAATCGGATTTTGGCTTGAATCAAAACGAAATCCGCTAGATTAAGAGGCTTGGTTCTTGATTTAAGCTCGATTCTGATTGAATCAAGAGTACTTTTTCTTGTCGATGTTTTTAAGAGTCTGGGCTCTAGATCCAATGCGTTTTTTCAGATGTTTTGCGATTTCTTCTCGTAAGAAATTCAATTTTTGTAGTTCATTTTGAAACCTTAGAATGAAGTTGCGTTCATTTGTGCTGAAGACGACGTGTTCTGCTCCAGTCATTCTAGCCCATGAAGCGGTGCTCAAAGCCACATGCTTTCAGGAAATTTGTGTTTAATCGGGGGGAATTTGGCGACGCTCGAGCGTTCATACGGCGTTTTCCCTTAACCAGGGTGTCTAGTTTTTATCATTTTGGGAAATCCTGATTTATCCTGGTTTTTACTGCTGAATCCTGATTTCATAATTTTTCCAAATCCTGATCGAATCTTGTTTTCACGCAAGGCGAATAACTTCACAAAAATAGCTCGATAAGAAATCCGATCGGATGGCCGACTTTTCTCAAATCCTGATTTTACGTCAGATTTTTCCTCAAATCATGATTTACCTTAAATCCTGATAGAATCTGGAAAATCCTGATGCTAGACACCCTGTTAATAACGCCTCAGTAGTAAACGGTGATTCGTCATGGGTTCTGGTGTGCACTGGAAAAAAAAACACATTGGCTCTCGAGTCCAGACTCTTGAAAACATTGACAAGAAAAATGACTCTTGATTCAACCAGAATTAAGCTTAAATCAAGAGGAAATCCGCTCAAATTAAGAGGCTCGATTCTTGATTTAAGCTTAAACCTGATTGAATCAAGAGTATTTTTTCTTGTCGATGTTTTTCAGAGTCAGGACTCTAGATCCAATAAGTTTTTTTTTTTTCCAGTGTGGTCGAACTGGCGTGCGGTATATAGCATCGATTAAGTGTGAAAAATCTCGGCAGATTTTGCATTGTTAGCCGAAATAGAACGATAGCCTTTGCGCATGAGCCTAAAATATCATTCATCATAGAAATTGGTCAAATTCCAAGAAATGAAACCAGGATTTTTTTTTCCTGGAAAAAAAACCTCGCATACACTACAAAAGTCGATAACTGTGATAATAACGCGTAGGGGCTATAACGTTCCTTATATGGCTGCAAATTCAAAATCTGCCGGGATATTTGACTCAATCGATACGATAAATCTTGGCTATCGGGGCTTTACACTTTGGGATCATCAGACCAACGAGTCCATCAGAGATGCTTGTAATATGCAAGATGTAGCCAAGTGCCAAGTGGACTAGGATGAGGAGAAAGATGTGGTCGGAGCACGTTGACAGAATGGATGAAGAGAGACTGGCAAAAGTTTGTATGACTAGACAACCCATAGGGAAAAGACTGCCTGGACGACCGCCTAAGAGATGGGCACAAAGCTGGCTCTCTTCTCCTGAAGATGATTGAATGTTCCTGTTGCTATTTGTTTTATTGACTTGACGAATCTTTACAGATAATTATTAATTTTTTAATATTTTGTGCTTGGCACTCGAAGGCTTGACAAACAGGGCCATGCCCTAGTCGTTAGTAGAAGAAGAAGAAGAAGATACGATAAATCGCACGGCAGTTCGAAGAAGCCCGAAACCGAGAAGAATCACCTTAATATCTGCGCAAAAGACAATGAAAACGGCAATGACACCTTGATGCAACTATTCGCACTCTACGAACGTGCGTGTAGCGTACGAAAAATTGAAGGCGCCCGGTTTTTCTAAGGCATACAGCAGTGCTCGCAGCGACGCACTGCTTTCACGACGCGGTATGTGGGTGGGATATACTGCCATACCTACTGAGGAAGAACGCCGTATGAACATTCGAGAGTTGCCAAATTTCTTTTGATAAAATGTTTGTCTTTGAGAAAAGTTATGGATATTTTTCCTTAAAATTTTCAGGAACTTTAGGTGAAATTGCAAACAACATTATCTGAAAAATTGGGAGGAAAATATTTATACGTTTGTCAGGAAATTCGTGTTCCAGAAATGGTAATTTGACAACGCCTGACGGTCCACACGGCGTTTTTCCTTAGCGCGGAAGTATAATATCCCGATATGTGGAAAATATCATTTTCTGTTCGCTTTCCTTGCTTTTCGTCAGACAATTTCATCTTGCCTTATACTAGGAACGGCGCATAGTGGATCAAGTCTGCAGGATGGGTCGGACATGAATTTTTTACCTAAAAATGCAAATTACGATGTTTATTTCGTCAAATTTTAATTATCAAGGGGTGCTCCTAAAAGAAAATTTTACAATGAAACCACGTTTAAAACCTTGACGTTTTGTATCCATGGCGCTATAAGTTTCTAAAGTTTTGAAACTTCTCCCATTGAATCGTTCCATTGTGTGGCGCCGGCGCGCCACACGCTGCTGCTGCCTGAACTGCTGTAATGCTAATAAGACCGGAGCGCCTTCCATTTTTTCTTATGCAATACGCGTGTCCGTAGAGTACGAATAGTTGTATCAGAGGGTTATTACAGACATCATTGAATGCCACACTTTACTTCTGTCGACTAAGGAGCCCCGTACCGTATTATTCTACTCATGTTGTTTAAGAAATTAGATTAAAAATATTCCCTTCGAAAATACCTACACTAAAATATGTGCCTATTGAAAAATGCTGATAGGTATTTTGAATTTGTTAGATTCAATACAGATGTTCCTTAACCGAACAGTTCCAAAATGTTAGCATATTTAAAAGTAAAAAAGGAAAATTTACGATTCTGTAAGTTGTCACAACGAGCTTTGAACTCAAGCTAAAACTCTTACTGGATTATTGTCTCATTATAAGATTCTGCTAGGGACGAATTGGGACGAAATCCCTGAGTTCCCCCACAAAAGGAACATTTTTCTGACAGGCTCTTTGCCTGGGAAAGATGATGCTGCCACTGGTTCTCCCTGAGATGAACTTTCAAGCTAATAAGGCTCTCTAACAAGAGGCCTCTCATGTTTTGACTCATCCATTTTTTGCTGCTAAGTTAACGCGGGCCTCCAAATGCAAAAATAACACCTTCAATTTCAAAATGGAGGGGGAATAAATTCCTAGTTTTCAAAACCGATTTCCTGACATCATGCAGAGATAAATTATCACGGATATTGTAATTAGGGCTACCTGCATTATGAGTCTAGCTATCTAATGATGATTTTGCCACAGACGACAGAGATACTTATTGATTAAATTTTTTTTTTATCTACTGTTACGAAGTTATACGCAGTAAGACGTGTAAGTAGAATTGCCAATCGCTAGATGTAATAATTTTCACTGTTGTGATTTTTATTGATTAACTACCTGTGTCACACAAGGTTAGACCTCTTGGCAATATTTTCGTAGTGTCAGCCATGTATTTTTATAACATGTATTTTTCTGAATGTAAAATAAATAAATTTAAAAAAGAACATTTCACAATCGTAAATTTTAACCGTTGCAAATAATTCCCTTAGAAATTTTCAGATACACTAGAATAGATAGCTAATACAAGTCTCAGAAAATCCAAACAAATAAATTCTCGAGTTTTCCAGGAGTCACACGAGGAAAGGCTAAAGATGATATCGTTCCTGATCTTATCTATCTACTCTTTTTTACTCTTTCTATCTACAGAATTCCTTGACTATACTGTAGTATCATTTGCATGGGGGCTATTGAGTTCACCTGCTCTGACCAGCAAATGGTTAATTGAGAAATGAAAACCATAGCTAGGGTTGCCACAGACTTGAAAAAATGAATTTTCTTAACATTTCCATGGATTCCTTGACACATGTATCTAAAATTTCCTAAAAAATGAGATTATACCAGATGGTTAGCAAGACATCATTTGAAATAATTGTCAGGCAAAATTTGTTATTCAAAATGTCAAGCTCATCCGAGAAAGCATATATATAAAGGTGACTTAACAATATCGACACTATCGTCATGTTCCCCAACATTTCAGGCTTTTCCCTGACTTTGGAGAATTTCTTACCATTTCCAGGTTCGCCCGATATTCCCTGTTGGTGGCAACCTTACACTGCACTATTTAAAAGCTGAAAGTACAGGCTCTCATAACACGTTTAAATACATTAAAAGTAATATGCATGGCTCTTTCTAAGAAATGTGAGGGAATCTGTCAGACCCCATTTCAGATAACTGGTCCTTTTCCTCTGTAGAAACATACAACAAAGGAGGATGAATAACCTGGGACTCTAAGTAAGTGCATGATGCACCTTCCATCATAAAAATTGGAGATGGATCAATTTTTCAGCTAGAACAGCTCAAAATTGCTCCTAGGACAACTCAAATTTTAATATGTTTCGCAAGGGAATCCTTGCAGACCCTATTTGGAGGCTAGGGAAATCCCTCCAACTCTCTAAGTGAACTTGAGGGGGGGGGGGGGGTTTACCGTGCATTTTCATACGTAGGGCGTCTTTTAGTGTCTCTCCCCCCCCCCCCACACACACACACAATGCCTCGTTCCTTCCATGCCCTCATGGCATTTCTCTTACACAGCAATGTAACCATCACAAGATAGGTAAAAGATATTGGCTGTTTCATCACCGGATGCCAAAAACCCCTACTGCCCCCCCTCCCCCATCCCGAAAAACAAAAAACTTGTATCAGGCAGTTTTAACACCACTGGCAAATTGTATTCAGTAGAAAGTGGATCACTGCTTGAAAGGTGTGCTATGCCAAAAAATGTCAACAAAATTACAGCACATCTGAGTATTGGTTCGGCTCTACGTGGCTAATCAGAAAAAAATTACGAAACAGGATCAGGCATGATCCCACCTTAAAAAGTACAACTAGGCACAAGATAGAGACAGTGCTGACAAAGGCATTTGAAATCTCCCGAGCCATACACATCATCTCAATCTAAATTATGACTTGCGAAATGACGTCAGATGCTGAACAAAGGATACCTGTGAAGGTCATCAAGAAACCGACATTGTCAGGAGAACCCTACCATTTAAATTAGATATTTGGAATCTTCGAAGCCTTCAGAAAGCCACAGAGTCCAGACGGTTTGATTAACTAAATGATTCACAGAGCTGTTGAGAGGCTAGCTGCTGATTTGTGGACCATGTGGCCTATTGCGCAACTGACGCATACCAAGTCACTGAGAAACTTCCTTCCACTCCAAGTCATCGCAACCACCACTGTTAACTTAGAGAATCTGTAGAAGTGAGGAATGTTAACTGAATGGTGAAAAAAGACATGAATGGATTGAGGGGGTATCAAACTCCTGGGAGTTATTGTGAAATGCGTCAGCACATGCTCAAGGTAACAGGGCAGAAATGTAGGCTTTTGCGAATGATGAGGATGCTTCGATGACAGTAATATTACGAAGGGAAATGCATAGTTAGTATACATATTGCACACAAGTTGTGGAAAGAATGAAGGCAAAGTTCAGAAAGCTCATGGGATCAGGTGCTAAAGCTCAGCCAAGAACTGACTTCCAAGCAAGAAAATGGGAAAATTTAAATCAATTTAAGTATACTTACAATATACAAGCGTCATTGCCCTACTTTCAACGGTTGGGATCACTTAACACAGCGGAAGAACAATTTAGAAAGGCCGATTTCATGTTGGGGAAGCGAACATGACTCACATGTTTTCAATTTTTGCAACTTTGAGCTTTTCAGGTTTGTCAACGTTGCTCCAATTCTCAGAAGTTCAGCGACCATCAGAACGAGAATTCCCGCGTTTTTCCTATTGGCGCGATATTTGAAATGACGCTCTCTCCGCCTGGACGGACATCGTTTCAAAATTACAGAAACATACTTTTTCGATATGTAGCTTACGATTTGATTTTTAGTATTTCATTATACCTGCCGACTGTACTAAGGGAAAGCGAATGCTCTTGGAGTTCCCTTTTGTTCTTACAGAGGTTCGGTGTGAACTTGAGGTGGTACGGGACAACCGAACTTCAAATGAAACATGGTTGGAATTCGACGTTAACTATAGGTCATTTTTATTACCCTGTAACAAGCGGATTACCTGGCTTCAGGTCTCAAAGTTGGAGGGCGACCCCGAGTAAAATTTAGTATTTCAAAATTTCGATTCAACTGATTTTCCAAAGATTTTGGCACAAACCCTATCAACATCCAAAATGACTTTAAAATACTCAATTAGGTACTTTTGCATATCATCCAAAACAATTTTTCAAAGTTCTTTAATATATTATTTTAGAGTGAGTTGCTGCCAACATTTTCAAATTTGAAATTTCCAAAAAAATTTTTAATACGATCGCAAAAAAACAGAAAACAATTAAATTTTTTTCTCTAAGTAATTGGCCGCTACCTGTCAAAGTTTTGATTGCCCTTTTTCAGGGCGAAGGGTCAATAAAAGCTTAGGCAACTTTAGATTGATCATTCTAGCAAACCTCTATTCTTTACAAGTGTTTGAAGTTTTAAATTTTTTTCTCATTATTTGAGAGAAGACTCGTCGCCAGGTGCTTCACTGCACCCTGCTTAAATTTACAAGTCCATTTCGGAATTTTTACTCCTAATTAAGTAAAAACTTATTAAGTGCCAACACCGCCAAAAGTAAAGAAGGTCCATTTTTGCACCGAAAATTTGATATAAATCGATGTTCTCAATGATTGCCTTTGACTACGAGACTTTCCAAAATATACAGCGAAACCTTAATAATCAGGATACCCGAAATTCAGTTTTGATTGCTACTTTCACGGCGAAGGGCCAATAAAAGCTTAGCCAATTTTAGATCAAGCATTCTGGCAAATTTATCTTTTTTACAAGTGTTCGAAGTTTTATTTTTTTTTTTTTCATTTTCTCAGGAGGCACGTGTGAATACTAGATACAATCTCTGGTATTTAATCTCTTAAGCATAAAAACCTAAAATTATCTCAATTTCTTTTCTGGAAAGAAAATATGAAGGGATTTGGAGGGATACAGATAAAGAATCTTCCCAATAAATTGTCTGTAAGAGTTAATAGTGAAACATCTTAAAACATTTATGCAAATTTTAAAACCGGATGCTTCATTTGTCCTCTGTAAAAGCCTTAAGTAGGTGATAATGGTTACTTGTCAACTGAGAAAGGCGCAAAACTTGTATCTTTAGTTTTCAATATTTTGAAAACCTGTTGGTGTTCTCCGTAAAGAAAAACCAATGAATGTTATTCTTCAAGATTTGCACAGCATATTCGACATAAGATGAGGGAAAATAAATTGTTCTAAGAATTAATGCCTGTCAGTATTCCCCAGAGGAAATAAAATATGATATTGATTCTGTGACATTGCAAATCTTGATACATGTTTTGCGACTCTCACCATTGAAGGGGTGCTCTATGTTCACCGAGGATAACATTCAAAATTTGATTTTGGATAGGTGCTAGTTGCTTATTGCTTTGAATAGGAAAAGAGAAAGTAAGTCAAAATAAAAACCAGGAAAACTGAGCAAAGTAGCGATTTATTGCAAGATGTTTGCCTTATTCAAAGTAAAGAGGATTCCAACCAGGTGAAGATTCAACTAGAATGTCAGTAAATAAAGTAATGAGATAATAATTCTCAAAAACAATTTTTATAAACAATCTTCAATGTTAGAAAGTCACCCAATAACAGGTTCCTACATGAACCATAAATAGAGTTTGTAAAAGCTAATTTTTAGTTTGAAATTTTTTGTTGAATCTTCGAGGGTCTACTTATTTATTGATGGCATACTGGTTTGATAAAATGTATTTTTTCTGACAGGAGCTGTTTAAAAAAAAAATGATGATAAATAAAGGGGAAAAAATACCCCAACAACACCATTTATCAGTTGATAGGGTAAGTTAAGTTTACCTTGTATCTGTGGCAATTCTTTATTGTTTACTGAATTTGAGAGACCTCCCCCCTCCCCCTTCGCATTATTGTTTTGGTAAAACAAGTTATTTATGGTTTTAGATTAGAATTAGCATTGATTCAGGATCCTCAGTAGCCAACAGAGAGACTAAAAAAGAAACAAAAACATTCAATCATTCTGTACAAGTTACAGAGAAGTAAGTCTGGGTGTCCCAAAGGGTCTATACCTTAGGGACAAGAGTGACGCAATTAAATTAATGCCTATTATAAGCGCATAAGTCTAAAAACTCATGAGCGCTGGCTTTTGTTGATTGCACAGGACACTAAGCCTCATCCCAGCATTTCACATTACATCAACATTGATGCATATCGACAAATCTGATGAATGTTACGCCATATGGATGTTATATTGCATCCAGGTTGGCTGAAACGAGGTGGACGCTGTCAATCTTAATATAATGTGTATCCTATATCGACATCACGCTATTGACGACGTCACATCTATCTAGCTTACACAAACATTGACATTAGTTGAGTAGATACAGCACATTGATTTTCATTGACGGCGTCAACATTTCGATCGACAGTTTATTAAATTTGCGCGCGCTCGGTCGAATTTAGCGCGCAAACAGCGTTACACAACATCAACAACAGACCGCGAAACGGCTTTCTAGAAGGTTCACTAACCTCAAAATTCATAAGTGCGCGCGTGTGCGTGATTGCCAGACGTAATTTTGTGATGTTTACTTTTTGCAGGCAAAGACCCCCTACGATGTGCAGGCAAGATGGCTGCGTCGCGCGACGGGAACTCAGGGCAGTTCGAGCACTCTCTTCCCAATACCTACTCTAACCCATCCTATCGTCCGCCGCCTCCCTACCCACCCAGCTCTCCATCAATTTCCGTTTCCTGCGCATCTACCTGAGGCCTCTGCACGTGCACCTGTTCTGCTTTTATCAGTTTGATTGGTTTTGGATTTGGTTTGATATCTGCACAGATATTGTTTTAGCAAATTTTTCAAGAAATGTGCTAAGTGCCTCGTATTTACCTATTAACAGGAAGTTTCCAGAAGTTGTACCATTGTGCCACAAAAAGAAATTGATAAATTTGTGCGAATGTTTAGTTAAAGTTTTAGCTTGATGGTTCATCTTTACATGGAAATATGTTTGGTACAATTATAATTTCCACAATGAAAGTCTGGCAACACAGCTAACTTAGCAAAATCCCTCATATTTCTTAGGAATTAAGTCAGATGTGAGGGTAAGATTTATCCCCCCCCCTCCTCCTCTCAACTAGTTCCCCCAATGCGCACAGAATGTACTAATAAGCAGCATAAAGCAGAGGGAAAGATACAGGTATAATTAATAGATAGGTATTCACAACATGGATGATTTCAAAATTTGACATCTGAAGCATGTTTGAGATAATATTAAGCACCGATAGTATTCTCCGGAGGAGGCTGCAGTGGGTGATGCATGCATGTACACAGCCTGGCAAATACGTAAGTACAACCCTGCGTCTTTACCGACCAACTACACATCTTTTTTACCCAAAATTTAACTCTAAGTACTCTAAGTAACTTGTGTGTTTCTCCCACACGTAGATAGCCTCCTTTTATTTTTTAAATTTTTCCTGAGATCTACGCCTGATTCCAATAAGGAAGGAAGGATGCTATCTTAGTTTTTAGCTGCCATAGCTTTATCCTTAAAACATTTATACCTTGTGCGCATACAATCCTCAAACTCATCCCTTATCATCTGGCATCCTCTGCCTATTTAAGCAATAAGTAAATCCTCTAATCAAACATACATGGCTCAGATATAAATTAAAGCCCCCCTCCCCCCCGTATTTTCCACCAAAATTCAAAATGTAAATAGGTACGTTTAAGATTAATTTCAATGCCTCAGAACGCTGGGGCCCCGACACAAGCTTGTGATTTCTCCATAAATTCTAAAGATTCTCCATCCTCATTCCTTAAATAAATTATATCATAATAATTATGTCAATAATTATATTATATCCTTAAATTATATCAGAAAAATATCTTGCCAAAGTATTTTGAGAATTACCCTGGTTGACTTGGGTTGGACTCGTTTAGAAATTTAATCTCAATCAAAAATGCCAATTCCCTGAGCTGAGCAGTTTAATTTTTCTCCGCGAGTGAAATTTGTGCTTGGCGCCATTAGGAGCAAAGAGTAGGGGAGAGGAGAGAGCAACAGAGCAGAATCATGGAGTCCGAGCGAGCTGCACGCACGCTCCACCAGCTACTCCCGCTCTGTGATCGCCTGCACATCGTAGGGGGTCTTTGCCTGCAAAAACGCTCAATCATATTTGTTCGACGGAACATGTTTTGTTTCTTGTGTTATTTGCTCTGTTTGCTTTCGTGTCAAGTCAATTAATAATAAGTTGCAAAGTTCAGCATCCTGGCATTCCTGGCCGCAATTCTCAAGTGATCTGTGATCATCATATTACTTACTACTTCCTAGTTACTACCGCCTGCCAACACCAGAGACCGTAAGTCTAAATATCATGTTTTGAAGTCCTAAAAATCAATCAGAATGTCTGACGGTGACAATAAGTTGTTCGTCAGTTTTCGTTCGAAATCTAAATATAGGAAAGTGGCTCGATCCATTCAAAATGCCCCATCAGAAATCTTGCCCTCCACCTCCACTACTCCTCAGGTTCCTCAATTTTCTCCCACTCAAGCTGTCAATCCTGATCCTGAAATCTTTGATAACACCTTTTTGTTTTCTCCCCTCCTAGCATATCGCCTTCTCCCCTCGACCATATTCCTTCAGCCCCTAGAGTTTCGCCATCTGATGGTGATATAAATCAGGAAATTTTGCCTGGGCATCTCGACACAGGGTTGCCAGAGTCAGAGCCGTCATTTTCTACTGAGGAGCTACTTGAGCTTGTAAATGCCCCCCCTGAAGCTGATTATTCTGAGGAAGAAGATGAGTTTATCGACATCTGTGATCCTGTTGAGTCGTTACAAGATGAGCTCAGAAAGTGGGTGGCTGAATTCAACATTACATTAGTGGCTCTTTCAGCTCTCTTATGTATTTTGCGTTCCCATGGCTGCTTTTCGAGGTTACCTAAAGATGCTCGAACTGTTTTGAAGACACCCAAATCAGTAATCCCAAAAAGTGTTCCCCCTGGGCAGTATTAATCATCTTGGTTTGCGAGAAATTCTATTAAAATTGCTTGAAAGTGTTGTTGTCAGAGGTCTAGTGTGTATCAAGTTGATTATTGGAATCGATGGTCTACCGCTGTTTAAGAGTGCTGCACGTGAAGTTTGGCCAATTTTGGCTTGTATTAGCAACGTGCCCTCTCTTGCTTCCACTGTATTGTGTGCTTGTAATGTGAGCAGGGTTGGGAAAAATTAACTTAAACTTAATGGGGGGGAGGGAGGCAGGTATCATTGATGATGAAAATTAAGTACTTTTGTATGAAATTCAAGAACAGTTTAGTTAAGTTCAGTAGGGAGGATCTAGGTCACATTTTCCGAAGATTAGTAGACAACGATTGTTTCTATGACCAGTTTTTTCCATTCTCCTGCTCAAAAATGAAAACCCATGTAAAATTCTAGTATCAATCTAAAACATGAACTTGGAAGCTTTCTTCTTATATTGAGCCAAAATAACTCAGTTTTGTTCTGCTGAACTCATTCACATTTACAAATCCACATTTTTGCGTCCAATAGTGCATAAGGAGTACCTAGACTCATTCTGAGCGTACCACCGTTTCAAACTCCTTGAGTAGATTAAAAAGCCCAACTGGCAGCAAATACTGCAGAGTTGCATGATAATCTTTAATTTATTTGTAACTGACACCAAAAGCAAACATACCTGAAAGCCTTATCATTGAATTAAACTTAAGACTTTCATGATATTTCCGTTTTGAAGAAAATCATGTTGCCAAGAAAGTGCCAATAAGAGTATTTCTTGAACATTTTTCCTGTAAAATTTAGGATCTGCTTTCTTACCCTAAAGATTGTCCAGCAGGAGTCATTCAAGCTCAGTGCTCTTATTCTCACTTTTACATCTTGTCCTTGCTTTTATAGTAACATTTCTCATAGCTTTTTCTGATCATGCTTTATTTTTACAGATGATCTCATAACAGCTAAAGCTTCTGCCAAAACAGCTGAGTTTACTTCGGACATTGAACTTTCAGGCAGGTCAAAGAGAATTATCAAACCTGTCCAAAGGTACAACTTCGACGGAAGTTCTGAAGATGATGAGGCTTCAAACTCCATCAATAATCGAAAAAGACAAAAGAAACAAGAGAAGCCGGCTCTACCATTTCATCCCCTTCCTCAAGCTCCGGCAATATATGCTTCTTCTAGGGTACCTGTTGATCTCGTAAAGCATTCTCCATCAGATTTTATATCTCCCTCAAAGGCATCACCAACTTTGAACACTAACGAGAACAATAATTTCAATTCCACCCATGACCAACGTACCTCTGGTAACTTCCTATGCTTTATTTCTTACTGCGAATCATTTATATTTCTCCAGTCGTGCAGTACTTATGCTTCTTACTTATTCCCCACTAAGCTAATTAAAATGTTACTGACCCTCCGCAGTGAAGTCAGCAAGAACTTTTCATTATTTCCAAGGATGGAAAATTTTAAGAGAGGCAGTGAAGTTTGCCTCTGACCACTGATAGCTGAGATTTAAATTCTTCTCATGGAAGGCTTCATCTCCTCTCCAAAAATTTATTGAGTAACATCAAGAACTTCAAGAGACCCATCTCTTTGGCTAAAGTTTTACTTTAATATCTTTCAGCTGAATTTTTACGTTTTGTTCCATAAAACCTCTTCACGCACCGGAAATTTATTGACATCAGTGGGCTCAGAACAATTTTTTTGTGATATCATGCCAAAGTTATGAAGCATGTAGATAAATGAAAATCTTTCTAACTACAAGCCTGAATATATGATTGCTTAAAATCGAATCTCTCTGAAATGTTGGATACTTGCTAATTAAAATCTGGCAGATCATTCAGCATAAATTTTCCTTGAAGTTGCAACAACCACAATTGAAGAGTTTGCCCGTAAAAGGGCATATTATAAAATCGTTCCTTGTTTTGAAAATCTATTGTACAGCATCAGCGCATCTCTGGAATCATACAGTCATGTTGTTATGTTGATTCGTCGCTCATGTGCAGAATTAAAAGCCGAACTTTGCAAAGCCACACTCTCAAAGCTTCAAATGAACTTTTTCTATAACACACATTTTTAAAAGATGCCCTTCTACAGGCAAACTCTTCAATTGCATTAAAATTTGATAAACGCTTCATTTTTTTGTCAATATTTTGCGATGTAATTCTTAATTTCAGTTTCTCTTTTAGTGAATTTTATTTGTCTCCCCTTCCAAAAGTACCTAAGAATGCTGAAAAAAATTAATTTAAAGTCTGTTCCAATTCAGTAATCACTGTGTCACTGAGTCTGTTCCTTGTCCTATTTGTTCATAGATGATGCCATCCTTAGAAAATTGCATTATATCCAGACTTCCGTCGATTCACTAGCCAGAATGGTAGAAGTACTGTCTAAAAAAGTGGACTCAATCAGTGGATTTATAATCTCAGTAGCTGAAGCTCCTAAAGATCTCTCTGCAGGTGTCAGCAGTAACCCATTGGCCTTAGAAGAACTTTTGCCATGTCGTGACAATGATTCTTTGGTGAAGGTGAACGATCAGCTAATTGATTCAAATGAAGCAAGAGTGAAATTAGTAAGTACAACAGCATGTGGATACAAAATTAATAAATAGCAGGCAACTTGACCATGAGGAAAACTGAAGCTTTGATTAGGCTAACATTTGCATGGTAAAACCCCGCAAATCCCAGGCAAGACTCAAAACCTGGATATCACATGGAATTCTGGCAATTTGCTGTAATTATGAAAAATAATTTGAAATTTTGGCCCTTGGATGATTTCAATGCTGAATTTTGCTTCCTATGTGACTTGGATAAGCAGTGGTGGTTTTGGACAAAGTAAAAATCGAAGCATTTGGAATTTAGGAAATTTTATGAACCCTGAAAGTGGATGCGAAGGATAGTTGTCCAAGGGCTGTTATCATTTTGTGCATCTTCATTTTAACTCCTGCTCATTCACTTCGCCAGATGCGTACCTATTGCCTAAGCAAACGAAGTAATTTCAGATTATAAAGGGATAAAAATTATCATTTTTTTTATTTAATTAATTTTTTTCCATGCTACTTTCTCTCAGAAGCTACCAATCTCCACATTTCCTTCGCTTTCTTTACTTGGTATAAGTAGCAATGTGCCTCTTTTATTGTTTGTTGAGAAGCTGTGAAGCATATTTGTAACATTTTGAACATCATTCAGTGAGAAAGTCACTGAATTGGTAATCGCAGAATTTTCATCTCTTTTCTTCATGACAGTATATTTGGTTTGAATTTGATTAATGAAGTCAGATACTCATTTTTTATTGCTTTTTTTTAGGTGAGAATCCTATCAAATGTGGGAGGCAAAACCACCAAAGATAAACTGTTTGGAATGATGAAGAGGATAATGAATGATGACGTTGCAATCCTCTATAGTTTTAAAGGGCAGTCGCACAGCAAAAAATCATTCGAGGATTTAAAATTTCTCAAACTTATGACAAGTAAGTTTTTATTAATTAGATTTAGATTAGGTGTAAAAGTCAGGAAACTTCACGTAACCAAACTTAATTTTCCATTATTACGATTATCATGCCAGTCAGGGCAAATCCACGAAATAAAATAAATAAAAAAGTAATGAAAGGGTCAAGTAATTAAGGCAACTCACAAGGCTAGTGCAATAACAACTACAAAGATGGAAGTAAGCTTAGGCAAATGGTAGTAGCAATTAGGTTGAAGTATTCAAGCAAAGTAAAGTAAATCACAGCTGCTGTCATAGCATTGTCTGGAACCTTTGTGAAGGTACCCCATTGAAGTCATCCAGGTGACCGGCAATGCCTGCCCAAAAAAAATTTAAAAAAAAGAAGGAAATCGATGGATAGAGCCGTAAAGGAAAGATAATA
This sequence comes from Bemisia tabaci, assembly GCF_918797505.1. Taxonomy (NCBI): domain Eukaryota; kingdom Metazoa; phylum Arthropoda; class Insecta; order Hemiptera; family Aleyrodidae; genus Bemisia; species Bemisia tabaci. Next base: position 57,877,403 of record NC_092796.1, read on the forward strand.
GGGCTCATGGTGAAATATACGTCTGTATGGAAAGAAGCGATGATTAGTACTTCAGGTGAACTCTATTATCCTTTACGTAAATATCACAGCCACTGCAGTGACGGTTACTCTTCCAAAGGGACCACCTTTAGTTATCAGCCTTATAAAATCAATTACAATTTCACCAAAATCTGATTTGTTGAAATGCCTGTACTTGGGTGTTTATAAAACCTCATACCTCACTGATTTTTCGTTTCATTTAATGGTTTCTTATATCTCTTGCAGAAGTTCTTCAAGATCAGAAAGCACCGGATGCGACAGATGTTTACATAAAAGATGTAGTTGCAGATTGGCTCATTCAAGCTAAGACCAGGAGAAGCCGGAAGTAAGTAAGATATTTTTATTCTACATATTATCCACTAAAGGAGTCAAGTAAAGTTTCCCCTCCATTTTTTGACTCAAGTTCCATGTTTGGACGTATTAAAACAAAATTATGAATTTTCAAAATTTAGAAGTCTTGTGTTAAATATTACAAATCCCTCGCTGAAGAGATGGCCCCGTCTTTTTCATTTTTCATTAAACCAAATAAAAAAATCCCAAAAAAAGGGGAAAAAACCTTGTACTTTCTCCTCCAACTATCTGTTTTTCCGTGTGCCTTTGTTGTCCAACCAACCTTGTCGAGGCTCATCCCGCTTTTTTAGTTTTCTTTTTTAACTGTCCTCTATGCCTACTTAAAACACATAATGTGACGAGACATAATTGAAGAAACTAATAAGGAAGTCAAATGCACATGTAATGGAGATTTCAGTGGATACGGTTTTTTTTTTTTTTTTTAGTATCCCCCAGTGACTAGGGGTTATATACTGAGAAATTTGCATGATGCTTAGAGATGGCTCAATGGAAACAAATGGGCAATGACAGACAGTTCCTGTCTCCTCGTAAAACGTCTCTTTTTTCCCTCTGACTATTCCTGGTGGATTATTTGAACCTTTTGAATTTTCTTATAAATGCCGTGCCTTGGTTGGGAGCTACAGGGAGCCATAGGACATTAGGATTTTTTTTTCTTCATAAAATATTTTAAAAATGAGTGTTAAAAGTTCAGTAATTTCCTTTTACAGACTTTCACGAGCATTGAAGAAGACTGAGAATGTCATTCAAGGAGATGAGAATGCTCATAGCCAGAATCCTGTAGACTGTAATCCTGGAATCCAAAATCCACAAAATGAAGAAATCCTGTCAGCTGTTCACTCAGGCCTCGACATAGCATCTGTCATGCTGACTAGCTTATAGATTATTGCTTATGCAATTTCACCGTCCCAGAAGATGGACACTTTCTCCAATCGTTCTTTTCTTTATTTCCGTTTTTGTTATATTATTTTTTTTCGTTATTATTTTTGATTTTTATTTTCGTGTTATCAGATGAGGTACTATTCTGAGATACTAGATGTAATTTTCAATTTATTCCTTGGTTTCTCTCAGAAACTGAAAATATCAGGGATAAGTAATTGTGTTAATTGAGCAAAACATAGCTTTATAATCATTACTTACATTATTATGCCACTTTTTCTATGGATACTCATACAGAAACTTTAAGTTCCTTTTTTTTTCATTAACTACCATTTCCTTCATTTCCATTCTTGTGAGATTCTTTAAATGTTTTTCTTGGTTTCTTTCAGAAACTGAAATTATGAGGGATACATAATTTTGTTTTTTGTGTACAACTTTGCCTTCAACAATGGCATTACCGTGCCTTTTTTCCTATCGATATTCATACAGAAACTTTAAGTTCCTTTTTTTTCTTTAACTGCCATTTCCATTCTTTTGAGATAAATTAGACTTTTTCAATATTTACGAAAGTTTTCATCGCATACCTGTAAATTGGAGAAAAACACTAAAATTTTGACCCGAATATTAAACAAGTTGTTCGAATAGTGCTGGGTCCACATTATTTTGCGGGGAAACAAAGTCAAAAGAAGTACTAAAATTAAATTAGAATTTATAAGTATCAGAATTTACTTTTAAATTGTAATTTAATTTTTTTACTTCCTTTGGCTTTGTATTCCTGCAGAACAGTGTGGACCCAGCAATATTCTAACAACTTGTAACTTAGGTAATGCTTGTTTCACACTGTGTTGACCTCAGTTTCCTTTGAGTTTTTTCTCCTTATTCTCATTCGTTGCTGGCTTAGGTAAAATTAGCCAGCTAATCATTGCGAAGACGCTTTTAAATATTCTGACAATTTTAAGCTACAACTTAATTTGTTACTAGACAGGTTTGAATGTGAAAAAATGTGTTACAATCATTGTGTTACAACAATTGTGTTAATTTGTTACAATCTTTGTGCATTTGTTCGTGCCTTTCCTGGAGTCTGATATTTATTTATTTATTTAATAAAGTACATGTCTCTTATAATTTTAAAGATATTCTCACTTACAAATATTTTATGAATTTCATGTTAGCTGTAGACGTCTTTATTTCCTGTAAAAGTTTTCGAGGTAAATTATTGTAGTCAGTTCAGGAAGTTACAGGACAACCAAATGTAGTTTTTTCATGAATGCAGATGTTTGTTATTCTGCATCATATTATTTCTAAACACTTGCTTAACAATTTATAGCCAAAATTGATTTTTTGAATGTAAGGAAGCCAGTAGAGGTTTCATTGGCCAGTAAACTCCGTGAAACTTTGATATTTTTTAACTCGGTTTTCTTCAGATAAGTAGGCAGTTGAACTGGCAGTTACCCTCTTACCCTTTCAATTGATGTCTCGCAAGGTATTTGTAAGATCTCAATGGCAACTTTCAAAAAGGCATAGCACCTGTTTTGAAATTGGAAAGAGGGCCCGTTTCCCAAGCCACAAAAATGCTTTGAAAGCATTTTTGCACTAAGACTGATCCCTTGATATTTTTCAAGACAGGTGACATACCTTAAAAATTGTCTTAGAAGATGATGCAATTACAGTTCATTGTTTAATTAATATAATTGAATGAACAGTTAGCATAAAGGAACCAATTGGCATCAGCTGTTGTCAAATTTCACCGGGCAAGTTTTTTCCTTTTTCACAGGAGAATTTTTGAACAGATTCTTATAAAAATTTCAGGGAATTTGGCTCACACCACACCAAAAATTCTCAGAAATTTCTGAAAAAATCTGTAAAACTGTTCTCCTGTGAGAGGATGAAGGGCCCGATGAAATTTGGCAATAGCTAATGCCAGTTGCTTCCTTTCTGCTGAACGCAGCTCAGGTGTCAAGGTTATATCAACCTAACATTAACCCAGATATCAACATGAAATCAACCTGTTAGCAATATAGCATCCATACCACTGCAGCTCTTTTGCAGTAACCGTCAATCTCTTTGTTACCTTGATTCCACATTGATGCATCTTCTTGCAAGGTTTCATCAAGGCTGACGATTTTGACACGTCAATATCAATACAAGGTTATATCCACATATTATGCTGAGTGGGATGAGTTCTTTTTACTTACACCCTTTCAGCATACACTCATTCAATTAATAGCAACACTTTTTTACTATTCTTTTGGTGAGGTTAAGATCAGTTGCATAGCATACATAACTTTTTGTCATCATTGTAGATGAACCGAATTCATGAATTTGGACGAATTGGAAATCTTGATGTTGTGAGGAATTTTAGAAAGTAGATGAGCTCACTGTTTGTGGGACATTAGCAGTAATAATTTCTGATTTTTCGATTGACAAATCTTTCATACTGCAAGAGTTTGAGAGAAAGTTATCAAACTTCCATGTCTTGAAACTCACTCCATCTCCATTGTAATTGCACATTTTTCAACGTAGTAATACAAAAATTATTTTCCGATTTGCATTACTGATGAGTGATGCAAGGTAGAGAAGATACTGATTATCTGTGCAAACACAAAATTATCTTTTCACTTTCTCTATAGTTCTTTGAAAGACGGATGGTTAAAATTTCAGATACTGAGAACAAATTACCAACACTCAGATTTTACTTTCGTTTTCAGCTTTGAACATGACAAGCAACGCAAGAACATTGGATCAGTCTCACCTCAAATTTTGCAAAAAAAAAAAAACAGTACTTATTTTCGTTCAATGCATGGATCATCTATACTTACAGAAAATTGACAGCCAGCAATATAAAAACTCAAATTTTTTGAAGGCATGAAACGGGATCCAACAAAATTTTGTGGATCGTTTAGAGAGAAAGTCTCGGTGATTTCAACAGAATTACACAAGGACACACAGATGGCAGTCTCATCTTTAGTGAAATTTTCACTTTTTATTTTGTGTAAACTTCATTTCATCATTGATCTTCGGTAAAAAAGAGAAAAAATTCATTATTGAGACTTAGGGCACCATAGATGTTCACAGAGTAAGAACTGTTACCTGATATAAATTTGGATTAAAAGCAACTTAATAATTGAGTCTTTTAGTTCAAAGAACTTTAACAATGTAGTATTCAATTGAATTAAGGGTACATTTAAAATTATAAAGAATTTTTTATAAAATAACAATTATATACATAATTCATGACTAAAAATCAGTGAAATAATACAAATTATAGAAAAGTAGAAATTAGAATAAAAAAATAAATAATACTTATCATATATATATAAAAGAAGAAGAAATGCACATTAGTTAAGATCAACATTCTTTGTAATTGGGATTCAGCTTACTGAGAATGCCAACGCCTTTTTCTAAGTATTCTGCTCGGGACATCCAAAAGTTATCTTTGTCCTTGGCGAGTTGAGCTAAGACTGCTCCACCCATGAAAACCATATCTTTCCGCCGAGGTGGATCCTCGACTCGAATCTTGAACTTGGAGATATTAGTTGTGTCATTTTTCAGCACCCTCTCAATGTACAACTGTTTAATCTCTCTCTCTAATCGAGATGGAAGACCTGGATACATTGTAGAACCGCCTGATAATACTATGTGTTTGTAAAGTTCTGTTCGCATGTCAATGTCTGCAGACTGAATGGCACTAAACACAAGCTCGGCTATTCCTGAAAACAAAACAATAGTATTATTTCATAAACAGAGAGATAATGTATCTTGCAACACATAAATTAAATATTGTGTGGGTTGCAGCCCTGGTCACCTGTCATGGTGCCTTCCAGCCCTTGCTCCTGATTGACTCTTGCCTGTTTACCTTTGTACCTGTCAGGGCTTGGGTCCACCCGGTCGCCTACCATTTACCCGTCTAGTATCTGCATACAATTTTATTTCATATTTCATATGTGTTGCTCTTTACACACAACGTACTAATCAGAACTCCTAATTAGGAATATAAGGCGCAATATAAATTGAAAATCCATTCGGAAACTTAAGATATCTTCTGAATCATGGCTTAAGTACTTAGGGTTCTGTGAGGTTAGGATAGAAGCTAAGGCTTAGAACTTTCTGTACCCACGTTGATTCTTCTTTAATGTCTACGCAGTTACACAATCTTAGCAACACCTAATGGCACTTACCAGATTTAGAATATTTGCTTTTCGAATAGTGACTTACCTTGACCTTCAACGTTGATCAAATGCGGTTGAAAGAGAACTTCTGGAGCTTCGAACCGCTCACCTCCGATTTTAATGACTCTACCATCGGGTAGAGTGTATGGTTCTACTAAAACTGTGGTTTCTAAAGCTAATTTCTTTTCAGTTTCAATATTGTAACCTATGTAACATAGTTTCTCCTTCATCATACGGACTGTTTCAAAGTCAGCGGAGTGATTAAATGCATAACCTGGAAGATAGAGCAGAAAAGTTGGTACACTAAGATTGTATGATAAAACATGATCAAAATTAGACAACAAAGTGTGAGAAAAATGCACAGTCTATTTCCAACATCATTTGGGACAAACACTAGTTGCACACAGCCAACTTTGATCGATTTTGATGGAAACTGTATGATTTCATGAAATGATCTTCAGCTTGTATGAAAGCTCAGTTGTAAATCGATGAGGAAACTTCCAAACCACATATCTCGGTTTGCGACATTGCAGACTTCCTGTTATTCTTTATTTTTCGAAAACAAAGTAACTCAACATTAATTTTTAAAAGCTTCCATGATTTTCCTTTTGATGCAAAGAAAATTCTAAAAATATTTCCAGGAATGATGTTGATTTGTTCTCCTTAAAAAAGTAATGCAGAAGCGGATACTTTAAAACACCTCATACGAGATACCAGGTTTGATAGTTTGACTTAGGATACCGTGATTAAGACTGTTACTCATCTGTTTCAAAACCTTCAACTTGATAGGAAGTTATTAAAGCTGAATCTTTTATTGAGAAAAAATCGCCAAAATGTTAAGAAGTATATTGGCAACCTTATCAATTGAGTAATAAAATATTCTTGTTTGTATTTTCATTGAGCTGGTATAATTTGGTTGCTCAAACAAAACTTGGTTTCAGTTTTTCTTCATTTTCTTGCAAAATCAATCATGGTACATAAAAATAATGATAAAATTGACCTTTCCACAGTTGGCTCTGCAGAATTATCAAGTTTTTTGAGGAGACTCATCGAAATTGACTTTTATATTGCTTTGTTTGAAAATGAGTCACTGGGTGCGAGAAAGACACTGTTCTGTTGCAGTGTTTCAGAATATCTGTTAATATTTCATTCATTGTAAGGAAAGAACCCCGCACAGAGCATGGGGTCAGCGGCTCTCGATGAAAGTCGATGAAACTTTAATAGATTGATATAAAGTTCATAATTAAGGGAAAGCCAAAAGATTAGCTCACTTTTGCGAGTAGGAGCTGAGATATTCGCAATTGAATCCGGACTATTTCTATCATGCCGCAGCATGGCGGAAGAATTCCGAGTCCCCTCTCCTCTCATTGTTTGGCGTTCTCGATCAGATCTCACGTCACTCACGTGGAGATAGGTGCTTATGCGCTCGGCCGGTGCGAATGCCGTATTCCCTCCCTCTCCCCGCATCTGTCAATTCTGTTTCAGCAACTACATTTCAGATTAAACGGACCGGCGGAGGCGCCGACACGGGAGAGGTGCGAGAGGCAGGGAACTTCATATCGCACAGCCAGAATGGAGCGTCCTAATCAAAGGAGTGAGTGTAAACAATGCGACATGGTAGTTACCTGGTGGGGAGAGGGGGTTTCCTGGCCGAAGTGCTCAAGCAAGTTAAGGCAACACGGAGACTTTACCTCCGCCGCACAGAAAATAGTCTGGGTTGAATCGCGAATATCTTGGCTTTTACTCGCAAAAGTGAACTAATTTTTTGGCTTTCCCTTAATTATGAACTTTATATCAATCTATTAAAGTTTCATCGACTTTCATCGAGAACCGCTGACCCCATGCTCTGTGCAGGGTTCTTTGTGCCATATTTTTATTATTCATTCTTTATGATTCTCCAATGTTCTACAGGAAAAATCAACCATTCAATCATCCATCCATTCATTTTATCAGCCATTTTGTGCAAAAATCAATCATTGGATTCTTTTCTAAAAAACAAATTAACCATGTAGATTCTAAAATCCCGCAATTGAGAAGTGCTCTCCTCTGATCCAGTGCCTCGATTTAGACTTGTGAATGACTGAGGTCAAGAATTGCGCTGAAATGGCTTACAGATGTTGATAGTCCTGAGCGAAATTACAAAAAATTTTCTGGGATGGCTTGAGGGGGATACATTAAATATCAACATAATTAGAGCCATAAATATTTGTTAGTAGACATATCGATGGTGAAACTACCAGACCACATATCTCCGTTCACAACATTGCAGACTTCCTATCATACTTTCTTTTTTAAATGGAAAACTACTCAACATCATTTCTTGAAAACTTCCATGATTGTCCTTATCTGTGCGAAGCAAACTCTGAGAACACTTTAAGGAATGATGTCCATTTGTTCTTCCAAAAAAATATAACAGGAGAGGAGATTTTTAAACATCGAAAACGATGTATGATGTTTGGCAGTTCCAACATCGAAATGTTTCACCCATCAGACTATAACCGTTGATGAGCAATGGGCAGACTTTAAACATTGGTATAAGTTGAGACTGCATTAATATTTACCTCTAAGTAAAAGAAGCTTGATTAGATACTTGGTAATATCTCGGCCAGCAACATCGAGTCGCCGAGTTAGATGGGGCAAAGCATATTCTTCATAAACAGGACAAATGTGAGTAACACCATCTCCTGAATCAACAACAACTCCACTTAAGAGTCCTTGAGCGTACAGTGTCAACATTGCTTGGATGGCAATATAGGCTCCTGCAAATTGATATTTCTCAAACATAATCTGAAAACAAAGAGTGATAATTAGCTAGATCTAGATATTAGGTGATGATCATTGTATTCAGTAGTTAATCTTGCAAAGTCGAACTGATTGATTGGACGGGGAAAATGCCATGTGTTTCATCCAAAATAATTATTAGAGTATAGACAAAAAAATTTCACAAAAATTATGGTTATTGCATTTAAATGAGCTAAATATTTCTCCAATTTTCTGCACAAAAATTTATAATGATCCTTTGATGGGATATAAAAAAGAAAGAAAAGAGAACAATATCTCAAGCGGAAATTTCTTTAACATCCCTCGATTTTTTCGAGTGATCTGAAAACAGTTTAAAGTAGCAGAACTACCCCAGATGGTCAAATATACTAGTATTTTGATAAGTAGTAGGTAGTATTTTGGAGGAGGGAGGGAAGTTGAGGCAGGGAAGAAAATGATTTCATCAATCCAGGGAAGAAAATGTTGGATGCTACAAATAATATAATCAATTAGCGCCTCAGATGACTTCATCAAATAGTGCATCTCCAGCCATTACCAATGCTACAGGGGCATATGCTCCCCAACAAAGCATATCCCAAAAAGGCCCTCTTATGCACCAATCTTTCTTCAGGCAATGATCAAGGGCTATTACTCGGACTGTCTTCAGATGCTTGTGGGTTGCATGTGTAAGCAAGGGCGTGTGGCCTGCCAATTCTTTGGAGCGTTGACAGGTTTTACCTGGAAAAATTCTAGGAAGCTAATTTTGATGTCAACTACATGGGAAAAAGCAATTTTTGAGATTTTCACTTACTTCGATCATTTTCTCTCTGTTTTTAATTGGGTTCATGGGAGGTTCTGTGAGAAGAATTTTGCATTCTTTCGGGTCAATATTCATTTTTTGAGGTCCGAATGTGTAGTCCCACACATGGCACATGTCTTCCCAATCTCTGTAAAGAAGATACGAAGTTAACTAATTAAGCAAAGAAAAAGAAAAGGACATATAGAATGGATGAACTAAATAAAATAACACACAAAATTGACAAATTTCTATGCTTGATATTTTAGACAGACCTCGCTCTTTTCTAATTCAGGCTGATAAATGACTTCAGCAATTTTAGCTCACACTTTAAATCAACTTTTGCAAAATATTTTGACACCTGATTTGATAAAGGGGCTACAAATTGAAATTTTATTTGCATCCGAGATAAATGGCAAATAAAATTATAAATATAATATGTATTAGTAACACAGCAAAATTTAAAAAGTTTTTTTCGAGCCGAATTTAAAAAAATGAATGAGCTCCTTTCACCTGGCACTTATAACAAAGCTGACCAACAAATTCAGATATGTCTTTAGTACAAATAGATGAATTAATTACTTCTTTATTGTGATACATTTGAGCGAGTTCACTCCTAACGTTGGACACCAGGAAACAAAAACTCACTTCTTCAACGTAGATGCCATGAAAAATTGCAATTAGAAATTGGTGTTTGAATCCAAAGAATAGCCTCTAAGCATATCGACGGTGAAAGTCCGCAATCACATAACTCGGTTTGCGACGTCGCAGACTTCCTGTCATACTTTATTTTTTAAATGGAAAACTACTCAACGGCAATTCTTTAAAACTGTCATGATTTTTCTTCTCAATGCGAAGAAAATTCTGCAAAAACTTCAAGAAATAATATCAATTTGTTCTCCTTTAAAAAAATGACATAGAGGCGGAGATTTTCAGACACCGCAAACGAGTTATGTGATTGCCGACTTTCACCGTCGATATGCTCATTTATTCTAGTTCACAATTTCAGTTTTCCGGAAAAATTGCATCAGTCTCATTAAATTTTTAACAATTTGAGATACAATGAAACATTAATTAGGGGTCAAATGCTTAAGTTACAGATCAAAGGCAACTTGAACCTTCAATATTGAACTGTTAAAAGGAGGAAATTTAGTGATGTACTTATTCTGTATTTCTTGGTAATTACCTATTTTTATTTGTCTGGTTTAATTCTTGGACTTTTCAAACAAAATTCATTCTTATGCTGATCAATTATTTTTTTATTTCTTTTTTAAAGTGGTTTTGAGGGCAATCTATGGGGTTCTGCCTTCGGATTATGGTTGTTAACGTTTCAAGATTGAGAAAAATACATACCTCACACTTCCATTTTTCATGGGGTAGTTTATTTCAAGCATAGATCGAAGAGTGCTTGCTTCATCTCCAACCATTAAATCCTGCAATTATAGAAACGAGAAATAACTTTTTTGAGTCGCTCAATAGGATGAACTTAGTGGCAAACAAGACAAAGTTGTTACTTATTAATTTCAAATGTCATTAAGTATGTCATTAAGTCAGCAGAATGTTAAGTTTATTTGGTCTAATGTGAGTAAATGGCACTCATTGGAAGGTAGTCATGCATTTATTAACGTTTTGAATGATGCTAATGAAATCTAAAAACCTTCATTACTAATGTGGCAAGAAAAAGAAATGAAAAAAAAACTGAAAAGAAATAAAACAAACAAAAAGTACTCCATTCTTCAAAAGTACAATATGTTCCTTGTGCGTGATAATGTTTGCGGATTTTGAAAAAAAAGCATTGGCGCAATATACAATAATCAGGAAGATTTGGCCTGGTATTGCTTAAACACTAAATAATGGCGAGTTGTTAAAGATGAGGGAAAACAAATGGCAGAGAAAAAAGTATAAAAAATCAAGTGAAGGTATTGATGAAAGAAGTTTTTTGGAGATAAGATGTGAAGAAACGTTAATAAAGGATTTCTTTAGAAAAAATCTCTATTTTTCATGAGAATTTCATAAAAGAATACCTGAAAAAAAGTCTTCATTGAAATGGAAAACAGAGAGGTAACTGAAAATATTAAATTTACAGAAACTCAAATACGTTGATAGTTTCCCTACATTTTTCAAAAACTCCACGGCATCTAGTTCATTGGAAACTGAACTTCCAGTGTTTTTGCCTTGAGATAAAGGGTTAAACCCGAGTTCATTCACTTTCTAAACAAAAAGTAGGCAACACCATACTTTTTTAGTTTTTTAAATAATTTGCAAAGGAGATGTGATGAATCAAACACCCTGTTATTTTTAGTTAGTATCGTTGGTATCAGGTATCATCAGTAAGACTATCTGTAACATTATTTATTTTTATTGTTTGTTTTTTTTATAAACTAAAATCCTTTAGTTTCAAATTAGGATGGAGCACAAATAGACTGTCTGGGATAGGAATAAAAAAATTGTCAGGGATGCTTGAAAAACCTTCATACTAAGCTCCTAATTGGGTCGGGAACAGCTAACTTCAAAAGAACTAAACTTGAAGCTACAGGAAAAAATCATGTTACATCGGTGGAGAACTTACTGGTAGCTCCTATCAAGATGGATGCAAATAGCACATGAGAAAAAATCAACACATTAGAAGGGGTAAGAAAATGTACAGAAAGTTGGAGCAATTTTGGGATACCCAACTTAGAATTACTTCAAGATTATCATCCTGATTTTTTTTCTTTTTAACAGAAATCCCTTCCTCAAGAGGCAATGCAAGTAAAACTTGGAGTTGGTTGGTTCCCATACACTGATTGGAAAAAAAATGGAGGTTTCTCAGCAACTTCTTTTTTGAGCGATATAACTTTAAAAACCATTTGTTTGAAAATATACAATTACTTATATGAAAAGACTTCCCACAATCCTGTATGATTAGGACTATTAGCTCCAAATTTTACCTTTCCTTTTTGGAAATTTAGATTTATTTTGTAGCCAAAATGCTATGAAAAAGATTCCTTTCATTCATCTCTCAGTTTGATTGAGTGATATAGGCCAGCCGATTACCTATCATTTTCAATGTAAGACTAGAACGATGACAGCCATTAAAAAGAGAAATAATTATTGAACAAAGTTTTGACATATCGATTGCATAGCGTGTGGAAGAAAACTATGGTCAACAAGAGGCAGAAAGTTGTTATTGATTATTAGCAGAGACAAGCTAGTAGGAACCCTAAGTAGATGAGAATAAACACTCACGCAGAAAAATGAAAAGGGAAAATGGGGAAAACCTTCACACAAAATTAATTGACATAATCTTACAGAATTTTGGTATAGCTTACTTTCACGACATAACCCTGAAATAGAAGATGAATTCAGTTGCATTAACCTGACGCAAGGCAAGTTTAAAAACTTGAAGTCAAACCTACAAGTACTTAAATTTTAAAGGAAAAAACATAAGCCTGATTCTCATTGGGAGTAGAATTATAATGCATTTGTAAAAATTTTACAAACCTCTGACAGTCTTACTCACACAACTTAATCTTCAATGAGCAGAGAAGACAAATGGCAGGCGTGAAACTAAGTAATAATCTTTCAATACAAAGTAAGAAGGAATTGAAAGGAATGGGAGGAGGGCACACGGCTTGTGGCAAGCAGGCCCAGGTCAGATCTAATCACGTACAGGAAGTCAGGAGGAATAAGTTCCTAGATTGGTGTGAATCAACTAGAACCAGGTATCCATAATAGGGATGGACGAATATCAAATTCGAATGCGATTATTCGAATATCTGAATGCGATTATTCAAATACGATTATTCGAATTTGCCATTTTGAATACTTCGGAGGCGAATATTCGAATGTGATGCGATTATATCGGTGCTGATAATTCTAATATCGAATATTCGAAAATCTAAACATTCGACCATCCCTAATCTATAATCCTTGTGCCCCCTTCTTATGTCTTAGCCCATTGAGTGGTCCATGATTAATTTTTCCTTCATATTGTTTTCCTTGTCATGTAATTTCAACTGAGGAGATAGCTGGAGCACGTTAGAGAGGAGAATAATGCGGATAGTTACCTTAACTTCAATATCTCCTATTTTGTTAACAGCTCGAATTATGGGTCGGCCGACCATTGATGGAAATATATGGGCAGGAAAATCTGAGCCAGCATAGCCACACTTCACGAACTGTAAGTTAAAGTAGAAACAAAGATATAATGTCAAGTGAGAAATGATTAGGTAGGCTAAGAAAACCATGAGTTTAGGGGTAGCTAAATACTAATACCTACTATTTGCCTATTTGTACAGAATCTCTATGGGAAGCTGTAATGAGCAGATGGCTTAGCAATAATGATCATTTCATACAAACCAAGAAGCAGATAAACTTGTTTCAATTTCAAAAGAATGAGACTTTCTAAGCTCTGATAAAGGCAACAGTCATCATTTCTTGTACTTGGATAGAATTTCTAAAAATGCAAATTCAAATTGAATACGGTGAACATTAATTCTCAAAAACTTAACAAAAGAATGAGGAAAGATGAGCCTATCAATGACATTATGGGTTTAAAACTTTCAGAGGAACCCAAGGGTGATGACAGCTTTTAGTCAACACTGAACTCAGATGACACTCATATTTAAATTCCTAAATATTAAGATAATTAGTTTTTTTTTTTTTTTTTTTTTTTAAATATATCAATAGAGGAACTAGCAAACCAAGCAACCCCCTTTGAAACATTGCAAACTTCTTGTCGTACTTTACAGTCTCAATTCTTAAAAGTTTCCGTAGCTGTTCTTCTCAGTATGAGGAAAATTTTTAGAAAACCTCAAAGGAATGATGTTGATTACCCAAGTCTTTTCCAAACATAAGATGGGAGTGGAGAATTCTGAACACCACAAACCAGATACATTGTTCGGAAGTTTCATGATCTAAGTATACTGTTCCTTTAAAATGCAATATCTTGCTGTCCACTAGAGGTGCTATACTGAAACCTCAGTACTAGAAACTATTTCAGGAGATGAGGTTCTTCATGGTCTATTAAAGAGGTCACAATTCTTGGTAGAAGAACGTGCTTGCTCTAATAAGGTCTTTCAGCACAGGCCTAACCTAACTTTGGTGTAATCAAACCTTACTACGAAAATATTGATCCTTATGACCGGCCCAATTTACCACAATGTATCATGCAAGAGAAAATTTGCAATGGATTTGTGTGGATCAGGGTCAGAAAATTTGATTTAAAATATTACAAGAGACTGAAACATTAATGGAGATTATGCCTGAACGATTCTTCGGGCGTGTGTGATAAGACGTCCAAGGCTAATCCATAATATTGAGTGAAAAGGCATTGCGCTCCAAGCTCTAGACAATATTCTGGTGGAGACTCATCATTTCGGTCTAAAAAAATCATTAATAAAAATTGAAAAATGTTAAAGATTTTGAAAAAAGAATCCACAGAGTGTCGACGGATGACTCACGCCGATAAGGGGGAGATACGAAAAGATGAACTTACGCCGGTCCCGTTATCACAAACTATGACTTTTCTTCCTTGGCTATCCATATCGGAAAACAAAAATTAGAACACTATTTAAGGACACTCATGAACAAAGGGGAAAATTTAAAATTATTGTAAATTTAAAATGAATATTGAATATAATAATAAATTGAGCACAGGCGGGGGGCCCGATATATGTAAAATTGTAAACCATGAAACGCACAAATTGCACCGTTCAACATTCCCACCAATGTTGACATTTGCGGTGACGTCAGTCCTGCATCATCCCACTGCACGGCTGATTGCATGAACGCTGTTTTGAAGGAGTTTCTGCGCGTCCTGAAAACGCTCCAAAATAAATGCAACAATGCTTTGCACTGGAGCTGGAAAGAGAAATTTCATGAAACATGAATCCCGTAAACATCATCCCCCTATTTTAAGACCCATTTGTTCATTACTTTTAAGGTGTCAACAATTTTTTCCCCTTCTTTTTAATCTCTACAATTATTTAATTACTTAGTTACGGCATATCATTCAGTTGTACAACTAGCTTAATCACTTTTAGTGCGATTCGTTTGGCTTTCACCCGACACTAGTCCAACTGTTCCACATTTTTTTGGCGCCCGATTCGAAATTTAAATTTTGGTGAAGTGTCCGGTTTTCTGCACCCGCCCTGTAACTTCTTTTATTATATGTATAATCCTTTCATTGCAGGTTTCCTCTGCACTTGACGTTTAAATTGTAATAGCAGATACCCATCATATTCCTAGGAATGGCAATTGTAAAGAAACCGCACCATCCTCTCTGTAATAACAAATTAACAAATCAACAAAGTCAACAAATTAATAAAAAAAAAAAAAAAAAAAAAAAAAAAAAAAAAATTATAAATTCCAAGATTTTATTCTGGTTTGATGGGGTTGATAACAAAAGTGCGAAATTAAGTTTCTCCATAAGGGAGTTACAAAATTTCTGTTTCTATTTAATTTTTTCAATTAGAAACAAGCAAATTTCATATCTTGAAGCTTATATAGAAACTTCAGCTAGTACAGAAGAAAATTTAAGGAAATTTCCAAAAACTTACGTTGCCCAGTTTCCCGAGGAAAAAATAAATTATGACGAAAAGTCTGCAACGTTGCAAACGGAACAGATATACGTGATTTCGCACTTTGACCATCAATATTCAACTATTCAAAGCGAAATCCCGCCTATTTGACCTTGTTTTCGGTAAATTCAGCTGAGAGATGGGAGATGAGAGCCTTATACTTAGACTGAATCCTCCCGTATTTTATTTCTTGAGATCAACTGAAATTTAAAATAATACTGCCATACCACCGGAAAGCATGAACTTTCAGCTTCCTGACGGTAGGCATATTATGGCATTTATGGTAGGCATTAACAAGTCCCTGGTAAAAATTGGCGATAGGAGCTGCGTTTCAAAATACCATAGGAATTCTTATAGCCGGCTAAAGAGGGCAATAGAAAATCATATAGCTGGGCTATACGAAGCGATAAAAAAGTATGCAGCTGGGCTATAGTTCCTATCGCCGGGCTTTACACTTTATCGTCATCGGCTATAAAAGGCTATAAGAAATTGTGAAGAAATTCGTGTGCTTTGGAAATCATTAAGTTTGATACGGAGCCAACATAATATTCACAAAACACACATTATATTTTCCTTTAATACATATTTGTTTTCAACAATTAAAATGAGAATAATCCATACAGGATGTGCAAACATTTCAAAATCATGAGTTAAATAACGCTGACTCCGCCAGATTGAATATTAGAGCCTAACACAAAGCGGAGCGGCGACGCACTGGCGCCTACAAACCTAACAGGGATACTACACGCATTGCGCAATGCGTGAAGTATCCCTGTTAGGTTTGTAGGCGCCAACGCGTGTTGCCCGCCTGCCACGGCACTTGAAGCAACTATTTCACACCAGAGGTAATGCACAGTATCATACAAAATTGAAGGCGCTCCAACATACTGGGAATGGCAGGCATCCTTCAAAAGTACGGAGCTTTCCTCGCAAAATAAATCAAGATACTACGGCCCAAAAATAGAGCGGTAGTCTAAAAACTCACTAAGTCCTCGCATCCGTAATTAGTAACGTTTAGCATACTCTTTATCGCCTGGCTGTTGCTCAATCGCCATCGGCTATAAAAGGCTATAAGAAATCGTGCAGCCGGCTATAGAAGCTATTGCAAATCTTACAGCCGGCTTTAGGTCTATGGTATTTTGGTTTTGGAACACAGATTCTACTGCCAATTTTTACCAGGGGTAAGCAATCAATGCATTTCTCGGAAGGTTGACATTGTTGCGATGAAAATTAGTAGTAATATTACTTTATCGGCAGAGTAAGCGACGCAGGAATTAAGTTGAAATGTGAGTGAAGCAAGTAAAGTACCCTCAGTTTGTGTCGCATCTCGTGCGCATTAAACGAATTTAATTTTAACGGCTGCAAGCAACCACTCGGGCTTCATGGATGTACGTGTTGAATATGCACACAATTAAAGGCGTTTTGACACTCACAGGCACTCACCGCTTCGGAGGTACAGCTCTGTGAAGATTTTAAAGAACATGCACCTTTCAATTCTTCGTTTATAGTGCAAAGAGTAGTTTTATGGCCGAAGTGAGGGACCAAGTATTTCCGTTTGCAACATTGCAGAGTTCTTGTCATACTATATTTTTCCTACGAAAAACTTGTCAACGTAATTTCTTGAAAAATGCCTTGATTTTTCTTCTCCATTAAAATATTCCTCATAGATTTCAAGCTATAAAGTTGCCTTGTTTCTGTTCGAAATAATATAATACAGGCGGAAATTTTGAAAGGTCCTTATAAAGATACGTGGATTCGCACTTTGACCATCGAGTTGCTCTACAAATGGACGTGTTTCTATCAAACGGAACTAAGCGCCATCGAGGGAGGAAGGGAGAGGGGGGCTTGAATTGGCGGGTGTTGCGGAACGCGATGCTCGTTCCGTCTTATACTCGCAATGCTTTTCTGTGGCGCTTAGTTCCGTTTGACAGAATGCGCTATCCGGGATTCTAAAATCCTCAAAAGGAACTTAAACTGGCGCTTAGTGCCGTTTAACAGAAATACGTCAAAATCATGGTCAGCACATAGCGATATCAAAACGGAAGCACAAAAGATATTCACATCCTAAGCCCATGTGCAAGTATATATTCGTGCCAAAGTGATGCCTTTGTAGTATAAACGGATAATTGAAGGCGCTCATCTTTCATTTTAGTTGCTGGCAGTACAGCCCGCCACCGCGCTGCGGGTGATGCGGCGAGTGCCAGTGCCCGGAGAATTAAAACGCCTTCACTCCTACGCGTATGCAACACGGACACCCGTGGAGCCCGAATAGTTGCATCCAGGGGTCAACAAGAAATACGTTCAGTGTTCGTGACATGCTACACGAACTAAAGGCACTTCACTTGTATCACCTACACCTCAACCTAATTCCAGCGTTGCCTATTGAGCGGATCAAGTAAACTATACTGATTATTATCACGACATTGTCAATTTTCCGGACAAATTTTTGATTTTTTACATGCATTGCAACGTTGCCTCTATGAAATGTGGACTGCGGTCCCTGCAAGTATTGACGTAAGAAAAACATTCTTCGACTTGAGTCGTATGCATGTTTTTGGAAGGATTACTGCATATTTTTCCCTGGACCCCGATGGGTTCATGATCTATTTCAGAAGATCTTCACGGGATACGGTCCTTTAGGGAAACAAAAGTCACTAATAGGCTCACACATTGTCCACTGAACGAACAAGAGCTTGGATTGAGATAAATGTAAATTTCCGAGTGGATAAATATTTGCGCGCATTGGTACATTTGTTGCCTATCCATCGAAATTGAAGGCGAACTTAAACTGGACGAACCCAGTGAACTTACTTCCTCTCGATAGAAGAAAAGAATAACGCCGTCGTGTCGGAAATGTTTGACACCTTCCTTCTTCATGATTCAGCTCTCTAGTTCCGCAGCTTTTTCTATCTTTTTCGTTTGTTATATACAAAATTAATTAGTTCGACGGTTTTGCCTTCTCTACTCTATTCCGCTGATACTTCACGTGTCAGAAACAAATGGTATGAATACCTAGATAAACGCACTTTAAAAGAAATCAGAGTGAACTAAGTGCAATCTGTCGATGTTTAACATTCAAATATTTTACCAACCTTGGGGTGAAACGCTTAAAATTTGATTCAAGAGGGGCTGGACATACTTTTCGTGGGAGACCTTGCGATAGGTTGCTCCACGAGTTGCCCCCTCCCCTTAAAAAAAAGAAAGAAAAAAAGAAGAAAAAAAACAACTTTGCCAAAGGGCCCCCTTCAAGCTTTCTATCCGTCACTGTTTGGTACCTTTTTTAATTAATCATCAATTATTATTCTAAAATTATTTGTAGAAAATATAAAAAATTTGAGAGATAGTGCAACAAGTATTCTTCCTGATGGGATTATATATTGAGTTCCTGCAATACCAATGTAACATGTAATTTAATTATTTAATGAATGTTGAAAAAATACTAGGAAAGCATTATTTTCCGTCGTTCAACGTCCGCTGAACGAGTTAAACAACTTACTTCCTAGTTATACCATGTTACTTATGGAGGTGCATCGACGTCACTAAACTGTAGGTAATTATAACGCGGATGCCTCAAAATGACAGCGGTGGCTCGTGCAGGCATTCAAAATCAATATTTGTTGTTTTAACACCTGTGATGGGGTCATTTTAGAGATCGTCACATGTCACAAACTTGAATGACAATGACATGGAAAAACACTCATCTCCATTCGCGGTATCGGAAGTTTCCAATCAATTTTATTTTCGAGGGAGGAGACAAATCATAAATTGATTAGAATTATCTGGGATTTTCCTTTGTCTATTCATAAAAAGACAATTTAAAAAAATTGGGTTCTTTCATTTTTTTATATTTTCTCCGAAGAGAGGAGTTACATAGTCGCAGAGCGCACCATAACAACTGTTTCAGATAGAACTTGCACAAATACGTACATATCGATGACCAAAAACACGTATCTCCGTTTGCAACGTTGCTGACTTCCTGCCATTGTTTATTTTTTACCCAGTAATTAGTCAACGCAATCTTTTGAAAAATTCCTTGATTTTGCGACCCTGTTAGAGAAATATTCGGAATGAATAACAAGGCGAGCCATAAAGTAGGCGTGTTTCCCTCAGAAAAACTGAAATAGGGACGGAAATTTTGAAACACGGCAATCGAGATACGTGGTTTTGCACTTTGGCCATCAGATAATTCGATCAATCTGATCTATATCAGAATATCAGATTCTGCAAAAATGTTATCTATTCAGTTTCCTCTTCCGAGCTTAGGGAGGACGCCATAATGAATCTTCAGGCGTTGCCCAATTCTCTTTGATAAAATACAAATTAACTGGGGAAGTTGTGAGTATTTGTCTCCTAATTCTTCTGACAACTTTTTTCGCACTTCAATGTAAAATACCAAAAAATTTCAAGGGGGAAAATGCATAACTTTTCTCAAAAATACATATGTTTTATCCGGGGAAATTGGGCAACTCTCGAATGTAAATACGACGTTTTTCCATAGCACGGCAGGCCTGATCTCCTGTTTTTACTTTCTCGCTCGCCTCGCGGGCAGAGGAAATATTGCGATTTTAATTTTTCCTTGATTAGACGATGGCTATTTCGGAAAAATCTGCCATCTTCAGGTCCTTTTTGATCACTCCTTTGCTAGGTTGTTGGGTACTTTAGTTTTCGAGAATCATTAGGTACAAAAGATATGAATCAATGGGTCAGTTGCGCTGGTCATAGAATCGTGTTTTGATGCTTGATTCTTGTTGATTAGCTAAAAATAATAAGATCTATCAAGTGCAACTCTCTTTGTTCGATGCTAACGGAGATACTGCGCTTTGAAAAATTCGTCGAATGACGTCAACCACCGCGGTAGTGACACCATTGGTTTCTTTTTTCCACCTTGCTTTCATTTGTCAGGGAGTCGCACATTTTCATTGGTTACTCCACGAGAAACCCGGCTGGAAACAAGGTAGAAGAAACCTCAGTGGCGTGGCGTGAATAATCGATTATCGATTTCTCGCCATTTGAAACCATAGTAAAGAATCGATTACTAGGGTGTTCGCTGCGAACACCCTGATAATCGATCTTTTTTCATAGGTTTAAATGGCATAACAATCGATATATCGCAACTCACGGAAACCTAGGGTGTCACGTCCGCGTCATGGGCTGATCTTTTAATACCGCGATTTCGCGGTCAAATATCAGATTAATATCGAACCTAAAAAGTTGCTGATTTGGACTGATCTTGTTACTTTCAGCTGATTTACAAGAATCAAGCAGCAAAACAAGATTCTGTGGCCAGGATAAATGACCCATTAAAAAAAAGAAAAGAAAAAAAAAACGGGGAAAAAACACTATTCCTCGTAACGGTAACAATTTGCACATCTGAATCGCTGTACAAGTTTCTGAGCATCCGTTGTCGTAGCCACAGGGGAAAAACTTGAAACTCGAATTTATCACAGCACGATATTATATGCAACCGTACCGTCAAAACTTAATATGATTTTAAATAACAAATTGAAATTTGCCTCTGGCTGAGATAGAGAAGCAGACAAGTAGCGCCTTGCAGTGTAATTTATAGCATCACTAAAATTTAAAGACCCTTTGAATCAGGGCCGGATTTACCAATAGGCTACATAGGCTGTAGCCTAGGGCGCAACATTCTGAAGGGCGCAAAATCTTTGGGAATTTTTTTTTTTTAATTTAACGAGTCTTTTGTTACTTTCCATTTTCCAAAACCAACTTGCAAACGTAAACATACCTCAAAACTGTTTAAAATTGTGTTTTTTGAAAGGTGAATTTGAACATTTACTTGATACTCAACATCCTCCTTCTGATCTGGAAGGGAGGGGCTCCTGGAGGACACCCCCCCCCCCACGAGAGCGCCTACTTTTAAGGGCGCCACCTTAAGTTTAGCCTAGAGCGCTAAAAATGTAAATCCGGCCCTGCTTTGAATGACCAATTTTTAGCGGACCCAAACGGCTTTTGAATTACTCTTTCAATGAGCAAGACCTCCCTCCAAAGATGATTTATGTGATACCACCGTAGGCTCTTCAATGAGGAAAAGAGGAGGAGGGAAAGGTATTTTGAGGAAAGATCCTTTAAGTATACATTTTTAAAATGATAAAGAGCTTCATTAACAAAGTACAAACTTTATTGTGCGAGGAATTTTACTAAATTTCTCCAAAATTTTACTAATTTCTGAGTTCTTTACTTAAAAAATGTGATCTTTTCTTTCAGCATCTTTCAAACGATTGACCTCATTTTTTAAATTTACGCAGGCGGGCTTTTATCCTTGTTACCACGATGAAAGAAACCGCCTCCCTTACTACCCTTTTTCTTGTTCTTCTTAGGCTTCAGAAATTTTTTTACATTCTTAGCTGAAAAAAAGAAATGAAGCACGTTATCAAAAGAATGCCATCTATTAAAACTTTTCGAAGGAGGATCAGCCATTGAGGGTTTGTAAGAGAGAGGTGAGCGTATTTTTTGGTGTAAGACTGTCAGTTTAGGGACAACTTTTTAATTACAACACCACTTCACACGTTGTGGTGAATATAATATAATATAATATAATAGGTACGAAACGCAAGAAGCTCAATCTTGGAAATCATTTAGTTTTATTAGTATGCATTGTTGTCAGATAATGCTGAAAAAATCACTACTTTCCCCCATTTACACCCCACATAAAAAATTCACTTTCAAACGCTCAACTTGGCAACCGTTATAGTCATATAGTGCTGGAAATCGGCACTTTTTCTCTTTAAGACTCGTGTAAAATATTCATATCTCTCACACAACCTGGTAACCGCTGGGCTATTGTCAAATAGAGCTGAGAAATTGGCTCTTTCCCTAGGGTGTCCCATTTTGAACGTGTGAAAAAAAAATTGCAAAATCAATTTTTCTCTCAAACGACCAGTGGAAGAGTGGAGACAGGGGGTCTTAGAGGAAATGAGGGAGTGCAAACTCCTTGAAGGACTTTGGGAGGGTAGGGGAATTTCCACAATGCGGTTTGAGAAAAAAATTGGGAAATTAGGAAGCAGCATTCTGAGCGATCGGTGCCCGACTGCCCGTCTAAAAGGACGGGGTGGGGAGGGGGGCTAAGTGTCAGGGTGGGTAAAAATTCAGCACTGAGAACCCGCGATTTTAAAATGTGGCATTGTTTCTTTTTGGTCCTCAGATCACGGTCAATGTTTGAACGTCGCACCCTCGCGTGCACAAACACGATGCCCAGAATTCGTAAGAAATGGATCGTCAATAAGCGCAGGATCTTAAAATAATGAATATCGGCACAAGGTATGATCCCCTTCCATCTCTGAATACTGCAATTTAAGTTTTACATTTATGTATTCCATGTGCAATATCCGAAAAAAATGGCTTAAATCTAGGGAAACGCAGATTTTTATCGACTTTTACCGATATTATGTGGAAACGTCGCGCCGCAGTGGGAAGCTCTATAGATGAATACATGTACATAATAACTAGTAATGTGGTCATAACGTATGAAAATTCAAGGTTTGCTGAAATATGCTGAATGAGCCCCGTGAGGAACAGCCTCCGAATACTTAAATTGGTACTCGGTTTTTTGTGTTTTCAGACGATAAAGTATGGCAACATTGGATTTTTTGGGAGGCTTTGAATCCAAAAACTTTTTTAGAGGAAGGATTTGACCACCTACGTACGTTGTTCGCCGTAGGAGTTCAATTCTAGTGTAAGATGAGTCGCCCTTTTTAAACCATTTTAAAAAATGATGAAAAAGAGAAAAATTTAAAAAAAAATTAAACAATGAGCGCAAAGTTGAATATCAATCAACGAAAATTGACCAAAGTGACCCTCTTACACCTCTAATGAACATACTTGAAGGACTTTTTGCTCCTCCGATGGGATCATTGTTAAACAGCGCGTCAAATGCCGCGACATTTAAGTCGATCGACGGTCGAGCAGCGGTTTGAACACAAAATGCTAAAATCGCTGATTTTTGCATTGTGAGAGCTAAGAACGAGAGATTTCTGATCCTCGTGGGTCCAAGCTGTTATTTTTTTCTTAAAATGTAGTATCAGAAGTCTCATTATCCGCCTTTGTGACGTTCTAGCTCGATTGCAATTACCGAAAAAAAAATCTGCAAAATCGCCAAAATCGCCAAAATCGCCAAAATCGCCATGATGAGAAATTGGTAAAACCACTTAAAAAGCCTTGCGGGACCACTTAACCTTTAGCTACGACCCTGAGATTTTTTGTGATTTTTTTTAACCATGAGACAACTTGTTGGCAAGTATCTCTGTTGGATTTCCCAATTTTTTTTTTTAAACGTCCAAAATGGGACACCCATAACTTTCCCCCATTCAAATCCACGAATAAATCCACGAAAGAGCATAAAAAAAGATAACTTTTCGCGCAAACCCGAAGTCAATATCTCAAACCGTTTTAAAATGGCGGCCGATTAAAGTTCAAAATGGCCGAAAATTCTTACCGGTTATTTGTCGATGGATTTGCGCGAAAATCGGCATGCAGGGGTATTTTGACACGAGGAAAACGAATTTAACGTTAGATTTTCAAAAAAACCAAAATTTCCGAAATGGCCGCCGGTTAAAGTTTAAAATGGCCGAAAATTTTCACCTCGGTTTTTTCCTGATGGATTTGCCTAAAACCCTGAAAATTTTAGGGG
The DNA here is from genome assembly GCF_918797505.1 of Bemisia tabaci. Taxonomy (NCBI): domain Eukaryota; kingdom Metazoa; phylum Arthropoda; class Insecta; order Hemiptera; family Aleyrodidae; genus Bemisia; species Bemisia tabaci. Next base: position 57,901,604 of record NC_092796.1, read on the forward strand.
GGCCAAAAAGTAGCTCCCTTTGACCTAGGAATATCCCTCAAGTTTCAAATCTTTACCTCAATTAGGTAAAAAGTTAGAGGGGGTGGAAGGGACTTTTGGATCACCCTGTATGTACTCTATTGATTTAGTAAAGAAGCGGGTAAAAATTGTCTTAGAGATCATAGGCTCGACATTAAAATCATTGAAAGCATGAAGTAATCCTTACGTCGAAGCGCGTTCGCGACCTTTCGTATGCCCGATGCTGCTGCCCCGACCCATTCCGCGCCTGCTTTGGCCACAGCGCGAAAAGCCTTCTGCCCTTTCCAACTTGATTTTACAACTGCGATGGCTTGCCTTCTTTTAAGAGCGTGGGATTCAGTGTATGACGATGGGTTACCGTTTCCAAACCCATTCATGGTATTTTGTTCCGATTCTCCGCTAAAACCATCTGGACTTTTCCTAATAATGTAAGTTGGACGCTCCATAGATACCTCTGCCGACTTTTGTGACTCTTCGCTGATTGAGCCCATCATGTCGATTTTTGTCATTGCGGGCAATACGGGGCGGCAAGCAGTTCTAATTATCTAATATACAAAGGTCATATCATCAATATCAGTTAAACAACAGTAGCGAGGCGTGAACGATTGACTATCGATTTTTCTCTATTTGAAGCTATGGTAAAGAATCGATTATTACGGTGTTCGTTGCGAACACCCTGTTTATCGATCCTTTTCTATAGGTTTAAATGACGGATCAATTGATTTATCGCAAAGCACGCCACGCCACTGTAAATCAATCAGTTCATCGATAAATCATTTCACATCAGTAATTTAGAAACTTTTACTGAATTTGCGTCTGGAGACCAATACTGCAACCTGATTGTTGAAATTTTGTGGTTGTCGGATAGACATAGATGACATAGGTTAAGGTGGAGCGTAATTGGTCGGCTATGTCTTATCGCTGCTTTATCGTGCCTTTGTCAGGTGGAATAGACGACATACTGTCGGAAACTTTAGAGGTGCCTTTAACTTGTCGAGAGTTCCACCCGACATAGGCACGACATAGGCACGACATAGGCACGACATAGGCACGACATAGGCACGATGAAGCAGCGATAAGACATAACCGACCAATCACGCTCCGCTTTTTAACATATATGTCACCTATGTCTACCGGATAAACACAAAATTTCAACAATCAGGCTGCTGGGGACCGTAATCTGCCGCGTTACGGAAGAACGCCGTATGAGTCTTCAGATGTTGCCAAATTTCCTTTGAAAAATCATGGATTGTCGAGGAAATTTGTTAATATTTTCCTTCCAATATTCGGCCGAGTCTCGATTGTAATTTGATCTGAACGGTCAGAAAATTCCAAGGAAAAGTATCCATAACTTTCTTCAATTAGAAATATTTTGTATAGGAAATTTGGCAACATTCGATAATAAGGGGTTTTTTTTAGCACGGAAGTATTTACACAGCCGTTCCTTGTTGTGTTCCTTCTCTTGAGGTGACCTATTTGATTTGAAATTTCCTCACACCTCCCTTACAGCCTGAAGAGGCCCTTTATAAAAATAAGAACAATTAGTACAATTTTAGTTTTTTTTTTTTTTTTTTTTTTTTTTTTTTTTTTTAAATTCAAACTGAGAATTTGCAGGTGTTTAAAAACCCATGAATTTCATTAATAAATGGAAATTATTGACTGAACAAAGAAGTGTCCACAGCGATTGAGCTAATTAATCTACTACAATACATGTGATTTAATAGGGAATGCTGCCCTATGACGTCGCAAGGGGGTACACTTTTTACTTTAAAAGAGGTTAGTCTCAAATTTCCTGAATTAAAAAATAACAAACAAAAAAAAAAAAAACTGTAAAACTTAGTCAACGATCACATTCAAATGAAATAATGCGTTTTCCCCTTGCATATCGTACTTTATAATAATACTAAAAATGTGAAATCATAAGTGTAGGGTGTCACGCTAGCTCTGATGCCATGATAAGGAAGAACGCCGTATGAGCCATCAGGGGTTGCCAAGTTTACTTCAATAAAAACTTAATTTACTGGGAAAAACTGGGAATATTTGTTTCCAAAAATTTCAGACAATTTTGTAGGCACTTTAAAATAAAATTTCTGAAAATTTTAAGGATAAATATGCATGAATGTCTTAAATAATACATGTTTTACCGAGGGAAATTTGGCAACTCTCAAATGTTCATACGGCGTTCTTCCATAGCAAGGTAGAGCTAATCATGCCACGAGCCGATTTCTCCTTCCTTCCCCCCCCCCCCGCTGCCCTCTCGTACCCACTTTCCCTTAATTTAACTTAATTAGTACTGGTGATAATTTAAATTTTGTACCTCTTCGAATCGAACTAAGTTTCCTCTTTTTCTTGTACCTATTTACAATGGCGAATAATAAATCCCTGGGTCAAAGTTTCGATCTATTATAGTCGGCCTTCACATATATTGATCACTTTTCAGTCACAAGAAACTTTACGCTGCATTACCAAGATGTAAATCAAGACATGATTCATAAAAATTCGAAAAAGGGGGTGGGAATAATTCGAATAATATTATTTATAGTATTACTTGACCGGTAACTTTTGATTTCTCAATTTATTTTCTCTATATATTAGACGCGCGAAGCGCTGGAGGGTTAGGCCGCAAGGCAGCAGGGGACTCAGCCGCCTGGTTTGTGGTTTCCCATTACTATTTAAAATGGCTGCATATGATTCGAATTATTTGGCGCTGGAAAAAATGACCATGGAGAGAATGATGATTCCACCAGAAAGCGTGGGGGGTTTTGCAAATATCGCATGGAGTTTTCTTTTTGATATCATTAACCCTATCCATCCGAAAATCATGATAATCGTTTGCATGGATCTAGCCACGGTGTAATGCAGTTGAATTTTAATGAAATATCGCTTAATTTAATTTTCATTCTCATTATTCACTGTTAAAAGCCTCCTCACACTTCACTTAAACACTATGTTAAAATAAATATGCATGCCTATCTAGGCTGCCGCACTAAGGAAGAACGCCATATGAGCCATAAGGCGTTGCCAAATTTCCTTCGAAAAACAAAGAATTTTCAGGAAAAAATGTTAATATTTCACCTACGATTTTTTGGAGGATTTTGTTCAAAATTTGATCTAAAAAGTCTGAAAATTTCAAAGAAAAATATTCATAACTTTCTTCAAAAACGGACGTCTTCTGAGAGGAAATTTGGAAACGTTTGAATGCTCATACGGAATTCTTCCTTAGCACGGCAGTAGGGAAATGAGGAGCTCATGCTAAGGCTGTCCGAAAACGACCGTGAGGCGAATATCAGCGAGAAAAAGGACTAGGTAGTCATCATGAATAATCAAAAAGGGTTATATGAGATAGAGGGCTTCCGAACACAAACTGAAACTCACGCATATGTTTAATCATCTAAATTTCATATACCATAAGACAGACACATTAGAATTCAAATTTTAGTGAGTGAGAGAAGAAATTAACACGTTATGTGTCTTCGTGCTAATTTTAACAGTTCGCGGTCAAGCGTCTTTTCTCTCATTGATCATTCTCAGAAAGTAGTGCTTCTTGAGCTTTTAAAATTGATTAGGAAAAAAATCTATTGATTTTCTTAAAATGTAATGCTTGCGAACCTTCTATTGCGTTTGCCTATTATCTGCTTACTGTTAAAACATGTTTTAATACGTAAATTCGAAAAACATTAGTTACACTACCTGCATGACTAAAATCCAATGGCAACTTGTTACGGACAGTCCGGGATACATCTCTGAAAGGATTTCCCGAGAGCAGTGTTTACAGTGGTCCGGAGTAGGTAGGTACTGTAATAGCCTAGAAGTGTTCCAGGGTTTCAAGTCAAGTGATGATCTTCAATGCACAAGTGCAATTACAAATGCATAGTTGCAGCGCGCGCTATCAACTCAATACGATCGAAATCATATGACAGCCGAGTTAGTGACTCCGATGTCAGTGACTATTGGCAAGCTCTTCTCAGTGTTAAAATTTACGTGAAAAAGTGTTCAGGAAACAACTGTACATCACTTTTTAGAGTTTTTTTCTCTTCATAGGCTTTTCAACATTTAGAGCATTAATAACCACAGTGGATCTTTTAATATTTTTTAAAAAATACTTTTGAACTCAATTTCATCTCTCGTAAATTTTACGAAACATGTAACTGAAATTGTGTCTTCTTTTCGTGAGTAGATTTGAAGATATTTTTTGAGAGTCACAATTAATGGTTTGTTTATTTATTTGAAATTTAAATAGTCTCTGCTTCTAAAAGTATTTTTACGTACCTACTGAAAATAGTGCCCTTTCATTAAGCCTTTGTGTTGATTTTATAGAAATTTTGATTGTGATGAAAAAATCTGGGAAAATCAATTACGAAAAAGCTCGATTTTGAGACAAAAATATAACAAACTGTTAGGGGAGTGATGGGGGGGGGACTACGCCCGCTTTTTATAATAAAATGATGTCTTTATAAATATTGATTGACTATAGTAAATTGATTATATTTTGAGGTTTAAGGTTGTGTAAAATTGGAGGGCTGTTCATCCAAATTTGTCAATTTAACCGATTATTAAATTTAAAAAAAAAGAAAAAATCACGAAAAAGAAATTCCAGGGCCGATTTGAATTATTATTGTTTCCCTTTCCTAGAAAAGATACTCCCAAACGGATTAGGTTGTTTATTCTTTTCCTTATTTCCCAGGAAGGGTAGGAAGGGTTGTTTATTCTTTCCCTTACTTCCCAGGAAGGGTAGGTGGGGTCCATTTTTCTTTCTTCTCCTGCTTGAAATCATGTTTTTTATATTCTTAGCTGTAACATAAGGAAAAAGAAAATCCAAATTACTTTTTTATTAGATTGACTGAGATCGACCTACTAAAACATATTCATTGAGCAACTTAGAAATGACGCACAACTGATAAATGACAAAGGAGATTCGGAAAATTCCTGACGCCATAACTTGTTCAAATTGTCCGCATATGTCTTGGAATGAACCAATCAAACATTGATTCAAATGCCGAAATATTCCTCGGTAACCAATTTTTCGATTTTGACTAATCGTTGCGTGGCCTGTGCCAGAACAGAACTGAAGTGACAAGGCTACTCCGAGCAACGGTGGCGAGGCAAGCTTTGCGATACATCGATTGATCTGTCAATTAAACCTGTTGAAAAGGATCGATAAACAGGGTTTCGCAACGAATACCTCAATGGTCGATTCTTTACCACAGCTTCAAATGAGGAGATATCGAAAATCGATCGCATTCACGCCTCGCCACTGCCGAGCAACCATTCGTGCTCCCAAGCCGCTCATATTGCCATCGCGGTTCTTGAAGGCGAACCCGATAGAATGAGAGACGCGCAGTTTAAAAACTAATCAACATGTGTTTTTTTGCCTTTGTGCGGTCAGCCATTCTTCAATTTACGCATCGTTATTATCTGGGAGTAATGAAAAAATTTATTTCACGGAATATTCGCTGGTCACCGCGAAATGTGGCGCGCACAGTGGATCGAGTCCATACAGAGGTCGGACTTGAAATTTTTGACTAAAACTGCAAATTTTGATGTTGATTCCGCCACATTTAAATGAAAAGGGGTGTCTCTGAGAGAAAATGCCGCGAGGAATCCTATGGAGCCACTTTTAGAACCTCAAAGTTTTGTGTAAACGGAGTCATGAGCTTTTAAAGTCTCCAAATTTTGTCCGACCTCTCCTATTGACTCCACCTGTGGCGCCATGCGAGACGCACAGGTAAAACACTAATGAAGGGTTTGGAGAACAAGACGCATAAGTGCATGGTTTTGCTATTCCGAGAAGATGTTTGAGGTTTTGAAATCACATGGATTCTTACGGCGGAAAGAGAATTCAAACTAACTTTTTGATGCTTAAGAATATTTTGGGAGCGAAATTTTCACAGATATATGCATTAAGACTAGCTTTGCTTGAAATCATTAATATCTCAATTGTTTCAAAAACTGCACTTATGCGCCTTGTCCTCTAGGCTCCAAGCCCCTCTAATGATGTTATAAACTTCTGAAATAAATCATTTTTAAGGCTGGCAGCAGTTTCTACAGACTCAAAAACATTTTTTCCGGAACGCCCGTTGTTCGTCCTGAAACTCTGAATTGCTACATAAAGCTCAACTTTAGTATACTTCATTCCAAAGGATGCAGAATGAAGACACATCTCAAGACACATTTTGTCTTGCTCCTCCACGTGAATATGTGAGCATATTGTAAAATTATTGTATAACAGCTTAAAGCCCAAGTAGCACAGCTTGCAGTACATTGCAAAAAAATGCAATAAATTGCATGGTAAAGTTACTGCTATTTCATCCGAGTGTTGTGTATGTTGCCCATCTACACTTCTCATCGAGGGAACACTTCTCATTAAAATTTCTTTGCAATAAAATACAATTGAAATAAGTTGCAATTTTTCATTGGATTGCATATTCCCTATCTTTCTGACACGCACACGGAGCTCATTTGTCAGTTTTTTAAAATCGGCATTTATTGACCGAATGATGTAAAACAATTGCAATTTCACGGTTAAAGAATTGCAATTTTATTGCAGAAAATCGAGATTTTATTTCAATATTTTCGTTGCTCTGTGCTACTCGGGAGTGAGAAAAATTGCACTTACGTCGAACCATATGATTCAAGTGTATTAATCCCTCGGCTCCCGCCTTAACCCAATTAAATACGGTTTTCACTGGGCTGATCGTTACAGCTTTCGCTACTTTGTAAGTTGTGCCGAGGCCGAGGATTCTTCTCTCAATCTTATGCTTTTTTCCCCTCGCAATGAGACCAGCTACTTCTTCTTCCGTAGCACGGGACCCAGTTTCTTCGGCATCGTCAACGGTGTCATCGGGTCGTCTCCGTGACATGTGTGTGTGCCATGTGTCGTGTGCCGTGTGTGTGTGTGTTGGGCTATCTTCGGCAACATCATCTGAATCCTCTTTCAGAGCTCGCCTTGGCTGGAGAACGATTGATTCAAAGTTCGTTTCTTCAGACGAGAGGGAATGCCATCGGTTTCCAATTATCTAAAACGTGGAATTCAGGCGACTTGAAAAAAAAGGGGAGGTAGAAGTCACACGTTCCTTTCTTTCTTCCTTTTTAAGCAAAAAATTGATTTTTTTTTAGATAAGTTAAACACAATATTCTTAGGATATTTTTTTTAATTTCTAAAATTTTAAGAACATTTTTAAAAAATTCAATACATCGCTTGCAGAAACCATTATCAACGGTGAAACTGCAAAAATACGTTTCTGATCGGTATTGTGCTGTTTCGGAATCTTCGCGACTATATTATTTTTAAAAGGGGACCAAACCACATACCATGGCTTGAAGCCTCCACAGAAATATTCTTCGTAAAGAGAAGAAAAATCGCTTCCAGGACTTTAAGTCCACCTACTTTTCGTCCATTAAATAAATTTCCACCGCTATTTATGTCCACTAAACGTTAAGTCCAGTCTTTATTAAGTCCACATGATTTAATGTCCAACCAACCATGAATATGTCCCAAATTGTCCAAATTGTGGACATGTTGTGTCCACATTTTTTTCTTCTCGTTTAAATGACAGGAGCCACCTCAAAAATAAATGCATACTACTACTGCCTTCATTCTTAAAAACATTTCATTCATGAATCAAGTCATAAAAGAGAACAGACTCTAAGAGCAGATAAAAACATATGTTCATGTGTACACTTTACGGATATGATAAGATGAAAACCAAAGCGGGAGCCTAGGAAACGCTCCAATGCCAAATTAAACATTTTGCAGTAACGGATAGAGTCAAAATTGAAAGTCCTCTTTAACTAGTTATTTCGTGCACCCTCAATCTTGTAGGATACTGGCAACGCCTCTGACGCGAAATAGTTGCTTAAAGCGTTGCGGCGCGGCAAGCAACCAGCGTGACTCGCGCATAGGCGCCTACAAACCTAACGGGATACTTCACGCGTTGCGCAATGCGTGAAGGATCCCGTTAGGTTTGTAGGCGCCAGTGCGCGTTCTGCGCTGCTAACACGCCGCGCCGCTCCGCTCTGTGTTAGGCTCTAATGTTTAAACTCGCGGAGTCAGCGTTTTTCAACTCATAATTTTGAAATGTTTGAAAACTCTGCATGAATTATTCTTATTTAAATTGATGAAAAAGAAATATGTACTACTGGAAAACATAATGTGTTTTTTGTAAATATAATAGTGGTTCCGTATCAAATTTAATGATTTCCAAAGCATTCTTTATTCTTTCATGTTTTGGGCTTTTACTTTGCTGCAGCGTGGTGTAAGCGCAACCAAACGCTCAAAATTGGACGTATTTGACTCAAGGAGGTCGATGTACAAATAAGTTAAAAACAAAAAATTGCGTGCTTCTTAGTTTTTTCCCTCTTTTATTAATTTTTGTATAGTTTCTTTCATCACAACTACGGCTCATTGAGATTCATATAGATGCCATTGCTTGGAAAAGGTTTTACAAATATTTACCACGTTTTAAAAATGTAAATGTTTTTAAAATGAAGTAATCAATTTCATTATAAAAAAGAATGTGCACTAAAGGCATATTTTATATCGGAAATTTCAAGGATAGAAATGAAACCATGTATTTACCAAAGACAATTTGAAAAGATGAATCAAAAGAAGAAATTAACATTTCATTTAAAATATGAGTTACGATGACAACACCTCATTCTCTCTTAATTTTCTCATTTCGATATTGTCAGTATATAATTTTACACACGGACTAAAATATGACGCTTGAATTTCGATTTTAGTGGACTTCACAGTTAAGGACTTAAAAGTTAGTGGGCGTTTAAGTAATGGACTTAACAATAGTGTGGGCTTTAGAACTGTGGACGTAAAAATTGTGGACGAAAAGTCTGGTGGACGTAAAAGAAGTGGACATAAAGTCCGTGTACCGTAAAATCATTGAAATTTTCAAGAAATGACTTTCAGTAGTTGTCCTTGAAGAAAATAAAGTATGACAGGAAGTATGAAACGCCACAAACCGAGATACGCATTTTTGTAGTTTCACTATCGTTATTTATTTCCAATTATTATTTTTGTTCACATTTCAAGAGGAGCTGAATTATTTTGGAAAAATTACTTCTTATTAAGATATTATAAAAAAATAAATTGAGAGAAAAGGACCGAGGTGACAGTGATTCAACCTGATTCTAATGAAAGAATTCACGCATTGATCAGTATCCAAGCAGCCACTTAATTTCCCCACAAAATAACCACGCGACCTCAGAGCTTCTCACTAAGCGCAACTAGAATACATTACAAATTCGTCAGTTTCTTTCTCAAGAATGTCAGAGGAAGGTAACAGTGCAGCAAAGAAGAAATAAGAAAAATATGCATCTTCCTCTTACCTGTACGAAAAAGATGGACAGCCAGGCTACTGATAACCCATAGATCATGTTCGCAGAATTAACTTGTAAAGAAGCAAAATATAACTGTAGAAAGCTTCGTAAAAAAGGGGGTTTCTAAAGTACGCGCACGAATGTTTATCACGAACATTAGTTGAATTAGTGATATTAAACCTTCGCAATTTGTCAGAGTGAGTAGGAGATACTTGAATGCGTAAGTAGGGAAAACACTGATAAAAACACCATAATATACGTATTGGGTTGGATTGGATCGGCTACATTTAACTGTCAAGAAACGGGAAATGGGCTAAAATGAAGTACAAAAGTCATGTGCGTAAGATGGGGTCGTGTATTTTTTAAAACTCGTTCACAATAAAACACGCAATATTCAATCAATATCAATAATCGACAATTCGCAATAATCAATATTCAATCACACTGAAAGTAAGAAAATAAGTAATGTCATGAAACATCAAGTACTTTTAATTATAATTGCCAAAATTGAGGTCTGTGGAGGGAGATGAGTCTTAAAATACAATCATACGCGTTCATATGCGTGATATAATCTTATAGAGAGGTTCTTATACGGGATTGAAAGAAATTGAAAATCGCTAGGCCACGCATTGTTTCGACTCCGAGAGTGCAGAATGAGATATGGGAGAAAAATATGTGCGGCGCTTAAATTAGAGGGTTCCCCCACGCCATAAAACTTAGCCGTGATGACAGATCGAGAGTTGGATCTGTGCGTAGGTAAGTTGATTAGACCACAATGTTAATAAGAGATTCGGCCTACGAGACATTTTTAATTAGAGCGGGGGGATCTCAGATCGGAAATTGTCCATGGGGGGGGGGGGGGGAGCTACCAATTAAACATGATTTTTTAAAGGCAAATTGTGGAGTCATTTGAGGGGAAGTTAGACACTCTGAATTCAGTGGATCGTTTTTGCATCTTTTTCGAAAGTTAAGGCCGGGCAGTAAAAAGTTGGTGACCGTCCTGATAAAGTAACTTTTTTCGGATTTTGAAAATATTGATATCCGAGGGTCTCATCAGTATGATCCCCTCTCCCCGCCTTTCGGTTTTAGCATTCCCTACGACAGATTCTTAAATTTCGTAGAGGTGCGCAGTTTCTTTTATCTTTGTGGAAAAGACTAAGATAGTGACAAGTAGACTAGCGATGAGATTGGCAAATCCTATAAAAACGTTGAGCGAGGAGATGCCAGTCAGTCCACCTAGAAAAGAAGCAGAAAAAACTTTGTTAAATAAATAGATTTCTCTGCATTTTCAAAGCTTTAATGCAATGCTGCCTGATGAATTTTATTCAAAATCGGATTTTCCTCAACCTCGCAAAAAAAAAAAAAAAAAAAAAAAAAAAAAAAACACTACGATGCTTTGCACGATATTTGATGATTTTGAAGGAAATTGACCATCCCGAGTCCTAACATCATGTTGATAGCTAAAGGAAGCTAAAATATCGAGAGCCAAAGTGTGAAACCACGTTTCTCCGTTTGCGACGCGCCAGACTTCCTGCATGTCATACTTTATTTTTTCCTTGGAAAGCTAGCTAACGTAAGTTTTGAAAACTTTTTTGATTTTTCCTCTCTGTTAAAGGAATATTCTGTATAAAGTTCGAGGCTTGTTTCTTGACAAAAAAATAAAATAGAAGTTGAAATATTGAAGCGCATCAAAAGATGTTTGTGGTTTTGCGGAGGTTTCGGTGGCGTGGCGTGAAATGCGATATATAGATTTGATCTGCCATTTAAACCGATAGAAAAGGATCGATAAAGAAGGTGTGCGCAACGAACACCTTAACAATCGATTCTTTACCACAGATTCAAATGAGGAAATATCGATAATCGATCACTCACGCCTTGCCACGGCTATAGGATTAATAATTCTCGCAGCTGCATCAGTTGACCTCAATATCCCAAAATCGTGGCTATCTGTTGGTCTACTTTCTCAACCTCAATGATTTTTGGAATAATTACCTGGGTAAAGTGGCATATATGCGGAGAATCTGCTCGATCACGATGGCGGAAAAAATGTTGGCCAAAATTAAGAACAAAACCAGCAGTCGGTCCTTTACTTTATCTGGTGACTTGAGATCGAACAACCTAAAAGAACATAAAAACAGAACCCTGATTTTGTAGATTTATTAAGAGAGCGGGAAATTAAAAAAAATCGTCATAGTTCGTGTTCAAAAGAGTCAACTGCCTCTACGGTTTGAAAAGATCGTACATAGTATTAAAAAAAAGGTGTAGGAAGATTCAGCAGCGCATAGAGGTACATTTTACTGCTCGTAAAATTTAAAGATTTTCGGGAATTTAATTGCTAACTAATCTTAAACCACAGCAGCTACCAACAAACATTATTATTATATAGACTTATTATCATACTTTTCGATGACGTCAGCCGGGAAGAACATGAGGTAGAGCATGAAAAGTAGCGCAAGGATCGTCGTGCCGATGAAGAGCCAGTCCTGGCTCATGGGGGCCCGGTGCGGAGGACCGTGGAAGAAGACGAAAGCCAGCAGGACGTACTGGACGCTGGATATCACAAAAATCCCGTAGTTCCGGGAATGAGGGACAGCATAAAACGCGGCCATTTGGAACACACCCATGATCCCTAATTGAACCAGCAGAGACAGCAATGGGCCGCGAGATAGCAGCGAGGTTTCAGGAGCATTCTTCACGAGGGCACCTGAGGCAAAATACAGTTAATTCTAAGGATAAATTGAAAAATCGGATTTTTCCTTTAAAACAACGAGTCCGTTAAAATAAAAGAAGAAAAAAATCCTAAAAATGAGTACATGAAAGAATTGATAAAATAATGAAAATACAATTTCAAGATACGACAGCTAAAATTACATTCGATGCTATGAATCACGCATGCCTAATATAATGATTTCGCTGTTTCTGATGAGGAAGTTTTTTTGATCAAATTGAAGTATTCATAAGCATACCATGCAATACGGATTAGTTTGTTTTGCGTCTCAGAGGACGGGATATTTTTCTAATCCGAGTGTCTGATTGGTCCAGTCCAACTGTTATCCTGCCCCTCAAGTAAATAATGACCTTGGATTTTTTTTTATCAATTTACTTATACCAATTTTCTGGAAAAGTGAATTCCTCCAAAATATTTTTCATATAGGCGGCGAAAAAATTGAGGCTTTAGTACATTCGGTTTGCTGGAGGATGGGAAAGTGATGTAAAAGCCGTTAAAAGTCGAACCTGAAGTCATTTTCGGCTTTTATTCGAGCAAAACGTTTTCGAGTGCCAATTGGAGATCAGTGTGCCATCAAATTACTGCAGGCCGCGGTAGTCTGATAGAACAACTCTAATTTATATTCGCAGAACCAATAAGAACCCTGAGCCCGCTAACTTTGGCAGATTAAGTAATACCCAAGAAGCAGTGGTCGCGATAAGTTGCGATTTGATCGGAGAGTGTATGTATCGCGATTTTATCGTATTCGATTTATTGCTGTTTTGTCGGATGAAAAATTCCGATTTCATAGAACTGGGGAAAGAAAAGAGTAGACAAATGTCACATCAATCTGAGCGCATGAATCATCAGTTATTGGCCACCATGTACATTTATGTTGAATGGTGCCAGTCTCTGATGTGACATTATGTCTAATCTTTCCTTACCCCAGTTCTAGCATATAGGTGCATTTGCAATAAAATCTCGATTTCATCAACGGCGCTTTATTGCAATATCATCGAACAAAAAATCGCAATGAATTGAGATCAAATTTCGATTTTACATAGCAAAATCGCCGAGGATCACACAGTTGTTGATGATCCCGGCGATTTTATCGCCAAAAAATCGTTAAAAACGGCAATTCAATTTAAAAATGTCAGGATTTTTCCGTTGAAAAATGCTACTCGTGTAGCTCAGTTTGATCGCGTAACCCAGACCAACGTTGAACGTAACCTACCATAGGACGGCGGACCATGGCTCAAAAGGTAGGCGAAGACGGTTATGAGCCCCAGGTCGATGTACAGATACTGAAGGTCGGAAAAATTAGAGTCCTGGGAATAGAGGAGCATGACGCTGGTGAACTCGGTGAGGGAGTAGGCGGCCATGTACTTGAAGAGGCCGAAGGAGGTGGTGAGTGCGGCGCGACCCTCCTTGAGAACGGCCAGCACAGCGTGGACACCTCGAGTCCGCGCCGTGAAAGCCGAGGCCGCCGACGCCTCCGCGTCCGAAAGGGAGATCCCGGCGTTGGCCGCCCCCAGGGCCCCGCAGTCGTTCGCCCCGTCGCCAACCATCCCTGAGGACAAGGATCAATAGTTATTGAAGATGGTCATTCAGGGCAGAGACAAGAGACCCTCCACTGGCCTCCTAGCGACAGGTGGAAGCTTTTACTTTCGGGGTTTCAACAATTCCTTATGGACAATTATTCGCGAGCAACGGTCATCACCCTATTTTCGGCTGTTGACTTACCTACATGGTCGATGATGAGATTCGGATGACGTCATGAGCCAAACAACTTTCCCAAACGTCGGCCATTTTCGGCTTGTTTGCAAAACGAAACTGCCAACACGTTGTCGAACATCAACCATGTAGGTAAGTCAACAGTAGAATGCTGAAGTCCCGAAAGTAAAAGCTTCCACCATGGCCAAGATACTAGTGGAGGGTCTCTTGTCTCTGATTCAGGGTTTCACACATACACATTCATCACATCCATCATTCATCATTCATCATTCATCACTCATTTCATTTTTTGCATTCATGCACATTTCTAGGGTGGTTTCACGATAACTGGAATAGTTTTGTCGCCGTAAGGCCTTGTCTCCACGGGCCTTTTCACGAGATTTGTCCCAGGGAAAAATCCCACTTACGAAGTTGGGAAAAATATTGAGTTAATCAATATTTTTCCCAGTACCAAGTATGGTCCTTTTACTCCTAGGACCCACTGGGAGAGGAAGAAGAAGTGTAAACGAATTGTACGATATGTTGTTGAATACTCCATTGTTCAGGTTTGTTTAGTTAAAATAATGTGTCTAATTGTCAATTGAGTGCAATTATTATTTTAATACCGGTTAAATACTCGACTTTATCTAATTTATCTTCCCGCGCAAACTAGTCGTAGGACCGTTCGAGCCTCGAGACGGTAACTGGGAAAAATCCCAGAAGTTTCATTCCTGCGATTCGAACTTGGGACAAATCCCATGAAAACGTCCCGTGGAGACAAGGCCTAACGGATAACATATTTTTTAGTCATATTTTTAGTAGTAATGATATTCACTCGAATTTTTTTGCATTAATCTAAACAGGGTTACGTGTTATAACGCTTTTCAACGATTTATCGCTCCACTCTTCAATTCTAATATATAAATGGCCGAAAATGTGCAGTCTGTTACTCTGACTTTTTACCGCGTAACAGACAGCACATTTTCGGAATTTACATAATATTAATTGAGAAGTAGCGCCATAAATCATTAACTAGCGTTATAATACGTGACCCTTTGAAGACTAATGCAAAAAAATTGAGTGATTATCATTACTACTAAAAATATGACCAAAAAAGAGTTGTCTGTTACGGCGACAAAACTATTCCAGTTATCGTGAAACCACCCTCTAGAGCTGCTGCTTCTTAGGAGTCCTTAGAGGACATTTCGGGGGAGCCCTTCGGATGTCCTTTGGGTGTCTTTCTAGTTTCTATGCCCCCTCCCCACAAAAAGTTCCTTACTCCGCTCAAGGTGCCGCTTAAAGCGCCTAATCAATGAATCGACAATAATGAGGATGAATTGGATCGCATTCAGCAAAAAGGAACCAGCGCGATTACAGTGTTTCCAAAATCGTGCAACTTCTCTTCTCTTAAAAATACCTAATGTGCGTACAATATTAAAATTTACACAACTATTTTCCTTTAAAATTAACAATATTTTGGTTGAAAGCCAAACCTATATCAGCTATTCTGGGAGATTTTTTTGAAAATTATGAAGAAGTAGGTAATATTTTCACAACACTAGAATCGCGTGGGTTCCATCTTGCTAAATGCGATCCAATTACTAATCTGGCGCGTCAGATCGATCAGTTTTTTATCGTTGTGGGTCCCTAGGTTAGGCTCTTCAGCTTGAGCGGAGCTAGAAACTTTTTTAGTGCGCTCAGAAAGACATCCCACCGGAGGGAGCCAGGTGCAATCCCCAAAAAACCCCTCTAAGGACTCTTAAGGACCCTCTTCTCGGTAAAATTTTCTTTTAATGATGTAAATATCACTGTACATGAAAATTATGTTAAACAAGACGATTGTCAAGGAATCTGTCGCACATCGGTTAGTGGCGTGTAAACATGATTTTGAACTATTCATCGATTTTTATTGTAAAATCAGAAGCACACTTACCTCCCTCAAACGTACTCACACAAGTTTACGTTAGGGTAAAAACTCATTTACAAGGTTATTCAAAAGTCACCACTGGCCATGAGGGGGGAGTAGGTGGCCATGCATTTGAAATTTTTGAGTTGTACCCCTCCCCCCTCTCCCTGAGAGGATCAAAAACTAGAAAAAGCTTAAAAAATTTCTCTCTTAATATGAAGAAAAACGTCACGAACGGCAAATCGATATTTCAATTAGAACTAAAGTTATGGCCACTGGTGCGTGACTTTTGAATAACCCTGTATGTTTCACTTTCACGTCAGAACAAGATTAAGTTCAGTGTCAACAGTCAAAATTAGCCTTCATTTTTAGAGGATACCACAGAGAATACCGCAAAGCACGAACACGGATGATCGCCTGCTCTGTCTGCGTTTGCGCTCTCTCTGCCTGTCTCAGGGTAGGTGAAAGGGTTTATGTAGGTATTTGATTCGAAAAAATCCTTAAGACAGTCCAAACTCTATTAAGCTCACATACCCACACAAAATCCTTGTGCTTGGAGATCCTGTACGAGTTGTTGCTTCTGCCCTGGGCTCATGCGCGCGAATACTATTCCTTGATTGAGGATGTTGGAAACCAGTTCAGGAGCGTTTATCTTGATGTAACTCCACGTTTCTCCAGTTAGCGCCACGCACATTCTTTCCCAACAAAAAACCAAAGTCATATTATTAAGGAAGATCCGCAAAACATCTCCCTCTTGACGTAGCGACGTTTATTACGGGTGAATGTGAGAGTAATCTTGGTCTGTTATTTACCAAAGTTCACGATAAATCTCCCACTCAAAAGTGCATAGTCACAGCATCTGTTTTACCGAAATCAAGATTCAACGCTTTAATGACGAACAACAACAAAAATAAAAGTCAATCATTACGGTCTTCAAAAGCTTTCGGAGAAAAATTGTCAGATTTTTAGGGAGAGAAACACGAATATTTTTCTACGAGTGTCATGAATTTCGTTTCTTCAAGATTCAAATGGACTGGATACTCTCCACTTAACTGACGAGTCACGCCAGTAGCCACTACCCTTTTAAAGTCATATAATAAAACATGCAATTTGCGATAAGGGACTTAAGGCTGACGCGTATAAAAAATGCATGGTTATGGATTTGTTTGGTTCCATTACCTGTCCGTTCCAGTTGACTTTTCTTCGCCCTCTATACGTAAATTCTCCACGATCTTCTCGTTGAAGTTGACCTGTGAAAATAAATGCGTTTGAGTTTACTCATGTGCCTTATCGATGCAATTTTCTTTTAAGCATTTCTCTCGATGTGCCGCATACTAAAATAAAACAAACATTCAGTGCGTCGCTTTGTCAACATCGACGATTTCAAACTAGATATCTGGTAATAATTGCTAATGTGATGACCAGCCCTTAATAAAATCTTGAGCTGAAGAAAAAAAATAATTTTGGGTACCTCTCATGAACTAAGTTCAGTGAATATTTTGAAAATAGCATAATTCAACGCAAAACTGCAATTATTAACATGCGCACACGCTGTTCTTTGCTAAAGTAGAATCCCTATGCATTCTGCCGAGCTAAGGAAAAACGCCGTATAAACACTCGAGGGTTATAGGACATTTCGTCAACGATTTTTTGTCCGCGCGCCTGTTTTTTCCAGTAATTTAAGTCCACGCGTTTTTTCGGCACGGGAGTTTTGGTCCACGTGCCAGTTGAGACTCAAACTTAAGTGACCCACATGTAAAAACAAACGACAATTGCTCACGACCTTTTTAGATGAAAATGTATAATGTCTTGGAGGAATGAGGGTTTGCTTGTTTTTTTCTTTTGTCTGTTTGGTCCAATGGAGAATAATATATAGTTGAGAGTTTTGGTAAAAATGGGGGAGCGTCAATTCCATGAGACAAAATTCACTAAAACTCTCTACACCTCTTTGGTGTAACAGGACATAATTATCTTTCAAGAAATTCCCACCTTGTTTACCTGAACCGGATAAACCTCTATATTTGCCTCAGCTAAAGGCTCTTAGATTTTTCCTGTGTACGATAAGTATCTTGATTTATTTTGCAATGAAAGATCTGTCATTTTAAGGTTGCCTGTCATTCATAATACGTTCAATTTCGTATAATACTGTGCAACACCTCTGTTGCGAAATAGTTGCTTCAGACGCCGCCGCACGGCGGGCGAGCGGCCATGACGCCTACAAACCTAAGTGGATACTTCAAGCATTGTGCAATGCGTGAAGTATCCACTTAGGTTTGTAGGCACCAGTGAGCCTCTCGCGCTGGCAGCACGCCGCTCCGCTCTGTTCGGCTTTAATATTTATACTCGTATAGTCAGCGTTTTTTAACTCATGATTTTGAACTATTTGCACACTCTGTATTGATTATTCTCATTTAAATTGATGGGGAAAAAATATGTATCAATTTATCAAAGGAGAATAATAATATAATGTGTGTTTTTTTAAATATTGGTGGTTTCGTGTCAAATTTAATGATTTCCAAAGCACTTTAATTGTTTCTTTTACATTTTGTGCGTTTAATTGTGAAGCAGCGAGATGTACGCGCAACGAAACGCTCAAAATTTGACGTATTCGACTCTAAAAGATCGAGGCACAAATGAGTTATAAAACTAAAGATTGCATGCTTCTCGGTTTTTTTCCCTCCTTTATTCATTATTGCAGTTTCTGTCGGCACAACTGCGGCTCATTAATATTAATGTCGCTTGGAAAAGGTTTTACAAATATTTGTCGCGTTTTAAAAATATAAATGTTTTCAAAATGAAGTAATAATTTCGTAAAGAAAAAATTAAAAAAATAAAAAAAGTACCTTTACATATACAAGGTATATTGTACATTGAATATTTTAAGGATAGAAATAAAACCAAATATTCACCAATGACAATTTAAAACGATTATTAAAAATGAGAAAGTAATAACATTTCATTTAGAAAACGAGCAACCATAACAACACCTCCCTCTCTCTCAATTTCTCATTTCCATATTGTCAATATAATTTTACATACCGACTAAAATATAACACTTGGACCAAGTCACTGTTGCTCATTTTACGTGTGAGCGTAAGCAACTGGACAAAAAAGATGCGCAGACAACAAATCGTTGACAAAATGTCCTGAAACCACATTCTAGAGTAGCCAAATTACCTCCGGTGAGATGTTTATCTTAGAGGACGGTTAATTGTGAATATTTTTCTTTGACATTTACAGGAGCTTTAGAGGAAATTGCAAACAAAACTACATGGAAAATTGAGAGAAAAATATCGATAAGTTTACCAAGAAATTCGTGTATTATCGAAGGAAATTTAGTAACGCCTGAAGGTTCATACGGCGTTTTTCCTTAGCACGGCAGCATTCTGGGTGAAGTTACGGTACGTCTATGGTATGATAATTTTGCAGCTCTCATTTGAAAAAATGAGGGAGGCATGGTTTTTTGGCTTTAGTTCCTACAATTGGACGTATTTCTACCAAACAGATCTATGTGGAGGTGAGAAATATGGGGTGTGCTCGTTAGTTCTCTGGCCGTAAGAGTGAATGAGAATAATGAAGCGCCAGTGACGTCAGCGGCGACGATGGAGACTCCGATCCACGGATCCGTGTCTTTAACTCATGAGCCCTGTCCACAACGCTCTCTTGCCATGTCCGTGGCTCATGAGTTCCGCATTCAGATGGCACATAGGTCTCTTTGATAGAATGTAAAATCCCGCTTTTCCAATTCTTCAAAAGGAATCACGCCCACTTTTACATTGCTTCTTATGCAGCTTCGACGAGCACACCCCATATTCCTCACCTGCACATAGGTCTGTTTGGTAGAAATACGTCCAATTTTGACGATTTTGAAAGATATCGGACCAACGATGATAAGAGTATTAGCTTCTTTAGATTCTTACTGGATTAATGTCAATACCCGTGACGGAGGTAAAAGTGAGTGGAGAGTGAGCACAGGCAAGTGAACTGATTCGAATTTCTTGGATGGATTTGTCTGCTTGGATCATTTCGCAGTTTCTTGCGACACTCAAAGCTGTCTGTAGGTTGTCTCCTGGATAAAACAAAAAAACTTATAAAATAAGAGTCGCAATACTCATGCGTTTGAAAATGTATTACTTTCGTTAACAAGGAAAATATGTGTAAAAAATTATATGACGACGGTGCAAGTCGGCAATCACATAACTCGGTTTGCGACGTCGCAGACTTCCTGTCATACTTTATTTGTTAAACGGAAAACTACTCAACGGTAATTCTTTAAAACTGCCGTGATTTTTCTTCTATGTGCGAGGAAAATTCTGCATAAACTTCAAGGAATCACGTCCATTTGTTCTCCTTTAAAAAAATAACATAGTTGCGGAGATTTTCAGACACCGCAAACGAGTTATGTGATTGCCGACTTGCACCGTCGATATGCATTTATTTAGATACCTTTACCTTTTTTTCTTTCTTTGCCCTACTAGCGGTGTAATACGCGCTACCGCTAATTTTAACAAAACATACAAGAAGATGTGTAACCAAGGCTAAAAAAACAACAAAGGCAAAGCCTGAAGCGTTTCAGGGAAAAATTAACCCCCTTCTCGAAAAGGAAACCAAAAATATATAAAATTATAAAAATTTAAAAATTAATTGCGCTCAGTTTTGCGAAGACTATCGTTTTTTCTCTAAGTTTCTAAGTTTTAGTTTTTAATTTTTAGTGTATATTAAGCAGCACTTAAGAAGCTCCATGCGAGGGGGGGGGGGGCGGACGAAACATGTCTGCCATAAATGGATTACATTTTGCAATAAGGAACCACTATTTCTGGCCCATTATAGAAACAACATACATGCCATTGGTTTCCCAATGGAGATACGTGCTTTTGTGGGAGAGCCAGAGATAGTGGTTCCTTATTGCAAAATGTAATCCAAATGAAAAACAACTGCTAAAATTCTCGTGAGTGACACAGTTTTTACGTATATTCTACTGGTGGCATCAACTTTAATTAAAATTAAAACCCTTAGACCCCCATTTGTGATAACGAAAATTGATAGATTGGTTGATAGGACAAGAAACTGACTCGTTTTTGTTATCATGAATGGGGGTCTAAGGGTTTTGATTTTTATGATTTTATATATTTTTTGTTCCCTAGTCAAGCAAAGGGTTGAAACTGCCCCGAAACGTCCCAGGCTTTGAGTTTGTTGTATTTTAGCCTTTGATACCCAGTTGCTTGTGTTTTTTAACTGAGTTATTCGGGATATTTTTGTGTATTTTTGTTTTCTAGTTTCATAGAGTTCAAAGTATTTCTTTCTTATTTCCTAATAAAAAGAATTGATAAATAATGATCGTGATGAATTATTGACGAAGAATGGTTCTTGAAATTTTACCTGTGACCATAATAGTTCGGATGTTGGCATTATGCAGCTCTCGCATGACTTCCGAGCAGCCTGGCTTAAGTGGGTTTTCGAAAACTATCAGACCGAGTGGATTCAAATTCCACTCCAGATCCTCTCGTTTTGTGGTTTTTATCTCAAACCAAGGCGCTTCGAGTTCTCTGTAAGCTATTGCGATGACCCGATACCCTTTTTGTGTGTAGTGCTGGAGAGTCACTTCGCAGTCCCTGGGAACTGAGACAAAACCCACACATTTCAATATCGATGGCTGAAGCGCTAAACCATGTATCTTCATTGCGGTGTTTCAAAATTTCCGCTCCTATTTCATTTTTTCAAGGAGAATCGAGCCACCCTCATAGCTTGGAATTTTAACAGCATATTCTGCTGACGGAGGAGAAAAATCAAAGAGGTCTCAGGAAATTGTGCCGACTAGTTCTCCGAGGAAACAATAAAGTATGACAAGAAGTTTTCAAACGGAGATACGTGATTTCGCACTTTGGTATTCGATATATTATGACAGTTTAACTCTTATTTGTAATTACCGATTAATGCGAGGAGGTAAAAGTATTTTACATTCAGTAATATTGTTCGATAAAACTCACTTTTGAAAATTGAAGATTTGAGCTTTTGATGCCAAGAAATAAGTCCAATCGCTCTTTTTAGGGCGGTGCATTTGATAAGAAAAAGTTTTACAAGTTGATCAATGACCTTATCGATTATACTTTAGTGGCAATTTGATACTGCTCAGTGAAAAGTGACGTCACAAAATTTTTGCTCTCCCGATCAGTTAAAGGTAAAAGTCCGTTTTTAGCCAAATCATAGTCAGGAATTTTTTCAGAAAACGTGGCTAGAGCCCCTTCTTTCCCTATCCTCGTCTCAGAAAACGAGTATTAACAATAATAATAATAAAAAAAAAAAAAAAATTCAAATGGAAAACGCTTGAAAGAAAAATTCTTTATATTTCAATCTAAAACAATACCAAACTTTAGTTTTCGCACCTAATTGAGGCTGGCATAAAGAAAATATGATTTCAGGTGCCCCTTTACAGTACACCGTAAACTTGCCGTCCGTCAGGTTTTGACAGACCACGCTCATTCGAGAAAGATCAGAGCTGAATGGCAGTTGTTTGACGACACCGACTGTTGTTCGTAATTCAGCCTAAAAAAAGGAAAGAGAAATTACCTTGATACAGGAAACACAGATTATTAGTTGCAAATATTTTGATGGAAAATCCCGGCAATGTGATGAGATAAAAATTGAAATGTTCTCAATTTATGATATTTTTCCGAGCATGATTGGTCTATTTTCGAATTATCTGATTTACGATAGTAATAAGCACCTTGTGGTCAAGGCACATATGAAAGAAATAAGATGTATTAAGAACAGCTCCGCTGTTTACTTAAAACTAGCGCATTATCCTATTGGCTGCTGGGCCGTACACTTAATAAAGTTTGCGAATATATTTGTAGAGACATTTTCTCAAACACACAGATCCCTTTAATTCGGATCCAAACAATTTTTTCTGAATATTTTGAAACAAGATAAGTAGCCTCTTCTAATCCACAAAACAGGCGAAGGATTACTTAGGACGTCATTCACTATCATAATGTCAGCAAGGCTCATTTTTAAGCATGGTATGAGCGACAGTGACACCGTGATTAGTTTCTGGGTTTGTTGCCGCCGTGATCATTAACACTATACTATGTTCCCGAGTAAGGAGTCTGGAGTTCGAACAGTTGCGCCCTTGATTTTCGCATTTAACGATGCGAACATAACATAATGCCTACATTGATAAACGTCAGATAGATGAAAAGCTAGGATTTCCCTTCATTTTCGCGTGATACCACGTCACATACTTGCTCCAGGGTTCGAATATTTACGGGCTTGATTTACGCATTCAACGATGAGAGTATAATGCCTATACCCATACTGCTGTGCTAAGGAAGAATGCCGTATGAACATTCAAGAGTTGCCAAATTTCCTTCGATAAAATGTTTATTTTTGAGGAAAGTTATGAACATTTTTTCTTTAAATTTTCAGGAACTTTAGCTGAAATTGCAAACAAAATAATCTGAAAAATTGAAAGAAAAATAATCATGAGTTTACCAAGAAATTCGTGTTTCATAAATGAAAATTTGGCAACGCCTGAAGGTTCACACGGCGTTCTTCCTTAGCACGGCAGCATAAACGCCAGTAATTTGAGACATGTGAAAAGCTAATATTTTTCTTCATTTTCGTATGATACCACATCACATACACACTCTGGACTACATAGGAACCCTATAAGGGGCTGAAGAATTGACTACCTGTCTTCTCGGGCGAAGCACACTGGTGAACGGAGGATCGAACTGGCTCTCATTATCCATCTGTGGCTCCTCTAAAATCCAATCGTTGCTCCGAAACATCTACAAAGTAAGATTCTTTAGTAAACATGAGAATGGTTATGCACAATGACAGGTAAAAACCATTGACCCTCCATTTTGTATACCCTCCTCATATCTGAGACTTTCTTACAAATAACAGTTTACGTAAGATACAGTGTAACACAAAAAACAATGTAATGACTAATAGTCCAGTAAACGAAGGGATTTATGCGGAACAAATTAGTAACAAGCTGAAATTTTTTACCACTAATTATACCCACTGTGGGGCGTATTTTCACAAAAGTCCCCATTCCTAGCCCCCTAGGGATTTTTGCTAGCCCCCCTCAAAGTTGAAAAATCCCCCCTTCCAATTAAACTGTTGTAACTTGGCTCCTATTATAGTTAGACACCTCAATTTTTTTTTAAATTGTTCGTATTGATACGTACGTTAAAATGAAACCATTGGTCATCAAAATTTATCAAGAGATCGTTAAGAAAATTTTAAAACAAATTCAAAATTTATGAAATGGAATTATTTTTTTTTAAATAAATCGGAATAACTCCGTTATCGATTAAAAAATGGAATTTATACTTATATGAAAATTTTTAGAGGACGTAATTTCCTATCAAATGGTGTATTGGAAGTTAAAGTAGGAGCAAAGGGTGAGGATGAGAGGGGGGTGGAAGTCCGGCAGAGTGCGGCTCAGCGTGGCGCAGCGCAGCGTATAGTAACACGCAGCACTCACATAGAACCGCCCCAACTCAATGATTCATGGCGGCATGTTTCTCAAAAAGCCCACTCCTAGAATTTTTTTTTCTTCAATTCTAAGAGGGCAACATTCTT
Source organism: Bemisia tabaci (assembly GCF_918797505.1). Classification (NCBI taxonomy): domain Eukaryota; kingdom Metazoa; phylum Arthropoda; class Insecta; order Hemiptera; family Aleyrodidae; genus Bemisia; species Bemisia tabaci. The sequence continues at coordinate 57,925,873 of NC_092796.1, forward strand.
GTGAACTGCAGATAAATTTTATCTTTCAAAACCATAAATTTTTCAATATGTTTGGCTATAAATAATTACATTATATTTGAATGAAGCTGTTTCCACTTGGACGCATTTTCGCTTCCTTCCTTTTTTTATTTATTTTTTTGAGAGTGAAACATTTTGAAATTTAGTTAGTAGTAAACATGACTGAATAAGAGGAATAAATGAGTATAGAATTAGATTGAGGAGGAAATTTATGGATATCTTCAATTACCTAATAGTTTTACTTATGAAAGAACACACAGCTCTACGAAAAATTAGAGCAAAAACAAATATTTAATACGAAAGAAAATGCCTACATGGGTATTACAAAAATGTCACCTTTTAAGCGATGTAGTCTATTATTGATGGCATTCGTTAATTTTCAGGTTAAAATTAATTGAACAGCAAATAAAAGCAATCATCGTAAAAATTATCAGTAACAAAACAATAATGACATAAAATAACGAAAATGGACACATAAAGTTAGCTGTTGGCAAGTTCAAGACGATACTTAAAACTATTTCGGGCAAAAACCTATAGATGGTCCTCTTCAAATTCTTCGACGGCTGGTAATATATTTTTACATGTTCCGCCACTACAATTACGACACATAGCTGAACAACAGAGCCCTTTTTAAAACATTTACAGTTTGTGCCGCAACCAGACTACTTACAGTTACAGGAGGTCATCTATATAACATCATCAGGCGCAAAATTTAATGTAGAATGAATAGGTAATAGAAATTTTCTTTCATCGCTTCCCTCTTCTTCCCTCCATCCCCACTCTCTCGGGTCGAGAGAACTATTTCCAAGCCAAACTTGAATTTGATAGTAAACTCTAAAGCTATGCTGTTTCGCCGCTAATGATGTTGATGGAAGAGTCACCATCTCAAATTTAGATTTAAGGACATTTTAGCAACTTTTCTTGAATACATTATGAAGCGGCACTCATCTAAAATTTGAGTTAAGTTGGCTCCCCCATAAAAATGAATTAAATATTTTTCGCCTACTGTGCCTATTCTTTCCTCATCAACAATCGACTCATTAAAAATTAGAACATCTTTTTGTAAAGAAGAATCATTAACCATGGAGGTTGTATGCTTTTATTTTACTTGTCCTAAAAAGAGCGGAGGTGGTGTCGCATCCTGTCATTGCATAAGCGAAAAGAAGTAAAGAACTAGTTTGCTTAAAATCGTCGACTAGTTACACGATATTATACGGAGTACCAGGATTTTTTGAAGTTCCAGGAATTTTGAAAAATATTTTTAGTTTCCTTCTCTTGATTAATGTTAACATTATAACCATAAGATCAGTGTCCGTCCCTACCATAACAACTGTTTCTCCTCTCTCAGCTTTCAAAATGGCAGACGAGACAATATCCCGATCTGCATCGGCCTCTGCAATAAACACCTCGACACCAACTTTTCTCAACTGCTCCTCACTGACAGCTGCAATGAGCTTTTTCTTATTTAAGAATTTGAGAGAAATTCAGCCTGCGTTTTCGTACCTACATTGCATTGCTAAAGTGAAATTTATTGTGGCTGATGGTTTTTTTTTTTTTTGCTCTTCTTAATTTTTCTTGACCTTTTGTGGTTGAATAAGCAGGATAACCGTCGAAAACAAAGATGAATGCTTAGTGTATCGCTTAAGAGCACAAGATACGTACATATTGACAATATCTCCGTAAGTAGCAAGTTTCGGCCATCTTTTCGGCATTTTCTCACACACTCTTGCAGCATAGAAGAATGAACCCTTCCACCGCGGTCATTTTCAGTACGCGCCTCATACACGGAGAAAAAAATTTCGTACGTGGGACCCGAAGTTTAGGTCATATGGATCTCGGAAGTTTTCGGAATGAGCATCTGAACACTTAAGGTCTAGCTGCCGAAGTTCAGTCTGACATCTAAAACTTCAGTTCTTACATCTGAAGTACTTCAGATGTGAGAACCGAAATTGTTCGGATGTGAAAACCGAAGTACTTCAGATGTAAGAACTGAAGTTTCAGATGTCAGACCTGAACTTCGGCAGCTAGACCTTAAGTGTTCAGATGCTCAATCCGAAAACTTCAGAGATCCATATGACCTAAACTTCGGGTCCCACGCACGAGATTTTTTTCTCCGTGTACAATACATCCTCCGACTCCTGGAGCCATCCTGGTTCCTACCGTCAGATTCGGAACTTGACCGCTGGTCGGCACTTTGTCTATAGGATATTTCCATTCATTTTTCCTAGGAAGCGTGGTGAAAGCGGCATGCTGAAAAAAATGCTCGGCACCGTCTTTTCATCGAGATGTCGTGTTTTTAAGGATGCTTCGGCCACCATCTTAATCCGTTCATAGTCAAATGAAGCGACGCAATACTGCCATGCCAAGAAAGAACGCCGTATGAACATTCGGACGTTGCCCAATTTCCTCTGATATAATAAGAATTTTCCGGCAAACTTGTGAGCAATTTTCTTGCAAATTTTCAGGGAATCGAATACACAGTTTTGTTTACGGTGTCTGATAGGGTACCTATCGAAAAAATATTCATAATTTTACGTAGGTATATAGCAAAATATCGTATAAGAGAAAATTCGGCAACATTCGAACTTTCATGAGGCTTTTTTCCTAAGTAGGGCAAAATCTTTGCCACAAGTCACAGTATATGCTCAGAAAAAATATAACGATGTCGATTGAAGTCAACTTAGTATGTGACTATCAAGACGATCGCCAGACCCTCTGGTCGCCAGGCGTACCTACCGCTCAGCGCTGGGTGCGGCACGGCGCCGCGCGGCATCGCACTGCGTCATGTTTCGGCTCCTCTCCCACCCCACTCATTGTCCGAATCCTTACTTCAAGAGGACCAATTGAAAGGAAATTGTGTTCCCTACAAAGTTTCTAATAAACAAAAAGTTCATAGTTGCAGTTAGAAAAAAGTTATCACGCTCTTTGTGAAAAAGAGGCAATTCGATTTCTAAAAATTTGCGAATTTTTTTCAAAATTTTCAGCTTTCCGTGGAAAAATTTGCATGATTATTAAAAATTTCTTAAAGAACATATCAAGACGGACATTTTAAAAAAAATTAGAGGTGTCTAGCTACATTAGGGTCTGAGTTATAGCGCTTTGAATCAGAGGGGGATTTTTCAACTTTGAGGGGGGCTAGCAAAAATCCCTAGGGGGTAGGGATGGGGACTTTTGGGAAAACGGTCCTCTCAATGGGTACTATCAATGGGGGGAAAAATTAGCTTGTTACTAATTTGTTCATCAAACCCCCTCTTTTTTCCCTTCGTTTACTGGACTATAAGAAAATTCTGCGTTACGGCAGAAAGAAAATATACCAAAAATAAGAAAAACTATAGTTTGAAAGATTTATCCAAAGACAATTATCTGTAAAGATATACAACGCAGGTGACTTTGTTGGATACGGTTATTGTTTATTTGTTCGCAATTTGGTGACATTTTTTAGCCCTAACAGAGAATTTCATCCGCATCATCTGAAGAATTAATATATGATTTTTAAAAAATATAGATACAATTAGGAAAATTGGACCACATTTTGCATTTGAGAACGACGATTCCTGCTCAGATTAGGAACAACGTATGTACCATCAATTTTCCTATTCATATAAGTGTCTTTACGGATGATCCAGAAATTGCAGTTTCTAATTGCATAATGTGCCGTCCAATTGGTCGAATTTTCAAAGCGAGGTAATACGTTTGGAAATGGATATGGTTTTCATTCATAACTCGTCCCTACCTTTAAATCGAGAGGATCTCCCACCAATTCACCTTTTACAATCGTGAGTGAATGACAAGATGCCAATGCAGCTGATAAGTGAGAATCGCATGGTACGGTTGATGGATCCCGTGTAGGTTGGCATATTTGGCCATTTTCGATTGGAACCACGCCCCACAAATCCAGAGTATCCTCAGTCAAGGTGCCGGTCTAAACCGAAGAGAGAATTTCAAAGTTAGCATGTGAAAATGGAACACAAAATCAAAATTGAGTTCACAAGATTATCAATCGGCTCATTAACCGTGTACCAGCTTCGCATTTTCACACGTTTTTTACAAGGCTATAGTGTGGTTTTTTTGCTCCAAAAAATGTCGTAAAAAACCAAAGAGTTTCATTAAAAAGTTCGAATTAGCATCTCTCATGAGAGGAAAAGCTTGGAAGCTCCGACCAAAGAAAAGCCGACATTCGTGTTGACGTCCATTCGAACGAGTTATTGATATGATGTGGAAACTTGGAAACCTTATATTTTCGATAATACGAAGCGTAAGCGTTTGAAAATGGCTCCATTGATTTCCTCATGAGATTCCCTCTCAGAGGTATAAGTACTCCTTAAAACTCCTTCAGTGACGTAATAAACATGAAAATTTATAATTTGAGTCAAAAATTTCGTGTCCGACCTTCACCCGTATCTGATGCAATTGTAAGTAGTCGGCCAATCAGCAAGCGTCATTTCTCACGCCTGTCCAACTCATCAGAGCCCGCCAAAAATATCGTTTCAAACTGGTCCCATTTTTGACATTTTTGAAGCTAGTATTTTTACCATTTAGGATTTATAGAGACCGGAAAAATTCCTGGAAACTTGGTTTCCATATGGCCTATATATTGATTGGTCTATATAGCCCGTAAGCACGGGTCCCTCAATTTTTTTTTTCCAAAATGAAAAACCGGAGAGACTTTTTCGCTTAAATGCATGCAACTGAAAATGCGCGATGGAGCGGCAGAATTGAAATTGACAGAAAAGCATCGATAAAAAGTAGTGTTTTTGCAGATTGTTTACCTTGTCAAAACAGACGCAGTCAATTCCGCCGGCGACGTTGATGGCTCTGGGCGAGAGGCAGAAGACGGCAGAACGGCGCTTTAGCCTGGCTTGTGCATGCATGCTGCCGACCGTCATGGCCGCCGGTAACGCGGGCGGTACCACGATCGTGATCAGATCCAATCCATAGAATATGGCATGAATCAGTGTATGCTTACGTAGCTGCAACAGGACTTACATCCATCAATCTATGCCACCTAACTAAGAATTTTGGCGAAAATGAGTTAGCGCATTTGCCGCATTCTTCAGTATTAAATACCGAAGCTGATTCTTCTAGTTTTTTTTTCAATTTTGCATAGGAGCGCCGTAAAGACGCTGTAATATTTCAGAAAAAAATAGCAAATCTGACTACAAAATAACAAAAATGGCACAGAATTTTCTTTGTACCGTAAAATCGCCAGTTTGCAGATAGGCAGTAATCTTCCTAAGCCATCGCTTTCTTTTCCAGTTTTCACGTAGGAAAATGAAATCCTATTTTAAAAAAATCCAGCTTTTTTTTGGTACAGCAAATGCGCCGCATTATAGCAAATGCACCGCATTACAGGAAATGCACCGCATTACAATGAATGCACCGCATTACAATGAATGCACCGCATTACAATGAATGCACCGCATTACAATGAATGCACCGCATTACAATGAATGCACCGCATTACAATGAATGCACCGCATTACAATGAATGCACCGCATTACAGTAAATGTACTGTACCACAGTAAATTCATTGCATTACAGAAAATCAATTGCATTACAGTTTATGCATTACATTACAATAAATGCATAAGCACAGGAAATTCTGCGATACAGTATGCAAGGCATTTCACTGAAGGTTATTCTTTTTGACTATCGGTATTTCATGAAAGGTAATTTTAAGCGTGCCAGTAGGGCTAGCTTTTTGAAATCACTCGGATGTACCATAGTACAGCACACCGATCAACCAATGCTATTCAACGGGCCGTCCAAATATTTTTTTTCCTCGGACCCGTTTTCTTGTCTTTGAACCATTATACTGTCAAGCCCTGATGGTCTCTTACCAAAAAACCGAATGAACTGCTAATTGGGAACCCTTGAGAACATTTTCCTGTCAAAACCGTATTATTTCATTTGACAAAAACCTCATAGAAGCTTTCTTACGCTCGGAGGACTCAACTCTAGAACCTTCTTTCCCGCCAAAACTGTTTAGCCAATGAGCGTCTTGCACTGCAAGTGCAATCTGTGATGAGCCTCGTGACTCTTTATACCATGTACTAACCGTGGCCCCTGCAGAAATCCACTCAAACCACTGCAGTTATCTCCCGATATAGCTTTGGGTGTCAGGTTTCGAGCAAGGCAATAAAAGACGGCGAGGAGAGGGTCGCCTCGTCGAACCTATTATCTTCCACGCCCGATTAACCATTCACCGTGACGCCAGGATCCAACAAATTTTCACAAAAATTGTTTTCCGTCTATTTAGCGAGTTTTTCCTTACTTTCCGTTAAAGTACAAATAAGAAGAGACCTCATTTGTAAAAATCTGCCGAATAGGAGAGAAGTTACAGTTCGAAATCCAAAGAGATTAACTCAACGCGATTTCGATGCACGGCAGTTCGCCCAAATCACGGTCGTGCGAAATGCCGCATATCAGCTTAAAATCAAGATAATTGGACGGAATCTTTAAAATCAATTTACATTCAACGTTCATGAATCAATATTTTCTCCCAAATTTAGCAAAAAGTACCAATTGATGCAAATAACAAAGACGTGAAAATAGTAGGTATGTGTCCAACATTTTAGTTATTCGGCGGCACGCTTTTCCAACATATTCATGTTGGATTTTTCTGCTTGTTTTTTATTACAATGTTTTCTCGATCTTTGCGAGAGAAGGACCTGGAACTACCTTATCGTAGACAGTATAGACGAAGGCGATGGAAGCGACAGCAGCTAAGCAGGCGACGAACTTGTAACTGTCTTTTTCAAATTTGAAATCGAGGGGCGGGGGGTAGAGGACGGCCCTGACGACGGCGCCCTTGGTCGTGGCGAAAC